>NC_045614.1:213548484-214182928 GCF_009829155.1 Mustela erminea
TTTGACACTCGTCCCATTGTTAAATAACCTGGTTCCAAATCAAGCAAAAGTCCGAATTTCCTTTTTCTGAGATGAGATTCCAATCATGGTAATAATAAGCATGGAAATCACCAAGGACAAGAATTCCACTCTTGTGTCCAGGTGAATCACAGCAAAGTCCGTAAATCATTAATTGATAGAGACCAACAATTCCAAATTAATTCTAAGCAGAAGAAAAAGTAGTCAGCTTGCAGCCGGAAAGACAAGCCAGCCTGAAATTGGTATGTATATTTATAATGTGATACTCTTTCTATATTTCTATGCCTTTATTAGAGTAAAAATATAAATGTGAGGCAAAGCAAGACGTGAGAGGTTAAAGGTGGCCGATCCAATGTCTTGGTGACTGAGAGATTTGTTAAGGGGAAGATCAACTTGAAATTTTGCAAATTATATAATGATACATTGTAACGGCACAGTGCTCTAGTCTCAAGCGACTTTTCAAGCAGGGAGATGAAGGTTTGGGAAAACGAACATCCTGGTTTGCTTCCCGTTTTTCTCTTCCTCTTTTAATGCTCCAACTATGCTCAATTTGAGTTTTATTAAACAGAATACACCAAACAAAATACTTGCAAGCACTGTCTGCAAAAACAGATGCCTTCCGTTCTGATTCATTCCAGGTTACATTCAAACAAACCCAAATGCTCTGCCTTTTCTTCTCCTTATCTAAAATCTGAAGGGGACAACGCTGAGCCACCATCTCTGTGTTACATTTGAACTAATCCAGACAAGAATAGTGAGTGTCCATGAGCTAGTTAAAGAAATCTCTTCCCTGATGAGAAAATCGGGGGCAATGTTGTTAGAGAAGCTAATGCAACACAATTCGCTTTGGGTTTTTTTTTCCCCCCCTCAGACATAAATTTTCCTGTTTTACCAGTCATTCCACAACAATGCATGTCCAAGCCATGCTGTGATTAGAGGGGAGAGTATGCTTATTACCCAAGTTCTTCACATGTTGGAGCACGGAGAGATCAAGGGTGGTAAACCAAAGGAAATTTCCATTTGCTGTTTAGCTGCTGCACATTCTTACTCTATAGGAAAGTTAGCTGTTATTAAGTAATAACGTTCAGCTGAAGTTGGTCACTTGTAACAACAGACAGATGTACAATGTTTCATTTAGGTTAGCCAGCTCTTTCACAAATAAAGGGCTTGAAATTAAACTGTCTTTACAAAAATATTCTGCAAATGATACCTCTGCCTTATTCCAGGGCTCAGATTCTTTGCCATGGAAAATGGAAAATGAGTCTCCTGTTGAACCCTGTGTCTGTTTAAACTTGTTTTTGCCGAGTAGAAAAAGGTTGATGTTCTACAGAATTAAAAAAAAATTAAAAAAAGAATCTGCATTGAGGAAGAAAGGGTATAACGAAGAAAACCACATTTAGAGATGGAAACGGATTTTTTTTAGTACTTATGGAATTTGAAACAATAATAATGGAATGGAAACATAGAGAAAAGTCTAAATATTTGACCACAGAGGCAAATTGGATCATCAGACACTCACATGCAATGCAAAATGTGGGATTTGTCTTTAAAGGAATACTCCTTGGTTTCCAAAAGGAAGACCTCGCCAACCCACCAAGGCATCACTGACAAACTCTGGCCACATAATCCTTTGGGCAGTTGGGTTCTTTTTAAGACAGGTTTTGGGCAGCATCTGCAAAGCTTCTAATTCAATAGCTGAAGTGTGAAACTTAAGAATTGGCATTTTAAATGAGCTTCTAAGTGGTGCTGATGCTGCAGTTGTTGGGGGGAAAGGTTCACCCTCTCTATGATACCCTGTCATCAGTATCCAGTGAGATGGAGAGCTCATCTCAAGGTATTTCATGACAACAAACACAGATACCTGCCTGTCAAACGAACTGAGAAGCACAGAGCCTTGCTTCCTCCCCCAATCCTGCCACTATTACAGTGACCTTGAACAAGTCACACAACTTTTTGGTCCTCTTTTCTTCCAGGTTCAAAGTGCAGAGTTTAGACTGGATCAGCACTCCCCAAAGTGTTCTCCAATGTTATGTAATTGCCGGGAATTGTTGTGCAGGACTTCTCAGACCCTGCAGTATGCAACCAGGAGGCGTCCATCTCTAGTGGGTGCGGACTGTGAGCTGTTAGGATGTTTCACAGGCACAGTGTCCCCAAATCACCAGAGTACAAATCCCTTTATTTGTGGAATGCCTGTACCACACACCTGGGGGGAGACTCAGTAAAGGACACCTAAGACCCTCTAACTCCAGCTCCCTCGGCGAGAGAGTCCAGGTTCACTCCCTAGGCCTCTGATGTTCTTGGCCAAGGAACCCTAAAATCCACTCTAGGATGATACCCACCATCCAGGGAAGAAAATTTTCCTTTTCCCCCAAATTTCTCATTTTCTCCCCTCACTAATGTGCCTGAACTTCTATCCCCTAGGACACTTCTGGCAATCGAAAACCCTACCAGGCATCTATCCTACTTGTATATTTAACCCCACTGACTTTCTCTTTTTTCTTACATCAAAGGGTCCATTTCTTTGAAAGAAATGAGACTGAATTTGGAGACAACCCAATTTATGTGCTTGTGAATTTCTACGTATTTTTATAATTCATTAAGTGATGCATAGTGCAGATCATGCCCTCAAAGAGTGTTCCCAATAACAGCAGGGTCAGCATCTCTTGGAAACACATTAGAAATGCAGATTCTCATACTCTACTCAAGACCTACCAAATCAGAAACTCTGGGTGGGGCCCACTCATGTCCAAGACCTCTGGGAGATTCTGATGCCCTTTGAAGTTAGAGAAGTCATGGCTTAGAGATTAGAGACATAGAGTACAGGCTCAAACAATCTTTGTGCTGTATCATAGTTTCCTAACCTGGAATCCAAAATTAGCAGTATCTCTTTCAGAATCGATGTGAGAATTAATAGATGATACCTCTATAAGGTCTGGCATAGTATCAACAATAAAACAAATATAACTTTTTATTCTGTAATGGGTACTCACATGGAGTGAACAGGAACTTACCTTATCCTGCATCAAAGCTCATCATGAGTAGAGACGATTTTTGTTAGTTGAATTTGATGACCAAGGGGCACAGTGGCTAGAAAGGAACACAGCTATAGAGACAGACAGATTTGTCTTGCCAACAAGGTCTTCCGTGGACTAACTCTATGAACATGTGTGAATTATCTCAACTCTCTAGGCTTCATTTCCTCATTTAGAAAATTGAGAAAATACTTTCTTCACAAGGTAGAAAGAATGAAATACCATATTGTCTGTAACTGCTTTGGGAAGTTCCTTTTAAGTATCCCCTTCCCGAATGAAAGCTTTCACTCATATAATGATAATGTGTGTCTCTCATCACCTTAACTAAAGGCCTCTTGTTCAACAGAATATTAGAGTGATGACATCTATGGCCCCTCTATCTCACCCTGAAAAGTTGTCTTGTCAATATAAACACAAATGTTGATTTAGAAGCAATTTAAAGATAATTTATTTGCCTTTTCTATGTTGTCTTAGCGGTCAGGCAGATCTTTCTCCCTACTTGAATCTTGTAGATTTGGGTTTCTTTTTCTATTTAGTGCTTAGCCATAGACCAATATTTAAAGTTTACATTAGGGTATTTCAAAATTTTCCATATTTCCTTTAAAATACAGTAACTTTTAGATCAGGCATATAACCCCAAGACACAAAAACATGTAGTAAGGGTGTCCCTGTGGTCAGGCTTTCACTAGATTTTTCCTCAGTAACAATCACTTCCAAGAATTCAGTGACAACCAGTTTTTTTTGTCATTGCAAGTCAGCTTTGGCTTAGCTACAGCTCGCCTGCAGGTGCCTCCTACTCCCCATTCCCCAGAAGAAGGAACAGCCCATCTGAAGCCACCCGAGACCCTGCCACAAGTTTGACACCTCTGTTCAGGTGTGGCGTGAGTCACTTCAGCTCACACCCTATTAGCCAACACAGTCACATGACTACATCTGACAAAAAAGGATGAAAACAGATTGTCCACCCCTTCACTCCTAGGATCAGGGAACTGTTCCTTGTAGATGGACCCAGCAGAGGAAAGCACAAACACCTGGAAGCCACAATCGGCTACAACAACCAACAATGATTCTAGCTTTGTCAGTTCGGATCCACATTCTTAACATCAAAACACAGAGCGAGATGGAAGAAACTCAGTAACAAATTTCCCATCATCTCAGCGGGTGCTTCCCTTCAGATCATTAAGATTCTTATGGACAAGAAGGAACAATTCCACGGCTTCCCGGAAGCTGTCATTCCTCTCAGCCACCTCAGTCCTCAATGGCCTGATGGGGAAAACGGGTTCGCAGAAGAAAAGAGCCATTTCCTCGACAGAGAAGAACCAAAGAGCCACCCTTCGGAATCTGCTGAGCGTCAACTTTGTCCACATTCTTGTTTTTCGGTAGACATGCCCATTTCTGAGGCCACCTGGGCAAAGTCAACCATGTCCTCAGCTGACATGGGTGGAGTTGATGACTGCATTAGGAACAGTCAGACCAGCCACTGAAGAGAGTTGTCGACTGCTTTGAAGGGCAGGGAAGAGTATGGCATGAGGCCAGAGCCAAAGGTCCCAGCACATGTATTTGTGTGGTCACAGTCACAGGATCCAAAGAAAGGAGAGCCAAGCCTCATGGATTTTATTTTCAATTATTTTTAAACCTTTTGAGTTCAGTGAACCCCAAGTGCATTCTTGTCGAGCATTTCTTTTTTCTACTTACTAGTTAAACCCATGGTTCCTTAAAGTGAAATTTAATCCAGGTATTTTAGATTCATAGCCAAGAGACAGATCATGCAAAAACTGTTTTGTTAGAAATATTTGATGTCCAAGAAAACTTTTGAAGCAACTTTTCTTACAAACAAAAAGCTGTTTTGGTAGAGCTTTAAAGTCAGGTCCCCTCAAATTGCAATCTGGAAATCCAAAGTTAGAGTTTGGTTTTGATTTCATTACTTCATGCCTCCCTACCCCTTTGCAAGTAGGTAGGATAATGTCACTAGAGCTTTGGCTGACAAGCTCTGCTGCCTCCCTATTTTCTTATTAGCAATTTTTCTGTAGATGGGAGTTAGTTATTTTTTTTGCCTACCAGGGAACACAGAATGATTTTTTTTTATCATGATGGGCAAGTTAAAAACTCCCAAAATTTGACTCAACAGAGCACTAAGTGTTTAGAAGGAAATCAGTGGGTTGTACTAACTAGGAGGGGGGGAAATCATTCTTTAATGCTTTAAAAAAATCAATTCTTACCACTGGCCCACTAGGTAGTTGGCATTTACTTATGAGGATGGTAGAGACAGGACATTCCTGAAAGTGAACAGACGTTTTCAGTACCTATGTGCAACAGTGTTATTTTGGAATGCTCGGGGACAATGAGGGGACAAGGGTTCTTCTCAAGAGGGGAAAATCTCTTGATATTATTTGAATTGTATATCACAGTGTGGTAGTTTTCAATGTGTGTGTTCCTGGAGCAGCAGCATCACCTGCAAGCTGTTAGATGTGCAAGTTCTTGGGATCTGTCCCAAACCTAGTGAAATGAGAAACTCTGACCCTTCCCAGTGATTCTGAAGCTTCAGCACTTTCTCAAGGGGGCAGAGAGTGCAGGCATGGGAGCTTCACAGGGGCACTGCTACCACATGCCAGCTGTTAAGCGCCTGGGTGAGTCGCTTAATCTCTTGGTGCCTGTGTTTTCATCATGGGGTTAGTGATGGCATTTGCCTCTTAGAGTTGTCATGAGGGTTAATTAAGTTCGTGCATGGAGGGCACTGCATACAATGGCTGCACCCCGTGTTGTAGGCTTATCTATTGATGATGATGATGATAATTATAATTTCTCCATCTTTATCTTGTTATTGTCATTGTTATTATTCATCTGCATCTTTCCCACATCGGACCACTTCCAACTCTATTCTGACTCTATTCATGCTTACTATTTGCATGCATATTGCTTCTAACTGGTCAGTGGCTTTCTGGATCGTTTGTAGATTGATTTCTGCCTGATAGGACAGAATGTCCCAGGTCAGTGTGGCTGATTTCTTTGATCATCCATTCTCATAGGACCCTCCTCTTTGATAGAAATTTTCCTCTCTGAGGAAATGATGGGGACTCCCTTTCATTTTCCTCTTCTCACTGTTTTGTCCCCAAGACTGGAAGTGTAATTCTTCATATAGCTAAATACCCTTTTCAATGTACCTACTGTTTAGATCTGTTTCAAAACTATGTTTTCCTTTCCTTTATCTCCAGAAAACAAATGCTCCACAGCACAGGCAATAAATGACTTCATTCCGTGTATGTGTGTGTGTGTGTGTGTGTGTGTGTGTGTGTTATTGGCTTGAAGTAGGAGAGGAATGTTGACCTCTCCATTCAGTAGTTTCAAGAACTTCACTGTAATACAGATATCACCGTTCTAAGGTTACAATCCCACCCACAGTTTGGAACAATATAGTGAAAACTGGAGAAATAAATACAATATCCAGAGGCTAAAGAAAACTACACTGGCTTGTATGGAATAGTGCTTATTTGTGGGATTAGGACAGGGGAATTAAGAGGAGCGTATCTTTCAGTTTCTTTCCATCCCTCACTTTTGAAAGCTGCTCTTATTTCTTAACATTTTAGAAGTGAACCCAGGTAGATTGCAGAATCACTAAGGAAAACAATCCAAGGCAGCAACATAAAATTATATGAATGAAATAGACTTCATGAAGGAATTCTGCTGCAGAACACAATACTGTACCTTCAGAGCAAATGACGAATTGTAAATGATAACGCATACAGGTAAGATTGATGGGTGCAAAGAAGGCCATGCTGGGCCTTCACAGATGGTGGTTACCGTGATAATAGATGCAGATGCAAATGATTAAGAGATCATTGGCCAAACATGGTGAACACACTGTGGGAATCAAGTGTGTGAGAGGCTACCCAGGTTGGTAACAGGCACTCTTGGCACAATCAGAGAGCACTTATTGTAAACTATTTACAATAACTGGTGGATCAGAAAGCAAGTGTGGAGGGTATGTATACCCCTGGGTCTAAGGCAGACAAAAATGTGTGGAGATCTACAGATATCTGTCTTAGGAAGAAGTACTCCAGAAAAGCAGAAGGCGAAACAACCTTTTGAATTGAGAACAGATTACATTAAACCCTGGAGGCTAAAGAGGCAGTTGTGGTGTACTGACAAGCACTCTGGCGTGCTGGTCTAGCTTTTACACTTGATCTTAGCCAAAAGGCCGAGAAGCTTTTAAAGACTGGACCTTATTCTTCCTGCCTTGAACCATCTTTGTGATGCAGACCAATCACTCCAACTTCGCAGGTCTATCTCTTTGTTTGAAAACTGTGTGTCAGATGCCTCGGGTTTGACAATCGTTTCAGCGCTGATGTTCTGTGACTCAACAGTAATAATGCATTTCCACAGGCGGTAAAAATATTCTAGACTCTTCCCTTCCAATGCTCACTGTTTACTTCCCCTGCACTTCCCCTTCCTGCCTCCCTGTTTGCCGGTCAGTTGATAGTGGGCCTCAATGGGGGTGAGTTAACCCACTCTTTCCAGGGTGTTTTGCTACCGAGCTCCCTCCAGAGGGTGGGAATTCTATAGGGAGGGCTATGGTTGGGACTGCAATTTAATTCTTAAAACAATTCTTGAGCCATTAGTCTATTCTGGGCACCATGCCAGATTATCAGGGATTGGAAGGTGAATGCTGGGGCCCTAGCCCTGGGGGTGCGGGGGGACGGTTAAGGGTCAGTTTCACCGGGTCAGTCTCTTT
Source organism: Mustela erminea (assembly GCF_009829155.1). Lineage (NCBI taxonomy): Eukaryota > Metazoa > Chordata > Mammalia > Carnivora > Mustelidae > Mustela > Mustela erminea. The sequence continues at coordinate 213,556,264 of NC_045614.1, forward strand.
GTAAACACCTGGGAACTCCACACGTCCCTCTTTCTTTCAGGCAGAAGCAGAATCCCATGGTAGCCAGGTGGGTGAAGGAGAGCAAGGACGTCCCACCTGCCTTGAAGAAGACGCCTTCTGACCTGCTGAGGGAGTGACAAGGTAGTGAAGTCTGAGGGCACAGGGTGTTGAGAGGGAGGGAAAAGGTGTTTACCCTTTAATGTGGTCCACCAGCCACTCTTTTCCGCAGACGGATTGCTAACACCGAGACCTCCGCCCAGAGGCTCGAGGTCTTGTTCCCCCTTTAAGACCCTCCAATCTTGGGTAGCTCTCGGCGTCCTTACCTCCAACACCAGACATGCAGAAATGCAACAAAAGAGCTTTCAGCAAAAAGAGGGAAAAGATCCAGCTCATCCCCAGCCTGGCACATTGTCCCTTTTAAAGAGAGGTTAGAACAGAAGCTTCATAGCATTGCTTTCGTGTAAACAGGGCCAAGTTTTCCAGAATCTGGCAGACAGCTGAGCTTGGAGCTTTGCTCTCATGCCGCAGGACACTCATGTGTCACTCACACTTGAAAAGTTAAGCCTCTGTTTTTATTTCCATGGATTGAATGGCATGCACTTTCCCCTAGCAGTTTCTCTCTGTCTTTGTAAAGTGCATGTGTTTACTTGTACATAAGCTGCATTTGTTTTTGGCGTTGCTCCTGTTCTGAGCTTGACTAGGCGTTTGGGCATGGCGGCATGGCGTTTTGTTCCCAAGCTTTCGTGGTGGGCACTTTCCTCTTAGTTACTGAGAATTGCTGCCGAGGAGCTGATAAAAGCCTATGCTCATCAGGTATATCCTGGATTTTTCTTCTAAATTGACCTCCAAATAAGTGGTTAGGCTTCAACAAGAAAAACAAATTGTGAAGAGCTTAAGGTCCTTCTTTGCAATGAAAATGAAAAGGTAACTTTCCTTTCCAAGAAAAAAAAAAATCATTTCAAAGGCCATTCAGTAAATGACACGCTCTTAATATAACAGGAAAATAAAAAAGTGCAACAACTCCTGCATCCCCAAGAAGTGTTAGCCTCTGATGGATGGTTTCAGTTTCCTTGAAAGGGTTTGCCCAGAGGATTACTTCCAAAACTCCTATTGAGGTAATGCTGCTCTAACAGCAAAGATTATTGCATGAATCACAGACCACTGTATCCAGTTCCTTTTTAAATGGGTGATTTTTCCTTTATCCTTAAAATACCAAAGAGATGAAAAAAATGCCAACCAGGTAGAGTTACCCTGTAATCACTCACATTATCTTTTTCAAAGAATGTAGGGTGACTGATTTCAGTCACCAGGCAGGTAGTATAAGGGAATGTACAGCCTCACGCCCAGCTTGTTCCTATCTGTTGATGCAGGAGGGAGCATTCCCTGGGACTCAGCGTGCAAGCCCAGCTTCTAGGTGGGTCTGTTCTGCCACAATGTCGGGTGCCTGTTCTTTAGATTTTTACAAGAGATTCCTATGTTAGTTCTAGTCAGTTCTAAAGCAGTGAGGCAGAAATTTTGTGACACACCTAAATGTCATACCTAATATGACATTTTGATAACCAACATATCAGCCAAGGTATTAATAATGTGTAATTATTTACTATGTGTTTGTTGTGTTGGTTGGTTGATAACTTAGTCTTTTCCATTGTCATCAAGAACTAAGGGAGGTTATGGATTCTAAATTATTCATGGGTTTGGGGAGGAAATGAATTTTCGTTACAGAGAATGTAAGTATTTAAAAGTTATACAATATTACCAAAGTTTTAAAAATATGTATTAATATTCAGGGCGCCCAGGTGGCTCAATTGGTTGAGCAACTGCCTTCGGCTCAGGTCATGATCTCAGGGTCGTGGATTGAGGTCCACATCAGGCTCTCTATTCAGAGGGGAGCCTGCTTCTCCCTCTCCCTCTGCCTGCCATTCTGCCTACTTGTGATCTCTCTTTCTCTGTCAAATAAATAAATAAAATATGTATTAATAAATAAAATATGTATTAATAAAATAAATAAAATATGTATTAATAAAAATATGTATTAATATTCTCTATTGTGATATCAAAACCGTCTTATAGATGGTACATTTTAGTTATATCAGTACCAACCCTATGCTCAGACAACTTATTTTTAAATTTTCTGAAACTGGAAATCTGTGCTATCCAGCTATACATAAATATTCATAATCCTCACTGGGGTAGATGCGTGTGAATGTGATCTCGCAACGAGAAGGCTGGCATCATTTTTTGATCATAACACTTTGTTTTAGCACTTTCTAGCTATTATCTCATTCAACCATCACAAAAACCTGAGGAATATGTTGTATTTCCATTTTACAGATTAGGGGCCTGAGATCCAGAGAACTTAAATAGCTTCCCCCAGGGCACACAGCAAATAAATTGGAGTCCGTGCTACTCACTCCTACTGTCTTCCTCATGTACTAGTAGACTAGTCTTGCCTTCCAAATTCTCCTTTCTTATATAAGTCTATATACTTCCCTACATATTTCACGGGATTATCCTATTTCTGTTTTCTGGATGTTCTGCTACATGTGACAGTAAGGAACATCTTTCTTTGCCATTTCCTTAGGTGGTCCCAATACCCTGACAATGGACGCCATTCACATCAGCATGTCCAGTGCTCCTCTGGCAAAGCACACGGCAGGAGCCGGACTCAAGAACAACAGACCCCGGGTCATGTCCAAGAGTGGGCACAGCAACGTGAGAATCGACAAAGTGGATGGCATATACTTACTCTATCTTCAAGACTTGTGGACAACCGTCATTGACATGAAGTGGAGATACAAGCTCACCCTGTTTGCTGCCACATTTGTGATGACCTGGTTCCTTTTTGGAGTGATCTACTATGCCATTGCATTTATTCATGGTGATTTAGAACCAAGGGAGGATGTTTCAAATCACACTCCCTGCATCATGAAAGTGGACTCTCTCACTGGAGCATTTCTTTTCTCCCTGGAATCCCAGACAACCATTGGCTATGGAGTCCGTTCCATCACGGAGGAATGCCCTCATGCTATTTTCCTGTTGGTTGCTCAGTTGGTCATCACAACCTTGATTGAGATCTTCATCACGGGCACCTTTCTGGCCAAGATTGCCAGACCCAAAAAGCGGGCGGAGACCATCAAGTTCAGCCACTGTGCCGTCATCACCAAGCAGAATGGGAAGCTCTGCTTGGTGATTCAGGTGGCCAACATGAGGAAGAGCCTTCTGATTCAGTGCCAGCTCTCCGGCAAGCTCCTCCAGACCCATGTCACTAAAGAGGGGGAACGGATTCTTCTCAACCAAGCCACTGTCAAATTTCACGTGGACTCCTCTTCAGAGAGCCCCTTCCTCATTTTGCCAATGACATTCTACCACGTACTGGATGAGACAAGCCCCCTGAGAGATCTCACACCCCAAAACCTGAAGGAGAAGGAGTTTGAACTCGTGGTCCTCCTCAATGCCACTGTGGAATCCACCAGTGCAGTCTGCCAGAGCCGCACATCTTATATTCCAGAGGAGATCTACTGGGGCTTTGAGTTTGTGCCTGTGGTTTCTCTCTCAAAAAATGGAAAGTACGTGGCTGATTTCAGTCAGTTTGAACAGATCCGAAAGAGCCCGGATTGCACCTTCTACTGTGCGGATTCTGAGAAGCAGAAACTTGAGGAGAAGTACAGGCAGGAAGATCTGAGGGAAAGGGAACTAAGAACTCTTCTGTTACAACAGAGCAATGTCTGATGGTGGTGGTTGCCCCGGGTTTAACTCTGTGAGCTCTTTCCATGTCGGAGCTCCCTTTGAAGACACAGGTCACTGTGCAAATGAGAATGTGTGGATTCTTTCTAAAAAACTATACAGACATACAAAATCCATTTTTTCCCTTTGACCTGGCACTTAAGCAAGCATTTCCAGTTTTGAGAAGGTCCCTTTTTAAAAGGCTTTGTCTGAAGCAAACTCTCAAAATTCCTACTTTCTAAAATGGGGCTATAGTTTCAAAAACTTGGTGTAGGGCAATTAAAATAATGTCATGTCCAGTGGACAGACATTTAGCCATGCTGGTGTTGAAAGGATATGCATTTCTATGCAGCATATCAGCTATAACTTAAGGTATTTATTCAAAACAATTTTCAAAGACGTTATGGCTGGAAGTTGAAATGTTGTGAAATGTGAAATGTTGAAAGTTCATATCCTTTTATGTCATTTCTTTACAATACCCTCTTTTCAAGCAGGAAAATGCTATCTTTAATGGAGGCTATCTGGTAACAGAGTCAAGGGGACTCTGTACTCACAAAAAAAAATATTTCCATTCTTACCGGTTTTTCATCAGATTTAATTGTACAGAGTGAAATTGAACAAATCAGGAGTTGATAGTTCTGAAAATATATACGAATGGAGTGGACTTTTTTGTTCACAGTAATTTTCTGTTTTCTTTTCAAAATGTGGCGTACAACCCGCAGCCTCAGCATCATCCGGGAGCTAATTAGCAGTATCGACTCTCAGGCCCCACCCAGACTTAGAGAACCAGAGTCTGCACATTCACGAGACCTCCTAGTCATTTGTACACAAATGAAAGTTTGGAGAGTGTCCACTCTGGAAGGTTTTCAAGGGAACTTTCTGAAGCCACAGCATCCTCTGGGTCCCAAACCCACATGGCCTCCAGACCTGTCCCTCTTTCTTCAGCTTATTATTACGGGCCAATATTGTTGTCAGTCACTCCATTCTTTGTCTGTTAAAATGCATTGTTTGCCAAAGAACTGCCCCCGATACCCCAAGATTGAAAACAATTTCTTGAGAGTCATGGTTGTCTCACTCATGCTAAGCACATGTTTGTTGACTATAGTGAGCACAAAAGAAAAATGAAGTCGCATTACAACTGGAAATTTGCTCAGATGTTGAGGTCTACAAGGTTGAACAGGGCCATAAGGACCAAGAAGAGCTGAGGAATTCATGTACTGATGACTCCTTGAAGCATGAACGAAGTTTGGTAATCTGATGATATGTAAAGAACGCCCTCAGTATCTAAATAAATCTCATGCAACCGATTGGAACAGGGTAACATTTTGCTCTTGGCAGAACTTAGGGGCCAGGTGCCACATTTCTTTAGGGCAAAGAATATGCATGGGTGGGGATTGGCTGAATGTATAAAGGGCGAATTCTCATTTCATTCAGACCAGGACAGACTTGCGTATTCACTCACAAAGAATGTGACTGTAGGTGGGTAGGCACTGCACAGGCGTACTCCGGAGCCCACATACATGTACACACAGGCACACACACAGACATGCAGGCACATCCTGGCTTTTCAAGCATAATTGTGGAAGTTGGAAGAATTTTGCAATTAAGAGAGCAAGTCCTCAACAAATATACTCACATATGTTTTATTCTATAAAAATAGGGATGCTGGGGCTCTGAGAAAACGGGGAAATTAATCTGGATTCAGGTTATCAGTGAAAGAGGGTTTGGCTCAGTGGTAGAACATTTGACTGCAGGTTCTCAGTGAAAGGATACTACGGATTATAGCTAACGTGGTCATATATTTAGGCTACCGCAGTTTCAAACGTCCTTCCACGGAAGAGAAGGTGTGGCTGGAACCTCTGACCTGGAGCCAAATGTCTAACACAAGTGTCAGAACAACAGGAGTAGAGTTAGTTCTAGAGGCTTAAGGGGCCATTTCAAAGCACGAGAAGCTTTTTCTTTTATTATTCAGGAACTTTTTTCTCTCTTTCTGTTGATAATTTAATGGCAGATTGTTTCAATTTCTTAAAAAAATTATGTTAGTTTAGTTAGACATTAGCTCTTTTAGTTATTATATGTGGTTTTTTTATTGTCTCTTGTGCTATAATCGACAGGAAAATAGTGCCACAGGCATGTTTACAGGCTTTCTGTTGTGCTATTAAATTCCTTACACAGGATTTACATCAGTGCTAATTTGAATGTGATCAAGACTAGGAATCTTGCATACTTACATTGCATTTGGCACACTGATGTAGTGTGAGATGGAGAAAGCTTTTGTTTATTCATTTAGCATATCTACTTCAGCCAAATCTGGAGGACTTGATCATTTGATCTTTTGCACTATACACAAAACAAATATGCAGTATCTTAAAAGCCAATACTTGTACAAGTCAATAAATCATATTATAATATTATATTCTGTAAATAGTCCTAAACCTGCATCTGGTTTGAAAGTTAGCATTTCCTTACTTATTATTTCTTTATACACAATACTCTTGTGTTAACATACTAACAAAAGATATTAGATGGCAAACATTTGATTACATTTGGAAGTCTTTTGACTGAAACAGATGCTTGCTCAACACCTAACTAAGAAGTAATCAAACTAATGGAATATTGTTGACCCAAAAAGGCTTTTGCATTTTGAAACATCTCCAATGCATCAGGCCTTCTCAGGGAGACCATTCAAAAATGTCATGTTCCATTTGAAAAACCACAAGGTAAATAGCAGCACATCAGTGTAGTCTGCAAGCTGTGTCTTATTTCAATAAGAAAATGTATTATACGTGCATGGTACCTGGTAGCCAATGGTCCCAGACAGCATAGTCAAGATTCACTCACTGATCCTCCCAAGAAGCCACCTTTGGAGTCTGGGTGCAGTCACATATTGTTCTCTTTCTCACGCAGCGGGGAATTACAGTACCAGACAAGACTCCAGATATGTAAAATAACTGGTGAAAAGTGAAAAATGCCCTGAACAAGTGGACCAGATTTTGAGAAGACTTTAAATGACGATTTATTAGATTTTTTTTTGAATTGAATTTTCTTTTTAAATTGATGGTGATTTTGATACCATTAAAAGTAAATTAAGATCTGAAGAAGTGACACTTCTACTCCTGCATGATTCTCTCTCTCCCTTGGATCCTCAGCACTCGTATCTGGAGAAAGAAGGAAAGAGATGCAAAAAGCAGGGAAGGCATGAGTCCTCTGCACTGGGAGCTCCGTAAACTATCATCCTACCTTTCGGGCTTGATTCTGTATTTTGTCACTGCAGTCAAAGGGTCAGGCACTTGACCATGGGCATGATGAAGACTGCTAATCCCTCAGTCTTGGTTTTTCATTCTCTCTCGACTTCTCTTTGCCTGGTAAACATTTGAAGCGAGTCATTTTGAATGTAGGTTATTTTATTCAAGCTTTCTGGGATGGTATTCTTTAAAATGAAATGTTAGCATTTCAAGTCCTGATTTCCATATTCTGCGGTCGCACTTGAATCCCAGCATTTGATTCTGGATAAATCCAAGATGCACCTAGTTTTCTTCCTCCTGGAAGATATACTGAAAGTCTAAAGTTAACATTTCACTCCTCTCCTAATTGATTAACTGCCTACATTTAACCCTCTGTGAACTTCAGTTCATCTTTAATCAGAATGGGCTGCCCACCCCTCCTTGGGCTTCTGGATAGCAATTTTCTTAGCCTTTAAGAAACACTGTTGGCTTGGGGTGCCTGGGTGGCTCAGTTGGTTGGATGACTGCCTTCGGCTCAGGTCATGATCCTGGAGTCCCGGGATCGAGTCCCGCATTGGGATCCCAACTCCATGGGGAGTCTTTTTTCCCTCTGACCTTCTCCTCGCTCATGCTGTCTCTCACTGTCTCTCTCTCAAATAAGTAAATAAAAAAAAAAGGAAAGAAAGAAAAAGAAACACTGTTGGCTTAAGTCCGATTTTTTCCCCCAAAGTTTTCCTCTGAATACTTACTGAGAAAGAAACAGGAGTCAGAAATAAGTCTTCAGCCCATTCACCTCACTTTCATCTTCTGTTGGTTCTGCCGAGCTCAATTTCCTTTCTATTTAATGTGTACTTCCCTGGCTTTTCTTCATCTTTGTTATCTGCCCTATCAAGTCAAATTATCTTGTGGGTTAAAAAGAATTAAGTCAAATTAGTAATTTGGGAACTTTCCGATAGCCAAAATTTGGGGACAGAGATTTTTATGTTTCAGTTGGTATGTAGCTGGTGTAGAAGAAATAGAAAACCAAAAAACAGCCAGTAATTGCAGTTGGCAGTTAATTCCTAATTAAATTACAATAATTGATTGTGGAAGTCAAAGGACAGGCTGATACAGGAGTACAAAAGCCAAAGACGTCATGTGTGTAGGGAAAGCCATGTGACTTTGCATAGTAATGACAATACCAGAGTGAAGAATGCCAGGCATGCTGTGTCTACAGGATATGTCTTGTATTTAATGATTTTTGTCCTGCGTCCTGTATGGACTTTATTAAGAAGCCGTAAATGTTCTGTATTCATCTCCCTCCCCACAAAAATGACAAAATTGCACAGCCAATTAGTAAAATACTTCAAATTTAACCAAATGTCTTGTATTTTTATTTGCTAAATCTGGCAGCCCTGCAGAGAGTACTCACATAGTCCCAAGCTATGCCCATCTCTAGAAGAACAACAAATAGATGCCCCTTCCTTTGGAAGCTACAGTTTTCACACAAGTGGTAATAAAGAAGGGGAGTATTCTAGAAAGATACTCTGCTGGCTTGCCCCATTCGTAAAGGTAAATTTCAGCAGAACACGGAGGGCCCCGATACATCCTGTGCAGTGCGAAACAGCATGTTCCTCAAGGCTGTCTATCAAAGAAGGGCCTTGAATGATGGGTTCAAAGTCCTCTGCCACAGGGTATACAGAAGTCCTGGCTCCCAACCCCCGCTGGAGAACCAGGCCCATGGTTAGGGTGGATTCCTAATGACCTTCACCAAAATTGGGGAAGTCAGCTGAAAAGTCCATCTCCAAGGTTTGCTTAGCAGTTCCTACTTCATGATAGTTAACTTCACTTCACAAGGGCTCCACTTCATTCAAGGCCAAACCATATCTAGAATGCAGGCCTCCCTACCCCCTTAAGATACCCAGTTTCACCCCTCAAAAATACTCAAGTAAAGGCAGAATCCACTCAAAATTAGACTCCAAGGGAGCTACCACAATTGATTATAGAGTACATTTCCCTAAAATAATAATAATAATAATAATAATAATAATAATAATAAAGTAACAGAAGTTGTTGACTCTGAGCTAGGAAATATGACCTCTTAGCTTATCATTACTATTACTGTTATTATTGCAAATGTCCTTAATATTATGGAAAAAAGTAAAAAGCTTCCAAGAAGGTGATTGGAGGGGAATTCAAAAGAGTGATTTCTTTTTCATTCACCATAATTTAACTCTATTCTTTCATCTGCAATCAAATCTTAAGATTAAGGATGTTGTATTAAATCAAATCATTACAGGAAGCATGACTATATCAGGGACTTTTTACAAAAACAAACTTCCAGATCACCAGAGGAAGCTGTGTTTGTGTGCTGACAGAGTATTAAATAGCAGGCAGGACAGGAAGGCAGGATAACAGCCAACTTGGATCTATTTTGGAAGAATTATTTCTGTAGGGTGTCATGGAATTGTAAGTTACAAAAAGTATTCTTTGGTAAACAGACATCTCCATTCCAAAAGGACCCACTCCAAAATACCACTCAATCAAATTCACGAGAATATTATGGAGGTCAAAATTTCAAACGACATGCAGATTTTACAAGCAAACAGTCCCACCACTTATAAACCCTGGCAGTATGTGCATAGCAAAATCTTGATCACGCCTCGTCTCTTGCTACATACAGCATGACGTCTGATTGCTATACCATGCCACAGGATGAGTGTCTTGCTTCCCTCTGACTTTTGAACCAGACTTACACTTGGATTTGCTTAAGCAGAATCATGACTTATATTTCTCAGGATTGAGTTAATGCGGGTGGACGTTGGAAATTTCACACGAACGGATATGTACGCTATGTCACCTACTTTCATATTCTCCAAACCCACACCTCTATTCGTCAAGGCATTTCTTGTTTTCATAGGTATCTCCTCCCTTTCCTGTTTATATATGGAATCTCACTAGTCTGTGAAACAATGCAAGTACAATAAAGCTCATTTTATGGTCTGGAGTTTCTTTTCATTGCATTGGAATGGTAATGGTGTCACTGTGGCATTCTGGTGGAGAGAGACCTAGTATTTCCCTGGACAGCTCAGAGGCTGTTTCCAGTGACAGCAACTTCAATAATTTGGGACTGAGTAGGTCCTAAAACCTTGTGAAGATGGGGTTATCTGTCAGGGCCTGAAAGAATGTATTTTCCTTCCTTTTTAAAGAAAAGAAAATAATCCTAATGCTAACCCTGACTCCTTTCTTCCTTTTGCCTAAATGCTCTAGTAGTTTCACTTTTGTCACTGATTAAAGATTGAGCAACTATTGAACAACATCCTTTCAGCACCTCACCCCTTAACAAAGTCCCTCATGTTCCATTGCTTTTTTATTTTGATGGATTAAAAGAAAGAAAACGCATGGTTATGTAACTAGAGACATCAGTCTGGATGTAACTGTGGAACAACACAACGACTTAAAAGCCCCACGGCAGAGATAGGCACTGGGGACGGCTACTGTCCTGGAAGCACCTGGCAGGGAAAACATACACACACAAACAGCAGAGTAGCATCCATGGCTCCAAACCTGCAACAGATGTCTCTTGGGAACTTTCTCCTTTGGAATCTTGGCCCATCCACTCTATGTTCTCAGTGGTGGCAAGACTGTTCTTTGAGCGAGAATGTGATGGTTAGAAATAAAGAAGACGGGTGTATATAGTAAGAAGTCAAATTTGAGGATGCTGTCTGGACAAGAAAACCAAATGTTTTCCAGAAAGTGCACAGTAATTTGGAACACAGTAATGAGATTCAGAAGCAGGAAATGTTTTATTAATTTCAATTTGCACTGAATTTCTCAGACCCATATTTTTACTACCCCATTATCTCAAGAATCTTCTTGCCCTTGTGAGGTCAAAGAATTGAGCTCTCCGTGTCCAAGACATCAGATAGCTTTGCCTTTACCACAGCAGACCCCTGGGGCAGTGAGTACAGGCATTTGTCACAGCAGCATGGGAAACTTTGCTTCTGGGCTGGACACAAGACATCCTGGCAGCTGTCATTTCTCTTCTCAGAAATCCTGGGTTTTGGTAACCTGCCTTCAAAAATGTCAGACAAACAAGTTTAATGGTTTAGTGTTTCATGTGAAAGTCCATATTCTTCCTGGAAATTCTTATTCATTTGAGTTGTTTTGCCAAGTTTTCTATATCTTTACTTGAATTTAACATATCCCTTATAGTGCTTAGCCTGTAGTATATCTAAGTGTCCCAAATGTTATTTTCACCTGAAGACCACTTTCTGTATTTCTTAGTTGGCCTTTCTGAGTCTGTCAGAAACTCTTGCTTTTGACAGCGCACCTTCCTATAAACTCCCTTGACATAGGATTTAAAGATCTACCACAAGTCTGCTACAAACAACAGACTCAAGTTTTACACCAACACAGAACATTGAGTGCTTTTCCTTACCCCTCCACCCAGTGCATCTGACTGATCTGCTACATGTGAAGCATGTTGTAGCATGTTCTATTGTCAGTATGCTTCTTTGGCTCACACAACACACACATGCACGCGTGCGCGTGCGCACACACACACACACACACACGCTTCATGACTTCTGGCCACCCCTTGAATGGTAATGGTGTCACAGTGACATTCTGGTGGAGAGAAACCTAGTATTTGCCTGGACAGCTCAGAGGCTGTTTCCAATGATAGCAACTATAATAATTTGGGACTGAGTAGGTCCTAAAACCTTGTGAAGATGGGGTTATCTGTCAGGACCTGAAAGAATGTATTTTCCTTCCTTTTTAAAGAAAAGAAAATAATCCTAATGCTAACCCTGACTCCTTTCTTCCTTTTGCATAAATGCCTAAATGCCTAAAATCCTTTTGCAGAGGATAAACCATACTATGCTTGTAGGGTTCTGAACACTTCAACAACGTTGAACATTTACTAGTCCACTATATACCCGGTGATGGACATGTCTGGTCACCTCTAATTTATTGGAGAAGGACCCCACTGCTCATCCAGTGTGACCTAGGAAGACAGTTCAGCCATCTATAGCTTTGCTTCCCGCTTTCATGTACATTCCCCTGGATTTACAACATAGAGTGTCATTATGGAGCTGATTTCCAAATGGTGTGGGTCAAAATTGGGCAGAATGGATCACTTCAGGAAAGCATAAGGCTGGGAGTCTGGTTGAACTCTGGTTGAACTCCTAGCATGTGGCAAGGGGCCCATTATTCAGGAGTTGAGCACACAGGATAAGGATCTGGGAGACAGAAAGGACATCCCATAATCATCCTGGAAGGAAAGGACAGAGGGGTATGAGTGCCACTCACCAAGACTGAAACAGAATCCACAGCCCTGCTGCTCATCCAAGTAGGGACAAACAGCTGAAGAATTGTGGGCGGTGGCCAGGATTAAAAAATCCCGAAGGAAGGTCATGGTGACCAAGCAAATGTACCTCGTTTGATTCAAAGTTCTTTATATTCACCGTTGTAATGAATAATTTCATCATTTCTCCCTAACATAGGTAAGCATTGTTAGGATCCCCATTTTACAGAAGATAAAACTGAGGCTCTGAGAAATTAAGTAACTTGCCCAAAGTTACATAGCTAGTAAGTGATAGAGCCAGGAGTAAAACACAGAATTGACCAAAGTGAAAACCTGTCTTCTTCCCCAGGCTCTATCCTGCATCCTGGGTGGGTCCTTTCACGGGACATCTGAAGGAGCCTGAGGAATTTAGCGGTTGATGTTTTTGGAGCAAAGCAGGATTTGCTTGGCCCTCAGGTGTTTTTGCCAAGTGAAATCAAACGCATGGTTGAGCTGCTGTGTCACCACAGCCCTGGCCTATGAGTGCCAAATTGATGCTGAAGAACAGCAACTCAAATCATCAGGGATTTTTCTCAAGAGTTGACTACCGTGGATGGGGCGGTATATATCCAACCGGTTTTTTTTGCTGAGTTCTAAAGACCTGAGTTGTAAGAATTGATACTGGGGGGGGGGGGGCGCCTGGGTGGCTCAGTGGGTTAAAGCCTCTGCCTTCGGCTCAGGTCATGATCCTGGGGTCCCGGGATCGAGCCCCACATCGGGCTCTCTGCTCCGTGGGGTGCCTGCTTCCTCCTCTCTCTCTCTGCCTGCCTCTCTGCCTACTTGTGATCTCTGTCAAATAAATAAATAAAATCTTTAAAAAAAAAAAAAAAAAGAATTGATACTGGGATCTTCAGTAACTTCATATGCCCCTGAAACTCTAAGGTGTATAATCACTTCAAGATCTTGGCTGATGGAGCAAGAGACAAAGACAGTTTTGTAGGTATCAGCAAACACTACAGAATCAGCAGAACTCTCTGGAACCTGATACTGAGTAAATGGGGCCTGTCGGGGACAAGTGACCGGCCCCAGCAAATCCCATCACCACTGTAAAAATGACCAGGGTTGGGGTGGGAGTGAGCAGGACCCAGACACCAAGAAAAGCTAGAAACACAAGATCACAGGCCAGTCCCTAGGAGTGGTCTGTGGGAGGAAGTTCCGATGGATGGGTCCTGACACCAGGGAAGACAGGTGGGCAAATCTCACCATTTCATGAGCAAATGGGAGGAAAGGGTGGTATGAATCCACAACAGAGGATGAGATCAAGGGAGTGAAGTTTCAGATGCAGGCCTCCAGTCCCAGGGTCTCCAAATCAGGAGCAGAACCCTGTCCTAGCAAGGAGCCAATGAAGAAGAAAAACAAGGCAAATCTTATTTCTGGAACAAAAAACCTGAGGCTGGAACTCCAGAACAAAGAGGCAGCCCAAGATAGGAATGAAGCTGGGTAAAATATTGTGGCTTCCTCCCTAGAAAGAAGGGTTCAAAGTGAGCAGGACCTGGGTCAATGTAGACTTGGTTAGGACCCAATAGCCCATCATATCTTCACTTCTCCTGAGTAAAAGTCAGAGCTGGAAACCAGAGCTCATGCTTCAGAGCTCCTAAGGCAAAGCTGGGAGGCCAGGAGGCAAGCCACACCCTTCCAGATATGCTGTGTAATTCACTGACAGAAAAAGTGGTTCCTTGCTTCACCAAATATTTGCTCAGCCAAGCCAAACACCTTAATAATCACCTGATAACAAAGCCACGTCCTTGGAGTGTTATGACCTCCACATTAGTATTGATTTAACAACGTTCCTTGCACTAAGGAATTAAAAGCAGATTCCTGAAAGAGACAAGCTTTTCATATTCTTTTCCTAGGGCTGTAGTAACAAACTGCCACAGAGTTGGTGATTTAGAGCAACAGAAATTTGTTGTCTTGGTTCTGGAGGCATGAGTCTGAAATCAGTCATCAGAGCTCACTCTGTAACCTGTAGGACAGTTTTCTTCCTGACCTCTTCCAGTTTTGGAGAACCCCAGAAATTCCTTTGTTTGTGTTGCACCTCTCCAACCTCTGCCCTGTCTTCACATGCCCTCCCTGTGTCTTCATATCTTCTCTTCTCAATGTGTGTCTTTCCCTTTTCTTTAATGGCACAAGTTATATTGAATTAGGGACCACTTATTGAGCTCATTTTGTTTTGATTACCATTGTAATTCCTTATTTCCAAATAAAGTCACATTCTGAGGTACCAAGAATTAGGACTTCCACATATACATATTTTTTTTTCTTTCAAAAGTACTTTACTTATTTGGAGAAAGCTCATGGAAATCATGCATCCTGGAATGTAAGCCTTGGGTTAATTTAGACTGTCATTTCCACATATCGTTTTGAAGGGAAAATTCAACCTATAGCATTCTTCTTTCCTATCGATTTCATCACCAGCTTGTCTATACTCAACCTTCCTCTTATTCTCCTCTTTGGATGAGATAAAGGCTCCCCGCAGTTATACTGACTATCCTGACTCTCATGGTGTTGTGTAACAGACAGACCAAGCAGACCTCTTGTGTTCTGTGGTGATTTGATCATAGCTGTGTGCAAGCTATGGCAGGAGACACTCTTAAGACTCTCCTTCCAAGAGGGTTTCTGGCTCTTGGGTTTGTAGACAACAAAAAGTCTTCCTCCTGGGAATTCTTTCCACTGCTTCATACACAGGAAGACTTTTTGACACTGGTTTTCAAATAGTCAGAGACTAGCTATAGCCTCTACAAGTTCATCATACACTGGGCTCTCCACCACCCCAACTGCTATCACAAAGAGCTTGCTGATTTCCCAAGACTTGAAAGTACTTGATTTTTAGATGCATTTCATAATTCTGTGTCTGCAATTTTTTGGCTCTTTGTGTATCCTACTACAAAGGCTAGGAAAAACCTTCCTTTCAATTAAGGCATACTTAGTGGAGGCAGCTCTACAGGGACCAACAGTATAGAAGCTAAATGACGCCTGATAGGTTCTTGCACTTGCATCATTCTGCTGAATCAAGTGACATCACACGTTCTGAGAATGATGATCTTACACATGCTTTCATTCCCAAACCATCTCTTCCCCCAGTGCTGGAAACCTGAGACCCACCTTGCTTCTCCCATCTCTCTCCACCAGCATCTAATCCATTGCCAGTCCCTGCCCATGGCACCCCTGACATGGCTCTCATTCTATTACTCCACCCTTCATTCAGGCCACCATTTTCCCTCGTCTGATTTTTCTGAAAAGTTTTGCAGCGGCTGTACTGTCTCTAGCCTTTTTCCTTTTTGTAATCCACCCACCACGCTGTACTCAGGGTGGTTGCTCTAGAACGGATGACAGTAAAATCTGATCATATTACATCCTTACATCAAACCTGACTCTTCAAAATAAAGATCATGTTTCCTAAAATGGGATTGATGGCTTTCTGAGGTCTGGCTCTTCATAACCTCCCCCATTGTCATTCCTTTGCTTTGAACTCTGTCTTCAAACTTCCTGAACCATGCACAATTCCCTGCATGCTTCCTCCTCTTTCCAGCCTCTAGGCTTTTGGTCATGCTTCTCCCTCTGTCTGGGATGTCCTTGGCCAAGTCCTGCTAGGTCTGCTCACTGCCTTGTATGAACAACTTTATTGACAATGTCTATGATATCCTTAATAAGGGCTCCAGGCCACTCTACTGACTCCCCATAATGCATAGCTGCTACCTCTCAGAAGGCTTTCCTGACAAGTGACTAAACTTACCATGCTCTAGATAACAGTCCACAACTGCTCAGCTGTATCTCCAGAGCCAGGCCTTGCAACTGGGCTGTTCCCAGTCCTTGGGTCACTAGATAAGTGACTCAACATGGGTTCTTCTGATAAAACTAGGGTGGGGTGTAATTAAGATAATGAGACATTTGCCTTGTGTGCTAAATGTAAGGGGTGCTGAAAAGCTAAGTAATCCAGACAAATATTTTGAAGCAATGTTTTTTAAAATTAAAATTAATGCAAAAAATCTATGATAGACAAACTATCAAAAATTTAAATAAAGATAGTATCAATAAGAGTGCTCAAAGAAAATTCTGTAGCTTTAGGTCTTTATCCTAGAGAAGGAAGGCCTAAAATCAATTATTTAAACTCTAGCCTCAAGAAGTTAGAAAAAGAATAGTAAATTGAACCCAAAATAAATGGAAGGAAGGAAATATCAAAAACAAGACAGAAATCAATGAAATAAAAAAATACACAAACAATAGTTCTATTTGAGGTAACAAATTCAACCTCCCACAGATAACAGCTATATGTGCCGGGAAAAAAATACATAAAATCAATTATCCAAGGAGTCTACAAAGTGAACGGAAGCACGTGAACTCTTGAAGAGAGTTGAAATTCACAGGAAGCAACAAACATGGGGGAAGTTCCCATCTTTTCTGCATTGCCCTAAGGCAATTGCAGTTGTGGTGTATCATAGGTCAACTAAAATTTCTACAAAAAATAACCATTATTCTGGCTCAGGAGAGAAGAGTAGTTGCCCAGGGGAACCAGGGTTACTGGAGGGTGGCAAAAATCTGATAAAGGAGGGAGCATGGAATGGGAATCCTTAACTGTATGCATAAAATCTAGAAAAGTCCATAAAAGACCACTGAACCATTCATACATGGGGCAGATAGCAAAGTCCAGACAGAGAACATAGGCACCACATAACTACAGGTGAGATCAAGTTTGAAGTGTAATCTTAGCCAAGTTGTTGCCTGTTAAAAGAAGAGCATCAGCACACTTTTTAAGAACAGAATTCAGAGTCTCTACGACATGTCCTTGACAATGTTCAGGATACAGTCCAAAATTAAATGACATATGAAGAACCAGAAAAATGTGACCTGACTCAAGAGAAAAGATAATTAACAGAGGTTGACCCCGAGATGACTCAAAATGTTAAAACTGCCCAATGAAGTAGAGAAAATACAATGGTGATGAATGAAAAAAATAAGAAACCTCACTAGTGACATAGAATATATAAATAAGAACCAAGCTGAAATTTTGGAACTAAAAAAAATAAAATATCTAAAATAACAGATTTATAATGGCCTGAATAGCAGAATGGAAGTGAAAACGAAAAGGATAGGTAAACTTGGACATATCACAATTATCCAAACTAAATAAAAGAAAGACAACAGACTTTTTAAAAAGTAACAGAGCCCAGGGACCTGTGGGATTAAGTTAAATGCCTACTGTAGAGGCAAGCAGAGACCCAGTCATTCCATATTTAGGCATTACCCAAGTGAAATGAAAACCTACATCCACTCAAAGATGTATACATCACTGTTCATAGAATATTTATTTATAATAGCCACAAAATCTGTGAACAGCTTAAATGTTCAATAGGTGAGTGTGTTAACAAAATGTGATATACCTGTACAACAGAATATAATAAAAAATTAGTGCTCTACTGATGAAGACAACAATACAGATGGATCTCAAAGTCGTTATGATGAGCAAAAGAAGCCAGATAAAGAGAATACATACTGTTTTATTCCAATAAAATTCTAAGATATCCCAAATAATATAGTAACAGAAAGGTAATCAGATGCTGCCTGGGGTCAAAAGTGGAGAAAGAGACATAGAGCAAAAGGGCATGAGAAAACTCTTGGGGGTGATGGAAATATTCAGAATTTTTGTTGTATGGGACTCCTGGGTGGCTCAGTGGTTTAGTGTCTGCCTTCGGCTCAGGTCATGATCCCAGGGTCCTGGGATGAAATCCCATGTCAGATTCCTTATTCAGCAGGGAGCCTGCTTCTCCCTCTGCCTGTTCTGCCTTTTCTTCCTGTTTCTCCCCCTGCTTGTGCTCTCTCCCTCTGACAAATAAATAAATAAAATCTTTTTTTTTTTTTTTAAGGAATTTTTGTTGTGATGATGGTTCATAGTCTTTACCTCAAAACTAAGTCTTGGAGGTCTGCTATATGAAATAGTACCTGTAATTAACAATACACTATTCTGAAATTTATAATAGGTGAAGAGGATAGATCTCATGTTAAGTGGTCTTACAAAAAATCTCTATAAAATAGGACATAAGGAAACTTTTTGAAATAATGGATTCGTTAGAACTTCGGCTGTGGTGATGGTATCATGTGTGTGCACATGTCCAAACTCGTGAAGATGTATGCATTAAATGTGTGCTGTTTTGTATGTCAATTATACCTCAATAAACTAAATACACACACATACACACACACACATACCACAACCAGGACAATTTTTTTTTAAGATTTTATTTATTTATCTGTGGGGGGGGAGAGCGAGCACAGGCAGACAGAATGGCAGGCAGAGGCAGAGGCAGAGGGAGAAGCAGGCTCCCTGCTGAGCAAGGAGCCCGATGTGGGACTCGATCCCGGGACACTGGGATCATGACCTGAGCCGAAGGCAGCTGCTTAACCAACTGAGCCACCCAGGCGTCCCAGGACAATTTAAATGAATGAAGTTATTATATCTTAATTTTCCACAATAAATAGGATTAAAGAATTAGTGTGCATGTTAACCACTAGCGAGCTAGTTGAAATGAAGATTCTGATTCACTGGACTTGGGATGGGTCCTGAGGTTTTTCATTTGTAACAAGCCTCCAGGTGATATGGACACTGGTAGTCCAATTCTACACTTAAGGGACCCTGAGACTACATGACTAAACCTACATAAGATACCACCAAGGATTATTTTATGAATCCTTTCCCCATGTGCTTAGCATCACCTGTTCCATTCTTATAGAGCTGTGACATGTCCCACAACTTCTCCTATATAGTCGAATCAATCTGTGAGACTCTGATAGAAATAACAATCATATCTGGCATTAACTAAGCACATACTAAGTGTTAGATACTGTTCTCACAGCTGCACAGGAATTTACTCATTTAATCTCAGCGCAAAGGCAGGTGCTATTATTATCCCGTAACAACCAATGTCAAGACCAAAGCACACAGAGTTTAAAGTACTTGTTCAAGATCACCCAGCTCATGCCCAGAGGAGGCAGACTCAGCCCCAGGCACTGCTCACATAATCATTGTGTTTTATGGCTTCTCAAAAGAATTATCATCTTCCAAGTGTGGCAGGTTCTGGCCTCAAAGTCAGAGCTGCTGATTTGTGCCAAGAAGCTTCCCACTTCGCCATTCTTTATGGAGAGTTTACTATATAAACATCAAGTATTTCTTGAGCACTTGCCATGTGTCAGGCTTTATGCACAAGTTGGTGGTGGTCCTGGCGTGGTCCCCTGAAAGTATGGCATCCATTGGCAGTTTACTTTTTGAGCAGTTTGTTCAGAATTCTCACTGGCATTCCTCGCCCCTTTCCCATTCTCCTAGTTCTGGTGCTGTGTCGGAGCAGAATCAGCACCACCACACTTTTCCCCAGTGTCTCCTCAGACCAGAGCCCAGGCTGTGGGAGAGCCATGATGTGAGCTTCTGGGAACTCGGGTTGCCCTTTCGAACCCTGCTATCCAGGGAATGGAGTGTTTGTTGATCAGATATCAGGAAGAGACTGCTGGGTCTCCTGATAGAAGTCAGGGAAAACTCTGGCGTTTCTTCCTAAAGGCCCATCAAACATTTCCATCCAGACAGTACCCAGGGACAGATCTCACACCCTGGGCTCATCATCCATCCTACAAGAAGTCTCCTGATTATAAATTGTTAAAACTTCCTCTTTTCCTGTTGTCTCAATATACCCACAAATAGGCTGTGAGAACCCCACCCAAGAAACCAGGTGCACCAGGGTGATAAGGCTGGCCCCTGCCCCAAGTTCCCTCCTTTCCCCTCCTTGACTGTGACCCCATGACATTCAAACGCAGCAGTAAAACCCCCTCACAGCTTTTGCTGGGGTGCCCCCACCTGACCGCACTAAAGGCACTTGTCCACGGGCGTCATTCCCTCTGGGATCCCTACCTGCCTGGTTGAGCTCACTTCCTGGGTGTTTTCCCCGTGTGGCCCCTACAAGCTGTGCCATGCCATGCCTCTCTCCTCCAGGACCCGAAAGTATAATCAATCCTTTTTGCTTTCATGTGCCTCTCTGCTGTGTTATTCTGCGTCCCCCAAGAGCAGTCAGCAGAGAAACCCATTCTAAGTAACATAGTTATTCCTTAGACTGCATGGTTCCTCTCCTGCCTGGACTGAGGGTAAGAGACCTCAGGTTCCCAGGGTGAGCCTCTAGCAGCAAAGCTTATAGAAGTTGGGTACTGGGGAAGGTGTCCAAGGACATCTGAGTGAAGCACTGACAGCGTCCAGTAGAGCACAGGGACCTCTCAGGGCAGCGGGAAGGAGTAATTTCCTGAAGGGCCAGGTTGTTGCTGATAAGAATGCATCAGCAAGGAAGACAGAACCAAACTGGAGTAACAAGGGCTCTAACCATAGATCTTTCCCGAGGCAGGGGCCTGGTCTGTTGACCTCTCCAAGCCCTCACATTTCTATGAGTCTACCTCAGAGAGTTTTGAGTCTGTTAGGACTTTGTGGGTTCCACAAAGTGGAATATCAGCCGACAGAGAAGCTGATCCAAGGGGAGGTTGGCCAGGCCTACTTCCCAGCTGAGGACATGGCTTGAAAACAGCCTGGGCAGCTTCCTGGTAGTCCTGTTGCTCTTACAGAACAGTATTTTGGTGAGTTGAGTGTAAATGAATGAGAAACACATGGATTTAATTTCCCTTAAAATTAGGGATGGGTGAGCCCAGCCACAGTGTGGAATTACTGAATGTCTCAAACTATTTTGTTCAAATGCTTTTGGTTCAGAAAAACCAACACCACGGATCTGTAAAGCATGTATCTCTTCATTTATATGAAACTTCACGTGTTTTAAAGAGAATTTGATCTGCATATTTCAACTTCTTTATACTCCACTTATCAAGATGTTTAATAAAATTTCTTGGAATTCTGAGAAATACTTTACAACTTTTATTTTCAAACACCTAGCTTAGGAAAAGGAAACAATGGGGGAAGTTTGGGGGAAATTGCATACCAGAAAATGTGGGTTGGGGTTAAAGTTCACACTTTCAGGTAGTTCTAGGACCCAGAACTACATACCCATTAGGTGCACAGTCATAATGTGCTAAAGGAAAATATTCAAAAACCTCTTGGAAAGTGCAGGAAAACATGCACGTCAGTTCGAAAAGGACAAGCTTGAAAGAGACTGGAAAGTGTGGTGGCAGATCACTCCAGGTTCCCTCATCTCTATCTGCCTGGCTGTGTATCCCGAGCAGCCATAATAGGATGGAGCAGAACTATGACATCTTAACATCACCCACCAGCATGGATCTCCACCAGTCTCCAGGAATCTCTTTGTTTTATGACCTGTAATAAAGAGTTGCTTATGGGCTGCTTAGGCGTGATGCATGACCAGAGATGGTGGGAGAAATGAGTTACAGGTGGTGGCTGTAGAGGGGCAGGAGGACAGGGGGAATGCCAGCACCATCTTTGTTTCAGAGATGTGGCTCCAACCAAAGACGCACTAGTCCTAAAGAGCTGTTTTCATCTAAAGCTCAACTTGAGATTCCAAGAGACCAGGTAATATACAAAGGGGAGAGAGGCCGTTATCTCTCCTTTCATGGAACAGTCTGTTTCCCTTCTGTTGGAAACAGTATTCACTAAGCCCTAACAGATCTATTTCTGTTCAAAGTGGCATGGGCAGATGATGGCGTGCTGGACGCTGCCCAGCAGGAGAAAGGAAGGAAATGTCAGACTCCTTGGTTATCGGATAAAGTCTGTCTCAAGGGCCCAGGGAGTCTCAGAAAAACAATTTGTAGTGGGGACTTTATGCAGGAACAATAAAATTTACTGACAAAATCCAAAGGATAAGATAATAAGCTGTATTATGGAGAATATATCCCCCATTTTAATCCTCAGGCTGTGTAGAAAGAACAGACCTTAGATTACATACCTCTTTAAAACCACGTTTACTCCAGCTTTGAAATTAGAAGACCCTAACGGGGCCATGTGGCAGTAGCAAATAGCAGTCATCAATACTCTTAGACTTGCCAACATTTCATAGTCTCCTTTGTAGCTGGGTTGAGAACATGTGATTGGTTCTAGCCAACAGAGCACCAGTATGAATGGCGTGTGTTTTTTTCTGACCAAGGCAGTGAATTCTTCCATTGCTTCCTCCTCTTCACTCTGTGATCTAGGACTGCAGATGTCTGTGCAGATGGTTTAGCTATGTTGGACTTCTTGCAAAGGAGAAGGAAGTCTTTATTCTGGTAAGTCACTGGGATTTGTGGGTGGGTGATGCTTGGGGGATACCAGCTTGTAGCTGGTAACAACTAGCCTAACTAACACAAGCTGTAAACTTGGAGTTTCTGACTTAAGACATCATGATGATGCCCTGACATTAATAAAACTAGTGATTTTATGCTAGATTCTTAAAAGTTTTTGAAAATGTAACAGGGCCTTGTGTTAGATAGCACATTACTTTGAAAGGTGGTGATTTATAGCAACAAGCATTTATTACCTCAATGTTTTTGATGGTCAAGAATGTAGGAGTGACTTAGGTGGCTCTGACTCCAAGTACCTTGTGAGTTTTTAGGTGGGAGCTGCAGTCATCTGAGGGCTGAAGAAGATGTCATTGATGGGAGAACTCAAGTTTTCACTTGCTATTGGCTAGAGTTCTCACTTCTTCACCAGATGGGCCTCTGCATAGTGATTCCCATGACACGAAAGCTAACATCTTCCAGAGAGAGTGATCCAAGAGAGAAAGCAAATAAGAAGACACCGTGCCTTCAACTGCCCTGCCCCTGACGTTGTCCTCTGTCACTTGTGCTTTGTTTCCCTGTTTACGAGCAGTGAGCCACTAAGTTCAGCCCATGCTCAAGAGGAGGGGAATATGCTCCACCTTTCCAAGAGAGTGTCAAAGAATTTGTGGCCATATTTTAGACAACACACATCCCATCACTTCAGAACAGGTTTGTAGGTAGCTGAGGAGAATGGAACAATGGGCCATACCTAAGGCTGCACGGGAGGGGGTTCAGTGATCTACCATAGATCAGGCTAATGGAGTTTAATTACATGACTACTCTTTTCTTATTACATTCCCTGGTCTCGTGAGCTAAGAAAGAAGTTCAAGCCATTCTACTGAGACTAGATAGACTGAACCCCTGACATGAAGCTGCATACCGAGATGCCATGGGGAGCATAGAAGACTTGCTGGTCCTTTACCCGTGAAACAAGCTACCTTTGACATGATGCTGAGGAAATGGATTCTCATGAAACAGGGACTCTGGTTGTGTGGGCAAGTGGCGATGTAGCTTCTCCCTACACACAATGTCCCAACTTCCCAGTTTCTCCAGTGTGATAGAACATGCTGCTTACAGGTACAAATTCTGGCAGTTTGCATGGGAAGATAGGATAAAATAAAATAGAGTAGGATAGGATAGATAGAAAGAAATGCTTCCTTTTGTATAAAACATGGCAGGCAGATGAAGCTGGTCTTGACTTAAGCTCAATGGCAGGAAACAGCACTAACACTGAACATACTAGCTCTATAGGATTGGGGTTTTCCTTCTTTCCTCCTATATCTTTTCCTCCTATATGGTGTCTTCGAGAGCATACCCTACATCATAAGCACTTTGTTGATTTTTTTTTTAATTCATTGAAAGAGATAGCACTCTTCATGGAGAAGGTAGTGAGATTCAAGTTCTACATTAGGTTGCTGGTGCCACAAATGTCATCATCCTGGACATATTGGTGATGGGGGACATTGTTGTGTGTGTGCCTATATAGTAATTACACTGGGATTTAATCCAATTCTGTTATGGCTCATCCTGGGCTAAGCTCACTGTGGGATCTGCTCTGAAAGGCAGGGTAAAGGCCAGAGATGAAAGCTCAGTCAAGCCACACATTTTCAGGCTGGTGGTGTCTTTGCAAGCCAGGTACCATACTTTGCCTCAGCACCGATGGAAAGCAGCCACTGGAGAGAGCTTTTGAGTGTGGTCAAGCTGGCTATGTTCCACTAGCCTGCCAAGCCTTAGGAACTACTGGTAGTCATGAAAAGGGGATATTTCTTTAGATCTGCCTCCTCTGCCTCCACCCCAGATGGGACATCAACATCAAACTCTAGGGGCATATCAACAGTACAGAGGCCCTCATTCTGAGCCTCCAATAGCCAGATTGTAAAGTCTTCCAGCCTCAAGGGAGCATAGCTGAGTTTGGTCTCCTCTGTCTAGAAACAGATAAGAGGCCAGGGAAAAATGGACATCCTTCTCATCTGGGCATATGCAGTCCTCACTGCTAAAGTTTGAGACAACAGACTAATGAAGTAAAACATCATGGTTTGAGTTACAGTTTTATTTTAGCTTTAAAAGGACTTTGTTCGAATATCAAGAGAAGAAAAAAAAATAAGGCATGATGTCACAGAAGCCAAGGTCACTGTTAACAGTCTCAAATGCCACTGAAAAGCCAAGAAAATGAAGACCAAAAAGTTTCCATTGACTTCACTCTCATGGAACTCGCTGATGATCCCAGGAGGATTTTTTTTTAAGATTTTATTTATTTATTTGACAGATGGAGATCACAAGTAGGCAGAGAAGCAGGCAGAGAGAGAGGGGGAAGCAGGCTCCCCACTGAGCAGAGAGCTTGATGCAGGGCTCAATCCTAGGACCCTGAGATCATAACCTGAGCTGAAGGTAGAGACTTTAACCCACTGAACCACCCAGGCACCCCAACTAACCTAATTTTATACCTCAAGGAACTAGAAAAAGAACAAACAAAGCTTAAGGTTAGTAGAAAGAAATAAAGAACAAAGATAAAAGCAGAAAAAATGAAATAGAAACTAAAAAGACAATAAAGAAGATTCTGATCTTTTTTTAATAGTTCCTCTCTGTTCCTTTCTTCTCTTGCTCTTTTCCTTTGTGGTTTGATGACATACGTTTGTGGTATAATTATGTTCCTTTTTCTCTATCTTTTTATATTTACTATAGATTTTGGCTTTGTGGTTACCATGAGGTTTACATGTAAGCAAGTATTAACAGACCTAAAGGAAGGAATTGACAGCAATCCAAATAATAGTGG
This sequence comes from Mustela erminea, assembly GCF_009829155.1. Lineage (NCBI taxonomy): Eukaryota > Metazoa > Chordata > Mammalia > Carnivora > Mustelidae > Mustela > Mustela erminea. The sequence continues at coordinate 213,581,531 of NC_045614.1, forward strand.
GGGACTTTAATACCCCACTTACATCGGTAGATAGGCATCAGGACATGACTGCCTGGCTCAAAGAATCCTGTGAAGGGGCAGAGAACTGAATGAACCCGCTACTCAGAGGAAGGCAAGAAGTGCACCTGGTCCACTTGATAAGAAGTGTTGCTTCTCAGGAGGACCTTAACTGCGGGAACAGAATGGGAGGGACTAGAGGTTAGATCATTTGAGGCTCCCCTGATTTGAACAGATTTAAGTCAGTACATAATACTAAGCCTCAGTTTTAGGCCTGATCTCACACACACACACACACACACACACACACACAAGTAACTTCATCTACGAACACTCGTATGAAATATCATTGCACCGTTTTACAGATGCTGGATCTGAAGCTTAAATCTGGAGCTTAGCAAACTATCCGACTTTGGCCAGCGGGTAAGTGGCTGAGGTGATATTCAAATCTGTTTGTTAACACTGGAGCCCGGCCACATAAACCATTGCTTCCAGGGTTCGCCCTAGAACAGTAGTAACAGTTCACCCTAGAAGTGGATTGAGATGGGGAAGAGAAAGAAAGGAAGGAAAACAGCAAATGCACCACACACCGTCTTCCCCCAGGGCCTATGAACCCCCGTTTAAACACAGGCTCTTTCTCTGCTCACCATTGTTCGACTTCTTCAGTCCCACACAACCTTCCCAAAGGCAGCTGGGTTAATAACACAGCTCCATTGACCATTAACAGCCAGGTTCTACTTCAGATGTCCAACCTGGTACTTGAATCAGTGGCCCCTGAAATGCCTACAAGCCCAACTGCTCCAGACACACTTCTGATTGCATAGTCCCAGGGCAAGAGAAACCATCCAAGCAGACCAACCAGCTCCTAAGTACTTCAAACCCACAAGCTAAGGGCTGCCCTGAATTAGTTGCCCTTTTGCACAGGCATGTTGGGCATGCCAATGGGCTTGGGTTTCTAGAATAAATTCCTCTGCACTAAAAGAGACCTTAAATCTCATCCAATCCAACCCCTTCATTTTACCACAAAACCAAACCGAAACAAACAAACAAACAAACAAAACTAAGCTTAAGCCATATCCTCAAGGTCACAAAGCTAATTAGGGCAGAACCTGCTTAAGTCCCATTCTTAGACCTTTCACCAACTCGCTCCCTCAGTGAGCCCTCACACTAGAAAGGTCAAAGGAGGTAGTTGCTCTCTTTTTCACAGCTCAAGTGACTGCATGACTCAGTTCCAGACTGGCCATGAGCGAATCTGCTGGACAGAATCTGAGAGAGACTTTTCCTCCCTGACAGAAGAAAAGAGCCAAACAAAGAGAGTTCTTTGTTCCCTGGCCACCTGTCTAGGGCTGAACTCTACCACCCCCAAATTCTGATGCTGAAATCCTAACCTCTAGTATTTGGAATGTGACAGCATCTGGAGGCACTGTCTTTAAAGAGGTAATTAAGTTAAAATGAGGTCATTAGAGTGGCCCTAGGCTAATAGGGCTGCTATTCTAATAAGAGGAGATTAGTGGCACCTGGGTAGCTCAGAGGGTTAAGCCTCTGCCTTCGGCTCAGGTCATGACCTCGGGATCCTGAGATCAAGCCCCATGTTGGGCTCTCTGCTCAGTGGGGAGCGTGCATCCTCCTCTCTCTCTGCCTGCCTCTCTGCCTACTTGTGATCTCTCTCTCTCTCTGTCAAATAAATAAAATCTCTTAAAAAAAAAGAGGAGATTAGGTCTCAGATACACACAGAGAGAAGATGACATGAGGACACATGGAAAAGGGAACATCTAGGAGCCAAGGAGAGAAGCCTCAGCAGAAACCAACCCTGCCTGCTGATCCCTTGACTTCGAACCTCCAGCCTCCAGAGCTGTGAGTCAATAAGTTTCTTTTGCTGAAGCCCCCAAGTCTGTGGTACTTTGCCATGGCAACCCTATAGTGCTATACCCCAGCCCCTATTCCCTGATTTCTGTAACAGACATGATGCTTGAAGCCAGAGAACGTGTCTTTCAACCATGAGGAGAATCTCCGAGATGCTATGCAGCAACTTGGCCTGAGACTGCGTCTCTGGAAACTCCCAGGGCATGCTCATACTACTGGTGCTCAGACTACACTTTGGGGAGTGAAGCTCTAAGGCCCTCATAGTCTGTTCCCTGCTTGTTAAGGCTTCTAGCTGGTGGATCTTCTCTAACGTCATGCCCAGACATCACTGTACTCATGAGTTATCATTTCTGGCGTCAGACTGTCCTGACATCCCGGCAGCATTACCATCAAACTTCAACTCCTGCACCAAGCCCATGCCTTATACTCTGCTTCTCCAGGTCCAGGAATTATCATTATCAATCACAATGTCACCTTCAATCTTTCAGGCTTTAGTCAAGCCCCAGGGAGCTTGACTTACAAAAAGAGAAGTATTTGAAGGCAATGTGGGCTCTATGGAGATTAGTTCAAAGTAGGGTAGCAGGATCCATGCACTCCAGGATTTCTGGAGCCACTGGGGGCCTTTTAGAAGGACCTTGGTCCTAGGATCATCTCTGTTATGTTAAGTCAACCCCTAGGGCAGACTCCATCCAGCACTGTGCCCTAGCCCTGCCACCCATTCAAAGCCTGCCCTGACCCAGCTCACCAGGCTGCCTGTACACCTGTCTCCTGCCTGGGCTAGCCACTCCAATCCCATCCGTCCTACCCATGGAGAAGGCTTGTGCCTGCTGAGACTCTATTCCCTTCAAATAGCAGCCTCACCCTTCAGGCATCTCTTGTGACTCTCCTCCCCTCCTCTCTCCCCTGCCCTTCTCCCAACCCGCTCCTCAAACCTGAGCTTTTGCTTTCCTCGCACTCAAGTCCACCTTCTGCCTCCCAGGCTGTGCAGTGAATTCCTCTCCCTGCCTCTCCCCACCCCCCACCTCCCACCCGCCCCCCCGCCTCTCTTAATGCCTTCTACAAGCCTCCAGTCTAGAATATGCCCAATGCTACAGTCTTTCCTCCTTTAGAACGTGTTTCTTACTTCTCAGTACTTGAGCTCCTTGAGGGCAGGAACCCCTGTTCATCTTTGAATCCTTGCTCCCACCCAACCTTTTCTGGAGCCTCACCCAGTCCAACAGCCTCGCCAGGCACCCGAAGAACCTCAGAGACCAGCAGGCACAGGCACACACCGAGGTGATATACTTGTTCTTACTCGTCTCTTTGTGTCGGCCAACCTTCTGATCCCGGCGGCCAGAAGCTGTGATGTGATCAAATAAAAAGTGGGGTAATAAATAAATCTCAATAAATCTCAGATTTATTGATCACTTCTAAAGTGCTGAGCATGCTGCTAAGGATTTACATGCACCCATTTTATTAATTCTGGTGGGGCTGTTATTACTATTTGCATGCATGATTTCCCACCTTACAGATGCAGGAAAGAAGTCTCAGGGTGGGTGATGGGAATATGGGAATATTGCCCAAGATTGCACAGCCAGGAAACTGTGAAGCCAGCAGCCCAGAAAGAGAGCTCCAGGAAATGCCAGCCCAAACTTGATTCTTTGCTGCCTTCTCAATTTCACTGGCAGACAGATTGTGTGAAAGTGGGGGTTCCTGATTAAAGGGGAGTGGATTACTGAATGTCTGATCTCAGCCTCCCTCTCCCTTCCCTCTGCCAATCTATGGGTTTGCACTGCAGGATCCATGAGCCAATGTCAGCCTTCCATGGGCCCAGGATCTCAAATATCCCTATTAGGGAACACTCGTCTGTCAGGGAGCACTTTCTAACACTTCGAGATATCTACGTATGTAAATCTCATGCGGTATAATCTCCTAAGCCTGCATTTTAGGTATGCAATTGAGAATGTGTTTTAGGTAATGTGTTTAGCGTAGAACATGCTTGAGCTCAGGACTTGGCTAGAATAACAAGTGCCAAAAGTGAAGGCCCAGCTCATGTGCCCATACTATGTGGATGGCCACAGGCAGATGCCAGGCAGACAGGAGACTAGGCGCATCCCCCAGATCTCCCTCAGAGGCAAGTCCATACCAGGGGTTTGGGTTGGAGAGCTCTCCCACGTAACATAGATGGTTCTGGAGACCAAGTCCCCCCAGGAAGCCCCAGGAGTTCTGAAATCTGTGACTCTGCAGCCCACTTTGAACTGAATCTCCACAGTACCCCAAGTGCCTGCTTTATCATAAGTTTAGCTTCCTGTGACTTAGGTAAACAAGGGATCACTGATAGTAGGCCAAGCTATGCAAGGGCTTTGGTGCATATGGGACAGCATTTCTTAGAATTGTTTACTGTGTACCTCCCACTGTAAAGGAGGGTGGATAGACACCCAGGGTCCGGCAGGATAGCTTGGAGTTTCCCATAATGAGCATGGGATGTCATTGAAGCCTTATATTTACCTTAATATTTCATGATAATTTTATGTCCCACTCCATATACTAATGTCTGTTCTATATTAAATATAATATTAGTGATTGCCAAAAAAAACCCAAAATTGATGCTCCAAGAAGCTGTGCCCTGTGGTTTCATGTTGTTTCACTGAGGCCTATGTGCCCTGGGAGTAAAAATGCCCCAGTTTGAAAGCAAGTTAATATAAGACATTAACTCACTGATTATTCCAGAACCTTCTCTGGCTTATGCTTAGGAAAACCACAGGCAGCCAGAGGCTTGAACTTAAACAAGGTGCACAGAAGGTAAAACCAACTTGAGGGCAAATTTTTCAGGAGATATTTGCACATAAGCAATCATTTCATTTTCAGGCATACACATATGTTGTAAGTATGGGTTCATCTTTCTTGCCCCCACGGCACCAGCAGCCCCACTATCTGAGGGTTTATAGAATGCTTGATCCATAGAGCAGGGATTTCAAACAAAGACAGTGCTATCTATCCTATACAGCACCCACCCAGAAGCTACTGGTCTGAAAGATAATGGAATGGTCTCCTGAGGTTGAGGCACAGACTTACAGAAGATATGCTTCAAAGCTAGGGTGCCATCATGCAGGATATGGTACACCCTAACTAATGACCATCACATTGTCTTCTGTCCAGAACAGGCCCAGTATCTGAGTCTGAGAACCAGAGGTTGGGAGTAGAATGGACCTGCTCCCACCATCACTACTAATGACCAATGTAAGGAACTTGTGCTTTGATGTCCCTATGGTTTGAGGATTTCTGGGTCTAGAGGACCTATTTCCAACCACTGAAATGCTTCCTCCAGGAGATATGAAGAACCTCACTGAAACTTAGGCTATGGCTGCCATCCAGTGACTTCCTTATGTCAAGGGGATAGCAGGTGAAGAAAGGAGATGCCACACTGCCAGTGGTATGTCCTGGTCTTCAGGAGATGACAGTGCTGCTGCTACACAGTGGGCACAGGGAAAAAAAAATGTGTTGGGCACTTAGGTAACAAACTAGAACTTCTCTTGATACTCTTATGCTCAGTTTCAAAGCTAAAATTACAGCAGCCATGGCCCAAATGGGTATGGTTCCCAGGGACTTAGGTTCATCAGAGAGTCTGGATCATCTTACCAGGTGATCTGTCTACACCAGCAGAGGTATAGCTGAGGAGGAGGGAATCTAGACTGGGAAGTGGATAAGAAGGACAATAAGCATCAGTTCAATTGTAGCTGTTGAGTCTTGGCCCCTCCTGCTGTTCACTCTTGTGTCCCTCACGTCTTCAGACGTAGATCTCCCCAGAACACCTCCCAGGAAACTTCTCCATCCAGCTCTTTGCGTCTGTTCTCAAAGGACCTAGGCTAAGATGGTACCCTTACCTAAGATGTATCCGTCTGAGAGTGAACCTTCATTCAGGATAGCCCTTTTCCACTATAAAAGTTGGTGTCCCTCACCCACTTCAAATATTACTGTGGTTCATTGCCCTTGGCTGCAATACAACTATGGCATCTTACAAAAAGACTATTTTGATGATTAAACATTAGACCATTGAGCTATAGGGCTTCCAGTCTTTCCCTGTCTAATAGATAGATATTTCTGTTCGTGGTGAAGCCTGGTATTAGAAATGGCCTGTTTACCTATGTTGTGATACTCTGAATGTAGAACAGCCAAAGCAATTCAGGTCATTGTCATTTGTTCTTGTATGTAAGCAGAATACTTCATGGAATGAGGAAATTCTTCAAGATAAATTATATAAACTGGGCAGAGAAAAAAATTATGAGATTTATCTATAGTTAGTGGGTTTTCTTCAATAAAATAGCTAAAAACTTATTTCATCAATCATCACCTTATTTCACCTTATAGAATACTGTGTACTTGTCTTATTTATTGCCAAGAAAAAGACTTTTTCAGACTTATGATGAAAACATTTAGGTTCTAACTTACAAATATACACAGGAGTGGATAGATTTTTCATCTTTCTTTTAAGGTGTATGTGAACAGTGTGAAGTATAACTACAAATAGGAAAAATAATACCACCAATACTTGCCATGTTTTCAAACAATTGGTAAATAAGGAAAGAGAGGAAGACAAATGAGGGGCCAAAGTACATAACAGACATCCCTCCACATGGTGTGGGTAAGAAGCACCACCTCACCCACAACATGATAGCCACGTCTTCTAGATTTTCTGGATACACCCCAAATTCTACTCTTTTGATCGATTACCCTTAGAAGAGCATCCAGAGCAATCAGATAAATTGTCCTTTTTGGGAAAGGGGTATGGAACATACGGTCCTTGTAGGAGCCATGCTCCTTCCTTTCCAGCTTACAGAACCTTGACACACAGAGGCTTCCTGTCCTTGGCTTCCTGACCAGGTGCTCCTGGCTGGCCATTTCTCTGGCAATTCCCAGCAGATCTGGCTGCTGTCAGCCAAGCCCATGTTTTGCTTCCAGGTATACCTTTGCCCAGAGCTGCAGATTCCTTACCATATGTCTCCATTCTTTTTCCCCAAGGATCATCATCGGTTTTCATAAGGGAGGATTTTTCTTGCCCACTCCTGGTGTTTTAAGTCACAGCCAGCATCTTTGCTAGTGGGCCACCAGTCCACTGTGCTAACTAACCAACAGCTCTGTTTTTGTCTCTGAGGAAAGGTGCCTCATGTGATCATCAGAACTTTAGTCAGAGGATGCATGTGGGCAGAGCCTAGACCAAGGGCCAAAAGCAACAAGCCCCAGCCAAGAATAGAGACATGAAGTCATCAAGAGTCACTGCTGCTCCAAACACAACCATGGTAGTGCCTGAGGAGTCCCTGGAGTGACCAAGAGTTCCCATTCCCTTGAGTCAAGAGTCTTAGCCTTAAAGAGGTCAGTAGGCTTAAACGGACACAGCTGATGTTGAGTCTCTATTGTTGCATCTTGACACTTGATGTTGTACAAGTAGTTAAGCATGAGAAGTCTCACACTCAGATCTCTTACGTTCTCCACCAAAAGTTTTGAAGCCTGGTAGGACATGGACATCCCTCTCACCACTGCTTTACCCCTAATGCCTAGATCATGCCTGGCACCACTAAGTGCTAAGCAAATATTGACAGAACGAAGAACCACTGTGATTTGAAAAGGTATTTATCAAGCTCCTAACTACAATAAACATAGGAGACCATTGATTATTGCTTCAGAGTTTGCAAAGATTTCTTGGCAAAGCTTGATCACTATCCCCAATAAGATACGGGAATCACTCACCTATGTTACCTTTGATCCTGAGCACCCGGGCTTGTCAATGCATCTTCAAAAGACCCTCTTCTAATCAGAACCAGGTAGACCAGAAGGATCAGAAATTTCCAGATTCTTGGGTGCCTGAGTGGCTCAGTCGTTAAGCATCTGCCTTCAGCTGGGGTCAGGATCCCAGGGTCCTGGGATGGAGGTCCGCATCGGGCTCCCTGCTTGGCAGGAAGCCTGCTTCTCCCACTCCCATTCCCCCTGTTGTGTTCCCTCTCTCCCTCTCTCTGTGTGTCTCTCTCTGACAAATAAATAAATAAATAAAATCTTAAAAAGAAAAGAATGTTGCAGATTCTTTAGGTGGACTTGATTCTAGTAGGATCATGAAAGTGTGAAGTAGTATACACCCTGTTTTTCACTCTGATTTGCTCTCCGCTTTCTGAAAGGCCAGCCTCAGAACATCTCTCAAAGCAGGTATTCGTCCTTGGACCTGGGAGAAAATTTCAGTTCCTTATTACCAGGGTTGTGTCTCCAAATATGCTACTCAACGACCACCTCATTAATTCTTACCCATTGGTGTGACATGGGTTGAAGCTCTCCCATTACCTTGCTCACCCAGTTGATCTCCAAATGCCATCGGGAATATGTAAAGAGGTTCAGCTCAGGAGTTCCTGAGCTGCAGGGAAGGAACAGTCCCTCCACATCCGTCTTCTCAAGTTCATTTTCATTCTCCCACCTCAGAATCCTCTTTTCCCCAAATGATCATGAAATAGAATTTAGGATTAAAAGGTCTCTGTGAAGCACCAGGCCATCTACCATGATACATTGTCATTAGCATTATTTATAATCACACTTATAACTATCGAGTACCGGCCTTGCATTTTCTGGAGAGATGCTGACCTCATAAATCTCCCCAAACCATTATAGAAGGTTTTTCAAGAATGGCTGGAATTGTATGAAGAGTCAAGAATCAACCCCTTTAATGTGACAGTGTTGGTAGCTTAGACTGTGAAACAGTCCTCCTGTTCACTCTTTCCCGCTTCATAGCTCCTTCCTCAACCTCAGTGAATTCAAACGCAACAGCTGTACACAGTGAAAGAGGCCACAGTTGACCAGGGTGAGAAATGCCCTTTCCCACCTGTGAAAACGGCCCCACAGTGCATGGAAGCTCTGGTGAGACCTACGCCTGCCATAAGTGATCCCAGAACAGTTATTTCTGCTGACGCTGCCATCACTCTCTCTCCCCAGGACACTTCCTCTGTTATCAAGTAGAGCAAAGCCAGGAAAAAGTAAGTGAATCAAGTGTTTACTTGGCTGTTGAGTGTTGATAAAATGTTGGCCTTTGTGTGGTTCTGGACGAGGCATGCACTCCACAACCCAGCCAGCCCCAGGGTACAAAGAGAGCCACGGAGCAGGTGATAGTCCTTAAACAATGCCCAGTTCCGGGTTTCCAGCCCATGTTTGTTCACTTACCCCAGAAACTTGTCTCAGGAGGGGCCGTGTTTATGCTGAGTCCGTCTCAGGGTCACTCTAGCTGAGTGTCCACGGGTGCAGGTCCCCTAGCCAGAGACTGAGTCCTAATGCCAAGCGAGATTAGGAGCCTGCTGGCAGGAAAGAACAGGGAGGGACAAAAAGAGCAGTCCCAAGTCACAGGAGCTGCCAGCTTGCTAAGCTGTTGTGAGCTTGTATGTACTTGTGCAAAATTAAAATCAGTCTTTAGCCCGGTTGAAGTAATCGTCAGACTGTCGGAAAACATAGACCAGGGAATGAATTTATAGACATCTTTTCAGATTGGGAGTGTAGAAGAGTAGAGAGTAAGTGAGACAAAATAAGAAAATAAGAGCCAACTTAATGCTTTACTCAGCTGAAACTAGAGCCCGTCTTTCCAGAAAGGCAAAAAGAAAAAAAAAATCATGATTACTAGTATTACTATAATTATTGTTATTATTATAATGATTTAATGATCATACATTAATAAATATCCACTGAGCTGTTTGTTCACTTCTGCTGGTGTCTACATTTTCTGGCTTCCTTGAGATTCACTGGTGCGATGTGCCAAAAACGGGGCCCTTCTGAACACCAGAAGAAAAAAAATTCTTGCAAGTTTAAAGCCTGAGTAATCTAATCGGACAATAAAAGAAATCTAGATATTTGCACAAAAAGTAAACTATCACACAAAAGGATATTCCCCCTGTGACTGACCTCGCTCTCCCTAAAAAGCAGAAGAGTGAAAAGCTCTGAGTGTTGAGAAACCCACTGTTTTCCTCCTGTCTCTGTTGTGAGTTGGCGCCATGGTCTTGAGCATGGTACCGGCTTCTGTATGTCCTCTCAAGTTCAGGGACGGTTTGACATTTTCTGCGCTTGCCTTGATATGAGAAATCGAGCACACACGGAAGCCCTCTGAGAAGGGCAAGGGGCCAAATAGTAGCAAGGTCCAAGGGGCATGGGTCCTCTCACAGCTGGGCTTTTTGCAAGGATACGCATTATGTAATTATTCAGCTTTGTGGAAATTACCCTCGTAAGCGTATGAATTATGGCTGGAATATAAAGCCTCAAATGGAAAAGGACAAGTAAGTTCCCTTTGCTTTTGTTCTTTCTTTGGTTTTAATTCCTTAGGCTCAGCAATAATTCCAGTGTCAGGTACCATAGATCAAAATCCCACACACTCAGACACATAGCCACCCCAGGATCGTAGGCTCGTATCACTAAAGACTCATGCAGGAAAATTCCTTCAAGACTGATGACTGACTGAACGCAGGGAAAGAGTAGGAGAACAGGCAAAACCACAAATCAGGCAGAAAAAAAAAACAGGAAGTAGGGGCTAGCTAAGTAGACATGATGATGTCCTGCCCAGGTTCCTCTTCAATGGAAGATATATGCCCCAGCTGCCAGGATGGTTACAAGCCCTCCCTGCATGGCCTCAATCACAGAGCGATGGTCCACAACCAATGACAGATGGAGAAGGGGGTATAAAGGCCCAGCATTTGGCTCTTTTAGCTCCCAAGCTCCCCACAGGGTCAGCTGGAGCTACCTGTCCTGCACCACCACTCAGCTTCTCCTCCAGCCCACCCATGATTTCCTTCCTTTCCCTTCCTCAGGTGTCCATCCCAAGTTCATGCTTTCACAAACATCTTCGACCCTAAACCCCATCTCAGAGTGTGCCCCCAGGTAACCCAACTTGTGACAACTAGGAAATAAAAAGGATAGAGTTCTCCAAGACAAAGAGGAGAATGAGGAGGACAAGGGGCAGACCTCCTTCCGTTGTACCGTTGTCACCTGTCCTTGTCTGGTCTCCTAGGGTGTCTATATCCCCCTAGCTCTGTCACTCACTAGCTGTATAATCCTGGACAGATCAACCTCTTGGGGCCTCTGTTTACCCACTGGCAAGTTGGGAGACTCATGATCCCACCTGCCAGTTGAGTCTTTGTGAGGGTCTAGTAGGGTAGTGATGAGAATGAGTCGCTCCACCTACTAGTGATCACTTCTCTCCCCTCCGACCAAAGCTTGGAAAGCCAGTAGGAACTTGAAAACAATCACCTAAAAGGAAGTGTTTTTACTCTGCCCTTCAATTCCTAAGCTGGCAAGGTGATTACAGGAACAGTTGGAGGCTGGAAGTGATGGGAAGTGGGGGACATTGTTGTCTCATTAAACTCTCACACAATAAGGTAAGCTTGAGTCCCTGCTACCCACCAGGCATCAGGCCAGTCCCTCATACTCTGCATATGGGGGGTCATGACATTAAGAATCTAACACACAAATAAAAACCTCCCGCATGGAAATGAGCCAAGTACCAGAAGTCACAGAAGACCTCCCTGAAGAAGTGGCACTTGAACTAAGAAAAAAAATGATGGGCAGGAGTTACGTTGACAAAGAAGGGAGGGAAGGTGATTCCCAATCTGAGAAAATGCAAGTGCAAAGGAATTTCCATGACGAAGAGAGCAGTGAGCTCAAGATCTGGAAGCAGGAGGGTGAAGCCTGGAGAAGAAGTAGGGGAGTGAGTTGTGGGGCAGGACCCGAGAAGTAGGGGAGAACCACATGGAACAACCCCTGGTAGGTAGGTTGAAGACTTTTATCTGTATCCTAAGTGCAAGGAGAAGCCATACAATGGCTTTACATGGAGCATTCTAATAAGTTTTCTGGGTACACAGGGAAGGACAGATGAGAGGCCAGAGTGGATAGTATTAATGACAACTAGTACTAACTGATTTAGTCCGCATCTGGCACACTCATAAGTGTTTAAATGAGGTGCCTGATGAAGCAGTACTATTATGAACCTTATTTTAGTTGTGAAGAAAGTAAAACACAGAGAATAAATAGCCAGTATTCCTAGCCAGGCTAAGAATAATATATATCAGTATTCACTAGCCAGGCTATCTGGCTGCAAAGTCACACACTTAACAACTACACAGCTCTATGCTATGGGTCGACCAGATGGATGGCTTTTAGTCATCTAAGTTGGGTGGAGCATTGTAGCTGGGGAGCAATAGATATATTCTGAAGATATGTAGGACATTAAAAGAAAGAAAAAAAAAAAACCACAGAGGTATTAAGAGTATACTTGTGATGAGCGGAGAGCAATGTATAGAATTGTCAAATCAGGGATGCCTGGGTGGCTTCAGCCTTCAGCTCAGGTCATGATCCCAGTGTCTTGGGATCGGGTCCTGCATCAGGCTCCCTGCTCCATGCTCAGCAGGGAGCTTGCTTCTCCCTCTGCCTCTCTCTCTCTCATGAATAAATAAATTAATAAAAAAAAAAATAAGGAATGCCTGGGTGGCTCAGTCAGTTAAGTGCCTGCCTTCAGCTCAGGTCATGATCCCAGAGTCCTGGGATCAAGTCCCCAGCAGGCTCCCTGCTCAGAGGGGAGCCTGCGTCTCCCTCTCCCTCTGCCTGCTGCTCTGCCTGCTTGTGCTCTCTCTTTCTCTGTCAAATAAATAAATAAAATCTTTAAAAAAAATAAGAATTGTCAAATCATTATATTATACACCTGAAATGAATATAACACTGTCTGTTGTTTATATTTTAACAAAAACTTAAAAGAAGAGAGAGAAAAAAAGAAAGAGATCAGAATTCAGTTACAGATGGGTCAGAGAGATGGGAAGATGGTCTCAAGGTTAGGGCTAAGGTGGAATTGGACGGTGCCACTCACTGAGATGTGGAGCATGGGCAGAGAACCAGGGTTGTGCTGTTTTGGCACAAGGGAAGGAGGTAGGCACAGCAAGAGTCCCCTCGGACCTGCAGAGCACTGAGGTGCCTTGTGGATGCATCTGACAGAACTGAATTCTCAAAGGAGACACGGTCCTGTCCTCTCCCAGGATTCCAGCCCTTTCTGCTAGCTCATGATCCATTTGATCTGGCACGTTCATTTGTTAGTATAATATAACTAGTGTGCTCACAGGGGAAGAGGCCACTGTCAGCCTTCAAGTTTCATTCTTGGGGCAAGAGAACTCCTGTCGACATCGGATATCAGAGCTAAGTTATCCCATCAAGCACAGAAGTCCCTACGATGCAACGAGGGGACAGCTGAACACAGGGATGGTTAAGAGTAGAGAGTCAGGCTCTGTGTTAGTCTGCTCAGGCTGCCGTAACAGATACCACAGACAGGTTGGCTTAAACATGAGGCATTTGTTTTCTCACAGCTCTGAAGGCTGGAAGTCCAAGACCAAGGTGGCTTCATGGTTTATTTCTGGTAACTGTCTCTTTGGGGCTTGTAGATGGCTGCCTGCCTTCTCAATATGTCCTCACACGGATTCCCCCCTTGTGTTTGGAAAAGAGAAGGTTCCCCGGTGTCTCTTCCTCATCAAAGGATACCAGTCCTGGGGCGCCTGGGTGGCTCAGTCAGTTAAGTATTTGCCTTTGGACAGGTCATGACCCCGGGGTCCTGGGGGGGTCCTGCGATAGAGCTCCACATCAGGTTCCCTGCTCAGCTCAGTGGGGAGTCTGCGGGTCCCTCTGCCCTCCCTCTCACTAGTGCACTCGCACGTTCTCTCTCTCTCAAATAATTAAATAAAGTCTTAAGTAAGAAAGGATACCAGTCCTATTGGATTAGGCCAATTCCCACCCTATGGCTTCATTTAATTTTAATTACCTCCTTAAAGTCTCTGTGTCTGGGAACGATCACAATGGGGATTTGGACTTCAACATACAAATTTGGGGGGAGGGACACAATTCAGTCCATAACAGATTCTAAGCCACTCACTTATGACTTGTGAAATTACATCCTTGTACAATGTATTTATCTTTCTAAATCTCAGTTTTTCTATCTGTAAATGTAGCTACTGAGAAGACACAGTGAGATAATACACATAAGACGCAGGTAGCCCGGAGCCTGGCAGGCACTAGTCAATCACTGATGGAAATTATTTTCTCTAGTGGACGTTACTCTCTGATTGTTCTGCATTTCAGAGCTTAGATCCCTGGACCACAGCAATCCCCTTCAATAACCTCTTGTCCTTATTCTTTTAATCCTGCAGTCTGACTTGCAAAAATAATGACCGTGTGCTGTGAGGACAGTCCTGAGGTATCTTCCCTGCCAGGACTGCCCATCATTGCAAAGATGGTTTGTCTCTGTTTAGGCACAGCCCTATGTGGCATTTGCTGCCTTGCATGAACACAAGCCCCACCTAGGACGTGTGCTCAGTGAGAGTTTAGGGCAGAGGGAGACGGAATTTACTTGAAAAGCATCCCCAAAACTGACATGAATTATGTGTAGAGCAATCCCCTGTGTAGGGACTCTCTCTTTCCTCACAGCAGGCTCCCAGGGGAAGATGGCTATACTGTCTGTGACCCATGATGAGTCCTTCCTTGGGAAAGAGGCAGCAGTGCCGTCTTGTTTCTGTTCAGGGTTTCCTTTGCTGAGGCCCCCAAAAGATATCTGCTCTGAGAAGGTGGTGGGTCCCATGGGCAGTGGCCCCTCATTGGGGGGTGATGACAAAACAGGCAAGTGAGTCACCCATTTTCTTGTCACCCAGGACACAGGAGATCTCTCACTTGGGTGGTAGGATAGGAAATGAGACAGCTCAGACCCTTGGACCCTGGTTTCACAGTCCAATGGTCTGAATGAAAGAGGGATTCCTAGATACCCCAGATCCTGGGAGAGATAATGCCCCTGCTTAGGGAACCATGGGGAGCACGACCATGTGTGATTTGGGGACAAGAAATCACAGGGAAGGGAAGACAGGCAGGCTCTCCCCTTCCCTGCAGTCCACGGCACCAGCAACTCCCAGGGAAGCCTCTCATGTCTGCGGAGATGCCTCAAGATTCCACCACTGTTTGCATTAGAAGCAAGCAGCTAAGTTTTCCAGTAATTCTCACCATCTGCCCCCAAGAGGGAGCAAGAACTCATGTGAGTACAGTTGTTAATAGTTTCTTTCTTTCTTTCTTTTTTTAAACAATGATTTTCTCAAGGGAAAGGGGGTGGGGAGACTGAACGTCTACTTTTCTGCGTACGAGAAGAAAAGGGGGGAACAAGGACAGCACCCGCGCACCCGGCCCCTTGCTCCCCTCCTCAGGACGGGAGGCTCATGCCCGCAACCTCGCAAGCTAGGGCTTCACAAGGCACCCCTGCACCCCTGCACCCCTGTTTCCTGGAATCTGCTAAAAGAAAATGGCAAACCGGCCAAGCTATTTGACTGAGGTTTGCTAAGAAAACATAGTCTCCGTTTGGGTTGTTTTCTGAGGGGAGGGTCGGAGATGTGGTTTAAGTAAGAAAATTGCTCGTGGACAGTTATGGAAATAATGACTCTCTTCACTGCCCTGCATGTCTCTGGCTTGAGTTACAGGAAGCAAAGTGGAACAGTGTTTTCAAATTACCTGGGGAACGCGGGCAGGGGAAACAACCGAGTGAGAAGACCAGAGCCAAGGAAACATCATTCTGTGTCAGAGATCAGGGTAATTCCGCAGCCGGAGCATGTGGTTAGTTACTCTTAAGTGGGAGGTGGGAAGGTTCTGGTTTCTGGAGCCTGGCTAGACTTTGAAATGCAAGGAGACAGTCGACTTCTCCTGACTTGTCGCCCGCACTCCCTAGAGAAGCGCGTAGCTCAGGTCTCTGATGTCCACCCACCATGGACCTCAGAGGACCTAATATCCTGCTCTTTTAATAAGGTTAACCTACTACCCGTCAACCAGACTGTTAGACTTGAAGATGGTTCTAGGTAGCTACAGCGTGTAGCATAAAGGCATGAACGGTTTCTGTCGCTCTGGATCAACCCACGGAGTAATCAAAATGACTGGAAAATGTGGATAATGTTAGTTGCTTGATCATTAGAGTTAGGGTTTGTTTGTTTCCCCCCCCCCCCTCTGGTGGATTGTTGTGGTTACCTGTGTGATGTTCTGTGTCTCTTTCCCTCTATCAATTTGGAGGGGAAAAAAAAAAAAAAAACAGACAGCATGGTACATTTGCTTTTATATTTTGGGTTAAAGACTCAAAAATTTTACCTCTCTTCCCTAATCAGGGGAAAATCCTAAATCTCCAGAGATCTTGAAGCTCCAGTGGTCAGGATGGTTCATTCACGACACGGTACTTCCTCACTAACACAGTCATTCGCCAGTCTTTCTGCATTCTATACTCGCAGGATGCCTGGCGCTGGCCTAGACTTTGGGCCTGGCAAGGTGTGTCCAACCCCTGCCCTGGACACAGAGCGCTTTCCAGCCACAGGGCAGGATCTAAGGCACCATGGGAAGTTAGGGGAGGAGCAGCAGCTCCTTCGGCAAGCTTCCTGAGACACTGTACGCAAGACAGCTTGACTAGTTTGGAAAGAGACACTTGCAGAGCTGGACATGACCTCAGAGGAGGAGGCTCTCAGAGGCAGGCATAGGTCCGAATCACCTGGGCAGAATCACAAGAGATGGGGCGGCCGGGACCCACCCCTGGAGGTTTAGGTGCAGTCTGGGGCTGCCTTTCTCCCTGCACACCACTTGGTGGCACCCTCATCGCCATCCCGAGTGTTGCTCATCCTCCTCACATCTGAGGAGTTTGAAGCCTGGCAGGTCCGGGTTGGTGTCCAGCCTGAGAGGGGCACCTCCCGCCTTCTCACACCCCATCTAATGAGGGTCTCTCAGCAGGATGGACATCAGCCTTCCTGGCCCCCTTTCCACTTGTCTCAGCCCTTCTTCCAGAACCTGATGAGAGCCTGTTCAGCTCCAAAGATCCCCAAGAGCCAAGATGCAAAGCTGTAGCTTTCAGAGTAGCTGGCCTGAGGGGCACGAAGCCGGCTGTCCTGGTGCCACCAGCAGTCCTAGCTGGCCAGGCCTCACCAGAGTCAGTCAACAGCCCCTGCTCAGGCCCTCACCAGAGCAAGATGGCTGGCCACATGCATCACTTGATCCCTGATGCCTCCTCCTGCCTTTTTGCCCGAAACATCACACAGCAACCGCAGGGGCTAGGGGCTTGCTGGAGATGAGAACCTCAGGCTCACCCCAGACTTGAGCAAGGACCTGAAGGGATTTAATTGTGAGCACATTGAAACTGGAGAAGCTCTGGTCTTTGCCTCCTGGGCTGGCTGTAGATGGCGCTCGCCCACCCTCCCCTAGGGAAGAAGGAAAGAGGAAGGAAGGGAGGGAGGAAGTTGGTAGGCGGGGAGGAGGGCGGGGGTGGAAGCCGGGAGGAGAGGGAGCCATCCCGATGTCCAGACCTACGGGCTTATGTGCAAATCGCATGACACACTGTTTCTCCTTCTTTCTCTTTCTCCCCCATATAGGCTTTGATGATGCAAACTAGGACCAGAGGGTGGGGAATTTAAAGAAATTTGAAGCAAATGACCTCTTCTGTTTGTCTTCTACTTCCTGAAAAGGAAGGCCTTATTCACCGTTCCTGTAAGAGACATGAAGCTGTGGGGATTAGGGTGACTCGTCACCCAGCCATGCGGAGCAGGAAGTACATCAGACCCTAGAGTGAGTCTGCACGCAGCTAACTGAAACCCTCAATTAATCGG
Organism: Mustela erminea; assembly: GCF_009829155.1. NCBI lineage: Eukaryota > Metazoa > Chordata > Mammalia > Carnivora > Mustelidae > Mustela > Mustela erminea. Next base: position 213,599,020 of record NC_045614.1, read on the forward strand.
ATTGGCTTCCACCTTTCAGGGAAAAGCAAACACTGAGAAAACCAATTAGCACCTGGGATTTATCCTCTTTTTGTAACGTGCAGAGTGCCCTGGGGGCTGGGCGCAGGGGCACAGTCATCTGCACCCCAGTGCTCTGAGGCAGGGTGGGGTGGCGGGAAAGGACTTGGCATCAGGGTCCGGGTTTCCATCCCGAGCGGCCACACACACACGGGCCCTGTCAGCTTGGCAGCTGCTTACCTCCCAGTCTTGATTTCTTGGCCCATGCACTGGGGATTAAAAACATAATAACCTATTCAGTAGAGCCATTGTTGGGAAGATGAAGGCTTTGTGGGGCTGCTACCTGGTAGCCACTCCATGTGGGAACGAGTGCCTTCCCAACTCCTGCGTACACTTGTTGAGGTAGCGAAGATGTCAGGGTTCAGAGCCCATGGCCAAGAAAGAATTCTTGAGATGTCTTTGGTGCACGTGGGTGGTTTTTGTAAAGCACCGGGACAGGACCCGTGGGCAGAAAGAGCTGCCCTGGGGTCGTGAGGAGTGGCTGATTATATACTTTCAAGTTGAGAGGGGCCAGGGAGAGGGTGAGTGCCCAAGGAATTCTGGAAGCAAGGTTTCCAGGATCCTGAGGGTTGGCTGTTGCTGGGAAAAGCTCATTTACTACTGTCTAAGAAAACTTGAGCTACGGGAACCTTCAGATGTCTATCGGTGGGTCATATGCTTGGAGGATGATTGCCAACATGAATCTTGGAGAGTAGAGGCAACGAATGTTTCCAAAGGATTTGTTTTGTTTTGTTTCAACAAATTATATTTTCTTAAAGATTTTATTTATTTGAGAGAGAGCGAGAGCCAGCACAAGCAAGGGGGGTGGTAGAGGAAGAAGGAGAATCAGACTCCCCACGGAGCAAGAGACTGATGTGACGGGGCTCCATTCCGGGACCCTGGCATCATAACCCGGCCGAAGGAGACACTTAACTGACTGAGCCACGCACGTGCCCCTCCAAAGGGATTTTTATATGTTAAAGTAGAGTTACAGGATCCTGAAAGTCAGGCTAAGACTGCCTTTTGCCCTTACAATGTATTAACATCAAGGCAGCAGAGTTCCTAGACGCAGGTCACTCTGCCTGTTCCAAGGACTTGTCAGTGGGCTATAGGAAGTAAGGAAATGGAACTTTTCTTTTGCCTTTGTTTCCCACATCACTGTCTTTGCAGGGGGTGAAGCGCACCCTGGGCTGGCCCCAAGGCCTGAGACCTTGGTTCTGCTGAGAGAGTTTTGGTGATGGCCCTCCCCCTGCCCCTGTCCAGCTGACACCTGCAGGAGGGGGTTTCCCCTCTGGGGGGCCGAGGGGAATCCCAGGAAAGGTTTTCCTGCTCTAAAGCAACAACACGCAGTAAACAGGAGACTAAGCACTTCAGCGGGCCTGGACGCGGGGCCTCCCTGGGGAACCTCCCTTTTAGGAAACACAGCGCCATCTCTTGGAGGAGAGTCGCACTGACTTGGTTCTGCTGCTGTCTCTGAGCCTCTCACCTGCGCTTCCAACCGAGAACCCCAGGGCTCCTTCCCAGAGACACATTCTTAACTATATGAGGGTCTCAAATACCTTTGTTCCCCTCCCTTCCAGCCAGACTTTTCCTTCTCTCTAGGTTCACTGGGTCTTCAATAAGTATCTCCAAGTTTCTGTTCTGATTTCTAAAGTTATAACTCAGTCCAAAGCGTCATAGACTAGCTCTCTAAGAGGACTACAGTTAGCCCTGTAACCCAAAGGGCTCTCCTTCTTGCATCTTAGCAGGGGCATGGAACATAGCAGTTAGGATCCTGGACTTGGCTGCCAAGTCATGGTCCCTCTCCTGCTGTGTGACCTTTGGCAAGTTGCTTAACCTCTCTGTGCCTCTGTTTCCTGACCTGAAAACAAGCTGCTGGCAGAAAGCCCCCCAAAATCTTGTTGTAGCATTAGGGGAGTTAATAGGTAAACCACTTAGAGAAGGTGCGTGGTGGACGGAGAGCTGCCCGCATACACCATCGATGGTTTTCCGTGGCTGTCCTCTCCTGCGGCACTTAGCAAGCGGGGACATGATTTCATTCGATTTATTGGGTCACCCACCAGCCCAGTGTTTCTGTGGAGCATGCCATAAAATTAGATTAGGGCCACACTCGGGAATTTTATTGTTGACACACGGATATTGTTAACACACGGACATTGTTAACACACGGACTCGGCGATTTCGATACTGGAGGTCCACAGCCTCATTTGTAGAATGGCTGTTCCCCCTGGAAGCCCCCCGGGGCAGGGCCTGCCCTACCGTTCCAGCCTCCCAACACCTGCACAGAGGGAGCAGCAGGTCCCCTGGAAGGAAGTGCTTGGTTCACATTGGTTTCCTCCTCCATCTCCTTTAAGAAACGGTTTCTGAATGAACGAATGCCAGATGGGCTGGTCATTATGTTAAAACAACAGGACACTTCAGGGCAACTGGGCAGCTGAGCACTCTCCTCTCCTTTTTACTCCATTAAGAACACGTGTGCATACATTTTCCGTGTGAGAGCTGAGCCGTCTTCACGAACTCTGTCTGAAAAGGAGATGAAATAATAAATGGGTCTTTCACAACACGAATCTATGGACGGGTTGTTGGCAAGGGTGATGGGGATTCTGGCTCTGAATTTCATGATGTTTTACAACAAAGGCATGTCCCCCTGTTGCATCAACCACCACACGTGGACTTGTTTTTTAAACTGAAGGACATCTGACTGCGGGACAGGGGAGAAAACTACCCTTCACGGAGTGTGCTGGTGCCAGATTCCTAATGCGCGCCTGAGGGGCAGCTGGGGCAGGTACAGCAGGGGACAACACTTGCCTGTTCTCACCCAAGATCCACCAAGGAAGAGCCTTCTCTGTTCTTTCTTGGGAAACGTGACCATGACTGCAGCCCTCAGCTGATAACCCAGGGCTCTTCTTGGCACCTAACACCTCCACCCCGTGATGCAGGAGAACACAGAGCTCACACGCAGACCCACAAGGGACCACGCCTGTGTCCTGAAGTCACGGCCAGAGCAAGGTCCACAGGAGGCTCCTGGTTCCCATGCCTGGTATTCCCAAACCCCAGGGGCCATCGGGAGTCGGCGGACCCAAAGCTCCCGGCGCTGGCTCTTCTCTCCCGCAGAGAGACCGGCTCCAAATTCTCCCCATCATTCTAAACTGAGAGGATAGTTCCAGGGCGTCAGAGCTCTGGGACTGCAGGCCACAACACACACAGACACACACACATGCACGCACACACACATGTGGACACACACAGAGACTCTGCACCACACACAGGCACACACAGACTCTGCACCACACACAGGCACACACAGACTCTGCACCACACACAGGCACACACAGACTCACAACACACACACCTACACAGACTTACAACACACACACACACAGCCACATAGAGACTCTCAACACACATAGGCACACACAGAGACTCACGACACACAAAGACTCATGATAAATAAACACACAGAGACTCACAACACATACCTGGGCACACACAGACACAGCACACACACACACACACACACACACACACACACACACACACAGGGACATTCAAAAAGAGAAGTGTGCACCCATAGGCTTAATCCCAAGTCTCTCTCTAGGCCTGCCCAGGTTCATAGTGGGGGGCTGCACCCAGCACACTGGCCGCTCCAGATTTTGCATATTCCAAACAGCACGCCCCTGAGCCCTGATTGCCAAGCTCCCTGACCCTGGTTCTGTCCTCCTCTTTTGCCAGCCTCATGTAAGGACGGATGAACACAGAGCGCGTGTGCGAAGGGGAGGAGGAGAGACACAGTCTCTGTAAGCAAGGGAAGAGCTTGGATGTGAATTCTTTTATAAATATTTCCTACATCCTGTGAAGCCCAGGGTTTTTCACAGGACCATTGGGGACAAGAGAGAATTCAAGGGTTCCCGGGTGTCTCCCTCTTGGCAAGGAAGCTCTGAGCAGGCAGGTACAGGCACCCTGACAATGAACGTGGGCCATGCCGGGTGAGCGGAGCTGCTGTGTACTGGAGGCCAGGGAAAGGATGGGGATTGTGTGAGGCAGAAGGCAGCCAAGGAGGGCTTAGGTGGAGAAAGTGTCCATCGGGCTGGGTCCTGTAATGTAGGCTTCTGAGAAGGGTGCCTGAACCAGGCCAGCACTGACTCCACCTGCAGAGCTGGGCCCTGTGCTGTGGGGAGCTGCACCTGTCCTGGGTGCTGGGCCAGGGGGATAGCCAGAGCAAGGCAGTGGTTCTGCTGGGATATGGGTCTCAGGTTCCTGCCAGAGGGAGGCCGTGGGGGAAGGGAACGGAGGCAGTCATGTGAGTGCCCAGTCTCACTCCCGCGTCTCTGCTTTAAGACGGGTTTGTGTGACTGGTGCCCACTTAAAGCTCTACTTCCTGCCTACCCCCACCACACGACAGGTGCACAGCACCTCCCCAACCTTACACCCGCCTTCTCCAGTGGCACATAATATCCAACCTTTGGAAATCAGGGCCAATGCTACATTTTTTTTTCTAAAAACCTGCAGAATGTGCTTTCATCGCAGCGATCAAAATTCGATTTACATTTATAATCTGAAGCGGTGAAGTGAGGCTCCTGCTCCCAGATACAGTGCTGTTGGGCCTCAGTTTAAAGGGCCATAAAACAGTTTTGGTGCCTAGGGAGTGCCGGAAGATGACCTAACAGGTGGCCTCTGTATTCCAGGGAGATGAGAGATGCCTTAAAAAAATAAAGCGTTCCAGGCTAGGAAGGCAAACCAGGCAATAAGACAGAAGCAGCGGTGCATGCGGCTCCAGCGGCCCCTGGTGGCAGGATGAGGTTCATCCGGCCCTCCGGAGCCCAGCGGCTGAGCTCCCCTCAGGCAGGTGCCCTCCCTGCTCTTAAATACCTCTAGCAGGGGTCTACCCTGCGGCCTTCTCCAGGAAAGAGGGGGAGCAATCCCAAATTCTCCCCATCGATGTGAACTGAAAACATGTTTCAAAGGAATTAGAACTCTGACACTGTAGCCCTCAAAACACACATGGACACACAGACACACAGGCATAGGGACGCACGCAGATACATGCAGACACACAGAGACACGGGGACACACACACAGATACACACACATACATACACAGGGATACGCACAGCCACACAGACACACACATTAACACACAGACACGTACACAGGGATGAATGAAGACACAGAGACCACACACACACACACACACACACACACACACACATTCAAAAAGAGAAAAGTGTGTGCCCACAGGCTGAATCCCAAATCGCCACAGCCCACTCCCCACACCCATCCCTAAGATCTTGCTCTATTCTAGAGTGGGGGAGAAACATTACACTGAGGAGCCCTAATGGCCAAGCTGCCCGATCATGATCTTTCCCTGGTTTAAAACTGAGTTTCTTCTTCTCCCAACCTCAGTTACGGAGGAGGGTGGGCAGTCCTAGGAGGGGAAGTGATGGAACAGCCTAGGCTTCTTCAGCCCTGAGCCAGGGAGGGTGGCTGATGGTCTGCATTCACGTTCTCTGCCTGCCCAGCCCTTATCCAGGTCATGGCAGAAGGTCCCGGTGCAGGTCAAGCCCCACATTCCTCTCGGGAGGCTGCTGGCCCACCGAGCTGCAGTGCTTCCTGCCGAAGCCAGTGAGATGGGGGCTGGGAACTCCCTTTGCAGGCGAGCGATGACAGCCCACCCTTCAGACACTGGCGGACCCCGCAGGGAGCTGATGTGAAGTAAGTTACTAAGTTGCGAGAGGCCGAGGAAGGACAGGATTTAGAAATGATAAAGGCAAACAGACATCCTGACAGCAGCAGGGGAGGAAATCGGTCCCATCTGACAGGAAACCTCAGCCCCAAAGCCTGGGTATGAATCTCTTTCACTTCTGAGCTGTGTGACCTTGGATGTGCCTCTTAACCTCTCTGAGTCTCAGCTTCTTTGTCCAAAAAATGAGGATTTTGATAGGGTGCGCTCCTAATGGTGACCCAATGAGCCAGCTGTGTGTTTACCTGAGGAGAGGGCAGGCTTTCCTTGGCAACACGTGGAACGGAGGAGGAACAGTGGAATCCACAGCCCTTGACAAGGAATGTGGGCTTTTCTTGTCACTTGAATGGGGCGGGGGGCAGGGGGAGGGGCAGGGGGCGTGGGAGGAGGTAGAACTACGAAATACACAACTCAACTAAATGTGTGACATAAACACTGTAAAAACCCTTCACGCATGTTTCTTGCTGAAGTCTACACAGCAGGCGGTTGTCCCCAACCTCTTCTTCCTCTCCAGTGGTCCCCCCACAAACGCTTTCCTTTCCATGCATTCTCCGTCTTCCTCACATTCATGGTTCTCAGCCTTGGCTGTCCATTCCACGCATCGGAAAAAAAAACTCCTAAAAGGACCCACCCTTGGGTCCCACCTCCGACGGGTGAAATTGGAATTTCTGGAAGCTGGGTCAGGGCATCACTAGTTTTTAGATGCTCCGAAGTGATGTCCTATGCCTCCAGAGTTGAAATCATTGCTCTAAATATTTTTAAAGTACTCCTTTGAAACATGAATCCATTTAGCACTCTGGCTTCTGCTCACTCTCCCCATGTATCCAAGACTACTCATCGCGGTGTTGTTAGTATAATGAAGAAGCTGGAAACAATCAGAAATTCCTTTAATAGTGGAGAAGTCAAACAAAATATCACATGTCCGAGCACTGGAATATCATGCAGCTATGAAAACACACCAGGCAGCGTTCATGGAAGTATTGTGCAATGTCTCTGGGGTACATTTTTAAGTGGAAATGGCAAAACATACAACAGAATACAGGGGATATGGTCTGCTAAATCTCACAGGAAAAAGTGAAGGAAAATAGAGGTTTAAATTCATTTTTTTGTATATTCATTTTAAAAACTATATAAAAATACATAAGAATTGAAGAATAGTCATTAAGTGTGAGTGTGGCCTCAGAGGGTGGAGGACAGGGTGAGAAGGAAGCTTTTCACTGTATGCTATTTTATACTGCTAGGTTTTTTTCAATATTTCCTAGCGCTTGAGTCACGAGAACATGTTATTCAAAAATTAACGTAACCCTGCTGATGATGCGTTTGACCACGTGAGCTGCTTTGGCTCCAGGGATGTGAGCAGAAGCCACATCTCAGCAAGCGTCTTAAGGGCCATTGCCTGATTGGTTCTTTTCTCTTCTGCAAGAATGGAAGTCCCAAACTGGGGGAGAGGCGCCCTTCTTCAACCCAGGATCTAGAACTAGCAAGCCGAGGGGCCAGGCCAGGCACCGAACACCGCTGCTGACATGAAGTGTGAGAGAGAAATAGGGGCTGTCAATAGCCTGTCTGGTTTGGGGGTGTTTGTCTGCCAGCAGAGCTCTCCGGGACTCAGCCTGTTGAGGCCTCGCACTACAGAGGCGCTGGCGAAGGCGATGTGACCTGAACTGATTCTACACACTTTCTGAAGATAGAACCCGTCGGACTTGACTTGGATGCATGGCACATTAGGGAGCCTGGTTTTGCTTGGGGGCATGCGAAGCGTGAGGTGGTCCTTGCGCACCCCAGCAGAGAGTGGAGGCCACGGAAGGGGTTAACTAGAGGTACACCTTGGGAGCCACGTATTTGAATTTACACCCTCAGCAGACCCAGATAGTAGCTCAAGCCACGAGATCACACGAGCTCATCCCGACCGAGGTAGGAAGAGAAGCGTTCTGAAGCTTCGACCGGGGCGCTCTACAGCGCGTAAGGCCGAGAGGTCTGAGAGGGTCCTGGAGCGCGGAAGGAGCCCTGAGCAGGGGGCTGCATGGGCGGGGCCTTCGGGAGAGGGAGCATGCGCACAAAGATGAGCGGGAGGAGACCGCGAGGTGCGTGGTGGAAGGGTTCCGTCCCTACGGTGCTGGCCCTTCACTCTCCAGAAAGCTGACCCTCCCATCACTTACTTCCTCGTCACTCTGCGCTGCTTGGCAGCATCTCGATGAGTTCACTCTTGGTGGGCTAGTTCTCATGCACCCCAAGATTTAAGTCTCTCCCCACAGTGACGGCCAGCCTTTCTCTGTCTTGGTTCAAACGCTTAGGCTTAGTCACTTCCGCTCTTATGACCTAAAGGTGGGTTCGTCTTGTCCACCCTGTTTGATCAGTGTGGCCCAGCCTCACCCCCGCTTCTCCAGGAGGGAGACTGCTTTTTGTCACTGGAGTTTCTGTCTTACTGTGAAAGGCATGAGATTTGCCCAAGACTCCTCTCCCGCTGTGTCAACCTTCCCTCTCTTCAAGGTCATCATTATCTGCCAGTGCTCTGGCGAGAGCATCCATCTGCAAGTCCTGGTCCAAGGGCTGCTCTCTCCACTTGTGTCCAGCACTCCAGGGAGTTGATCAGCCTGCGGACCCTGTGCTGTTCCAGTCTCTCTGTCCCTGTTTCTCCCCTAAACCAGATCCTCCCTCCCCCCAAGTCAGAGCAATTCTTCTAAGACAGAAAAGTTGCCGCTCACATGCACTCCTTCTGCATTTCCATCCAGTAACTCCCTCAGAGCTGCTTTCAACCTCATTGGGACCTCAAGTCCCTTGGCGCCCCATCACTCTCATGGTGTCTGGATACTCTAGAAATACTAGGAAAATATGTCTTGTTGTTCTTGCCATTATTAGGTAGGAGAGGAATTCTAGATATCCACGAATCTCCTGTTTCCCGGGAAATTTGGGGGGTATGGAAGAGGAGCCAGGAAATGGATGGAAAGGAGGGTTGAAGAAAGAGGAAAGAAAAGGGACAAGGAGCTCTGTTAGGAGGCTAAGAAAGAAGGAACAAAACCATGTGAACTGTGTGATCCAGGGACAAAATAGCCAAAGTCACAGAAGTCTTGAGAAAACTATTTATACTCTCTTAAGTGTAAGTCCTTGAGTACACACAGGGATTATGGTGAAAATCACAGCAAAGCTGCTCTTGCCAGCAAAGAGATAGCCAGACCCATTCCTCAGAGGAGGAGGCACAGAACAGGACCTACCTGCATAAAGGGCAGGCATTGGCTTTATGCCCGTCCATTCACACTGTCTCCCTCGTACCATGTGAAGCCAACGGTGTCCAAGTGTAAAACACTCACCAAGAGGAACCAAAGACATCACTGAGCAGGACCAAGGGGCCACATGAGCTCAGCATCATAATGCAAACAGGTGGCACATTTGCATCTGACCCCACCATGACTTCCATTTCATGGAAGTTACTACAGGGCTGTTTCTCTATATAAAAAAATTAAAATAAATACATAAATGTATGAATCCATCAAGCAAACAAACAATTCTGTTGATTGAGTGCCTGCTACTGCTAGAACCACTCATCCTGGATTTCTGTAGCCTTTCAGGAAGGAGGCTGGCTGACAGGTGTTCCTCACCTCCCTCACAGAGAACACTTGGATTTATGTAAATTAGTCATTCTATTTTCTACTATTATCATAGTCAGTTTCCCATGAGTGAGCTATGGGCCCAAACCAATAGATTTCAGGTATTTGTTTGGAGCACTATTTGGTAAAGCACAATGACTCCTCCTAGGTCTGTACTCGATTTGCTATTAGAAGGTGTGAAACTCATCCTGAAGAGTGCTGTGAAATGCAGAGTTGTAGAATCAGTATATCATACGCCTGAAACTCGCATAACACTGCATGTTAACTGTCTTTCAGTTCCAAATTTTTTCAAAAAAAGAAATAAATTTTACATTTGTAATTTTCATATCAATAAAGCTGTTCAAAAATATATAGGTGATCTGTTAATTTTCTCATCTAATTAAATGGGGAAAACTAGAATAGACACTTTGAGGACTTTGGGAAAAATAATCTTTTTAAAAGAAAGATTTGAAACAAGGAGTTCGGTTTCTAGAACAATAGCCTTTAATGTCTCAGAGTGATGGTATATATTTGGGCATTCGATGGAAGAAATGGATCATCTCACCAGGAAAAATAAAAGCAAGGGATTTTGCTACGCAATGTAGCGAGTTTGCATTAGCCCCAGCTAAGGATCTTCCCTCTATGGATTGAAATACTGAAGGCATCTGCACTTTGCTGGAGCATGATGGCCCCCATCACTGGGCATGAAGCAAACCCAGTGCAGACCATTGTATGTGTGGGAACAGTGAAGTGCAGTCTGGAAGAGGCTTCCTCCAGACCCCACAATAACTCTTCCCTGGTGGATGCAGTTCTCTCACTCCCCTTTGGGTAACATCCCCTTCCTACCCATCAAAGGTTTGAATGTGACCAAGCCAACCCTAATTCTAGGCCACAGACTCAGACTTGCCGGTCTGTGCATCCCCAATGTTCAGCTGCAGTGACAGGGTCAGAGGTGGCCACATGACCTAAGTCAGGGAGTGACAGGGTCCGGGGTGGGCGTGTGACCGAAGTCAGGGACGTGGCCTCAATTCCAGTTACTCCTTGTGTAACTACTGGAAAAAAAGAAGTGCCTTTTCTTTTGGAGTGGTTACAAGGTCATGATGTAAGCCACGGAGTCTCAGCCAGGGGTGACTCTGTTTCTCGTGGGCTCCTTGGGAATATGTTTAGAGACCGTGCTGGCTGTCATGCCAAGGAGGGCGCTACTGGCATCTAGTGGGTAGAGGCCAAGGATGTTGCTGACCATCCTATGATGCATAGGACAGCCCCCACAACAAAGAAATTTTTGGACCAATACATCAACAGTACTGGAGCTGAGGGAGCGTCTGGAAGCCTGGAGTTTTGTTTTGGCAACTACCTTGCCCTGACATAAATTGAGCCTGCCCGTGGCAGAGAAGGACTACCGTGGAGAGATGGAGCAGGACCAAGTCAGAAGACCCGAGACAGAAAGACCTCTGCATAGAGTCTCTGCCTGAACGTTCCAAATCTGCATCATCTACATGGAAAAACATCCTTACTCAGTCCACCTGCCCAGTGCCAGGTTGCAACAGGGATAATGATGATGATGGAAAACCAGTGTGTAAGAGACACCACCAGTGATAAGGGCCCAGAGAACCAGCCCTGAGTCTCCGGACTGTGCTGGGAGGCCTCTTTGAAAGCAACAGGACAAGGGACCCTGCTTTGTGAAGACCTGGAAAACAAGTGCCCAGGGGAAGGAGAGGAGCCCACTAGTGTGGCGGCCTAGTCGTGGAAGAGGCCCTGGGTATGAGGAGGAGGAAGAAAGGTGTGGAGGGACAGGTGAGCCGCGAAGCTGGGGCAGGAGATGGGGCGAATCACGTAAGGCCTTGCAGACCTGGTGGGAAGTGTGAGCTCTACTCTTGGCCTGATAAGAAGGTTTCAGGTTGAGAAGTCCCATACAGCTCACTTTTGAGAAGGAACTGAAAAGTGAACATCCTCCATCTGTAGCCCATACAGCCCATTCCATACAAAAATATAAAGTACACAGTGCCCTGGATCTGGCTTTCTTTAAAAAGCATGATTGCAATCGTGCCATCAAATCCTTTCCATATCTTCATGAAGTTCCAGTCCAGAACCCTTCCAGGATTGCCCTTCATGCTGCTGGATGGGAGAGAGCATTTCTGGTCTGCAAACAGGCAAGATGCCGGATTCTTCCCCTGGTGCTCTATCCCTAGACTGGAGCACAGGACATACACCCATGACAGAGGATTTCCAGCATGTACTCCCATGTCTGTCCCAGTTTCTGAAAGGACCATGGTGTGTTTATGTTCAGCAATTGTCACTTAGGCCAGCAGGGAGGGCAGCTGGCTCTGTGGCGATGGCAGGGCCACACAGGGCCGGGCTGCCTAGGTAGAGCAGAAAGGCACACCCCCATGGGCGCGTGGAACCTCAGAGCCCATGCTCCCACCTCCCAGCCTTGCACTCTGGCTCAGGGATGTCCTAGGGGGGAAAGCCAGGTCATTGTGAATTTTTGGCCCAAGGAGGTTGTCTGCCCAGGGCAAGTGCCTTCTAGTTTGCACAAAGGAGCCCTTTGTATTGGTAGAGGCTCTGCTGACAAAAGCCGATCTCTCCTCTTGCCCTTTCCCGGCATTAATAGAGCGATGACTGCATTCCTCAAAGCCCCTGCTGCAAGGTGCATCAGTGGGAAGCAAGCACATTCATCATGTTCTGGGTATCCCTTGCCCTCTTTATCCCTTCCTCATTAGCACTCTCTGGGCAGCAGATGCTAGTTAACCGAGGATGCACAGCCTGATCACACACACTGGGCCTCTTAGAAAGCAAGAATTGGAGAAAATTCACAGATCAGAAGCAGAAGCATGTGCAGGGTCACCTGTTGAAACTTCTTCTGTGGCAGGACCTGGAGGACAACCAGGGCCTGGCATCAGGCTGCAGGAGGGGGACTCCGACCCCTAAGGGGTTTTAAACTTGCCTCTCATGCAACAGCGATGAGAGTGGCAGAACTTCATCTCTGGTCCTGTCCCAGCAGCTCAGATTCATGCTTGGGGAGCTCTGGTCCCTCCTCTGGTGAACGAGGGCTCCCGGTGCAGGCCTTGCAGATGCAGTTTCTGTGATATGGCAGAGGGGACCTGATTTGCCCCCTTGAGCACTCAGCTGTGGCTGTTTGTCATGGAGCTTTGAAAGAGACCAGCTGGTTGGAAATAGATCTTCACTAGACTGAAAGCCTGCAACTGTCACTCTTGGCAGCTATGCAAATACCAACCCAAGTGTCACTCCGAAGGTATTTTGTAGGTGTGGTTAACATCTATAATCAGGTCACTTTAAGGAAAAGAGGATTATCCTTAATATCTGGGTGGGCCTCATCCAATCAATTGAAGGACCTTAGGAGCAAAACTGAAGAAATTTTTCCCAAGAGTTTCCAGCCAACTGGCCAGCCCAGCAGACCTTGGACCTGTCCAGCTGGATTCCACAATTACAGAAACCAATTCCTTGAAATACACACACGCGCGCGCGCGCACACACACACACACACACACACATTTATATGCTATTGGTCTGTTTCTCTGGTAGAACCCTAACCAGTCTTTAGGCCAAGCTCAACTTTTGTTTTTTCAATGAATATTTTGGAGTCAGCACATCTGTCCTTGAACAGAATAACTACACCTGACAAAAATAACAAGACAAAAATATCCTGAGATCCTGATATCATGGATGTCATACCAGTGCTAAACCATCTACCTCTGGATTTTGACATGGAGTAGATGCAAAATTCTACCTTGAGTAAGCCATTGTTTTTCTTCATTCATAGCCAAACTGAATCCTACGTGACATATATGTACTGAGTGATTATTATTTGACCAACAGATGAGGAAAGAGAACTTCCAAGGGTATAATGCTATACCCAGAGTCAAACAGCCAGCCAAAGGTAGAACTCAGTGCTTGCCTGTGGGGTTTTAAAGCCACACTATTTCAACTACAATGTGCAAAACCCAGAATTTCAAAGTCCTAGGTTGTTAATAATGTCCCTTTATCATTGGGCCGGAGGATGAGGGAGAAAATATATTTTTTAAGTAATACTATTTAGTCTCAGAACACCTGAGAGCCAACACATACTTTGTCAATGGAATGAGTTAAGAGTCAGCTAAAGATATTTCAGAAGCAGAGGGATCACCTTGTAGATCTGAGGTCAACTCAGGCTGTAGCACCTAAGCAACTCTTTAAGTCCCAAGCAATATACTACCAGGCTGGGACCAAAGCCATCCTGAAAACAGTTATCTACTGTTGTGTAACGTAGTTCCCCAACACATAGTGGCGTAAGGCAAAGAACATTTATTACCTCACAGCTTCTGTGGGTCAGGAATTCAGAAGCAGCTTAGTGGGTGTTTTCTTGGGAGATTTCAGGCAAAGTGTTGGCCAAGAGCAAGCTCATCTGAATACTTTGTTGGGACTGGAGGATTAGCGATTGGCAGGAACTCCTCACCCCTGGGACCTCTTCATAGTGGTGCTTGGGTGTCCCCATGGCATGGCAGCCAGCTTCTCCTCATAGTGAGCTATCCAAGAGACAAGGCAAGGAGAAGGTCACAATGCCTTTTATCACCTCATTTAAGAAGTCACACCCTGGCACCTCTACCACATTCTGTTTAGTAGGAGCAGGCTAGTGAGTCCATCCTACACTCAAAGGGTGGGGGATTAAGTAAGCTCTGTCTCTTGAAGGGAGGACAATCATAGGGGACTTACAGTAGGGACAGACAGAATGCTGCACAGACATTCAACAGTAACTAACCAACAGAGAACATTTGGCAGAGGAAGTAAACCTTCCGGGGAATACCAAAACCCATTGTGCAAAAGCAAACTCTGAGCCACTGCACAGAGGAAATGCAGCATCCTCTGGGAGAACAATCAGAATGCAGCATGTTCCCCAAGGCTGCTAAACTTTGCTCTGACAGAAGCCAGCTCTTATGGGTGTGAAATTGAACTGAGTCTGTGTTTATCCTCTTTTTGCCATAGCATTTGAACGACATTTATACTGGAAGATAATCATATGTACAGATGAGAGGATTTTTTTTTCCAGATAAGTGTTTAAAATGACTACACATAGCAAATAAAGAAATCACCACCATCATGGGAAATGAAACACTGTCAGGTCTTTAAAAAACCCCATCTCCTTTCTTCCTGTTCACAGGTAATCACCGTCTTGACTTTGAAATGTTCAGTCTCTTGCTTTTATTCATATTTTTTAAATGCCATTACATGATGTCTTAATAATATGTTGTTTGTCTTTGCTTGCTTTTGAAATCTAAATAAATGGAACCATATTGTGTAGGTTTTCCTGTTATTTGCTTCTTTGGCTTAATATTAAGTTTGTGAGTTTTAGTCATTATGTGTATTCGCATTATATAAATATACCACAATTATCTAATCTAATGTGGATGGACTCTTGGGTTGTAGCCAGTTTTGATTATTACAAGCATGCTTGTAATCGACATTGTGGTTCATGTATCTTAGTGGGCTTGTGGGAGATTCCTGGTTTTCTATGGAATTTCTCTAGCAGAATTTTGGGTATACACTTCATCTGTTCTACAGTGAATGCCCAAAAATGCCAAGTGTTTTCCAAGAAGATTGTATCAGTCTCCGCTCCTACTAGCAGTGCATGAGCACTCCCTTTGTTTTCCATCATCACCATTATTGCTTTTGATTAGACTTTTTAATGTTTGCCAACATGGTGGGTGTAAAGGGACACCATTTTGGTTTTAATTTACATATCCTGGATTACCATGAGCTTGATCACCATCCATAGATTTATTGTCCACAATGTTTCCACTCTTGAAAAGTACCTTTTCAATTCTTTTACATATCTACTTTTTTTTTTTTCCTTATGGATTTATAATGGCTGTACATTCTGGATACTAGTACTTCACAAGTTATATGGGTCACAAATAACTTCTCCCAGTGTGTCGTTTGTCTTCACTGCCACCAAGAGAATAGATGAGAAATCCATAAAAAATTCAACATATATGAATACCTGATATAATCAGAAATGATAGTAAAGATCAGTGCACAAAGAATGAGCTTTTAATAAATGGAGCTAGAATAATTGGAAACCATATATCAGGGAAAAAATAGACTGGAGCACCATGTAATACCACACATAAAAATCAATAACGTGGTTAAGAAATAAAATTTAAAATGCAAAATATAAAAGTTTTCAAAGAAATTACAGGAAAACATGCTCATGACCTTGAGGTGCAAAATAATTTAATGACAAAAACTACAAAGTATAAAAGAAATATATTCAAAGTATGAAAGAAATATAATATTGAAAATAAAATTCTCTGTATTAAAATTATGAACTTTTTTTTCATTCAAAGGTATCATTGAAGACAGTGAACTTTGGGGAGTTTTTGACAGGAATTGCAGTGAATTTCTAAGTGATTTTGCAAATAGACATCTTTATAACACTGAATCATCAATTCTATGATCATGATCCTCCCTTTATTTCTTTAAATCTTCTTTGATGTCTCTCAAAGAAGTTTTATTATTCTTTCATAAAGATCTTGTATACATTTATTGTATTTATTCTTAGACATTATGTATTTTATGTTATTGTGAATAATACATTTTAAGATTAATTTTCTAATGTATGTGTTAGCATGTAGAAACTCAATTGAATTTTTATTTCAACAACTTTTCTAAACTCTTATAAATTCAAAAAACTTAACCTAAGGATTAATTTGGATTTTCTATATGCACAGCCATATTTTCTGTTAATAATGAAATAGTCATCACTTTCTTTCTAATACTTAAATTTTTCCTTTTCTTGTCTTAGTATTCCAGTGAGAACCACTGAAACTATTCTGAATAGAAATGGTAATAGTAGGCATCTTTCTTATTCTTAAAATGAAAGAAAATGTTTTCAATTTTAAACCTTTAAGTTTTACATTTGTTGGATGTTTTCTATAGATACACTTTATCAGGTTAAAGAAGTCACATTATATTCTCAGTTTGTTAACAGTTAATAATTTATGGAAGTTTTGTTATATATTTTTAAAATTTATTTATTTATTTGACAGACAGAGATCACAAGTAGGCAGAGAGGCAGGCGGTGGGGGGGGGAGCGGGAAGCAGGCTCCCTGCTGAGCAGAGAGCCCGATGTAGGGCTCAATCCCAGGACCCTGGGATCATGACCTGAGCCGAAGGCAGAGGCTTTAACCCACTGAGCCACCCAGGCACCCCTGTTCTTGTACTAACTTTTAAAAATGGATATCTCGTTGACTATTTTTATCCACTTTTCTATTCCAATGTAAATATTAAAGACTATAAACTTCTATGTGCTGCTGTAGCTACATTCCACAAATTTTTGGTATATATTTTCATTTTATTATGTCATAAATATTTTCTAGCTTCCATTTTATCTTTTTTGAAAATACTGCTATATTTCTTGAGTATAATTTTTCTGCTTAAATTTTTTAATGGACATGTAGCATAATTACTTTGAGTCAGAGAAGGTACTTTATGATTTTAACCCTTTATACATGCTGAGATTTGCCTAATAAGCCTACAAATGGTGATTTTTATAAATGATCCATATGTGTTTGAAAACAAAGTCTATTCTTCAGTTGTTGGGAACAGCTTCTTCATTAGAGCAAGTTTGCTGATCTTAAATCTTCTTGTTTTTTCCACATGTGTTATCAATAACTGAAATAAGTATAAATAAGTATATTGATACATGAATATGAATCTAATGGAAGAAACTACATTATTTTAAAATCAAAACAAAATTGTTCCCACCAAGAGTTGGTGAGAACTTTGAATCCTTGCATGTCATCATTACCATGGGCCCCTCCATTTCTAGGTCCTGAAATTGAAAGTCTTCTTGTGTTCAGTGTACACTCATTGTCCCAAACTGTAGAGAGCCTTGCTTCAGTGTCAAGCAAGGTCCATGATGGAGATGGAATCCCCTGGACTGGGCTCCAGCTCTCTGAGGGCTCTATTCAGCCACATCTCTGAATTCCTGTCACTTTGCAGGGCCTAAACATGCATGATGGTGCAGGTCCGCATTGTTTGTGAATCCCACAGAGCATAATCTCCCATTCTTTGGGTAACTCTTCCCGATCTCCCTCCCATCTTAGCACTCCTATCTCTTACATGTTGTTCTCAATAGTTCTTCCCTCAAGAACCTTCATAAACTCAACTCCAGCTACTCCATCCTGGACCTAGTGTTGGAAGCATTAGGTTCTGAGAGTTAATATCAGGTACTTGTACTAAGTAAATAATAATAATAGGTATGCATCATTCCACCAAAGGTCAGCACCTGTGTAAATATACTAACAAACAGCTACCCAACTTCATAATGCTTCTGAGTTGAGTTCTTGCAGCAGTGAGTGGTTGAAAGTGCACCTGGCAAACATCACAATGCTGTGCTCAGTCAGGCTCTACTTGTTTCTTGCCCCATGTTTTTTTGTTTTTGTTTATTTGTTTTTAAGATTTTTTAAAAAATTATTTGACAGAGAGAGCAAACATGAGCTCAGGGCAAGGGACACAAGGAAAGAGAAGCATACTCCCGGATTGGGGGGATGGGGCGTGGAGCTGGATTCAGGAACCTAAGATCATGAACCTGAGATCAAGACCTGAGCTGAAATCAGATGCCTAACCAATGGAGCCACCCAGGCACCCCACCCTATGCATTAAGAAGTGTATTAGCTTCTTAGAGTCTCTTTCACCTTCAAATGAGGACATGAATTCCATAAGACTCTGAAGTCTATGAAGGTAGGGCTTGTGTTCCATTTACTTTTGAGTCTACTGGAAGTAAGTTCATATCTGCTCTTGTAGATTAGATCTTTGTTTTAAATGAATGAGTTAATGAATTTCTATTTCCAAGGTAGAGAGGGTCCTTCCAGGAAACTGCTATTATCACGTTTCTCTCATATCTCACAACAATTTGAGATAACCTCAAATATCCTTTCACTTACTCCAACTTCAAGTCTTCAGATAAGCTCTCAATATTTGTGTATTTTTCAGAAATTGTTAATATAAACTCAGTCCAAGGAAAAGATAGGGGTCACTTGAAAAAAAAAAAAAAAAAGTCCTAGAAATGTTTTCCCAAACTTCCTATCATTTGAATACTTATATTTTAAGATGTGTGCAGAGTCCATTTTTTATTCTCTAGTGCTTCAACCCTCCTTCATGCAATAGACCATAGTAGGTTAGACCCATAAGCATCACGCCTCTTCAAATGTGGTCCTCACAGATTCAAGAGGTGTCCTGTCTCACACCTCAGATGTCACCATTATGCACAAGAATGAACATCCTATTTGACATTTCATTATTTTATAAATCAAAATGTCCTTGATTTCTCTGTTTCATTTTCTTTATGACTCGCATGTTTCTTTCATGAAGGTTAATTTTCTTCTAATCCCACGCTTTTGCTCAAGAAAAGAAAATCTCCTTGCCTAGAACACAGAGTATGCATCAAAAACCTCCCCTTTCCTGAAATACCACCTCCTTTAAGAAGACTTCCCTGATCAGCCCACTTAGCAGGACCTCTCCCTCTTTGAAACACTCATGTGTTTTTTCCATTCCTTCCTTCTAGATTGTAATCTCTCCAAGGCCAAGAACTCTAACACTTTTCTGCCGTGACACCAAAGACATCATTACATGCTTGTTGAGTAAATGAAAGCAGACATTCTTACTCCTCATTGGTTTATATTGAACTCTAATAATCATGGTAACATTCTTTCCACAAACCACTCCTATAAAGTCTGGTCCACTGTTGGAAGCATGTAGGAACTGGGTTGAAAGAACTAGACAAAGAAAAGGGAAAATTCTGGTGGGCTCACAAGTTGTAAACAGATAAAGCACCGTGAGAGGGACTTCTCAAGGCAATTAACAGAAGACCTAGCTTCCAAGAATCCTTGGAAAGATATTCAGTTGACTGAAGCTGAATATTCTGTAGCTTGGGCTCATTTAACTTGATTTTGCGTCACCCACTGATGTGATTTGTGTGAAGTTCCGTAGGAAGAACAGGGTCCTTTCATGCGGGTTTGTCATGAAGCCTCTGGAGATAATCCCAGCTCAGTCTCTTGCTGGCTAGAGTCATCCTGGACAACACACACACAACTGAAGGTCACACATTCACGGTTCAGCCTCCTTCCACTTGTCTTCCTCTCCTACTAGCTTTTCCCTCCTTCACCTGCCTTTCTACCATCCCATGAATCATCATTTGTTTGCCCGTCCTAGGATGGTTGTCCATCCTATGAGGCTTCCCCTTCATTCAGCTTTCTCTGAGAGGTAGAGCAGTGCAGCACCTATGCCCTGGAGTCAGAGCGTCTCATTCAAATCCCCTTTCTGCTGCTTTACAGCCATTTGAAATTGAATTAAATATCCTAACAAGGGCTCAGCTTTAATTGAGTGAATGCTATAAAACGCATCAGTATTTTCTACTTAACTGGAATAAAGCAATTAGCTGTAAGCATGGACTGGAGAGCATTGGTTTAAAACCCAGTGACTGGGGCGCCTGGGTGGCTCAGTGGGTTGAGCCTCTGTCCTCGGTTCAGGTCATGATCTCAGGGTCCTTGGATCGAGCCCCGCATTGGCTCTCAGCTCCGCGGGGAGCCTGACTCCCCCTCCCCCTCTGCCTGCCTCTCTGCCTACTTGTGATCTCTCTCTTCTCGTCAAATAAATAAATAAAATCTTTAAAAAATAAAACAATAAAACCCAGTGACTGCTGCATAACCCCACTTCGAGATGCGCTGGGCCAGAGGAGCACAACGGATAAGCGGACACGCACTCAATGTCGTGTCACGAAATAGGAGGGGCGCCTGGCCGGGCGGGGCAGGGGGGCGGTGCTCAGTGGGTTAAGCCTCCAACTCTTAATTTCATCTTAGAGCTTGATCTCAAGGTTCTGAGTTCAAACCCCTTGTTGGGGGCCTGGCGTCTACTTAAAAAAAAAAAAGAAAAGAAAAAGGAGAGCAGGGATTTCTTCTAAGGAAAACCGTCCTACTGACCTAACTGAGACTGGTACCACTGTTAAAGGGGAACAATTATTCTCCACTAAACGTGTTTCTGGCAGTGGAGCAAGGGAGTGGAGCCCCTCTCTACTCTTGCTCTGCCCCGCCTCTTCCGCTGGCTCCCACAGGAAGAGGCGGGACCTGCCCTGACCGGAAGTAGACCGGAAGTAGATGTTTCTTGCTTGGCCTGTCTTCTCTAAAGAAAGCCGTTCGTTTCCTCCCATCGCTACTTTCCACCGATGTATTGGAAGATCCTTGCCGTCTAGTCAGGAGAATGTACAGCTTCATAGCTTCTACCCCGAATTCTTTCTTACGGTGTAACTTCTGCCCCTACCCCTCCTTAGGCTCTTAGGAGGCAACCAGCCTTGGCTGCCGGCCTCCAGTGCCTCGAGAGGCGGTGACGTTCGTCTGGGGCTGGGCTGAGGCTCCGGGGACAGCCCGACGTGCTTCGAGCGGTGCCATGTCCAACGCTGAGCAGGCTGTGACCAGCGAACCCCAGCACGGTGCCTGATTCATGAAAAAGTGCTGTAGGAGGCCGGTCTTCCTTCCCAGTGAGGACCCGTGCAGGGGGAGCTCAGCGGGGCCACCGGCCGGCCCTCGGGCCATGCACCTGGCCCTGTGTCCCCGGCAGCCAGGACGTGTTTTCACCTCTGAGCAGGGGGGTCTCCAGTCAACCCGAAGACACAGAGCCACGGCGCGAGTGATGGGAGGATTCTAGCACCTATAGGACATCTGACTCCCAAATGCACTCGTCCCTTAGAAGGGAGGGCGTGCAAGAGGCAGGCTGCCCAGCGGTCCTGCGTCTCAGACCCCTCTTCCCTGATCTCTGTACATGCATATATGACATTAAATCACTTGGCAGAACCCGAATTGCATAGGAGTGAAAAAGTCCTAAACAGCTAAGTGGTCCACTTACCCCGTGTTGCTAAACATCTGGTAAATAGTCACGTGGTCCCTAGCGAGCACACCCGCATCCAGGAACTCCTGGGCCAAGGTTGGCCATTCCAGATGCAGCTTCTCCGTTAAGGCCTTCTTCCTTGAGTCTGGCCCGTGGGCACCCCACTGAGTCCACCTTTGGTCCAGACATTACCTTTCTGAATGTTCACTCATGCGCACAGCTGAAGACATTTACTGACAGCCTAATGTTGCCGTGCACCATGCTGGGTCCTGGATTGATGGACCATAAATACAGCCCTGCTCCCATGAGCGCCACCGAACCGTGCCTCCGTGATTCCTCCATGGCATGGTCTTGCATTCCTTCATTCCCCTTGTCTCTCTCCACTGGACTTGCTCTAACTGGCCTGTGTCCCTTGGCAAGTGTTATGTCCAGAAATGATATTGGAATCCGTTCAAAAATGCAATAAATAACTCCTTTTTTTACATTCCATTTTAGAAAAATGCAACCTAAGTTTAGGCAGTCGTGAGGAAAAACAGATTAAGGGTAGAGGTTTAGGAGTCAGATAGTATAGGAACAAGTATCAGTTCATCTACTTATCTTGGGTAAACAAAGCAAATTGTCAAATCTGGATGTCAGCAGCTTTACTTTTAATTCATATCACCAGGGCAATTAGAAGGAGTCGTGAAAGAATGCATTTGAAGTGCTTCGTATGGTGTCCAGCCCTTAGCTCATTAAATGCTGGTTATTCTACGTGCCCACAAAACCATGCATTTCTTTTCATATGTGCTTCTGATCCCAGGTATTTTTGATATAGTGCAGGTCCTAACATCATTGCGTTCCACCAAGTTTGTTAAATTTGCCCTGTTCCTTCAGCCTGCTATTTGGAATCCTGCATTCATCATATAACCTAATGTCCTCGTGTAACCTATTCATCAAGTAACCCATTGGGCTTGTCTTCAATGTACCTTCGACGTCTTCATCCTAGGAAAGTGTGAATAAGTAAGGTCAAGGGCAGAGGCCTGGAGTCTGTCTTTGGAAACTTCCTTACAGGTGAGTGTTACCTTTTAGTGAGTATTCTTTGGCCATGTTTATTCAGCCAGTCATGACCTTGTAACATCTCAAAATCATTTTATGAAGTCCTCCCAGATTGAAATTTGACTACCATTTTGGTATTGTTTTCTTCAGAAAAAATGCTGTGTGTCTACGGAACATGAAAAACTCCTCTATTTCTTTTATTCATAAAGTTCTTACCTTTAACTTGCTTCCATAAGTCTGTAATTCAGCATGTTCTGGCACAAATCAGAATCAAAGAACATTATGGCTTGCCTCGACAGAATAATATTTTGTGAGAAACTTTTATGAGAAAATGAATGAAGCTGTTTTGCTTTCTAAAATTAGTTTAAAATAAAAAGTATAAGTCAGAAAAGTGTGCATGTTTCCTTCTATACAGAAATAACTTGCGTTGCTTTTTAGAAAGAATTTAAAAAGTGTGTAAATATTGTTGAGCAGTTAGCATTAGCCCTTACATTTCAACATAAAGGTTTTCAGATTGGTCAGAATAAGACCATCAGACAGGCTGAAGGAGGCCCATATTACCAGTGAGAGAGGGAGCCACGGAGCTTATGGTTTCAGATACACAGGCTACTGAGGTGTGGCTGGTCTACGGGGCAATTTTAAGGAGATTTGATTGACCCGAGGTACTTAAAACAAGTTAGAAGACAGTGTATAGGCAGAATTCTAATTTGGTCCCCAAGACCCCCATCCCCTGGTGTACATGCCCTTCCCAAACCTCTCTACTGGAGTGTGAGCAGGACCTGTGAATATGATGGGTAATTTTGTGTTAATTTTTAAAAAGAGGTTATTCTGGGTGGGCCTGGTCTAATCAGGGGATCTTTTTAAAAAACGTCCAAGAGATTCAACATGAAAGAGAGTCTCCTGCTGGCCTTGAAAAAGCAACTGCCTTGCTGTGGAAAGGGCCATTCAGTGAGGACTCTAAGTGGCCTCGAAGAGTTGAGAGTGACAGCCAGTAAGGAAATGAGACCTCAGCCCTATAAGAGCAAGACCTGAGATCTGCCACATCCAGTGAGCTAGGAAAAGGATCCCAGCCTCAGATGAGATCACTGTCCTATCTGACTCCTTGATTTCAGCCTGGTGAGACCCTGAGCAAAGGACCCAGTTACCTGGTGTCTGGACCCCTGACCCACAGAAAATGTGAGATGATAGATGTGCATTGCTTCCAACTGCTGGATTCATGGTCATGTGTTCCTGCGTGGTAGATAACTAATACACATGGGGACGAATTAACAGTAGGGAGGAGAGCTCCTCAGAGGGCCCATGACTCAGGAGGACACGTCCAGAGTCAACTAGCTTCCCTGATGGTGGGTTTTCATGTGGCCACAAGAAAACCTATACAGGACTGATATTTCCCACTGAACATTGCACATGGAGACATAGGTTCTCTTTCCCTCCGCTGCAATGGTTCTCTGACCTCAGCATGCATCAGAATCACCCAAAGGCTTGTTAGAATGTGTGACAAGGCTCTACCCACAGAGTTTCTGGTTCAGGAGGTGGGGCCTGGGAATCTGCATGTCTATTACATTCCCAAGTGAAGTTGATGCTACTGGCCCTTGGGACCCCACTTTGAGAACCACAGCTCTCTGATAAATAAAGAGGTCCTATTTCCCTTTAATATTTGACTTCTTTACCCAACCTTTTCCTCATTGGATATAAAAACATTTTAAACCATTCTGAAAGCCAAGGTTAAGATAAAGAGAAGGAACAGAAATCGCTGTAACTTTGAGTAGTCCGAAGTGTTGTTTTCTTCTCTGAGTAGCCATCCCAGAACTCGTAATCAGGTGTAGTGATGAGAGACCAATTAAACAAGGCTTTTTAAAATGCTGTGTTGTGTCCACAGTTAAAGGCCCATCCGGGGGCCTGCAGGACATTGGTGTTTTCCCTCTTTGCCATCACTGCCCACCTCCAGAGCATCTGGGTTCTCGGCCACGCCCCCATCCTGGGCAAGGCCCCTCTGGGCCCTTGTTCCCAGGTGACAGGTGCTTGGGACAGGCAATGACTCCTCTGAATGCATTAGTCCTGACAGGCGTCTTTGCCATCAACCTTGTGAGACTTGGCAAAGGCATTAGAGTGGGAGCAAAAATAAAGTCTTGCCTGAGATTTGGGAAGAGCAGAGAGGCCACCAAGGCTATTGCAGGGATCCCACTAATGACAAAGCCCCAGAGTCCATAGAAGACAAGCGTGGACAAAGCTCCCGCCAGGAGAAGTGATACTGCACAGGGACAGGGAGCGTCCATGAAGGCCAACCCAGAGACGGGAGAAGCAGAGGGAGAGAAGTTTCATATTCGATTACGGATATGAACTGAAGATGCTCTGCAGTCAGACTGAGACAGGAGCAGAGAGCTAATGTTATTTTGAGATGTGATGTAAGTAGTATTTATTTGGAAGAACACAGCATTATCATGTTATCCGAAATTATCCCTGTGGCATACACTTGCCATAAAGCTTGCTAATAATCTGGGTTGGGGAGGGATGTGTTGGAGAACCTAACTGAAAACATCTGCTAAGATTGAATATGATAATCAGGTCTTCTTTTTATTATTTTGCTCATGATATAATCTTGGAGGAGTGGAGTTGAGTGATTATCCCAGTAAACTTGTATTTATATGCAGACTGTAGGTGTCCTTGACTTTGCATTGCAAAATAAAGATGACCGATCTTTTCCATTAGAAAGGTTTGGGTCACCCCAGCTGCCAGCTTTTATGCTTTTTTTTTTCCCTCCCTAAGGAGATACAGGCGCTTTATGGACCCTTCCCAAGCTGCTGCAAAATGATTGATGGTTGGCCTTCTTTTAATCCAAGTAATGCAGAGTGTCTGAAGCTTTGGTAATCGGATCCTACTGACTTGAAGGACCACTGCCAAAATATCCATAGCACAGAGGTTTGGCAACTCGATTTAATAGCAAAAGGATTACAAAGTGCAAAACAAGCCCCACAACAGCTATGAAATGGGCCAATTCAGAAACTGACTCAGGCTAAGAAGTTGTTCAGTGTTGCTGTCTCTCACTTGCTTTGTATCCCCTGCTCAAACTACCTTCACCTTGGCCAAGGTTGGAGGCACCTGTGACACACAGAAGAGAAAAGATGTCAAGGGAAATCGACACGAGATCATAGACACCGTGTCTGGGGACATGTCAGGCTCAAGGCCCGTGAATTCCCAACGGCGACTCCTAGGTCCTCCCGGTGCAGAAAGACCTGGCGAGGTCCTCTGAAAGGGAGACCACATGGCAAATTTAGATGCTATCCCTCGTTTCTTTAGAGCGAGAAGTTGTGGCTCTCTGTGACGCTGGATTTACCAACAAGAATACAGTTTGCTCTGAGAGCCGTGGCTTGTTTGCCCTTCAGCAAACGTATTAGGATCACAGGAGAAATTAAGGGAGAGTTTCTGACCGGACATTTATGTGGACTTTGTCAGAGCCCCGGCTTCAGAGGCCTCTTTCCGTTCTGGGCACAAATATGGAGGCTCCAGTGTGAAACCTTCGGTCCTCTGCTCCAGGAGAGGCTAGGGATAAG
This sequence comes from Mustela erminea, assembly GCF_009829155.1. Lineage (NCBI taxonomy): Eukaryota > Metazoa > Chordata > Mammalia > Carnivora > Mustelidae > Mustela > Mustela erminea. The sequence goes on from NC_045614.1 coordinate 213,624,840, forward strand.
AGAATGTCAGCAAGAAGGGCCTGGAGAAGCCAGCTCCGTCTGGGCACCTAACACCCTATTTGCTTGGCTCTCACTTGCATGAGTTCCTGGACAAAACAAAATTCTAACACAAAACCCAGAAGTTCAGCACACGTCTCTATTAGGCAACTTTAGTCGCTTAAAAAAAAAAAAAAAAAAAGTGCAAATGCAGACTCCTGCGTAAATCTGATTTGCCATGCTAGGCCAAGCTTGTTTTATTACATACATTCTGCATCCTAAGAACTAATAACTTCATATTGTAAACATTAAGCATACAGAGTTAAAAGTCAAGGCCACATTCTATCGTTGATTGTCTCTTTTGTCGTGTATCTTTGGCTGGCCGAGATCAACTCGTAGTGTATAAATGCATAAGTTATATAATTATTATATAAAAAGGAAAAAAACAAAACAAAACATTGACTTGTATACTTCATTCTGACAAACGCACAGCGTTCGCGACTCGACAGGGAAACCGGAGCCTCTGCCTAACCCAAATGCCTCAGTGGTTTCAGATGGCAACATCCAAGGAGGCCAGCTCTTACCTGAACCCTGCGGGGACCGGAACCCCCACATTGCGATGAGGTCCCGAATGTTTCTTTTAAATATCAGACAATTCCAGTTAAAATTTTCTTTTGACAAACAAACAAACAAACAAAAACAAAGGAGAGATGCATATTTTTGTTTCGGGAATCCTACGGCTTCCCCCTTCCTCCGCTGTGCGGGACTCTTAATACTGCGTTTGGTAGAACACTGACCGATTAACCCACAAGTCTCCTCCATTCGCTTCTCCAAGTGTCTGTACTGTCCTAAGTCCAGTCTCTCTGCTCAGCACGTGTCTCTCCCAGCCCCGTGGCCGCCTCCTCCTCCTCTGCTCCCTCCTCTTCCACCTCCTCGAGCCCTCCATCTACACCCGCACGCTCCCTGTCCGCACACACGTTCTCAGCCCCGCTGCCCCGCCGGGCTCACGGTCCCCACAACACTGTCCGGGATAAAGCTGGCAGCCTTGGGTCGTCTTCAGGGGTTGGCAAGAGCTGGTGGCTCTCCACCCAATGGAAAGAATCTGATTTCCCACCAAAACAGCCCGTGTCGCTGATTCCACGTGGTCGTTGGTTCATGGGCCGCAATCTCTTTTCTTTCTCTTTTTTACTTTTGATATGTTTCTATTTTTAAATACAGGTAGTTTTCCTCACAAAGACATTCCATTGGTGTGTTAGGTCAAGACTGCGTTACCACTGTCCCTTCACTCTCATCCCCCCTTGGCACCAGCAGGACCCCAACTCTCCTCGGAAGTTTGTACACTTCTCAAGAACACTTTCTTTGGCACTTTGTCCTTGTGACATCATACTTCTACTTACAATGTCTTTTACAGGTTTGGTCCACACATGATATGTCTGTATACATTACATTTGTAGCATCCTCTTTCTTCCTGTAGAAATACTCTAGTAATTCCCTCCTACCAAGAGTCTTTGGATCTCTTCCCTGGCTTCCTTCCCCAGCGCCACTCAAGCTACTTCACTCCTCTTGAGGCACTTTTGATTCACGTTCTCCAATAGAGTTTGTGGCAATTTCTTGGTGATCGTATGCTGATGGGAAAGGCCTCCCTCCCGGCTCTAGTAGTAAGTGCCCAGATGTGAGGGCATGTGGCCGGCCGGAAGCCTCGTGTTGGGGTATATACCTCCAGTTGGCGAATTCCAGTAAGGGTTTGGGGTGGCGAAGAAACTGGACGATGTCACAGGGAGGGCCGGAGGGTGGGGGGCCACAAAGTTCATCTTCTGAGGGTGGGCGTGATAGGAACCCATGTAAGGGAGGTCCGAGGGGTACTTGTACAGAGATGATTCTGGAGGGTGGGGCTGTAGGGCCTGGGCGATCCCGTGGAAGTCAAACTTGTAGGCGTAGCGCTTCCCGTGGACTTTGGTCATGATATTTTTGTCATAGTAGTAGCGGAGGGCACGGCTGAGTTTATCGTAGTTCATATTGGGTTTGCTTTTCCGTTCTCCCCAGCGCCGGGCAACCTCATCAGGATCGGTCATCTTGAATTCCCCATTGGTGCCTTCCCAGGTGATGCAGTTGGAGTTTGAGCTGTCTGACAGGAGCTCCAGGAGAAACTGCCAGAGCTGGATCTGTCCACTCCCTAGCGAGGTGGGAAAAGGAAACAGGACACCCGTGAGAACAGGCTCTGAGCAGAAGGCATTGTTTCTTCGGTGACAGAAGTGGGTGCTAGTGGTCTTCCACGTAAATCCCTTAACCCGCCCATGCACGCATCCCTCAGCTGCTGGGGGTGGCCCCAGCTCTCGTCCCACAGCCTTCCTCCCTCTTCTCCAGAAAACGACCCTTGGCTGGACAGGTGAGTTTCACCCACCCCAGGGAGCCCACGGACGGAGAGGCCGACACCATGGGTGAGAAGCCGATCTCCTTGCCCCAGGAAGGGGCTCACTGTGCAAGCTGCTCGTATTCTGGATCTCCCCACGGGATCAGACCATGGCAAGGTTCTGGGTAAGGCCACTAGCCCCCACAGCCTGACCCCTGCCCTCTCCACTTCATCATCGCCTCTCCCCCAGAAACACACACTTTACTGATCACTTCCACAAGTATATCCTTATCCCAAGCCCTGTGACTAGGGAACCTGACCCAAGGCCAGGATCCCTGGTGACTCTCAGGCAGATCCACAGATCCGAGTCCTTTCTGGAATGCAAAGAATTCCTATGGGGCCAAGTTTAGGTTGGTCCCATCCATTTCTGACTTCCTTAGAAGACCAGCCAAGTCCACTTTGCATTTCAGGGGTGAAAGGGCTTATTTTTCCTATTTTGTGAAGCAGAAAGTGCCATTATGTCGATGGCAATAATGACTTAATACCATTTATATTGGCAAGGTCAAGCGAAATAATAAAAGTCAGATTTAGGAAATGAACTTCTAAAAGTTTATGGAAAAACCTAGAGAATGGAAGTAAACACCGTTATTTCTAACATAACATTTTGCTGGCACCCAGAAAGCAACTCTGTCAAAACTTTTCCTAGAACAGAATTAACCCACTCAGAATGAGGAAGTTTAGAAAAAGGTTGGCTCTTTTTCAAACCAGATCACCTATTTCCAGTACTTGGGCGACTGCATCGTAACGGAAATCCATGTGTTGCCCCCGCATTGCGACACCAGTTGTGTTCAGGAGAGTTTCTTGAAGAAGAACGGTGCGTGGCTGCGAGCCTTTTGGGGGCCAAATGAGACTCCAGCTTTACCTGACATCTCATGTAGTTTGGGGGTGGAGGGGCATGGCCAGAATTTTTTTTATCCCATTGGAGACGTGTGGATGTGGCTTTTAGGTTTTAATAAATTCCGAGAGACATCCGGACACGTCGTTCTAGCCACCATGTTATATCACTGTAAGATGATTTACGGTTCCCCACAGGAGAAAAGCATGTAAATATCAACAGCAGTATTGAGCACGGGGAGAAGCTAAGATGTGCTGAACAGAGTTGAGAAGCTTTGCAAGCAAATAAGAGGCAGGTCTTTCCACAGAAACTCCAGCTACAGCATTGCCTTGGGCTTATACCAAAAAGATTACTCTTTATTACACGTTCAGTAAATATCAATAGATGTGATAAAATGATTAAAGCAATTTTAACTGGCAACTCTTCAGGGAACTGATGATGTGCAAAAATCAATTATAAATTTGCTTTTTCCTAATTCCTCCCCCCTCCTTAGCTCCCTATATAAGCTGTCCAACTCGTAAATCCTTGTTTCCACGTTGACTACACGGAAATGGATATGTTTGTGAATTCATCCATACAATAGCGTCGTGAGAAAGGTCAGCCTTTTCTGAATGTGTTCTGGAAAATTATCATTTTCAGTCTTGCAACACATTTGAAATATATTAACAGCTTGTCGTTCATCTAAATGGAAGCCTATGCTTTTTCCGAACCACATAGTCAAACTGTTCCCAATCAAGTTCTGTTGCCCCCAACATCTCATTAACATGCATTTAAAAAAAAAAAAATACAAAGAATGGTATGAGAAAACCATATGGTTTTAGTATATAAATTGTAACCAAAGGATTACTACTTGAAAAAAATTCCATATCGGACCTGGGAATAGGGAAAAACATGGATTTTTTTTTTTTGGATTTTTTTATTTAACATTCCAACTTATGCTTCAACATAAACACATAGAGTTGTCTGAAAATAAATATTCACTGTCAGCCTCCTCCCACAGAGAGATTAATTCCACAGATCTTGCAAAAATACACAGAACTTCCTAAATAGCCAGAAAAATACTTGCTATTTATTCAAACCTTGGCATCGCTCTTAAGAATCTGTCCCTTGCCCATTTCCTTTGTAAACGTGTATAGGAGAGAACCCATGGACAAAACTGGTTTCCTATCTCTCCTGCTCCTGAAGAAATAAAAAGTCAGGGACCTAAATTCATGGCTGAAAATTCAAAGATGAGCAATTTCTTACTAGACCATTTTACCCAGCAGCCTGAAGACACAGGGTTCAGGCCTTTGAGCATTTCAAGGGTCTATGGCAATCAGAGATCTTTGAACAAAATTCGTCAGCTTCCAAACCCAAGCACAAAAGCAAAAATGGAAAACCAATTCCTGTTTAAGTAAATGTTACAAAATGCAACCCAACGTCAAGCTGTTGGGTTGACAAGCTGTTGTCATTGTTAAATTTAATATTCATAACAAAATCCCTTGTATTCCCAGTATAGGGCAGGTTTTCTCATTGTGAAAGAACTGTCAAGGATGCACGTGGCTGCTGAGAACTCAGCCAGTGCTAGGTTAACTGAGATCCTTGTGGCCACAAATTTCAGAGCAATTAAAACAGTAACATTTGATGCACGATAAAGGTGCATTTTAGAACATACAACAGGGAATCCAAAACAAGGATACCTAAGGTTTAGGAAGCCTTAGAGGGGTCTGGGTTGCTCACTGGCCAAGACAGAAAGTGAAAGAGAAGCTCTTACATTTGGGATCTGCCCCCCAAGACCCCTGCCACCTCCCCCCTGGTCCATCACCTTCCTTCTGGAAAACGCTTGACATCTGTTTTCTTGCCCTGTCTTGGTAACAGCCTTGGTTTTGTCTAGGATAATTAACCAAAAGCCAGGACTGGTGGGAAAAACAAAGACCTCTCAGCTGTCCACCCACAGGAGAGCCCAGTGGAATGAAAGGGGGAGGGGTGCAGCCTGAAATAGAATGAATGAAAGGCAATCCTTTAATTTCTAGAAGGAAAGTGGTCTCCTAATGCAATTAAAGGAAAGAAGAGAAATAACAGTAGCAAAGAGGGTTGACTGAGCAGAAAAGGGCAAAACATCTAAAATGCTTACAAAGCACAGAGAAAAGCAGAGCTGGGAAAGACTCAGCAGCTGTGGGTCCGGTAGGAGAGGTGTCCCCAAAGTGGGGCACCACGACCACCACCTGATGGAGTGGCAGAGCAGGGGGTGCCCAATGAGCACAGGGTGGTAGCCCATTAGAGCCACTTTCTACCGCAGCAGGCTATGCTGCAAAGAAACCCCTGTGCACGGCCTGGCCCCTCCACCATGTTAGGCTCCAGGCAGCAGGTGCGTCCCAGGGGGAAAACTTTGCCCCAGGCTCTGTGTGGCTCCGGCAGGACTTGGTAGAGGACAGGGCAGTATGGTGGCTGCAAGCTACCACTTTAGAATCGTCACTGCCTCTGAGGACTCCTGGCACTGGCACATGCAGAACCTTGGGCAACTCACCCAGCTCTCCATGCCTCAGTGCCCTCCTCTGTAAAATGGGGGTGATGGTAATGGTACTATCCTGCTGGGTCACAATAAGGATATATTCAGTACATGAATGTTTGAGCTGAAAATCAAGAGTTTAAAGAGAGGCACACACCTTGCCTAGAGCTATAAGATGACAAAAGGAAGCCAAGTGCCCCCCGATCTTGTGCACACATTTCCCTGCACACAGTCCCCCGCCCCTGGCCCCCTTTGGCCACGAAGAACAGCAAAGAGTATTTTCAGGGCTGACTGATGGTCACTGAAAGCCTACTATGCACCAGGCACTGTTCTGAACATTTTATATTTATATGTCTTTTTAAACCCCCCCCCCAATCATGTGAGATCCCATTGTGGAGGTGAGGACATTAGAGCCTAGAGAGGTAGAGTGACTTATCCCGCCCAAGGTCAGCAGGGGTTGGAACCCAGACTCCAAGCCTGCATCCAAATCACGGCACAAACCATTGCTTTTGGGCCCCGCTTTCTGCACACATCTCCACACTCCTTACCCCTCTCCAGGTTGTCCCTTCCCTGGGCCCGCAGCTTGGGATGTCCCCAGTGGAAGACCAGACACTCCCATCTCCAAATAGATGGCAAAAACATCCCTAACACCAGTGTCTAGGTGCACGTGACGCTGGATATGCTTCCTTCCCACCACTGAAGAGTATTCTGTTAGCATCAGGGGAGCCACCCGAGAAAGCACGTTCACAGAAAAGTCAACTTCAGTTCGTTAGAGAAGCTACCTTAATGGGACATAAAGCTGCTGTGTGGCTTATATGTGACCCATCACATAATTCTGCAGGGACACACCTCTCAGCAGGAGAAATACAGCCCATCAAATGCACATCAAATGAGTATCTGGGACAGAGACACTGGGATGCTCTCATTATCCTGCCCACGTATGCACGATGATGTCACCTTTCCATTTAAAACGATTAAGTAGAGTTTGCACTGTACAAAGAGCAAAGGCAGCAATTTTAAGTGATAAAGGATTTATTTATCAGAGAATAGGAAAATAGAATCAAACAGGAAGAGGCATTCTCATTCACAGGAAGATGAAAGACATTCCGGGTTTGGGGTCAGAAGGCCACATGAACACAACTGACAGGCAGCCCAAGGAGAGATGGAGAGAAGGCCTAATTCATTATAAGCGGGGTAAAATAAATCTTTATCCTCCAGCCCTGAGTGGGGATGTTGGCGCCTTCCCCAGGCCCAGGGAGGATGGTTTTGTGACGCAATGTGCGATCTTCACCCCCGGTGCAGACCTGCCGACCTGCCCACCTGCCAGGCACCGAGGCGTTTTCCCAGTGTCTGAACAGTCGTAGAACTAGATGGAAATCCTTCCTTTCTAGTCTCTTGGCCTTCCTTCTCCAAGCCCTCCTTCCTCCCTCGTGCTTACTCAGGGGCGGCGTAGGATGAGAAAATAAAACCAGACTTGGGTGACAGTCAGGGCTCAGATTTCACCTCCCTTCTTACTGGCCATGTGACTCCGGGGAAGTTACCTAATGTTGCTGGATCTCTGAGTCCTCTCCTGCAGAAGGTACACAATACCCTGTCTGGGCTGTCACTTGGCGGCCCCAGCAACATGAGAGCCTGCCCGGGCATTACGCAGGGTGGGGGGTATTTGTTATTTCACACGATTCTATTAACATCTCCAGAGTGCTTCTGCTTCCATTCCTTTCCTCGTTCTATTCTGAACAACGCGGCCAGATCAGTCTTCCTGAAGCACGACTGGTAACAGTCATCTCAAAACATGGTAATCATTTTTAGTTGAACAGTTATGGAGCTGTCATACGTGAGCACAGGTACGAGGTGGGGCCAGAGACCCAGGAACCTTGGCCACCAGTTGGATGCTCACTGAAGGGAACAGAGGCCGTGGCTCTGTTGTAACCACCTGTGTTCATTTCTCCACCAGAACATCAGGTCCGTGAGGGTCAAGGACAGTGTCTCCTTATTCCCCACATTCATTTATTCAACAAATAATTATCGAGTGCCTGGTCCAGTTCCCAGGGTGGAGTAGGAAATGAAACAGTCCCTTAGTTCAAATGCCTAAACGCATTTGCTGAACTAGTGAACGTTACCTAAAACCGAATGTTAAAGCTTCAGACACTCAGTAATGATGATATTTCATGTTCTCAAAATATAGATTCCCTTGCGGGGATGCATGCTGATTGAATCTGGACTTTTCCATTCCCAATCCGATTTTGGCCTCAGTGTTTAGGAAATATACATTCCAGCTTGTCCTTGCAATATGCCTGTGTCATCTTGGCATCTGAATGTGCTGTTGAGAATACTAAGCATATGCTGTGAATTTCTGAAGCTGAGGCCAGCACAGCTGGCTTTAATCTGAGTACAAACAAATAAAACAGTTTGGTGGGCACTGAAATGTGATGACAGGTGACGATCCTTGGCAAGTACGGGTCACAAGGGAGCCAGTTAAGAACGCACACTTTCTCCTAGCCTTTAAGTTCAAAATCAGGCAGTGCATTGATGGTGATCCTAGATCTGAAGCCTTACAGTAGAAATTAAGGTTCTGCTTTTCAAGATATTACTTAATTGGTTTGTGCGATGGGTTCGGTTGTGTCCCCCCAAAATGCCTATGTTGGAATCCTAACCTCCAGGATCTCAGAATGTGACCTTATTTGGCAATAGGGTCTTTATAGAGGTGACCAAGTGGAAGTAACGTCAAGGTAGGTTCTAATCCAATATGACTGGGGCTCTTATAAAGGAAAATTTGGACACAGACAGACACACACACTCAGAGAAGACAGGTAAAGAGACACACAGAAAAGACAGCTATCTACACGCCAAGGAGAGAGATCTGGAACAGATCATTCTTCTCGGCCCTCACTTGACGCTTGACACTTGGACTTTAGACGTCTGGCCTTCAGCCTGTGAGGCAATAAATGTCTGTTGTCGGAGACCCAAGGGAAGTGATATAGCTTACATTAGCTGATACTGTTCTTTGCGGAAGCTAATGTCTTAATTCCTAATATGATCCATTTCTTCCCACTTAGGCAGATAATCCAATGAGATCTAAACTCAACTTTGTTCAGGTGAAGGGATTTCTCACCAATACAAGTTAATCTTACAAAACAGCCACAGCCCAAAAGGGTAACTTAGTTAGGAGCAAAACCACCAGCATGATCTCACCTGGGTTTGCAAGGCGGCTACTTGTTGGTCCAAGAATCTGATAAGGATCTACAGAAAACAAAACAAAACAAAACAACAAAAAAAAGAAGAGGAAGTAGTCAAATCCCAAAGACCAAAGACTGCATCATGACTCGGTATCATGTTGCTGCCGGCATAATGCTGACCCACTTGTGTTTCCAGATTTCAGAGTTGAATGTACCCGCCCCACCCCCCCACATACACCGAAGTCACCTAGAACCACTTCCTATATAGTAGGATGTCACATGGAACCTGAGAGAAATTTCTTGCTAAGGGCCTCTTAGCTGGCTGCCAAGTGCAGGTTTGGCTCAGGGTTCCCAACACCCAGCTCTCTAAGTCCCTGGACAGAAATTGGGCAAACGAGATATGTCCCCACGTGGCCCCGGTGCCATGCTGGCCATATTGCTCGGCATACTGGCAATATGACCCTCCAAAGCCCTCCACGCTGGACCTGGCAAAATGCCGGCATGCAGCACGTGGCCTGAAGGAGAAATGAGAACTCATCTGTCACAGTTGACAGTTGCAGCTTGCGTGCAACAGAATGTTTTCTCTATATTCACTACATAGACTTCGGAAATGTTTTAGCAAAATCTCAAGCTATCCCCATTGAATAGACCAATGATTTGGCCCCCATTTTATATATGGAGCCATGATAAAGAAGATAAAATATCATTAATTTCATGTAGGAAGTGACACATTTTAGAAATACGCGCACTAAATCTACTTCTTTTTTGATGGCCAGCAAGACGCTCCCTGAAAACATACCTAGCTGAGGACGCTGGTCTTCGGTTTTGGGCACTGCGGAAGGAGACGGCTGAGCAGCTGAAAATCCAAAAACAAAGGACAGAGTAGCTGTAACTTCTGTTTGAACCATAAGTCTTTGATGGTGTTATAGCACCATTCCAACAATTATCTTAGTTATTAACATGTCATCTTACTGTTATACTAAGTTGCATTTAATGGCAAGAAATTTCCTTTCTAATGAAACCAAATGTATAAATTGTAGCAAAAAGAGAGAGAGAGAGAGAGAGAGAGAGAGGGCACTTTAAAATATTTTAAAAAAATTATTTATACAACACTGTTTCCAAAACCAGAAAGGAAAAAAAAAAAAGAATTTGAGAAACAGATTAAAATGAATCATAGTCTAAACGAAACAGAAAAGGGGAAGTCACCAGGAAAATAAAGTTACAGATACTTTCAAACATGGCCAAGATTAGGAAATCACCCAGTATTTAATCTGTGCCCAGACATCTCATGAGACTTGCCTTTGTCCTTGTTGAAATACATTACATCATTTGTTTCTTTTTGTTATGGAAGTATGGAAGTAGGCATAACCCCAGCAGAGAAAGAATCATTGCATTTAAAGATCAGTTGCACTTTGTTGCCAGTGGAACAAACACTCTATGCATTGAAAAAGCATAGATTTGCTGCAGAAATTGTTATGTGTTCCATCAATGGATATCTACTGCCTTGTGACATGCAGACTCAAGCAGCTAGGCCAACACTGTACCTTTTGACTGGGGGGTGGGGTGGCCGTGACTAGTCCAGGCTGATCTCCTGGGTGGGTCATAAGGTAAATCTGCAAAGACAAACAAATCAACTAAAAGATCAATAATGTAATTTATAATAGATATATTCTGTGTTTTTTGTGATTGCCATAATTTTTGTGTTTATTAGAATAAATACTGTGGATGGAAATCCAGTAATCCATAGAAATACCAAACCTATATTCCATTAGGTTTGGGGTTTGCTTCGAAATTATCATTTTGTTTAGTCTGTTGATCTAACATTTTTCACCCACTGATCTGACAACTCTGACAGATTCTTGCAGTTTGCTGCGTCTTCCAAAAAATCTTCCTACAATCATCATAGCTCAAGACCATATTGAGTTTCTCACAATCTACGTGGACCTGCTTCTACCTACAACTGACGTGAATTCACCCCTTTGTTATCTTCATGACTCATGCAGACCAGTGCTCACAAATTTGTAAGTCCACCAGTTCTTGCTCGAGGACTGCCCCTAAGTCCACCAAACCACACTCATGTTCTTTCTCTTCTTCCCTGGAAACGAACATGCCCACTTATCCTCTTACTGGCCAGCTGCCTCTCTCCGTGACCCCTCATTTTCTCTTTAATAATCTCACCCAGTTATATTAAATCAGCCTTAAGTGTCCTGTTCTTTTTCTATGTAAATATCTCTTCCTCTAAATGAAATTAGAATTTCTCTAAAAGAACTGCATGAAATCAATCACAAGACAAATAATTAGCATGTTAACAATGAGCATAGGAGCTGAAGCCTAGGGGCGCCTGGGTGGCTCAGTCAGTTGAGTGTCTGTCATTGGCTCAGGTCATGATCTCAGAATCCTGGGATGGAGCCCTGCATTGGGCTCCCTGCTCAGTGGGGAGTCCGCTTCTCTGTCTGCCCCTCACTCTGCTCATGCTCTCTCTCTCTCTCTCAAGTAAATAACTAAACGTTAAAAAAAAAAAAAAAAAAAGCTGAAGCATAAGCCAGTAATTTCTTTGTATTTCCAATGCATTATCATTTGTCTCCTAAATCATCATTGCACTTCGCAATGCAAATTTAACTATACTTCTGTAACCTCAGCACAAGTTCTATTAATGATTATGAAGATTTTAAGTCATTTCAAGGTTCTTTCGAAAATATACTCCAGAACATTACCATGCATATTCTTACTAACTGTGCATACATAAAGTGATTTCTACACAAAATCCCATTAGAGATCCACTTCAAAACTATGTCTTCTTGGATTGATGGGGACTCAGTTCAATGCCATGTGTCATTCTGAACCAACTGAAGGCCACAGTCAGATACTTCAGCACACCTGGATATTGCTACAAAATCCCACTCAGAGGGCAGGGCAAGTCAATGAGTTTAAAGCCTCTCTTTAAACAGATGAGTTGGCCCTATTTTAGATTGGTAATCTGGTGAGTCCATCTTCAAAAAGTTTGACTGCGTTGCTAAAGATGCATCTCTCCTTATTTTCAGATCCCTAAGAGAATACCACTGAAATGCAATGTGAAATTCAACCCAGAGTTGCCTTAATTTATTTGGTCTGTCTGGCTACAAGCAACTCGACCAGTGTGGTCTCTGAAATCCTACCCTCTATAGCGCTGGTTAAGTAAGATGATTTTTTTTTTTAAAACTGCTATTGCTCACCCCTCCTTCTCTGCTGGCATTTTTGCAGTTTGGACCAGAATCTTTTCCCACTCAGCTCCTCAGAGTCTCACTTTTCTGGTGCTGGGATTGCACACGGGAATTAAATCTGCAGCCGTTATCAATTTACAACTGAATTTCAACTTAAGTCTCTGGGAGCCCTTTGTACACAGACCCTTGTCCAGTTGCATTTTGTCTTAAAAAAACTGGTCAGCCAGGGTTTCAGTGTCAGAACGTCTCAGAAGGAGACCAGTCTACTTGTCTACCATAGTCAAGTCTATATATAGTCTACTATGTATAGTTAAGTCTACTATAACAGCATTGAGGTGAACTCAGGAGGTGACAGACACATCTTGATATGAGGCTTCTGCTGACCAAATGTAAAAGCAAGACAATACCGAAACATGTTCTAGATCCTAGATCTCAAAGTGTGATCCGCAAGCCAGCAAGGTTGGCAACATCTGGGAGCTTGGGAGAAAGGCAGAATCTCAGTCCAGAGCTACTGAATCAGAATCTGCATTTTGACAAGATCCCAGGTGACCTGGGAACACACTGAATGTGTTTGAGCAAACATGTTCTAGACAATTTCCAGTACTTGTTTCTAGGCGGGAATCTGTGTTCCTACAGATAGAGATCTCAGAACTACTATCTGAGTGTGTCAGTACAAGTGAACAGAAGCGTGCAAAGAGCTCTACTTTGGGTCTTTTTTACTGGAGAGAATGCAAGAGAATGAACAGCAAATGTCAGCAGGCTGGTCTCGTCCCACCCTGAACATAAAAGCGTTGCTCATGAAATTGTGACTGGAAAAAATTAAACACCCAACTACCAAGAGAAAAATATTTTGAAACCCTTTTTTCATAAATCCTTCTTAGGATATATAACCATGTTCCATCCTCCCTTGAAAATAAGTCAGGACCTAAATAACACCAAGTCTGATTTTTAGCCAAGAATTTGTGATGTTTATATGAACGATGATTAACATGTTCATAAACATATTGCCATGGAAGATAAGTAGGCTTTTGTTTTCGTTCATGAAATTCTGGTCCTGTGCTTCCTTATCAGCTACCGCTCACGCGCTGTGGGCATTGAGCCTCCCTCCTGTGGGAGGGGACACTGGGCAGGACTGAATGGAGCCACACTGGGACAGGAGGCCACGGCAGGGACCCCTCCAGCCACACCACCCCGCAGCATGGCTGCTGCTGGGCAGCTCTCCTCTTGGGCTGCTTGAGAAATTAGGACTCCAGGAGCATTTGCCATGTGTCCCTTACTAACATTAGGACACAGAACTTCTACTAAGAACAGATTTTACATTTAATTTTTGGCATTCGGTTCAACACATTCTCCATCTCTCTTGAACTGTGTGATCTTTGAGGTAATTAACTCATACACTTGGCAGAAGGTCCCGTGTCAGAGAAGGCTGCTTTCTGGCATTGGGTCTGTTATCTTTTCTGTAACAGGCTGTGTATTTAGAAACCAAAATTTATAAAAAAGTGTTTGGGAGCAGCTTAGAGTTACCATAGAAGTGTGTTTTATGCCATGATCCAGATTAAAAAGCACAAAACTGAAAATACGGAGTTTGACCGGCATTGGGTTCCTCCATACCAGCACCTTAATTTATCTCTTGGGAGCTGGGATCAGTTTCTGTTCCTCCACACCCACTCCCTTCCCTGGGCATCACTGAATCAAGAAAACATGTATATTCTACTCTCCTTCCTACAGGGTTAAGTCCACCAAGTTTTGTATTCTGTTTTCATCAAGCTTAAAGATGAACATCCTCTAGCCCTCAGGACGTCCACCCGCCTACTTTATTTTTAATGGACCAGAACTTGGACCACAGGAGAGCTCGTCTGCATTCTGCAGGATCCATGCCATGTTTGCAAAGCAGAGCTGAAGGGCCCTAGCTGGGCTGGGGGAGGGAGGGAAGGATGAGATCTGCCTGCTGTCAATGAATCTAGATGCTAATGAGAAGACAGAAAGGCAGCCAGCTATTGCCCAGCACCAGCCAATAAACCCCTATTCAATGGCAGGAAGTTTTGGAGTCAACCCTAATGTGATTAAGTCACTCTCCCTTGTTTTCCTCCAGACCATCCTCCAGGCTTCTAAAATCCTCTATCAAAGACATGGAGATCTGGGAACATCTTGTATTCCTTTGCCTCCTAGCTGTGTAGGTTGGTCTGGTAGGTCTAACCAGGGAGACATAAAGAGTACATTTTTAGCCATGAGCTGGGATATAGGCTTTGCATAGCACCTGATGTAGGAGAATGTACATCAGCTGCATTGTTTTTCCACTCGACTGGTGACACCAAACGTCACCAAGTTGTGAACTCCAACCACGAATCATTTAAGAACCTGAGAAACCCCTGAAGATCACCAGCTGAAAAGTCAAAGTCAAGGCTGCATTTGCTGGTTCAGCCCTCCAGTCTCTTTTGAGCACATCCTAGATGCGTGTCATGATATGTGGACTGTGTGCGGATGGAAGAGGACAGAAGGGATTTCACAATGTCCCTGTCGGCAGACACCAGAGCTTTCCTATAAACTGCCCATAAGACGCCAGGTGGGGTGACACATCCCGAGGTCAAAAACCAGGATGCATGGTTTGATGAGTCGGACCTGTCTCTTTTACGTCACTTGAGACCCCAAGGGGCCATGGCTCCAAGAGGCATGTGTTCAGCAAGGAAGGAGGGTACTTACAAGGGTACTTACAACAGAGGTGGAGAAAGGGCTTCTGGTAGTTCTGACACAACTCAAGAAACATGAAACACCATGTAATTATGACCATGAAAATAGAACGTAAAATGATACACCTCTGTGCTAACACTTTGTAAGAGTAGAGGAGAAAAGGCTCTACATGTTAACTGAGCAACGGGATCATTTTGAATCGGGAACGTTTGGACAAAGCAAATAGGAGCAAGCCTGGGAAGAGAAAGGAGAGGCATGAACAAAGCAGTGAAACATGCGTGTGTGCATTCGTTCAAAGTCGAGCCCTGCCTCCGCCTAGTAGAGAAGTCACTCTCTTCTCCAAGGTTAAACCCCTGAAACTGCCTTTCAGCAAACAGTGTTGGGTCTGATTCAAACTCTTTATAGTCATATCCCAATATGTGTGTATCTCCCCTGGCATTCACAGTAGCAGTCATCCAGACAGATACTTTTGATAGAAACTGAGTCTCAGAAACCTACTTTACTGGTACGGAGATACGGAGCTGTGATCTCTTCCAGGTCACGGACCATGGCCCCAAGGCAGAGGCTTATCAGAGCTATGCAAGGTGCATCTGACTTTGCTGCATGTCCTCCCCCTGACAAAGCACAGAGGGGTGTCCCTGCCGTCACCTCCCAGCCTCCCCTTCTCTATATACCTGGGAGGCCGTATCTTCCAAATATACTATATCCTAAAATACGAAAAGGATACACTGTCCTTTGTAGCAATGAGCAACCAGCTAGCTGGTCTGACCGTTGGGCTGCACCAGTGGACTTGGCCAGTGTTGTGATCTTTTGACAAATCTCCAACTAGCTCACAATCCCTGGATTTTGCACCTCAGTCAGGGGCACCTATGAGGCAGCTTCAAGCAAACAAGGAAGCAAGCAAACAAGCCCCGAACCCCCATTTTAGAAAGCTTCTATTTTTTTTAAGTTTGGATGGAAATGTTTTTTAAATGCTCACAAAACCATTGTGATTTCCCTACACTTCCATTTTCCCAAGGATGCATTTATTAGAGGTAAATGGTGGGGCTCTTCATGGTCTAGTTCACTCTAGACCCAGGGTCTTGTCCTCACTTAACTGGCCTGGGAAGTCTCTACCAGGACAGAGGTAACCAAGCACTCTGGCCAAGCCTTTCCAAGTGTTCCCCAGGAGCAGAGCAACAAAGCCCTCCTCCGAGGTTTGAGAAAAAGATAATCAGCAGCCTAATGGCACTAAGGTGGCAACAGGGCAGTGTTGGGGCAGGAGAGACTCTGAGAAGCTTCGTAGCTCACTGGTCCCGTCTTTCTCACTGGAAAGACATGGTGGTGCTAAGCTTAGCGCCCTGGATATATTCAAAACGAGTCTTGTGCAGCCTGGACGTGAGCCAGAGGTCAAAGGGTGACAGCTTGGGTCCAGGAAGACATGAGTCTCAGATCCATGAACGACTATGGAAAAACCAGCCCGCTGTCCTGAATCACCATGTTATCATTGCAAGTCCCAGTGAAGGGAAAGAGGTCTACGCCATGCACGTGCTCCCTCTACTTGTCCATCTGCAAACATCTAGTCCTCCACTGGCATGTGGCCCCTCCCTGCAGAGCATCCTTTTCCTTCTACAGGAGGTACCTTTGCAAGCCCTGCTGCTCCTACAGTCTCTACCATTAGAAGCAGCTCATGTGTGCATGTCTGTCTCTGGCTCCATGATGCTAGCCCTTAGGGTTAACTACTCATGTGTGTGAGTCCATCTCTGGCTCTAGGTGACTCTACTGAAACATTGAGAAGTTTGGGCAAAACATGTACGTGAGCCTGTGAGCTGGGTCATTTCTACCTCTGTGGCCGGCACACAGGAGGCGCTCCCCGGACATCTGTGGAGTAAAGAGCCCAGGTTTCTGAAGACAGGATGCTTTCTGAAGTCTGACCCCCAGAATGTAACTGTGCTTGTCACTACTAAGCCTTGGATAATACTTATTTTTTCATGAATGATATGTAAATCAATTACCTACCGAAATCCTCATGAAAGACATAAAGTAAGAGTCTGATGTAAATTTTATCTCTTACATGATTCTGCCCTGAAGGACGGGCTCCTGTGACATCTGGGGATCCATGCCTAGTGCTAAGGGCATGCCTCATGCTTCCTGTGCTTCCCCAAGGACAGAAGTCCTTCCATGACCCGGAAAGCAGAGGGACTCCTTACTGCCAGGTATCTGAGGACCATCTTTGCCCATCTGTCTTTTAAAGTATCGTGAAGGGGCTGATCTGCTTTGAATTCTGCAGTCAAGGACCTTTGGTGTGATCTTTGAATGAGAGGATCTGACCGAATTTAGGCTTCTAATCCACAGAGGAAGAATGAGACTGCTCAGGACTCTCTTCAAGACCCAGGATCCGCTCCCTCTGACTCACGTGACTTAGGTCACGGATCTCACGGGCCATCCTGGGATGCCTTTCAAGGAACAGATCACACAGGGGGGTTTTCGTACCTGGCCTAGTTGTAATTCTTTGCGTGGCTTCAGGATATACTGAAGTATTTGGGAATATAAAAGCTGCACCCCCTGCAGACAAAAGGAAAGACAAAACATGTGAAGGTCTGTTGTGGTTGTTGATCTCAGCAACCGTGCCAAATTGACTTTGCCCTATGACACCAAAGGAAGGCGTCCCCCTCGAGCCTGCTGTTCCAGACTTTGGGGAGGAAGGGACAGACACAAGGGGCAAACACTGATTCTGACTACAGAAGTGGGTGGCAAGCTGTCCTGTGCCCCATTTGTAATAAAGTGTCTCGTGTTTTGATCTTACGGCTTCTTGCTAAAGCCCATCTGTGCGTCCTCCTCCCCTGACAGCAATCTCATTTTATTTAAAAAAAAAAAAAATTCTGTGGTGCGTATTTTCATTTTTAAATTGCATAAAAAATCCACAAAACATTTGACAGAGCCCTTGGAAAATCATACCAAAAGATTATAAATATGTTGTCAAAGACTATATGGATCTTATTAAAAATGATTCCCCATCTCTATTCAAATGCATGCTTCGCCATCTCTCTCTCAATCAATGCCCCTGTCGTTAGCAGAAAAAAATTCGCTTTCTGTAGTCTGGTCCATTTGGAATTGGCTGTCCTTTTCTTCGATTGTTCAATGTTTCACAGTCACGAAAGTAAGGAAAACAGAGCCTTCTTGAAACTTTCCCTCAGTGTTATGCATTTTTTAAAACAACTGCAAAATTATCAGAAAGTGTGTATAGCTCAAAGGTGTTTCCTAAAAGAAGGAAATTACTTTGTCTAAGTTATTTGTTATTTCTGGCCACAAGGTCATTAATAGGCTGATGTGTGTAACCTCCGCTGAAAAAGCACAAGACTGACTCGAAGCATTTTTTTTTTCTTACTTCACATTAAAAGCACAATGTTCTGAATGTTGAGGACCAAGATTAAGCAGCAATTTCATTGTAACACTCAGACCTAGACTCACACACAAGACACATTTTAAAGTAAACTGGCGAATGGTTGGAACATGGCTGTACCTCCACGTGAGGCTGGCCATGAACTGGCTTCTTTGCTTACAAGCCAGTGACCCACACCTTGCCAGCACATGCAGGTTTTTCCCCTAGCCTGAGTGGTGGCAGAGGGTCCCCACAGGCTGGCACAGTGGGGTAAGCAGCCTGTGGCCATGCTTCTACACTGGTCTTTATCAAGAGGGAGACAACGGAGGCCAGCCAAGAGCACATTCATCTGCAGAAAGCCAGCTTCTACTATAAGGGGAGGTGGGGGTGGAGGGGAAGGTTAGCAGGGACAAAGCATCCTGTTAAAGTCTATCAGGCTCAGGCAATACACAAAGAGAATGCAGAATCTGTGGTTAGAGATAGAATAGCAGGGATTGGGTTAGCCACTAATTTCATATCCTCCAAAATTATTATAACTTCCCTTTCAACAAAAGTTCACCAAAAGTAACACATGAGCTTTTCTTTCTACTACTGCCTTTTGCAAATGTCCGAAGTCTGTGCAATAAGACTAAAGTCAAGACAAGTTAAATATCCTAAAACGTTTCCTCAATGGGAAAAATAAAACTTCTGCTTGTCCTAGTACACATTCCTTGAAGAATAAAAAAAGAAAAAAAAAAGAAAAAAAGAATACTAAGGGTCCCCTCATATCAAACATGCTTTTAGTCTCTATAGTCAGCACAGCACGTATTTGGGGAATAATAGCAGCAGATTATAATCCAGCAAACTTGAGCTAAGGCTATGGCTAAAGGCTAATTCTGCACATCTCAAATCCTTTGATCGTCCTAGGGAAAGGGCAGTGCTCAGAAACCAGAGGGCGCCCCCTGCCTGTAGGCTCTGGTACCTCCCGCAAGAGCCTCCTGCCTTCAACCATCCTCTGGGTTCTGCCTTCCTGATGAGCTGCCCATCCCGCCTGCCATCTTGAAAGCATGCAGCCTGTGGACAAGAGCCTGCGTTCGTCCTGTGGGCAAGGGGCAGGGCCAGCATTACCTGTGTTTCTAGCATGCATTAACCGTGGAGAGTTTTGTAAGGCTTTATCAACATCATCTGAAGTCAAATGTGGAAGAGGAGCTACAAAACAAAACAGAAGCAACATCAAAATGAAAAAAAAAAAAAAGAGAGAGAGAGAGAGAGAGAGAGAGAGAGAGAGAATTACCTTCCTTTAAAAAAATAAGAAAGAAGGAAGAAAAACACCTCCCCACTCCCACCCTCATATCCGGGGATGCTTGGAAATCTCTCCATGGCCCTGCTGCTGGTTAGCGTGTTAAACCCTAGGTGGGCCCATATTCCATTCAGGGAGTAAGTGATCAGGATGCCAGGCAAAGCATTTACACCAGAGTTCACACCGCCCCGCTACCGCACCACCTCCGTCTCCTGCTAACCATGCTTGACGTCCGACAAATTAAAGCATGCAGCAAACTTGGTGAATTCATGCCCTCAATCGCCAAGATGCCATTCCCATTCTGTCAGGTGAAGCCACATCTCATGATCCCAAATGGAAACTTCCCTCCTTTTGTGTGCAGGCAGGATCGGTAGGGGACTTGGTTTAGCTTTAGGGAGGATAAACCCCGTAATTCCCATGTGGTAGGAGCATTTCTGTTTCTGTTTCAGTGTGGGGCACCATGAAGGTTCAATCATGTGTGACCAGATAAAGCTTTGGTTCCCTTTGCCACGTGATCTGCTCAATGGAGGGGACCGTGGTGGAGAGAACTGAAGGCTAACATGAATTTTTGGCTTCTGGGAAAATCACTGGCTGCTTCTCACCATGTTCACCTACATCATGGCCTTGTAAGCAGTTGGTTGTCTCAGACCCTAAATGAGAATGGGTGAGGGCAGGAAGAAGCTGTTCACAGACTGTTGTGAACTCTCTCGGCTCAGGCTCGCCAGAACCAGCACGCCAGTGATCTCGGCCCCAAGCGGGGACCATCTTACTCTCTCTGAGGTAGTGCAGGTGCGAGAGAAGGATGTCAGCATTGTAGCTCGGGGTGAGCCTCTGGAAGTCCTCCTTGGTCATCTTGCACAGTTCCTTCCCATCAATGTTCTGGAACAGCAAGATGTCGACGTCTGGGAGGCCGTATTCCTTCACTGCCCACTCCAGCCACTGCCGAACATGGTCCGTACTCCACAGCGTAGGGTCTGGAAGGGGATGGAACATAACGGATCAACTCCCGAAGATGTATTTCTAGGGCAGAGCTACCTCCCAGGTGGGATCCCCAGCAGCTGCAGATTTCCAGAACAGCCCCTTTTCCCACTGTTTCAGAAGAACGGCCTCCAGCTCAGCTCAGTGACCTGTCAAAAGAAGGTGATGTGGGGGAAAGACGAAAAAAAAACAAAAAACAAAAACGCCAACTGACTCACATGCAGTGATCATTGCCTTTAAATTGAATTGTTCTGGAATTCTAGGATTATTCACACCATTGTCCCTCTGGTTGTTTGGAAAATCTGAAGTTTAATATGGGGACAGGTTGTTGATTTTTTTTAATTATTTATTTTTTTCCACTTTTTTCACTCTTATTTATTGATTTAAAAATGAAAAAAAAATATGGCAACATTTTTTCCTTATTAAACCAGGGGCATCTTTATATGAAAATAAAAAGTTCAAGACACAAATCAGGAAAATGTTTACTGTCACACACAAAAAAATGTAATTGTACAAAATACTGGAAAAAAATAGCCATAAAATTGTTAATAGAGTGGAGGTCAACCAAAACCCCAGCACCTCCAATGAGCTAGTATTTCTGAGAGCTGTCAGTTCCTTGCTTTTGCCTCAGAGAATTTGGTTTTGCACCTACCTGGCACCTGCAGGGGAGGGGACAGCCTGGGGGAATTTACACCTCACAACATGCTGGCAATGTCATCACGTTCTACTGCTATGTGTTGGGGTGGGGGGGATCTGGGTGGGGGTCCCAGAGGGCACAGCCTTGAGGAGACAGAGCAGGCAATCCTTGATGGAAATACACCAGGGACTGTTCCACATGGACACTCTGGGTGGAGGGATATTTAAGGCCCCCAAATGCTGGTAGACGGGAGACACCCAGGCAGAAAGTAGGAGTTTAGAGTTTATTTTATTTTTTTTTAAGATTTTATTTATTTATTTGACAGGCAGAGAGAGAGGAGGAAGCAGGCTCCCTACTGAGCAGAGAGTCCGACTCAGGGCTCCATCCCAAGACCCTGAGACCACGACCTGAGCCAGAGGTAGAAGCTTTAACCCACTGAGCCACCCAAGTGCCCCAGGAGCCCAGAGTTTAACCCCAGGGTCTCTCAACTTTCTGTAACCTCCAGAGACTGCTTCTCCTTTCTATATCTGTTTTACATGTAAGAGGAGAGCCTTGACCTTCGTTCTCTGGAAAGGCCCTTTAGAGATCGGGCATGCCAAGATGCTCTAATCATAATGAGTGAGAATTTGGTGTAAGGTAAGTCATCCTTTCAAACCACTTCATAGCGAATAGCTCTAGAACCTTGTTTCATCTTACTGATGTTTCAGGCTACCCAAGAATGGGACATGTGTGCCATTGGAAGATATTTCAAGTTTGCAAAAGTAAATAGCAGTTATAGTGAGAAACAGCCAGAGAGTCACGCCACCAGAGTTCTCACCTCTTCCCTCCCTTCCTTCCTTTTTCCTTCTGTCTCCCCTAGTGCTTCATATCTATTTTAATTGAAAGAAATAACTTCAAATTCAATGGAATCCATCTCCTTGCTCTCCCCTCCTGAACACTCCAGAAAAAACCACTATTCTGAACTTGATACAGTCATCATCCCTATGTGCATTTGAATACTGTTGCCATATCAACTATGTGTACTGTCTGTGCTTTTAAACTTAACATGAATGATATCTGAGTTTTCAAAATGTGTCTAAGTTCATCAATGTAGGACTATTCAATCAGGTAAGCAGCTCTTGGGCCCCCAATTTACTGACCAGTGAACATCTGAGTGTCCATCTCCCCATGCACATGTGAAGGCATCTGCATTGGTCCACACTGAGTCTACACTGGGATCACTGGAGAGGGAAGAGCTGAGCCTGGTCTCATCCTGGGAGATCGGAACTATTAAAAACTCCCCAGGTAATTCTTATGTGCAGGCAAGTTTAGACCATCACCCCAAGGCCTCACTGCTCCAAGTGTGGTCCTGGGATCTTGCAGCATCGACATCATCTGGGACCTGCTTTGAAATGCAGAATCTCAGGTGCCACTCCAGACCTGCATTTTCATCAGATCCTCAGATGACACACTTGCAAGCATGGGGCAGTGCTGGCCTGAAGAGAGGACCTAGATGTAGAATTGTTGAGGTGTAGCGAATGTACCAGTTCAATTTTTCTGGTTAGGATGGGATGTCCACTGATTTTGTGACACTCACACTCTCAACAAGCAATCAGTGTATAGAATCTGAAAACCAAGGAGAGTGCTGGTTCTGTGCCATCTGCAAAACCTGAAATGGCCATGTTGACAGGAAGGTGTGCACATTCCTGTGTAATTCAAACATACGGAACGCTTTGCTAGTCTGTGAAAATGGAGTGTGTATACGGACGGTTAACTTGTTCACCATTGAGTTCAGATGGCTGTTTGCCATTGGGTCAGGATTTGATCTTGGGGGATAAAATGGTCAAAACTCCAGATGGTTTTTATAGAAGGTCTTCTCTCTTCTCTCTTCTTTTTCTCACAACCTGTCATAATTCCTCATTATACAGATACAGATCATATTTAATCATCCCCAATTCAAGCCTTCATGCCCCTTGGTTCTGTGTGGAGGACAATCATGGCCTCTCAGACAGAGGATCCTCTTATCTGCCATGCTCCCCAGGTCATTTTTCTTAAACCCCACCACCATCAGCCAAACCTTTGATGATTTTGTTTTGTTTTTGCCTTTAACAATGTAGAAGGACTATTTTTTTGGTGGGGAAGGGGAGCTGGTACCTACCTCCTAGAAATCAGTTCATTCTTGGAATGCATTTTCTTCTCTTAATGGTTGAACTAGATATTCTAAAAATGATATATAAACATCTTCCTGAAAGTCATGGGCTTCATGTTCAAATGGTAAAATGACATATTAGGAAGACAGCCAAAAAAAGAAGTTTCTTTGGTCCCTTGGTGTGCTACTAATTGGTTTCCTTTGCTAAGCCCAGGGCTGTCACGGCTCATTCAATTTTCCTTTTAGGGACTCATGGGCGAGACCCCAGGGACCAATTCCTGACCTGCATTGTTCTTATTACAAACATTCTTGCTTTGGGTTGGTGAAACAGCCATTCTCCTGTACTGCTGGCATAACTATAAATTCCTGCCTCCTTTCCAATGAACAATTCAGCAATACATTTGAAACATCTTTCCAAAAAGACGTGTGCTTCGTTTCTGAACTAAAAATTCCACTTCTAGAAATTTATCGTAAGGAAATAATAGAGGATGTGCGCAATGATTTATTTTCAAGGATGTTCTTTGTAGTGGTGTTTATAATAGCATAACATTGGAAACACCC
The DNA here is from genome assembly GCF_009829155.1 of Mustela erminea. Lineage (NCBI taxonomy): Eukaryota > Metazoa > Chordata > Mammalia > Carnivora > Mustelidae > Mustela > Mustela erminea. The sequence goes on from NC_045614.1 coordinate 213,648,557, forward strand.
TAAATGTCCAACCAAAGAGAACTAGTTAAGTTGTGGCACATTTAGGGATGTTCCTGTGATACTTGGAAACTAAAATTATACCATTGAATATATTGATAGGAAAAAATGCTCAAAGTGGATTAAATTTAAAAGTTTGAAAACATTATTGAAGCATAATTAAACTTTGCTAAGAAATGTAAATATATCCATGGAAAGAATTTTGGAGGGCCCGGCAATAAGAGGTCAGCTGTCATCTCTGGAGAGAAGATGATGGAGATTTTTAGATTTTTTCTTTATCACTAAAATTTCACTAAACTGTATTTCCTGTTTTTCTCTCCAAAAAAATGTAGTACTTAGGCTAAAAATTGTTTATAAAAATGTATTCTGCTCCATTTCAAAATCCAAACAAGATCTTACAAAGGGTTTAAATACATACACACACACACACACACACACACACACACAAGGAGGGTACATGATGTGATGAGCCCTGGGTGTTATACACAACTGACAAATTATTGAACACTATCTCTGAAACTAATGATGTACTATATGTTGGCTAATTAAATTTAAATTATATTATATATATATATGTGTGTGTGTGTGTGTGTGTGTGTGTAAATATTTTTATAAAATTTTCAAGGGGATAAAATTTTAATCTCTTTCTTATGTGATTTATTAATGGGGATTGCTTCATTTGAAAAGAATAAAGTTACTTGAAGTTGTGTTACTCCTGTTATCTTTTTGGGAATGGATCTCTACATCCCCACCCTATAAGCAAAAAATATGAAAAACAAATGATGTCCGTATGATAAAGAAGGTATGATACAGTAAAGAAGGATGTTCCTTTCTGACCTATCCATGGGGTGCCATTATTCTGGACCTACTCTGGAGGTGTCATAACAGAGAATACTTTTCGAGAGACAAGCCCAATCTCCCCCACATGAAGCACAGGACCCCGAGTTTGCCAGACCCCACTGTCTTCATAGGTGTCATTCCCAACCAGTCCCCATCCCCTCATCCTACAGCCACACACAACTGCCTGCCCTCTCCTGAATCAACACCCCATGCCTGTCCCCAAACACCATCCGTTGCTTGTGGGATTAGCCCCTTCTTATCCCCTCACTTTTGCTTACCACCTCCTTTGGGTGTCTATCCTCAATGTTCCTGAGAGCTAAGCACTTCTAAGGACCCTCTGGAGCCGCACCAATGACAGGACCAGAGTAAGCCTCACAATCCCCAGTACCTGGGCCCAGCACAGATGCCACAGCCATAGGTAGCGTTCTGTGGAGTTCAGGTCAGTGTTGAGTCCCAGCTGAGTCCCAGCTCTCCCTTCAACTCCACAGAGAGCCCAGTAGAGTCTCTCCAGTCTCCTCCATGGCCCATCGTATGTCAGCAAAGTCTTCTTCTTCTGCCCCATGCTGCCATCGCAGAAGGGGGCTCACAAGGTCCCACAAGATTCAACAGAGCTCACCTCCTTCCCCGACCCCTAACTATGCATGGGAAGGAGAAAGGAGACAGGGCCACAGAATGAACCCCAGCCAAGCACCACCTTTGGCTATGTTAAAGGCATGCCATCCCATATCTTCGGCCCCCAGAGAGCAGTGTGACGCAGGACCCACCAGATCTCATGACGGATTGCTTTCAAGGACCTAAAGAATGACTCCCATAGGAGAAGGACTAAGATTCCTTTGACTCAAGTAAGAAATGCTGAGAATTTATGTATACACAAATACTATGGGAGATTCAGAGGTGGCCAGGAAAGAGAGAGATGCCAAGGAAAAGGGTAAAGTTTTCACCGGAAGGGCTCGGCTCGAGCCTGCGTCAAGGAAAAGTATTTGACAGAATTTGGGAGCATGGAGAAGCCCTTTAGTTTAGGCAAACAGCAGGAGCCCAGCTTCATACCCACTGAGGCACGAAACCTCTGTGGTGCTGAGGGAGAAGGAAGAAATCCGGTGTGGCTGGAGTAGAGCGGCGGAGAGGGAACACACAGACATAGAAGGAAGGAGACGAAAGTTGGGGAGCCTTAAACACCTTGCTAAGAAGCCTGGACTTTACAATCCAGGGATTTCAGAGTCACTAAAAATGTCTGAGGAGTCAAATTACAATTACATCAAGCACAGCAAACTTGGTGGTAAAATAAAAGGCTTTATTGGGAGCCAGAATACCAATATTTGGGTTCTGATTCAACCATTTACTAGATGTAAACCTTAAACTTTCTGGAACTTGTTTTCTTTTTCTGTAGGTAATTAAGTAAAATGTTAGGGGACTAGAAAAGTAAATGAGATAATGTATGTGAAAGCACTCTGCCAACCATAACATCGCCAAGAAATAATGCGTCCACACAGTGGATCTCGCACGGCAAAGTCCGTGGAGATGAAATAAACAATCTCCTATCGCAGGGCCAGCCTCTTCCTCTAAACACAAAAGTCTGATTTACACTTTATTTTTGAGAAGCTTTTGGAGGTGCTTCTGTCAGATGAATCACAAACCGCTGAAGATAAGTTGTTTTGTATTCAGCCTCCAGGCCAATTGTTTGGAAAACAGCTGTGTCATCAGTCCACATTTCATGGACATCAAAATGGTAAACCCCTGAAGTCCAAGGGAAAAGGGAAAAAGAAGTCATCTGTCTCTGAAGCCTCTTACTTGTATCTTTGATTCCATGGTTAATAGCCACACGTTTTATGAAGGTTGTTCCAATAAAGTTGAAATGAAAAGAAAAATAATAAAAGCAAAGCTGATAATTCAAGAGTTGCACCGTTGAAATTACCATTGGGGTGGGGGTGGCAAGCAGTGCGTGGGTGGAGGGTTGGAATTATTTTTACATTTCCCTGAAACTGTTTTCTGACCTAGTAGCATCCCACTGCTGCCAGGAAAGTATTAAGTAGATATTTAAATCAGGCAAAAGGTCATTGCATTGCCAAAGACATAAGGAATCTTCACGAAACAGAATACTTCATGCAGGCAAACATCCTGTTTCAGAGACACCCCCCACACACCCCAGAGTAATGAATTAAAGTCAGGTTAAGCAAGAGTCAAACCGGTGAGAATATCAGCCCAAGTGCCACTTTCTTGAACAGTATCCCTGTAAAATATTGTCTTCCAGATCAAAAAATCACTCTTGTTTAAGAAAAAAATACCAGTAGAAAATGTACCTCTAAGCCATATCACAACCCTATGAAGTCTTTGTTTATAAAACCAGGCCCTGGGCAAGTCTGCCAATCTGCTGTCCAAGATACTCAAAAGCCTGCAAAAATAAGATTTAACATTTTGTCTCCTTGCAGGGAAAGACTTTACATTTACAAATCAGGTTCAGCAGAGAGAACTGGCTTCACTTTGGGCTTCCCTTGACCACAAACTGAAATCTGAACTCAAAAAGCCTATACACAAGGCTGTTTCTGAAACTTTTAATTCCTAATTTATAGATGAGGTTCAATTATCATTTGGATAGTTATTGATTTCTAATTTTTTGGAGTTGGTGAATTAGTGAATGAGGTCCATATGAGACTGATTTTCTTTTATACTAGTTGTTCTTTTTTTTTTTTGGTGGCCTCCTGCATGGTCAGTTTCTGCAAATGCCCCTTGAGAGTTTCAAAAGAGTGCCTATTCTCTAACTGTCAGGTGCAGGTTTCTACAAATAACCATTGGATCAAAATTGGCGACTTACACTTGATTTTTAGGTCATTGATCTATCAACTACCGACAAAGGCAAATTGAAATCTCTCACCTAAAGTGGATTTGCCTTTTTCTCCTTACAATCCTTTATGTATTTTGGGGCTATGTTATTATGTACGTGCAAATTCATCACTGTCATATAGTTTTCATGAATGGAACCTTTTTTATTGTGTATTAACCCTCAGTTACCTCCAATAGTGCTTCCTGATTTCTCTTTCCACTGTTGTCAGGTTTGTTTTGATTAGAATTTGACGAGTACATCTTACTCCATCTGCTTGCTATCATTCTTTACAGTGTTTTTGTGAGCAGTGCTTAATTGACTTTCGAGTATTTTTTTTTTTTTTTTTTTTAGATCTAGTCTACCGCTCCATCTTTAACCACAATTTTGGCCTACTTACATATATTGTTACTGATGTGATTTCTGCCACCTTGTTGTGTTTATTTGCCTTGCTTTGTATGTTCTGTGTTCGTCCTTTCCAAGTGTCCTACTAAATTGATCTATTTTTCCTCATTTCTTTTTTTTTCCTTTCTTTACTGGTTTAGCTATTTAACATTCTAGATCTATTTCTTTACTTGTTAATCTTTAAACAAAATCCAAATTTAATCACCAAATATATCCTTTTCCCAAAGAAAGCAAGGAATTTGGAAGCGCTTATCACCCATCCTTCATCTTATACGATATTATCCAACGTTTTTATTTTACCCTATTGTTATGTTCCCTACTTAGGAGGCTATGGTTCTTACTCTAGCCATTTCTCTTGAGATCTATTCTTATTATCAACCATTTTTATTGCTCCCATTTCCTTCTTACCTCACTCCTTTCTTCTAGGATCCATTTTCTTTGTTTATTAAATCTTTCACGGTTTCCTGAAGTGAGGGTCTGTTAGCAACAACTCTGACCCTTTGTTTGAAAACATCTACTTCCCCCACAATCTACAGAATGGATTACAATGCACTCATAATGAAGTTTTTCATCACATCCCCCTGAAGTTTATTTTAAAGGACACATTGGTTTCACCAAGCAACTGAATGAGTCTGTGACAAGGAAAAAAAAAAAAAAAGTTAAGAGCCCAGAAGAGAGCTAGAATTGTGTCAGTTTCTCCAAGCTCACTGAAGATTTTCTTCTCTTGCCTTCAGTGTTCCATGTCATTGTTGAGAAGCTTGCTGTCCCTATAACTGTCATGTTTCTAGATAGTCTTTTTGCTTTGCTGGTTCTTAAGTACTTTGTCTTTAGTGTGCTGTGATTTTGCCAGAATGTGGTTACTGTGGACTTACTCTTAATTTTCTTTCTCTGTCTGATGCTTCCTGTATTTGGAAAATGGTCTTGTTCATCAATTTTGAAAAGTAGGATTTTATCTTTTTGAATATTTCTTCTTGCACATTCTCTTGATTCCCTCCTTTCTGGAACTTCTGTTAGATCTACATGGCACATTATCACGAGCCCCTTATCCTTGACCTTCTCTCATACTCCATCTCTTTGTCACTGTCCTGCACCCTGAAAATAATTCCAAGTCTACTTTCCTTAACACTCTTCAGCTTTTTCAAGTCAACTGTTTAACCCATCTTTTGAGTTCCTGATACTTTTGAATCCTTTTCTGTAGTTCTAGGAGTTCTACTGCTTCTTCTTCAAAATTATCTATTCTTTTCCATAATGTCTTGCTTCTCTCTTTCTGGTTCCTTCTGTTGTGTGTTTAACCACTTTTAAATCTACTTTCCTTATATTCCTAATCCCATGCTTCAGTTATCTAACACTCTCCAGGTCTTAATCATATTGTGTGTTGTTTCTGCTGAATCTTGGTCTAGGTAGATTGTTTCTTTCTGTTTTTGTAATTTGGAGTTAGAGTCATCTTTAGGGAACCTTATATGCAGGAACTCTATAAAGTTTAGACTGAAGACCAGTCTATCCAGGAAGATCTACTATGTCCTTCTACCAGGTGTCTGAGGTTGTCCTCAGCCCATGACCACTTTACGATGCTTAATTTCTCAGCCTGGGGTTGCTGTGAGAAACACAGTTATGTGCATGTGTGCATAGGAAGAGATCAGGTCCAACTCCATGCTTTGTGCAAGATCAAGACCTTATCTCTTTCCCCTTTAAAACCCAAATCTGTGTATTATAGACACTAGTATCCCCCCCATCCATGCCACCTGTGTCAAGGAGGTGACAACAGGAGGGAGAATATACTCTGTTCTCAGTTCCTCCCTTGTTTTGAGTCACTAAGGAACTCACTAACTTTCTTCCCACAGCTAGACATATCAAAGGGTGTCAGACTCCATGCTACATTTCCAGGGGCTCTGCAAGAGGGATGCCTTAAGTTCCTTTTAAGCTCAACATTTTACTAGGACCAAGAGTCTTCTCAGCATATTTTTTACCTATTTACTTTAAAACTTCCCCATTTCCAGTGCATGTGGTCAACCAAGCTTATGCGATGCTCTGTTTCATGCACTTATTACTTAATCAACTGTCAAAAAATTAATTGTACATATTAGTCATGCAATTCCCTACAAAAGAGCCAGACATTGCAAGAAAATATGCCTGTCCTCAGCCTGCCTGAGATTCAACAATTTAAGTATTCTATTCAAAAAATACATGATTAAATTATTTTTGCTGGGATCTAAACATATTTTTGACATTCCAACATACCAAATTATTTCACTAGATGGAGTCATTCTCAACTCTTCTAGAGCAGATTATCTAGCTTTTGGATTTTATTTTCCTTCATTTCTTTCCCCTGGTGCATCTCCTTGATTGTACCATGACAACACAGCTTATGATGTCTTACATGCAATGACCTGTCCCACTTTAAAGTTTCTCCCTGCTTGGCTTCTCTTTGCACCTCTTTAGATGTTGGTGTCCTCGGAGTTTTGTTCATGGTCCTCATTCCATAGATCTCCCTGGACTTCCTGTCTACACTCATGTCTAGTTATAACACGCATACCATATTAGTTTCCAAGCATGGCTGTAAGAGCATACCACAAGCTAAATGACTTAAAACAACAGAAATAGGTTGTCTGAGGCTTGTGGAGGTCAGAAATCTGAGAGCAAGCCTCAGTGGAGCCCTGATCCTTCCAGGGCTGTGGGTAGAATCCTTCCCTTGACTCCTCTCCCTTCTGGTGGCGGTCAGCCATCCTTGGTACTCCTTGGCCTACAACTGCACCAGTTCAATCTCTGCCTCCATTATTAGAAGACCTTCTTCCTTTCTCTGTGTCTGTGTCCAAAGTTTCCCTTTTTCTAAGGACGCCACTCATGTTATTAGATGAACCCTCATGACCTCATCTTGACTTGATGCACTCTATAAATACTCTATTTCCAAATGAAGTCAAGTCCTCAAGCACTAGGAGTTAAGGCTTCAATGTACCTTTTTGTGGGGCCACAATTCAACCCACACCATATGCGTATGTCTACAGATCTCCCTCTTTGAGTCTAGGGATTTCTCCCAAATGCTTGACCGGAATGTGAAAAGAAAAGCTACAGTTTTTGAAGGTCTTACTGTGTCCTTGGCATTATTTATGCACTTCACATGTATTTTCTTATTTAATCTGTACAGTGTCATACAAGGTAAGCATTACCATCCTCCTTATTTTGGTGCAAAGAACTCCAAAACTAAATGACTTTCCAGATCCCAGAGCTAAAAGATGGCAGAGTTTGGGATCCATGTGTGGTAACCCCTGATAAATGACTCTTAACCCTAAGCTCTACATGGCCCCCAGACTGCCTTGTGGGTGGGTGTCCCATGGGTAACTTAAACATGAAATAAACTGAACCAATTCATTTATCTAATTTTTTTTCTATATTCATTAACATCCATCCAGCCACTCATGCTAAATCTAAGCTATTTTCAATCTCATCCCAGAAATGTAACATTTACGTGCTGAGCAACATGATACTCTATTTTGAACATCTCTTCTAGTCTGTCTTTCTTTCTTTCTTCCTCTCATCTCCTTTGAAAAGCTCATTTCAGGATCTCTGAACAATTTAACAACTGCTTCCCACCATTGTGTGTCCTTGTATTTCTCCCTGGGTAATTTTGATAGGGTAGCACTGGATCAAGAACTTGGACGCTGGAGTCAGACAGAACTAGGCTCGAATCCTGGATTTCCTAAATTATTGGCTGGGACATCCTGAGCCATGATCTTGGCTTCTCTAGTTTTAGTTTCTTTATCCATAAAGTAAGAATAATAAATAATATATACACCATAAGGTGCTTGTGGGATTTCAATGAGATAATACTTTTTCTATAAAGTGGATGGCCCAGTACCTGACAATAGTGTGCACTCAACAGATGGAAACTCTACAATCTTTCTGTGTTTTTGGCTTTAGTCACACATAAAACCCCAGGGCACTTTCCTCAATCACTATTCAGCTTATCGCTTAGGAATGTAATTCATTTTGACTTTAGGATTTCAGCTTTAGCTGGTTTGTTGTCTGGTTGCTTGATTTGGTGCACAGAAGCAATTTAAACAGAAGCTTACAGAAGCACACTCCATGATGTAGACATAGTGTGAGAGATGCTTGGGAGCTTTTAGTGGTGTGATGAAGTAAAATGAAGGCATGTTGTCTTACCAACAAGTTCTGTAGGTAGACATGAGCTCATGCTCTGGTCTTACCTACCTGTGCAAGCACCCCTGGGAGAGGTATGTCCCTTCCTTCCAGGGCTCCATGTTCTTATATGTAAAAGAAGAGGTTTGTGATGGTTTACTATGTCAGCCTGACTGGGTCATAGGACGTCCAGACATTTAGTTAAACATTATTTCTGTGTGTGTCTGTAAGGGTGTTTCCAAAAGAAATCAGCATTTGAATTGGACAACTGAGTAGAGCAGTCTGCCTTGCCCTGTGTGGTGGGTGACATCAACTAACCCACCAGGGACCTGAATGGGGAAAAAAAAAAAGTGGAGAAAGAAGGGAAGGATTTTCTCCCTTTGCCTGGCTTTTGAGCTGGGACATCCATCTCCTATGTTCAGGTCTCTGGCTTTCAGACTCAGACTGAAATCTACACCATTGGCTGTCTTGGGTTCCCAGTTTGTAGACAGCAGACTGTGGGCTGTGGGACTTCTCAGCCTCCATAATCACATGGGCTAATTCCATATAATATATAAATAAATGGGGAAAGAGAGATAGAGAGATTGGTTCTGTTTCTCTGAGGAATCCTGACTAATACAGAATTGAACTAAGATCATCAAGAGTCTCGTACCTCCAACTCCTGTGACTCCACGATTCTTGCTAACTAAATCTGGATTACCATTAACTCAGTAAGTGCACATTGACTGACCTCTGCACACAGGCCACAAGCTTCCTGCTGCCTCATCTGGTGATTAAGAATTCAAAAGACATATTCTCCAACTTGCAATCTAATAGAATAGACAGGTTCATAAATAACTAACTCTAATATAAAGATTCAAACATAATAGGTTTACCATCTGAGCTTGGGCAGTAAGTATATTCTTCTATCACTTGTTGTTCATCTGCTGTCAAAGCCCAGCTTGGAGATATTTAGGTAGAATCATGAGAAGGCCATATGAGCCTTGTGTCACTCCAAGAACTCAAAATCTTGACTTTACAGTAAGCCAAACCAGCAAAGACTCACATTGGGGATATGGCCTCTGTCTGCATAAAGCCGTTCTCTAATGTAATTCACTCTGTTTATAAAGGATATTCACAGGAAACACACTGGTAAAATGGAGCTCTATAATCATGGCAGAATGACGGTCATCTCTACAGCCTCAGTGGACCCCAAGGGAAAGTCCAGGGATCCTACATGTAGGGTTCAGAATTGAGGAAAACATCACCTTCCCCATGAAACTTCCTTGCAAAAACAAGGATTATGTCCCCACATGACTTTTTATTTTGGCTGCCAGGAAGCTAACAGCCATACTGGAAACATGGCTACAGTATCTTGGCCAAGCTCGTGGTCAAATGTGGCCAAAATGGCTGCATTCTTCACTCATGTGATTTTGTTTTCCATTAATATTTTTAATTTCTTCAGGACTGACTCCTAATTTCTTTTTGATCAGTAGTTTGGTTCACATGTTTATCAGTAGTCTAGTTCACAAGGCATCTTAAATTCTCCATGGGACTAAATAGTATATGTGTATTTAAGTAAGAATGGAATGTATTCTAGAATATAATGTGAAATGAAATAAAGCATGGTAATAAAAGAATTGGTAAGATGTCTTATGAGAAGCAATTATGTTGCCAAAAGACCAATGTTGGCTTCCTAGACAGGGAAGTTTGCCCTGAAGAAGGATTTGTGAGCAGAGAAAAGAGGGCTGAGGGCATGGGGTGGGCAGGATGTGGCAGAGAGAAATGGCGGCAGGTGCAAAAGTATTTGGGAATCATATCATAAATGATACCAAGGAAGTATCTCTTGACCTGGCATGTTTATTGTCATCTACTTCATCCGATATTTTGAAACATTTGTCTGAATCAGTCATTTGAGCTCTCAATCCCACACTCTTCGGTCAGGAGCTACTGACTTCATGTGGATGGGTCTAATCTATTTCTGACCGGCTCTGGGTAATTCCTCCGTGATGGGCCTAAGAGTAGCAAGTATTCACTGAGTTGCTCATGAATTGTGAAGGGGCCCAGTGAGGAGGGTCTGAAGAAGACACAATACCAGGAATTCCAGCCATGGGTGTTGTGGGAGTAGGAATAGGGCGTCTTAAATCATATAAGAACTTTTATTCCTGGTGACTGAAACACAGTAACACTCAGTGAATGAATGAATGAATGAGTGCGTGCATGAGTGAGTAAGTGAATGAATGAAGCAAACAAGCGAGTGTGGCAACTCTTTATCTCTGAGACTTCTGATTGCCAGGACCGCTCATGCTCAAGGTGGATATTTAGAAAATAAAAGTAGAAATGTTTGACTGAAGAATCATTCAATTACCTCTGAAACTAAAAATACACTATATGTTAATTAACTGAATTTAAATTTTTAAAAAAGAGGGGAAAAAAGTAGAAACATTTAAAAAGCCCAACACTTTTGTACCCATTTTAGGGAATAAAAATAGAGCAAAGAAAAAAAAATCTTTCAAAATGATGTAAGCTGCTAAAACCCTGTCCTATTGCATTTTGGTCAGCATTTTGCAACTTTTAAAAAAAGTGGTTGAAGACTATGCCTTCCTCTTTGTTAGCCCTGTTGGTTAGCACATCACCAAGAGCATTGTCAATACGGAAAAAGTTACAGGGACCGCCAGAGCTACAGCTGGTACCCAGAGGGACAGCATCCCTGATGGCAGATGCTTCATGAGATATTGTGAAACCGAGGTGCTTCAGAATACGAGCCTCACAGTGCAGTGGAGACCATCTGTCTCTCAACAGTGATCTCTGTTCACAGATTGATGCGAGGCAGATGTCGGAACACCCAGAAGTCGGATGCTTACATCGTGCCCAAGTCGTCTTGGCTGTTGATAGGAATGCAGCCCAGTGCCTACGGGCCTCATACTTTGCTTAGTCCAGACTGTCAGAATGGAGCCTGGGGAGCCACTCTCACACTGCCTTCTATGCCTTTAACTGTCCTGGGTTTTCCTGTGGATGCCTTGATGCATGGTCTCTGCAAATTTTATTTTATTTTATCTTATTCTGTTCTATTGATTTTATTTTTCTTTTTTACTTGAGTATATTTGTCATATCATGTTACATTAGTGTGCTACCAATGATAGGTCCCAAAAATACATCCTCAAGGAGAAGCTTTAGGAAGACAAAATTCCTTCCCACCATATGGGTGATTCTTCATTTTTGAAATTATTTGGGACATCAATGTGAAATTGTTGGATATTTCCTATCTTCCTGGCCACTCCCACTTCTAAAAGTAACCCAGCTTGCATTGGTAAAACGGATAAGGTGTATTCATGTAAAATTTATTTGGTGCCTTCTATTTAGATTAGAGCATCTCAAGCTGTAGTATGCATGGAATCACCTGGAAAGTGTGTCAACAATGTGGGATCCTCGACCCTCCCCACATCCAGATTAAGATTGGATTGGAAGTATGCCCTTTCAAATCACAAGTCCCCCCTTATGCAAGTGGTTCTGATCATATATGGAGAAACATTTTTCAGTCGACATCCAAATCCAGTTGAGCCAACCAACAAAATGCCATTTCACCAGGCCACACGTGTTTAGCTCCTTATAAGACTGATTCCACTTAATGACATTCTGATCTACAACCATGTCAGGAAAATCCCAATCCCATGAGATGTAGACTTAGACATACAGATGTATACCAAATAGACAGACAGGTAAATAAAAAAGTACAAATGTGCTTTGTTGTCCAACCAGTGAACTTTGAGAGGGGGAGGCACAATCTACAATTTTTCCAGGACAATAGGCATAAGCCAGGGCTTTCTGGAAAGTCTGCTGGTCTCACTGATTGAATGTTTTTCTCATGACTTCCCTGCTCCTCTCCTACAACAAATCAAAGAATACATTTTCCTCCAGACACAGAATGCATAGATGGGCCATCTTTCCCATATTACTTTCCTTTTGATCCTATGAATGCCTAACCACGTACTGAATGAGGCATCCCCTTCTCACTGCCTGCTGACGCCCTGGAGCCAAATGACACCCACCTTTTGCAACTGTGCAAGATTTAAAGGTCTGCATTTTAAAAGCAGACACTTAAACATACATAATTTTTTCAGCTATCTTTGTGATTAGCACTTCTGAGTATCCATCGATGTGTTTAACTAGTAGGAACTCTATGGGCCAGGTGGAACCAGGTTTGGAGAATTCCATCTGTGTGTGCAGAGTACTCTCTGGCCAAGATGTGCCTGCAGGAGGTACCTGGGTCCTGGGTCCTGGAGCTAGGGCTAAAGGTACAGATCCAGCAGCTGACAGAGCTGTCCCCAGGGCTTGCAATCTCATGGCCCCATTGGGGAATTATCTGGATTGTGCAATGTAGCCGTGTGTGTGTGTGTGTGTGTGTGTGTGTGTGTGGCAGGTGGGTGGATGGGTGTGGGTGAATGGGTGTGTGTGTGGTGTGTGTTCATCTGTGTGCCTCTGTATGAACACACACACGTGAAGCTTGGCCAATAACTGAAAAACTCACAACTTGCAAAACCAGCCACAGCCAACTCTCTTACAAACACTACTAACTGACTAACTGCCTGCATGGGCGTGAAGCAACCAAATGAGGGAACAGCTGAAAGAGAACTTTCTTCAGGGGATGAAACCAGCCTTTACACAAAACCTTAAGTGTGAGCCAATCTGCGTGACCACCGTTCCACCCACCCAACTGATGTTTAATGAGCACCTACTGTACAATATCAGGAATGACGGAAGCTCTGACTTGATTAAACTGAGATATAAATATCTCTCCTGTTTTCTCAACATTTTACTTAAGGTAGAAAGCCTCAAGTCTGTCCCTGTTGGAAATGATACTGATGACTTCAAAGCACATTGGCCACAGGAGAGAAATATGACCTCAGGAGTAAACAGGGTGAGAGTCACTACGCATTACCTCCAGGGTCTGTGATTCTATGAGGAACAAAGACAAGACTCTCCTCAGACTGGTTGTCCTGTCTTAAAAAATGAAAAACATTGTTTTGCCTGAACTGCAGAAATGACACTCTTAAGAGACAAGGCTAAGGGAGAGACAGGTATGGGTGGGCACCCTTTGGGTTCCTACCTCAACCTGCTCCTATCCATACAGCATCTGAGGTAACAGCATCCCTCTCCTCCATTCCTCCCCAGGAACATCCATCCATGCTCCCTCAGCCTTTTTTTAGGAACCGCACAGCCAGAGCGCGTGCCTCGGACACTTGCTCCATATTTTTCCCCATCAGCAGGAAGTACCTTCTATGACCCAGAAGCAAGTCATGGGTTTCTGGTAAGTAGCTCCGCTATGGTGACAAACCAAATACAGGGCTTCCATATGAAAATCAACTGCCTTTCAGTCAACATCAAAACCTGTTTTGTCCCTGTCATCAGGTGCACATGAGCCTTCACCTTTGCTGTCCTCAGTAAAAGTCTCACAAAATGCCTCAGGATGAGAGAGAACCCCAAGAGCAATGCCCTTCTTATCAACCACACCAAATCACCTCTATGCCGTTTACTGAAGACCACCACCTACCCCCACCCTGCCAGTGACAATCGTGCAATAACACTCAGGCCATGAGCCCAAGCCGGATGTTCAGCCACATTCTCCGTGCACTGTGGTCTATGTGGAAGGCGACAGAAGTCCATGAACGTGACTGAACACAGACTAAGGGGCAGCGGAATGGGAATCACACCATGGAGGGGATTGGAGCCCGTTCGCCATCACACTTAGCACAGATGAATTTGGGTGACCCCTGGAGCAAGGCTTAGTCAAGTTTGGGCAAACCTCTCACACACACACACACACACACACACACACACACACACACACAGGTATCCTTTCATCCAATCCCCCCTCAGTTAATGCTCTTTGAGTACCTCCTGCATGTCAGGCCCTGTGCTTGGCCAAGAACGTTGGGCCTTTGCGGGGCTGAGGTTGTACGGAGGGACGAAGCAAAGGGTCACAAGGGTGTGCGGCAGGATGACAGAAGAGAGCGGACACTGCAAAGACAAGCACGGTAGGTGGGGGCTGAGGTTCATGGGTGCATTCAGGAATGGCTCTAGGTGGGGGGGTGGGGAGGGGCGGTGCTCAGGAAAGTCCTCTCTGAGGAGACATTTGCACCAAGCCCTGATGAAGGATGGAACTACCCGGAATCAGGGGTTTCAGGCTGAAGGGACAGTATGTCCAGGCCCCTGAGGCAGAGCCAGAAGGTGACCAGATGGCTGGCCACAAGGAGTGACAGAGGGGAGCCCACAGGGGCTGTATCAGGAATCAAGACTGAATCCAGCACCTCCAGGAAGAGAACAAAGTCATCAGGAAGGCCTTTCTGAACTCTAACTGTATCTCTTACTAATGGTAGGCCCTGGGAAAAGTTAGTTGACCTCTGGGAACTCCATTTTCTTTATCAGGGAAATCATGATAGGGATTCTTATTTCCCAAGATTTCCTGAGATGGTGTCTCCAAACTGCTTACCAAAATCCTGACATCAACTAAGGACTCACGAAGTTGTCACTGTGGTCCTGGTATTTTGGGGTTTATGTGGCATATTTCCTCTGAGGAGCTATATGTAAGCCATTTCTCCTATTTCTCTTCAGTTTTTGCTCAACAAGTAAGTTCCCGGCATTCTCCTCAAATTCAGAGCTATTGCTTTGGTTGGAGTTTAGAATTACCTCTGTGGCAAAGAATTACTCTGGTTCTCGGAATCTGCATTGTAGGCCAGGGATAGCTGGAATTTTGACTTTGCGAACAAGCAATACACTGCTCCCAGCTTTTTATTTTGCCAGATAAGATTTTATTTTCAAAAGCTTACCATCTAGTAAGAATAACACTTCATTAAAAAAAAAAAAAAATACCTAACACCAAATAATCTCAGAGAAAGGGCAATTCTTCCCTTGAGAGGCCACTTTTCATGGATTTCCATTCTCTCTCTCTCTGTTTCTCTCTCTCTCTCTCTCTCTCTCTCTCTCACACACACACACACACACACACACGCACACATCAGTGGACAGCTCACCCAAGGTGGCCAGACTCCTGCTGGCTTCCATGTACAATAATTCCTTTAGACCAGTGAGGGTGACGGAAGCCAGAGGCAGGAAGAGAAAGCAGAATGGGGCTCTGGAAAGGGGCAGTTTGCAGACTGAGCAGAGTGAAGTATGAGCCTCTGACCTGCTGGGACGATGACTCTGCGCTCGTTCGTAGTCATGTTTGGGGGCGGCATGTGCTTCTCCTCCACGTAGCTGCCGTAATTCATGCCCACGGTGTCTGGGCTGCCCACCATCTTCCCGCCTTTTGCCATGCTGCATTCATCCGGGGAGTTCCTGAAGGGGAAGACGGTAAATCCTTCCATTATTGCTGCCACCAAGAAGCCTGCCTCCCAGCCTTCTTGTGATACGCAGAGAGAAGCAAGGAAGGACCAGGTGGGGAGGTTGATGAAGGAAGAGAGAGGTGTCAGAGGCACATATGGTGTCTGCTCCGGGCTGAATGACCGTGTCCCCACCCCAGAACTCTTTTTTTTCAAGCCCTGACACCCAATGTAATGGTATTTGGAAGGAAGGCCTTTGGGAGGCAATGAGGGTCCCCCTGAGGTCATGAAGATGAGGGTCCCCCTGAGGTCATGAAGATGAGGGCCCCATGATGGGATTAGTGTCCTTACAAGAAGCAAAAGAGACCAGAGGACTCTCCCTCTCTGTCTCTGCTTCTGAGGATATACCACGAAGGTGGCCGTCCACAGCCCAAGGAGAGAGCTCTCCTCAGGCCCCAACCCTGCCAACACGTTGGTCTTGACTTCCAGCCTCCAGACCTGTGAGAAATAAATTAATTAGTTCCTGTTGGATAAGCCCCCTGCAGGCTGCGTTGTTTTGTTCTGGCAGCTGGAGCTGTGTTAATATGGTGCCCGTGCTTGGTGGAAAGACGGGGCGGGCACAGGGGAAGTAGAGCTAACACCTGGCTTCTGTTTCTTAAACCAGCTCCTTCTGAAACTGTCATGTCAAAACTCCCCTGGTGACAGCTGTTTGGAAACACTTGCAGGGAAGAGCGAACTGCCATCGCCTCTCCCTGTGACTGGAAACAGGCTGGGTACACAGATGCTCGGAGGCGACCCCAGCTTGGAAGACGCTCTGCCAGGCTTATCCTAGAATGACATCCCTTTTGCAAACCTCAGAGCGAAATCCTTGTGTCCAGTTTCAAATCCTTACAGCCAATCTTGGGAGCTTTGAAGGCTTGCTGTGTCCCCAGCTGAGGTGCGGGCAGGCAAAGCAGAAAAGGAAGCAGGACTGGTGCCCTGGGAGGAGCTGGGAGACAAGACTTAGCAGCCCTGAGGCTGAGATGGGTGCGAAGCCAGCTCTGAGCATGCAGAAAGGGGTCAGGATGGCAACCGGGAACTGTTCACAGAGCTGCCATTGCTAAGGCAGTCACAGTCATCTGAATAAAGACAAACCTGCCTTTTTTTTTTTTCTAGAAATAATTCTCATTAGTGAGATTTGAAGGTTATAAGATATGATGAAATATTTAATAGGGAAACCCCAAAAGGAAAATCCAGCTTAACCAGAAAACCGGAAAATACATTGATGCTGATTAGAAGGTGAACCCACAGATCGTCAACTCAAGATCACTGTATCTGAGGGGCCTTGACAATTGGGTTACATCTTCTAAGGTGGATTTCTGGCAATTGCCTCTCAGGTTCTACCCAACAGAGGACTTTCATGCTTTTGGGAATCTCCAAATTGTCGTTGGATATTGGATTTCCCTCCCAGTGTCTAAGGCCTTGAGGTCGTAGGCTCCACTCCAAGGAGCTTTTCTTCAACCTTACCACACCTCGCTAGCTGGAGCTCTGCAGCCAACTGGTGGAATCATGAAACTATGGGCCTGGCATGGACCTGACCTTCAAATTTGAGAAGGCCAAAACCACTGGAGGCAGAAGAGCACTCTCGGGTGGGATGGGGCCGGGGGCAGGGGGCGGATGGAGAAGTTCATTTGAGAGCCAAATATGTGGACAGAAAGGTCAGCTCGAGGGACAGTGCCCTGGGAAGAGTTCATTCAGCATCTTCAGAACTCCGAAAAATCAAGGTTTCTTCCCAGCTTCTCTTGCACATGTGCCTGGTCCTGATGGAGGAAGTTTAGGGCTGAAGTGGAGGAAGCAGCAGGTACGTCTAAGGGAGAAGATCGTGGTCAGGGTCAGAGGACGAGGGCCTTACCGCAGGCCTGGAAATACATGGTCCTGCTTCATGGCATCCCCACAGCTGTGCTAACATGAAGGAAATTTAAAAACAAAAACAGTCTGAGTTCCCATGGTGTGGATTCTCTGTATTCCCACTGTGGCCTACACATGCATTATTTCCTGCTGATGCTACTTTTCCTGGCTTCAAACACTTATCTCTAGAAGCGCCATCCTAATATCACTACTGGAATGTCTTCACTTGAGACTTCATTTCCTGTCCCTTTGGAAAATTCCATCCGTTGAGTGGAGGGTGCATGTTTCGCTCTATTTGCCTCAAGGAGAGGAGTTACTAGGGACTAGAGGACAGAGTCTAAAAGATTCAGTTCTTTCAGGAAAACACTTTAGATGCTGCTCAGCAGATGAACATGATGCCAGCTACAACGGAGAAGTCTAGGTGAGCACTGCAGGTTCCCTCCTCTGCTCATCCGTTCAGACCACTTTGAGTGCCTGCTGTATACCAGGCACCATAAATCCTCTGTTCTCCAGCAGGACAGGTTAGCCTTCCCATTCAGCTTTCATTGTTTAAAATAAATAAATAAATAAATAAATAAATAAATAAAAAGGCCACATGGCCCCCCCCCAGACCCAATTTTCAAAAGCTGCTCCTTCAGAACATCGTACTCTGTTTTAGCTTCGGAGGAAGATACAATGGAACTGTGTCCTTGATCATGTCAAGTAGTTTTTGTAAAAACTCTAAGGGAACTCCAGTCCCAGAGAAGGGAGAGTGTCACCCCACAGGCCTCCGACATGCTAGTCTCAAGCAGGTAATCAAGGCCCCGGGGCCCCGGGTGTGCTGTTCTTGCTTCTCAGCTATGTCCCCTTGTTTATTCTCTTGGGAATTTTAACAGCCCAGTGAGGAGCAAAATCTCAGGTGGGACCTGAGTACACAAAAGAGAAGGGGCTTGTTCAGATCCCAGAGCCAGGAGGGGTCAGAACTAAGACTTGAAGCTGGACAGCCTCCCCTGTCCACTCTTTTAGCCCCTGCACAGAACCCCTCCACCAACGAAAAGGAAGATGCTGTCCTTCCAAGGTAAAATAGCGCTTAATTTCAGAAAGGTATCGAGACTTCCCTGCCCATGTGTTACTCTGGCTTAAGGCATGCATTGTCCCACATGCACGATTGCTTTTTTTTTTTTTTTTTTTTTTTTTTCTGAAGATGTTATTTGACAAGAGAGTTGCACAAACAGAGGGAGCATCAGAGAGAAAGAGGGAGAAGCAGACTCCCCACTGAACAGGGAGCCCGAAGCGGGGCTCCATCCCAGGACCCTGAGATGATGACCCAAGCTGAATGCAGATGCTTCACTGATTAAGCCCCCCCGGCGTCCCCACCGTTTCTAACGGTGCTGTAGCCTCCATTCATTACCCGGTACAACAGGTGTGGGACACACCAGGACATGTCTAAAAAACCTAAGCAAGAGGTAGAGACAATTCCTGGAGTAGAAAAAAATTTTTTTTTCCCCTGAGGCATCTATTTAGACACCAATTTATTTAAGAAAAAAAAAAAAAACCCCACACACACACACGCAAAAAAAACTTAACATGATTCAGAAAACAAGTGTCTATTTAAAAGTCTCCCAATAAAAAGATGTTCAGTTCGTGGCCCAGGTGTGATGAGGAAAGCCCCAGGCTGTGGAAATCCACCTCCTGGCTTACAGCCCTGCAACTGCACAGACGCTGGGCATTCTGAGGTTTGCAAGTCAGCAGGGAGAAGCTTCCCAGGAACAGTCTGGTTGGTATTCCATTGGCAGCAAGCCCTGCCTGGGAGAGAGGGTCATGTGGTCTGTACTCCACCGTGATAAGGATTTGGGCCTTCAGTGCAGTGTTTTTGAAATGCACATAGCAAAGCGCATCCCTTTTAATATTGTATTCTTAGTACTTGCATATGTTTTCCAGCAGTTTCTGAGAAAGTTCTAAGGCAATTCATTAGATGCTTGCTAAATGGGCAATTAATTTGGTGAATGCGAAATGTATCTTATTTCGGGGGGGAGGATGAATTTCTTTTTTGCAAATAAGCATCACTCAGGTTACTTCTCTCAATGACTCTTTCCTTTGGGGGCATACAGAAATTATTATGCAAAGCAAAATTATAATGAGAGATCACCCCACACCTGTCAGGATGGCTAGCACAAAAAACAAAAAATAATAAATGTTGGCTAGGATGTAGAGAAACTGGAGCCCTTGCACGCTGTTGGTGCGGCTGCACAATGGCATGGCTGCCATGGGACAGAGACTGGAGGCTCCTTGAAAGTCTTTAGAAAAGACAACCATATGACCCAGCGGTCTCATTTACACGTATTTATCTGAAAGAATGGAAATCCAAATCTCAAAGAGATACTTGCACTCCTACGTTCGTTACAGCACTATTCACAATGGTCAAGGTGCAGAAACAACTTAACTGTCCACCGTGGGTGAATGGACAAAGAAAATGTGGTGTATACAACAGTGGAATGCAAGTCTTCTCTAAAAGACGGAAATCCTGCAATTTCTGAGGGTGCACGAAGCTTAAGGACAGACATTATGCTGAGTGACATAAGCCAGTCACAAAGGACAAATACTTCAGACAAATACTCCACTTCACAGGAGGTGTCTAATATGGTTAAATCCAGGGGATTAATTGATGTGGTTTCCATTATTCCACAGAAGCAGAGGTTTCTCTCATGGCTTCTCCTGAAGAGAACTGGGTGATATAGCAAGCAATAGCCTTCCCAAGATCTGATCACAGATCCAGAGCATTCCACACAGCAGCAGGGGGGCTGGTGACAAAACAGAGTGCTCCAAGCACACAGATCTCTGCTGCTTTGGTTACAGAAATCAAGAGACTACACATGCTCAGCTAGTCCTCCAAACTTGCCATTTCTTGACACGCTGCAAAGAATTGGCCAACCCAGGAGATCAGGGAAGGGATATCAAGAATAATGAAAATAACGGAAAGAGAGAGATCTTGAGAGAGAGAAGGCTATAGATGCCAGTTTCCACAATCTTCTATTTCTGTGTTTTCAACTCATATTGACCTCTGAGAATGCCTAAGGCACTGCAGACAAATACTTATAGACCATACTTGATTTGAACCTAGGCTGTTGGGGTCCTGAGTCTAAGTACTTTGCCACACACTCTAGGACCTCACATAGTAAGGCCCTATGTGATCTGTAAGTTATGTCTCCTGGATGGGAGACATAACTGAACAGACCCTCAGAAAACTCTGTTTCGTTACTGTTGAGTATTTTCAGAAGGATATCCTGGGAGTGGCCCCGAAGGCAGTTATGGGGAGATTCACAGATGTGAGCTGTACAGGAGCGGCCACGTGCAAACAAAGGCAAGGTCTCCAGGGAGAAGCCAAAGATGGTGTGTTGATGTGGACGTACGTATGAATTTTGATTAGTCTAGTTTTTAAAAAAATGTTGATCATCTCAATTTCCAGCTGAATATCAAGTGCTCCCCCCACAAGACTTCCTTGAGGTCTCTGCAGAGACGATGGGCTTACACCGGTGAGCGTGGCAGGAAATCCAATGAGAGGTCCCCATGCTAAGAGGCACAGCAGGAAGGAATCTGATCCAGAATGTGGCCCCAAGAACTGAGAAACAACCAGCACAGAAGCTGGCCCATCGGGAAAAGAGTGGGTCTAAGGTTTTAAGGTCAAGTGGAATGCAGCCAGAGACAAAAGCTTCATTTAGCTGTTGCTATACATAATGCCTTATTTTTTAAAAGGGTAATGCACCTGTGAAAATGTACTGGGAAATTAAAGTCGGGTCTTTGTTTTTGAAAAACAAAATAAATGTGGCATCTGACATTGGTTTTCCCCCATCAGAGACTACTTACAGCAGGGGAGATTCCATCATGGAAAGAGCCCACAGTGAATGGCACAGATGCGGGCATTAGCTTGACCAGGATGGAGCCTCAGCCCTGCGCTGTCATCTGTGCTGTGTGAATGGACCTCATTTATCCAAGAATGTCACCAAACACAGCCCCAGGCGACAACCCTGAGCTCACTAGCCCCATTAAATCTGTGATTCTCCCTTACTCCACAACACTTGGCCTCCACTCACGGTTAACTGGGGCCTTAGAAAAAGTCCAAGGCAAGTCAAAATCAAATCTGGAACATCGGTATACTTCTAGAAGTGGATAGAGACAAACCCACAATCTACCTATTTTATCTATTCTATAAAATAAATCTATTTTTTTCAAGAACCATCCTTCTTCTTATCCCTGAATTCCTTTTGCCCTTAGGAGACGACTGTCACTGCCTTGTTCTCCACCACGGGCTTTACTTCCAGATTGATCTTCCCCAAATACAAATCCTCACTGGCTATGTGCAGCCTAAGCCCTTTGTTGGGCCACAGCTCCTTTGGATAAACCCACACTCACTAGATTCTCCCCAGCCATGGGTCTTCTCGATTCATTCACTCCTCTAACCAGTATTTATGGTGCAAGTCTGCAGGCCTTGCGCCAGGTGCTAGGGATACCCCGGCATCGCTGTTCTCCTGGTGTTTGCATTTGAGTGAAGGAAGCCCCTCTCCCTGAGTCGACCTACGTTTGCCCTTGAAGACCACATTCTCCACCCCCCCAGCTGTTATGTGGATAAGCAAGCTGACGTTACTCTCAGGCAGTCTTCAGTTCATCACCTTTTACTAGAATGTCACCATCTTCCCGAATGTTCTTTTTAGTTTATTGGGTGATGAAGCTCCTTAAGAGAAATATGAAGGTTTTCTCTGGCGGCTCTGTCCTAAAACTGACCCAAAGAGGAGTTCCGAGAGAGGGCCCTCCGTGGGAGGCTGGCCCCGGGCACGCATTCCCTGCCTGTCTCAAACCAAAAACCACCTTCTCAGGTGGTTTTCTTCCTAAGAACCCTAAAAGCACATACTTAGACCTAATCGACCGAACAAACTCCTAATCGAGTTTCATAGCGTGAATTGAGGTAAGTCACCACAAAAGGTATTTTCAGGACCCCAGACAAGGAGGGGATTGTCTGGAGAGTGCCGGGGTAATTTGTGGGTCTGTTTTATTTCTGAATCAGAAGCAGTGGAAAAGCTGCTTCAGACCCCATGGCCTGAGCAGCGGGTGGGGCTCAGCAGTGATTCATGGAGGGCTCCCTGCTCAGACTGAAACTGTAGATGTTTGTCTTCGCAGCTGTGTGTTATTTTTACCCTTACTAAATGCGCTCTCTTACACCTGGAATCCCAGGCTCTTCCCTCCAGTCCAGTCCCCTTCCCCTTCTCCAGAGCAGCTGAAGACTCGGTTAATTAAAAGTCACCACCAACACACCAACAGTTAGTTCTTTGTCCCTGAAAGGGGTCTGAAGTTTCCCTGAGTTTCATTATTGAAGTTTTTAATTTCTTTTTACAGCTGAAAATGGGTATCGGCGAGATCTTCAAATATGGGGAGAATTGCATCCTTTTGGGATTCATCATTTGGAAATAAAATATTCTATAGAGTAAGATCTCTAGTTGCATGCTCAGGATGAAATGTGGCATATTTTCTACCTTGGGAGTTTTTTGTTTTTTTGTTTTTTTTCACTTAAAACACTTTCATTTCTCAGAGAGGAAAGATTTAACCCCAATAGCCACCAAGGTGTTTCAGTTTTTTATTTTCATAACAGGCTATATAAATTCTGGTTGGCCAAAATGGTTTCATGTTCAAGATAGAAAATGCCAGAGCAGACCCCATGTCCCTCTGCCAATAGCCACAGTGAGCCCATGGGATTCCCATGTGTCATAATGGGGAGCCGGACTCTCAGGCTCTCTTGCTTTACAAAATGGCGCCCATCCACTTGACATCCCAAGAGATGGCAAAGACAGTGATGAGTGGCTGCAGAGGAGAGGGGTTGAGGAGAGGTCTGCCCCAGTTAGTCCCTCCTGACTCTTCCCTGAGTGAGGCTGTCAGTCTGTGTCTCATTTTTGCAGCCCAATGAACTGACATCTGTAAAGACTCAAGGTCTGTTATGAGTAGGACAAGCTATTACTAACTGACCTCACTATCACCGTTCGGAAAATTCACTAGCTTGCAAGTCTCCAGCACTGTGCCACCCACACCTTGGAAGATGGCCGAGCTTAATTAGGGAGCATCTTGTATGCCAGTCTGATTCAGAGAACGCTGAGGCAGAAAGGAGCAAATGCGATTGTCGCTGTGGATTTCACTGTCCTGACATGATACATGAAGCCTTATAGAAATTGTAGGAAAATACACATTAAGTCAAATCTCCAGAGTCAAAGTAGAAAGGCATGGAGAGAGAAGAGTCCAAGAAAACCATGTTCAAGTATCAAATATTGGGTGTTGCACATGAAATGAGGAAAGGTGGCATCAAAGGATCTTCAGCCGATAGTCCATTCTGTAGGGAGCTGCTGGGCACAGCTCAACACAGACGACACGCAGGGCCCGGAACCATCCCCATCCTAACCTTGAGAACTTTTTTATTCTTAATGTCACCCCAGTGCGTATTTACTGAGAGCCACCGATGGGCTTGGAAGGCAAGTCTCTTCATCATGCTGACAGTTTTTAACAAGCAGTTTTATTTGGAGACATCTGACAAAGGTAACATGATGGCGAGGGCAGGTACACTGACCGGCTGTACCAAATTCAAATGAGAGGCAAGTAAATGGTTTCTAAATGTGTACTATCCGTAAGAAGTCAAAATGGTCAGGGTTCGGATGTCATGCCTCTGAGACAAGCGAAAGCAGGGTGAACTCATCTGTCCCGTGGAGGAAGATGTGCTCTGCGGCTGAAGGAAGCAGCCTGAGGCAGGGGAGAGGAGCCGGGCCTGGTGTCCAAGGCCTGTGGCAGGTGGACATGAGCAAGTTATGAAAACGTTTGGAAACTCAATGGTTTTCACTGGGGGAAAAAGGGTAGAATCATAATGCCATTTCATAGATTTAGTGAAGAAATTGGAAGATGTACTGTGTATTAAAATCTATGAATAAACCATGGTGCGATGTGGAGATATTGATGAATGCTGCTGTCTTGGACACTTTCCTTCCTGCCCAGGAGGACTGGGCCACACCCTGACGCCTGCTACGGCTGGGCCTTGAACATCCCTCGGTTCTGGACTTGTCACTCGATCCCACAGGAGCTTCCTGACCTTTGATAGACCAGGAGCTTCTCTCTCTCTTTTTTTGTTTAAAGATTTTATTTATTTATTGGACAGACAGAGATCACAAGTAGGCAGAGAGGCCGGCCGAGGGGGAGGGGAAGCAGGCTCCCCGCTAAGCAGGGAGCCCAATGTGGGGCTCGATCACAGGACCCTGAGACCATGACCTGAGCCGAAGGCAGAGGCTTTAGCCCACTGAGCCACCCAGGTGCCCCCATGAGCTTCTTGTCACCTGTCTTCATAGCAGCTAACACAGTGCATGATGCAAACACCAGTTAAATGTTAATGTAAGGCAGGTTTTCTCAGTTTTGACACTATTGACATGCGGGGCCAGACCATTCTTTTAGAGGTAGAAGAAGGGGGATCCTCTCTGGTATACTGTGGGATGCTGAGCAGCGTCTCTGGCCTGCAGCCGTGAGTTCCCAGGAACACCCTCTGGTCGTGGCAATCAGTAATGTCTGCAGACACTGCCAAATGTCTCCCGAGGCGCTATCACTGTGGTCGGCAACTGCCAGTTTCATGAATTAAGAGCCACTGAACTCGGGCAAGGAGGCAAGAGCCCCTCCCTTTTGGCCTGGTGTTTACGGGCTCTCAGTGCGTGGCCCCAACATGTAGACTGCTACTTAGAGGGGCCCAGGCTCTAAGTCAGGAGGATTCACAGTGTGGGTTGTCCACACCTCATTTGGGGTATGTCCCCAAACCCTGGGTTCATCCCCACTTCCCTCTTTCTCACTGCGTAGTCCGACCCATCAGCAAAGCACATCAGTTCTACCTTCAAAATACATCCAGAATGCCATCACCTCTCCCCCACGTGCCGACCCTACCACGCTCACCCAGGCCCCAGCATCCCTTACCCTAATTCCTGCAGAGGCCTCCTCACAGGTTTCAGCTTCAACACAGGAGTCAGGGAGACCCTGCTAAATCCAAATAACATCAAACCCCAGCCTCGCCTGCAGCCCCCTGACTCACTCAGAGTGAAGCCCACCGTCACTTGACCTCAGTGCCTGTTTGTGCCTTTGGTCACTAAATGTCAGTCACAGTTGTTCCCTAATGCTTCAGGCTGACCTCAGGGTCTTTGCA
The DNA here is from genome assembly GCF_009829155.1 of Mustela erminea. Lineage (NCBI taxonomy): Eukaryota > Metazoa > Chordata > Mammalia > Carnivora > Mustelidae > Mustela > Mustela erminea. The sequence goes on from NC_045614.1 coordinate 213,674,118, forward strand.
TTTAATACTACTTTCTTCCTGGAATAGTCTGCTTTTTAACCAGGGGACATTCTCCCTTACTACCTTTGGCACTTTCCTCAAATGTCGTTTTCTTAGAGGTAATGCTCTCAGGCCATCCTACCGACAGCAGCGACCCCCTTTCTGGCTTTATTTTTCTCCTTAACATTTGCCATGATCTAATTGGCTCTGTGTTTTAATTAATTATCTGAATTGGTGGCCATCTTCCCCACCAGAAAGTGAATAGAGCAGAACAGAATTTTTGTGAGTTTTATGACTCTATGTCAAGTACATACAACAGGGACTGTACACAGTAGGCACTCAATAAATACTTGTTGGATGGATGAATGGCTACATGCGTAACCAATAGGTCTGAGGCCAAGATGGACCAATCAGGTGACTTCCTTTCCTGTCATCGTTACTAAACCCCAGGTGGCACGCTTATTAAATACTATGTTAAAAGCCCTGGCTACCTGGTGCTAGGCTGGAATTACCCATCCAGCGAAACTTCTTCCCAAACCACACAGAGGGGCGAGACCCAGTCTTCCCCCGCACAGGGTCAGCCAGGCAAAACCCCGCTACGGTGTGAGGTGAGGGAGGCGCTCCTCGGCCAGGGAGCAGACCGTCCTCCGCACGTTGTTTTCTCCCAGACCTTCACTCTCCGGGCCACTCAGTTTTCATCTCTCTGGATCCTGCAACAGAGCAGTGGTTCTCAGTCCCGTGAGCATGGGAATCCCCAGAGGGCTCATTAAAACACAGAGTGCTGGGCTCCCTCCCAGAGTCTTGTCTGATTCAGCAGGTGCAGGTTAGCCCCAAGGATCTGCCCTTCTAACAGCTCCCAGCTGGTGCTGAAGCTGCGGATCCTGGGGCTTGACTTGGAGAGTCCCCAAGCCGGGGAACCCGCCCCTAACTGCCACAGGTGAGAAGTTAATGACCCCAGGTGGTCTGGGAACGGGGCTGGGGCAAGATCCACAGCATGGCACGCAGATTGTCTATGTTCCAGCGGTGATGAAATTCCAGGTGGGCCTGCATGGGATTTTCATTGCCTGTGGAAGGATGCAGGAGATACTCCATGCATCATGCCTGAGATCCAGCTGACTCTGAGTCAGAGACACTCAGATCCCCTAAAACAGCTGTTCTGCATACAGTGCTACTTGCCTGCTCATGAAAGGCAATTTTGTTGTGGACACGTGTGCGTGTGCGTGTGCGTGTGCGTGTGTGTGTGTGTGTGAGAGAGAGAGAGATTTCTTAGCCTGTCTTTCCTGTCTACAGTGGCTTCAGCTTAGCAACCTCACAGCAAATGAAGGCCATCAGCAGGGGACTCACTTAGAGGCCAGGTGAGCAGCGAGCCCTCTCCCCCCACCCGCAGGGCCCTCTGACTGTGCACAGACGCTTCTCTGCTGTGTGAACACATGGGGGCTTCTAGCACGTAAGGCTGGAGTGAAGGAAGGGGGAAGGTGGGGTGTTCTTGGACTACTGAGGCTGGGAAATGATGTCCTGTGTCTACACAACATCCAATGAGATTAGTGTCTGCAAGAACCGTGTGCTCTGGTACAGCAGCAGCCAAGCCAAACCCGCAATTACTTCCCTATTGGCTCACAAAGCAGTGGTTCCTTTCTCTCTTGTTTTCCTTTTATTATTTTTTATAGGGCGCTATTATAACGGCAACAGATCGCATTTCACCACTTGTATTTCATTTCAGGAGCTTGTGAGCACATAAGGGCTGAGGTTTTGCAGAATTCCATCGTTCGGGGAGGAATGAAGTTCCTCCCTCCTCCCAAAGCACTTGGTCTTTTCCTCCTACGGGTAATCGATGGATAGGGACAGACAGGACCATTCCCAAGGGTGGTACTCTATGCAGAAGGAGCTGGGTCAGGTTCAAGACTTGGGTCTTGACAAGACCCAAGCTACAGAGTGCTCCTGTCCTGGGGGATCTTTGCAGTGAGGAAGAGCAACGAGGGGCTGCAAAGGGAACAGCTCACGTATTGCAGCCAAAGCCCAGTTTTTTACTTGGGTGAATTCTCCTTGAACTTGACTCTAAGAGGTATATGTGCCGCATAAAAGTCCACCACATGGAAGCTCTCAGCAAAGACAGTTAGAAGAGGCTGCTGAGCTGGGGGCCAGGAGGTAGCCCTCTCTTCTTGCTTCTGTCTCTAACTCCCTGGTATACCTGGCCCGAGGCTTCCAGGTCAGGAGAGCTGGTGGGAAGGTGGCAGCTGTCTCTGCAAAATGCTGGGAGATGGAGTGTTACACCCTTGTCCCTGGGGCTCATGCCTTCCCCCACAGTGTCTCTGCCATGAAGCCTGCAGGATAGGACCTCTGTCTCCATGACTCTGCCTCTGCCCCTGACAATTCAGGTAGGGCTGGTGCAGTCAGGTGCCTAGTCAAGGTCTCCAGAATGAAAGCAGAGTGAATGCAAGTCCAGGGCCTCTTGTTTGGAGCTGGAATTGATGTGTGTAAGTATCACGCAGTGAGTCAGCAAACCCTACAGGTCTGAGCCACAGCCATCTTCTATCTGCTAGTCGGGCCTCTAGAGGGAACAAGCCTTAGCTACACTGATGGATTTTGAGTATTCCCTTCCCCCATACCCTTCAGGCAGCCTGCCGTGCCCTGAAGAGCAGACTCAGCCTGGCCACCCACCTCTCGGTATTCTGCTAGATCCCAGTGAACCACGGATCGGATGTACACCCCCTCTACGACTTCCCATCCAGCCAGGCTGAGTCCCTTAGTGACAAGGAAATGATCAACCCAGGGGAAACTTGGTTTGGAGGTCTGAAAGGAATGGCTCTACCAGCCACTGACCTGCACAATGTCTGGGAGCACCAGGTATGGCCAAGTTTCCTGTGTCCACCTGGCCAGGGCATCACACCCACTGACTAATCCAACACTAACCAAGGTATTGTTGTGAGGATATTGCACAGATGCTGTTAATGTCTATCACCCACTGACATTAAATAAATGCAATCATCCTTAGTAAGGTGGGTGGGCCTCATCCAATCCGTTGAAGGTGTAAAGAGCAAACACTGAGTTCTGCCTAAGGAAGAGAAAGACTGTAGCCTCAATTTCTGCCTCAGTTTTCAGCCTACCAGCCTCCTTGCAGATCTCAGATGTGACAGTCCATAAAACTGAAAGAGCCAATTCCTTAAAACAAGCGTCTAGACTATCCATTGTTTCCCTGGAACTCAATGCACCAGGCCAGGCCCACACAACTCCAGCAGACACATGGAGCTCTGGCAAGGCTGGGCAGTATATTTGTCTCTACTACCGAGAGGATCCATGGATGTCACCTCCTGTATCTTGGGGATGGGTAACGATGACACTGGTGACCAGCTGATCTCTGGATCAGAGCTAAACTCTACAAAGCCTCGGGGTTCCTGGAGCCCCTCCCTGCCCATTTCACACCAGATCTGCCATTTTTCTTCAAGGAAACATATGGCTCTTGATCAAAGGTAGATGGAATCAGCCATGCTGTCTTCATGGACGGCACCTGCCAAACATACCACTTCGGATCGGGGAGGAAGACCAGGATTACAAGGCTGACTTCCCTCAGTGTCCACCACCAGAACAGTCATGGTTTTCTTCAAAATCTGGGACTCTCTTTAAAACTCCTGTGATGGGAACATTTGGAACAATCCTAGGATTTGGGGAGGGCCTAAGAGAGAAAGGCAGCAAAGTTTCCATTGTCGCCTCACAAGAAAACTCATCGGTTCCTCCAAAAATGATCACATTTCCCAGGAGAGAGAGACCCATCTCTGCACCTGAGAAGAACCACCAATGGGCCTGTCCCCATCAGTCAGGCTGAGGAATGTGGGAGAAGCTTCCTGGGAGCCCCATCCTTCTTGGGGACCCAGCCCGTGGGCCAGGCTCAATGTTCCCATCCCAAGGGGAAGCACAAGCCCACCTCAAAGGAAATGGTGTCCACTTCTCCTGCAAGACAGGAGTCTTCTCCTATTTACATGTCCTATTAGATTCAGGAAGAGCCACCTGGAAACAGGAGAAGGTTTTGTTTCCTCATCTCCTTGCTCCGTCTCCCTCTGAGGCTGCAGGTTAGCAGTTCCTAGAGCTGGCGGGAGGCCGGCCTCTGGAAACAAGGGCCGGGGTCCAGCTCACTCTGCTCATGGCCCAGTGGAAATCACCTCAGCGCCCTTTGTCCAAAGTGTTCTCTCCTGCTCTCTCCCACACGCAAGGTCCCCCTAACACACACACACACACACACTGATGTATTCCCTGTAACTAGCTCACAGCGCGATGACCAGTTAACAAGCTGTGGAAACGTTCTATGGGATGCACAGATTTACCTGTGAAATACGGACACGAAACCATCAACTGGCCAGGACTCGGCTACTCTGGACCCTTGGACAGCTTTTATACCGAGGTCCTTCCACCTTCTCAGGACTCTGGGAAGTACTGCCTTGCTGGCCTGCCTCGGCTTGAATCCCATTTAAAAGGACGGGCCTCATAGCAAGATTCAACACCAGAGGTACCGCTGCCATTTTCCAGAGCGGCCAGATGCACCGAGGGCACAGGTTTCACTTCTTGGGGCCGGGGAAGGCCCTGACATCTGCCGCCTCCCTGTTTGGCACGTCAGCCTCACCTCAACATCCCCACTAAGGGACTGTGACTTGCCACCTTCGTCAACTGCAAGTTGACGCAATGGTTTTCGGAGCTTATAAAACATGACAGTTACAGAAAGCACATTTAGAGTTAGATATGTATGTAGCAAAAGGAGCCTATTAGAGTTGAAACAGAGTGGAAAATACACTGGGGGGTGGAGTCAAATACCCCTGGTTGGAACCCAGTGGCTTTAAGCTGTGATCTCCAGTTAGCCAGAAAATTCCTGAGCCTCAGTTTCCTCTTCCATTGAATGGAGAGGAGCATTCCTCCGAGGGCTGCTTGCAAGACTGACAGTTCACTAGATATAAAAGGGCTTTGTGCCTAATTCGGCATTAGCAAATGGGAGCGCTTCTTATGACTCCCACATCAGACTGTGCAACATCTAAAAAACATTATCCTGAGGCGCCCGGGTGGCTCAGTAGATTATGCATCCGACTCTTGATTTTGGCTCAGGTCATGATCTAGGGTCCTGGGATTGAGCTCCACCTTGGGCTCTGCCCTCAGCGGGAAGTTAACTTGAGATTCTCTCTTTCCCTTTTCCCCTCCCCACCCCCTGCTCAGGATTCCTTTCTCTCTCTCTCTAAAATGAATAAATACATCTTTAAAAAAAAAAAAAAAAAGACTTTTTTTTTTTTTTTTTTTTTTTGGTCCTGAGATTTTATATTCTTTCTGAATAATATATCTGGAGTATTATATCGTAATTGAAATCAACTTTACTTTTCAAACCTACAGCTGATGAAATGCTTTCGAGTGTCAAGGACTATTCCACATTTGATACACTCCGGGTGACAGCGGCGGTATCTTGACAAACGCAGGAAAGTTAATACTTACGCACACCATCAGAGCAGGGTTTTAAGCATAAAAAAAGACGAGAAGAAACAGCGTGGTGTGTTAAATGAAGGGGACCGAGGAGGGAGGGGACGGCAGCCACATGAAGTCGAGCCATTAGCCAAGTCATATGGTTTGGACTTGGGCTGCACTGCCTGGCCACTAGCGGACACTCTCCCCCCATAAAAATACAAGACAGCATTATTTTCCAGGCAATAAAAACCTCAGAGATGAATTCTGCCATATGTGGTCACGGCCCCCCTCCCACAGAGCCTTCGTGCCTGGGAAACAGAATTGAACACCACATCTTCAAAGAGAGTTCTCCGTAAATATACCACCGGTTTTACAACCTCTATCCGCAACGCAAACCACTGGAGAACACATTTTCTCAGCATCACCCCATGTTACCGTTCCATGGCCTCGCTTTCTGAAACTGTCTTTGGAGGAGCGTAGCTAATTTCCATTTGGCCTTCTCAGGGGACAGGGAAAACTGAAGTCCGGGAGAACAAGGAGCCAGGGGCCTCCTTACCTTGAGCCGTTCACCTGGTTAGGGTTACATTCCATCTTGATGGTGACCCTGGCTGGGGGTTGAGACAGCCAGTCCTGCTGAGGGACACGTGGGCTCATCTTGGATGTCTGTCCATAGTCGCCGGAGGAGGATGCGGTCATGTCCGTCTTAGCCAGGTGTGGCGTCCCGTAGGCACACTCAAACAAAGACTGGTCCTCGCTCACAACCGATAATGCTTCCTGAATGCCCAAAGAAACACACATTCAGGACACGCTGAAGGACAGTCATGGTTCAAAGAGATGCTGACTTTAGAGTCATTTCTAACCGGGGGCCACAGTTTAGGGAACTTTCATGGTATCCAGGTCTACGTCTGAGAAGAAAAAAAGTAGCTGGTTTTCTTCTCTCTAACTGTTGGAACCGGCCAGCCCAGGAAAACTTTTCCTGCGGGTCTCAGAGCATCCCCAGTTTGACTGCAGCAGTGTAGATAATACCCACTTTAATCTCAACTCAAGGAAGTTGAATTTCAAAGGTCTTAGAAGACATCCAATTGCATGTGTCATTATTTGACAAATGCAATCTATAATTCAAGCAGACAGTGTACAGAATGGTCATGGAGATTAAAAAAAAAGAAATGGGACGGGTAACACCTAAGCATCTGGCAAAATTGCCACATGCCCAGGCGATTTTAAAGAAGACGCACTTAGAAAAGAGTAAGGGGACGTGGAGCCCCGGAGGACAAACGTACAAAGATAAGAATTTTTCCACTGCGAAGTTATTAGCTGAAACAGAGTTTCAAGCAGTGCTTCCATGATGGCGAACATCTGGATAGTAAATGAACCAGAAAAAAAGGAAAAAAAAAAGAAAAGAAAGCTGTGAATGATCCAGATGCCTCCAAATACCAGGACGTTTAAAATATCTGGATCCCTGACTAGCTCTTCTTCTCCGTTATTTTCTGTTCATATCTTTGGTCCTTCGCATGATGGGGTGAAAAAAAATCAGGGATTCCTCCTTGTTGGGTCATGAATTCCTCTGGGGCTTGAAGTCCCACAAGTGACTAGCTCATGGCTACACGTACATATTCTATGGCCAAATCAGCAAAGGCAAATCAGATTCGGAAATCTCAGTGACTTGAATGATCGTCCAGTGTAGCCGAAGGACTATAAGATGACCCAATTTTGGTCTCTATCACAGGGAAAAAAAAAATCCGTCTGAAAGCTCATTTTTATTTTAGCCCTCTAGCATCCTTAGTACAGCTACGAACTGGCAAGAAACAAGAGCTACTCAGGTCATAGTTTAAAAAACTAAAATGGAAATTTTGATGCCGGGAGGACTATGGAGAACTTCATCCCCAAATGAGGGAATGTGAGATCCAGAAAGGTCCAGAGCTCACCTTGAAGGGAGCTGTGAAACGAGGGACCCGTCGAACTGGTGTTTTATCATCCACCCCTCAGCCTATGAGATGTCCTTCTTACATTTCTTGGTTTGGGGTATCATTACATTAGCACTCCCTCCTTCTTCAAGTTGATATTTTAATAAATAAGGATGCTCCCCTTTAGTCACAGAGATTTACGAAGTGGCTTTTCTAAGATACAGACCTCCCTCCTTACCCAGAAGTAGCAGGATCCTTAGGAAACACATGCCACTTCACAGACCACCTGTCTGAACCCAGTGTGTCCTCTGCTACTCGGTCCCCCACCCAGCCAAGGACTAACTTCACAAGTGCGTGAACTTCATTGTCAGATGCACGGCTCTAGGAATCCGCAAGTAGGAAGAACCACAAGGCACAAACCCGGCTCTGGCCCCCAGAGTGGGGGCCAGGTGCCTGTGGGTACGTAACACCCCACCACCCCCAACTTCTTAAAAATCCCTCGAATCACAGTGTGGAACACTTGAGACGCTGGCTGTTGAAACAGTAACACAAAACATGCAGAAGGACAGGTTGTGCCAGCCAGCCAGCCAGAACCAGACACAAGGAACGAAAAAAAAAATTTTTTTTTTTAAAAAGGTAACTTTGAATACAGGGCAAAACCAACACAGCAACCACAGACAACAGCCATATGAGGCAGCAGCCCGAGGCTCAGTGTGTAGCAATGAGGCTACAGGGCAACGGGAAGACGTGGCTCTCCGCCTGGTCACAAGGGGAGGGAAGGAATCTGAGGCATCTCAACTTCCAGACATGGGTGTAGAAGGGAAATCAGTATCATTGCAGGGACTTACTGTAGGTGAGTGTCTTTAATAAAGACATAAACCAAAGCTTCTTACAGAATGCTTGCAGAACGCAATCTCCCTTCCCATAGCGGCGAGGCACAGAAAGGTTTCGCACACTCAGAACAGCAGTCAAGGCTGACAGCCACCCCCCACGCACGCTCCCGCCTGGTCCCGCAGACTCCCAGCCCGGCTCCAAGGGGAATAACACACTACGTCATGCTAGCATCGGCTTGCCCGTGAAAAGAAATATGAATAAATGTGCGATTTATCTCAGAACTTGTCAGAAATAGGTGAGGTGTAACGGTTAGCCTCAGTTTTAAATTACAAGTGAAAAAGAAAAAGATTTTCCCAACAGGAAGAGTCTCAATGTCAGAATATTAGCAGACTTCCTAGGTAAAGCTGGGTCCTCTTGCAAACCTTTCCAATGACCAGATTAATGGAGCATGAGGCTGAAAAAGTGGACCGAAGTTGTAGAACTCAGACAAGGCTCCAGTGTGAGTTTGGACGGGGGGAGGAACCCATTCTCACATCTGGCAAAACATTATTTCAGCACATGGTTTTCTAAAGAAAGAAATCAAAGTTAATTGAGATCGATTTGGGGGTGGGGAACGTGCAAAGCTAAAGATAAGGGAGATACACATCTTTTCTTCACAGCTTAAAATTCTCCTCAAAGTTCACATTGCATAAAAAAATGAGAAAGTTGATGTGATCCAGAATGTCCAAGGTTGCTTTTGTTCACTAGAGCAGAAAGAGATCACAAAGTGAGGGATTTTCTGGATAAACAAGAAGAGTGAAATAAAACCCACATTCTAGAAGATGAAGCAATTATTTAAAAAAAAAAAAAAAAAGCACGTTCCAGAGTGATTATAACCAATCAAGAATGCTGAACGCCTAGAATTAAGGTACAGGTCAGGAAAAGGGAACATTCAAAATCAGTCTCTCTCTCTCTCTCACACACACACACGCACACACACAAACACACGCCCATGTGGCACATTTTAACAATTCGGAGAGCAAAAAGAGGCCTGAGGGTCATTTTCTGAGACCTGCTTCAACAGGATAATCACTAGAACTAACTGCTGCTCGTCAGCAGGACACAAGCAGCAAACGCCATAGATGGGCAGCATCTGTTTTTTCATTCGTTAGACTCAGTCACATTATGAGGCACGGGCTTCATCATCTCTTTGGTTCTATATGAATGACAAAGGCTATTGCATAGGATTCTCCCTCTTCAGCAGCTCTGGGACTTCAAAGAGGGAGAGGATCTCGCCCAGTAGGATTAAAACCAGAACGGAGCTCTGAACACAGGCTGGTAACCAGGAACACATGAATCCCTCAACTCCAGCTCGGCAAGGGGACGGAAGCCATCCCTGCTTCCCTGCCTGCCGCCTGCCTTCCCTCCTGGTCCGTGGCCACCTCACCTACCTACGCGCCTACCTGCCAGGGTGTCGGCAGATGCCTTAGTTAACATGTATAGATTATGATCTCAGAACCTTCGGCCAGGTGCACGACTGGGGAGCTGGCTTTGGATGCTTTATAGCAAAGAACTCAAAAAAAAAAAAAAAAAGTCAAAACCTGGCAGAAACGTGGCATCATAATTTAATATGCTTGCCTCTATGTTACTATAAAAAGACCTGAACTTTAGATTGGTGTGTGCTAGTGTGTGTGTGCGGGGGGGGATGTTTTCTCTGTAGCTCCTGGAAAGTTGGGATAGTCTGATGTGGCAAGTGGCAGCCTACCAAGGTCATTTTTTATGAACTTGAGACACACATAAATTCTAAACAAATGGCCCCCAAACTAAAGGTGCTACTATGTTAGTGCTAGTGTGTTTATTATTTCATATGAATACTGAAAACACCAGTAACATACAAGGACCATTCCTTTGGATCTTGGTCATGGGACAACTGTCAACGGATAGTTCCAGAAAGTGGAGGAGTTCTCAACTAGATGATATTTCATAGTGTTAGACTAAAATTTAATTTATTTTCAAGGAACTAGATGTGGGTACAGCAAAGGATCCAAACACGGAGATTTAAAAAGACAGTAATAAAAAGTCAAATGCACTTTGTAAGTGCACTGATATTTTCGGCAAAAGATGTCAGGGATCCTGAAGCAGATTAATTCCTTCCTGAAGCAGATGGATATTTGCGAAAGCCTCCTATATTTCAAGTAAAAGAATTAGGAAATAGGGTCTGGGCTCCTATTTGCTTCTAATTCATGGTCCCCCATGGTTAAAAGTACTATATTGCAAATCCAGAAAACCTAATGTGCTTAGATTTCCCTGAAATCCTGGCTTGGCATGGAAGCGAGTTTCAGAACGATCAGCTCTCTTTCCCAGCTGAAGCCAGCTGAAGGCCACAGAGGGACATGGTCCTTCCATGGTTTTCAAAAATTCAGAAGACAGCCAGAACTCAGTGTCCACGGAACTGGATTCCCAAACCCATTTCCAGCTTCAAGTGTCATGTGCCTCCAATCGTTAGGAAAAACAAGCGGAAAAACTAAATGGAACAAGCCCGCTGAGTAAGATGAGGGTCACGCTTTAGAAAACATTCTTAAAGAAGTCCTCGTTGTCACAACACAGCGTCCACTTCAGCAAGTCCGAGTCATCTGAAATCAGGAGCCTGCCTCTTCCCCTGGGCTGAGAAGCCCATTACGGCCCCACACCAAACATCCTTAAACTTGTCCCAGGCAGAGCCAAGGGGAATAACCCCACCCCCTGCCATGAGTAAGAGATCTTTCACCCACTTTCTCTGGACCCACAAACAGCTGGTCCATCGCAGAATACTCAGGTTGCCCTGTTAATGAAGCACTTTGCATGCGTATCTTTTGAAAGTCTATGTCACTGACTTTATGATACACCATTTTTCACAGTTTCCCAGCTCTGAAATCTGGATGCATCTTATAGTCGATGGTTTGCCATTGTTTATGGGCTTCCTTGTGGGTGCCAGATGAAATCATGGTTCATTTTATAACCAGTGGCATCTTAAATCTAAAAATACAGTCATTTGGTTCTGACAACAGCCCGATAGAGTCAGTCGTCACTGCTGGAAAGCGGGACTGAGAAGAAGAGTGACGTCAAACGTGCAGACCACACAGAAGCTGGGTCTGGGGCTCTGCACGGCATCCCTCCCTAAGGCTTCACCCTCACCCCTGCCTGGACCTTCTGAGAAGGAAAGAGATCTTCCTGACTTGGTCTTTTCAGGGCCATGGAAGAGCAGAGCTGTTATCATAGAGAAGAGATGGAACCATCTAGAAAGAAAGGCTGTAGAAGGAAGAAGTGGGAAAAGGTGATATATAATAAATATAATAATATAAAAATATATATTTATATAAATATATATTAATATATATATATATATATAAAATAAATATAATAAATGCCCTGAATCCCAGGATTTAGGATGGAATTGAGGTACCAGCAGAAGATGGAAATGAACCCTGTAAGGCCAACAGACTCACCCATGAACTTAAAAGCTATGCAGATATTAGGCCCCGGATACGTTTCAGTATTTCTTACATAGGCAACAAGGCTGTTCTTTTCTTTGGTCAATCAGATTATTCAGACTCAAACTGATGGTCACGTATGGGGATGTGTTCATCATGGGTGGACACCTGACTTCTCTCCACGAATAATACATGAGAAAAATACGGCAAATGGGAACACCACTTATATATATGCTAGAGCCCGTGCCACTGGTGGCCATAAATAGATGCCTGCAGACCTAATAATATTGGGAAACAATTTATTAGGTTATCTGAAGCTCAGTTGTTTATAGACTGTCTTCGAGCCAGACCCCACGCAATGGATGCTTCTGCAAAGTCACCTCCAACTCACATTTGGGAGAGAAAAAAAGCAACACAAACAGAACAGAACATGCACCTAGGGAAGACCCCCTTCACCCCCGCCACCATTCATCCAAAAACCACATATCAACTGCTCAGGAGTTTTTATTCTAAACGTGTGTGTTTTTGCATTCAGATACAGCCAACATCTCATGTAATAAGAAACTTCATCTGACCAGTGTGTCTTTTCATTACAACACACACACAAAAAAAAAGAAAAGAAAAAACAAAACAAAACAAAACAAAACAAAAACAAAGGTTAAGTCACACAGGACTTGTCAACTGGGCATGAATCACTGTTGCCCTTTCTTGGTATTCTTTTCTTTTTAACTCTTCAATGCGGGAAACATTAAAATCATAGATTAAATGCAGCATCTAGCTTTGTGTCACGTTTTTCTCATTTAACACGTTGCTATTTCAGTCCTTCAAAAAATATAAAAAATCTTGGAGTAGCCTCAAAGGAAAAAATGCACGTAGGCAAATGAAGTCCATTTAAAGAGTGTATTTCTCCAATATGGTAGTGTTGCAGTCTCAGACAAGATGATAACACACAACACTAGCTCTGTGCTAGGAGAACGGGACACGGGACTGGAGCAGAGATCAGGAGACACATCCAGATGTGCGGATACACCCTGACGCACACAGACAGATGCCCACCTCTCTGTCTACAATACATCTATCCATCTAACTATCCTCATCTTTACCCATAGAGCCCTTGAGAGGACCTTCACATATTCCCCATCTTCTGGCACACTCACTGGGACACATGTTGCCTATAATCATGCAGAGAACTTAAATTCCCTCCTTTCCATCTTTCCTCATGTCTTCCTTTCTCATCCTAGAAGGTCCTTTCCCTCAATTCAGTATATCCCTTTGGAAAACAGAGATGCAGACAGACCCCCTGATGACTTCCTGTCCAGTTTCTCTGTTCTGAACTGACTGGGTGTCTCCTTGGCTCTAGGCAGGCCGAGGTGGCCCCTAGAATTCTCTTTGTTCACCTACTTCTCCCCCAACTCCTGGATTTATTAAAATAGAAACACTTTGAGGGCAGGATCCTTTGTGCCTATGTTACTAGCATCAAAAGAGCTTCTCAACACCACATGTTTGGGGATGTTCCTAGTAACCTTTAAAGTCAAGAAATCCTATTACAGCTCCGACATAAAGCATTAAGTGGGGTCTAAAAATGTCTATCCCATCACAACAAAAGATCCATTCTTAAGAGATCATTGGGTTTTGCAGCCAGTGACCAGGAACCCATGGGCTATGTCCCTGATAATACGTCCATAGTCACGCTCATGGAGCACATGACCAGAACAGGGTCTTATCTTAAATCTGGGTAGGCCTAAACTGGGGACTCTACGTAGTGAGGAACATACAAATAAAATAAGGCTTCCTGGAAAATAAGAATTCAAAACCAAAGAGGAAGCATTCATTGGGGAGCAAGTCATCCTGGAAATACTGTGGAAGCCTAGGGCCTTACAGAAACATTTCCAAGAAAGAGTAGTTCTATCTCACACAACGAAAATGAGATTTTAATGCACCTTGAGCAATTAGAAAGCCAGCAAACATAATTTTAAAACGACTTCTGTTTACTGGCTTGGTGAGGCACAATTGCCCTCTCTAGCCTTTGGAAGGAGAGTGAAGGAGACTATTTCTCCCAGCAATGAAAGGGTGCACAGCTTCTGATGTGCAAGAGGAGTGTGTGTCCCAGAGACCAACCATGCAGCCTGGGGCTGGCATTAAGCACACCGCGCTCTTGACTTGAACACTGGCTACAAGGGTGCATCCTATGTGAAGCGTTCTTATCACGCACACAGCAAGAGATAAATCACAAGGGAGGAAGGAAACTTGTTGAGGTGATGCATGTGTTTGCGGCCTGGATTGTGGTGGTGGCTTCATGGGTGGATACTCACCTCAGAATCATTAAGTTGTATGCATTAAATGCGTACCACTTTTTGTGCTCAATCAGACCTCAATAAAATGGTTAAAAAAAAAAAAAACTAACTAAAAAAACAACACATAAGTGATGTTCATAGCTTCTTTGTTCTCCTGCAAAGAAATGTATTTCTTCTCCCCCCACAGGCTCCTTTCCTTCTTTAGAGATGAACAAAAAGTGTGAAAACATGTGTGGAAGCATCCTGTTTGTAAGTTTTAGGTGGGAGGGAAGGCAAACAATGCAACTACTGCCCCCCATAGACCCTCGGGAGCCCTTGGCCTCATGTGTGGCTGGCTGGCGGTCCACGTGTGGTTTTGTTTTCCAGATCACTGCCATCAGAGAACACTCAGAGATCGTTGTTCAAAAGCCCCCATCTTGTTTTTATCCAGTTTTTATTTTTAAGAAATTCATTTGAGATGAGCACATCTTCTTTTCACTTTTTAAATATATTTTTTAAAGATTATTTATTTGAGAGAGAGAGAGGAGGGGCAGGGGGAGAGAAGGAGAGAAGCAGACTCTCCACTGAGCGTGAAGCCCGAAGTGAGGCTCTATCCTAAGACCCATGAGATTATGACCTGAGCTGAAATCAAAAGTCGGATGCTTAACCAACTGAGCCACCCAGGTGCCCCTCTTTTCACTTTTTATAACCAAATATAGGATGAGCATAGAGATGACTACAAAGTAGGAAACAACAAGGTAGAGCATATGGGTATTGGATCTGGGGTCAGAAGACCTGAGTTTGAAGCCGGATTCTGCCCTTGCTCTCTGTGCCACCTCAGGAGCTTTGGGGACCTCTTTCTGTTCCAGGTCCCAGAAGGAACTTGCTGGGAGCTTGTTGGGAGATGCAGATTCTGGTCCCAGCCCTGTAAGGTCCTCCCATGTGCACTGGAGATCCTGCATACTTGCTTATTCAAGTGCAAAGAGAGCTGCTTTACCCTTGAGGGAGTCTCAATTTCTTCAACAAAAAAGACAGTGTTGATAACAGCTGCCCAGCTCCCACCCAGGGATGTTAAATGGATCAAATAAGCCAGCATATGAAAAGGTTTTTTAAACCTTAATGTTGTATTTCAGTTATTATCACATTATGATAGAAGTTGGTGCACCCGACCTAAATTCTCCACGTGGTTCAAGCAGTGGTTTGAACTACCCATTTCTCATCATGCTGTTCGAGGAAGCCAGATGCCAGGAAAATATAACTCTTACGTGCAGTCACTTATCTTTGTACGTACTACATTTAAAAGCCAAGTACCTTTATTTCACATGGGCCAGAGAATAAACGAGCACCTCTGCTTTTATTGTAGTTCCTGATCAGTGCTTGTAGGGCTTAGGTTGCAATTCTACATGAGTTTGTTCGATATCAATTAAATGTAAGTTTCATGTGAGAAAGGATGTGGATCCTCTGGGCAAAACTGTAGCTTCAACTACTGGTACATCCCTTGACATGCTGTTGGTGTTCTCTAAATGACTAAATGGATGGATGGATCGATGGATGGGTGGATGGATGACAGATGGTGGACAGATGAATGGATGGTTGATGGATGATGGATGGACAGCTGGATGGATAGATGGATGGATCATGGATGAATCATGGATGGATGGATGGATGGACAGCTAGATGGATGGATGGATGGATGATGGATGGATGGATGGATGGACAGATGGATGGATGGAGATACCATGTTCTTAGAACATAATTCCTCTTTTTTCCCTAGACTAGCCCATGGCACACAGTTGATATCCCTTTAGCTCCCAAAAATGTCTTCTCTTCCAACATGTGGGATCCCTGATGCTCTCTGTTTTAACTTTCCCTAAAACCTCAAAGGTCTTTAATAAACATATACAAGGCCATGTTTCTACAGCAGCTTGGCTGAGAAACTCATGGGACCACGCTATCCTCATTTTTGAAGTTTATTCACCAGGTTGGAATGCAGGCGATTCAGGCTTCAAGAGGCGCAGAGGATCCTCAGAACAGCACCCCAGGCCCACAGTCTTTCACATTTTTCGTTTGTTGGAACAGTCCATTTCTGAACACAAAGGGCGGGACGGCCTCTCATACATCTGATCTTCAGAAGGAGCTCCATGAAAAACAGGCAGCTCTAGGCTTGGCCTTTTCAAAACACACATGTGCCTGCTAAAAATACAGTGCCCTGGACATCTGGAATTGGTCTCATCCATGAATCTCTGACACATGGATTCATTGTTTTCGATAAAATTCCAAGAATTTTATTCATGAGAAAGTTCTGGCACAATGGGAAACCCTGGCAAGAGCAAGCTAGGAGCAGCAGATGTCCCGGCCTCCGCCCGCACCATTGCTGGCTCCGCTCTTTTCATCAGGCTTCTCTCTCGTGCTTTCAAACTCCCAATCCCACTCCCTGTGAAAGGGAGCAGCACAGCAGCTTTTACTTTAAAAACAAAATGGAGGCAGTTCCTCCCAGATGGGTGGGTGAGGGCAGATTCGACATGCCCGGGTCAGGAGGGGCGCGTGAGGGTGTAAAAATGCCAGCAAGAGCACGGGGTCGCTGGTTCCAGATGCAGCTGCTCCCTCGCACCGCTCAGGCCTCGGCTGCGACTCCTTATCTCCAGAATCTGCTCTCCTGAGCTTTCCTAAGGTCCCTTCTTGCACCAAAATAAAATCCATTTTACTTATTGAGTGACATACTCTTCCTGCCAGGTCCAAACTGCAAGCCCCCGTTCTCTGTCTCTGAGCAGAGGTGGAGACGTGGCTGTGGGGGAGCCATGGGCAGGGCCAGGAGTCTACCCCCCTGTGCTGCGGGTGCCCAAAAGGTTTTACAAGTTCATCTTTGAGGTTAACTCCAGGCTCTGTCCATGCTGTCCCGGATTGTGATTTCCCGTGTTCTATGGATATCCTCTCCCTTGCTCACCATGAGAAGGTAGGCAAGACCCTGAGAGCTCATTTCTTGCCTTCGGGTGTGGTTAGGACCTAATCTCCAGCGCGGCATGGCACAAAAAGCCCAGCAGTGATAGTAAAGTGCGGTTCCACTGACCAAAGTCTGCAGAAGCCGGGCGATCAGGTGAGGGAGGAAACACAAGTATGAGCACACGTGGGCGCCCCCAACACTCACGAGGTCCAAAGACCTCCTTGCTTTCCCTTCCATCCCCAACCCCGAATAATCATTGGCACCGACTGCATACCAAATAAAGCAGAGTCGGACACGGACACTTTCTCTCTCTTAGACACCGACTCCCGCTGTGGACGGAGCCGAGCGCTCACCCACCGTGAGGGTTCCTTCCCTGCCAAACTCCTGCTTCGGCCCTGTGAGTGATGACGCCGTCCTCCCTGGGGCTGAGAGGTGAAGCCTGTGCTTTGCAGAAGATTTTCCAGAACATAAATCTGTCCATGTTGCTGCCCAGGAAGGAGACCAAGTAGCCAGGGTATTGTAACCTTTGTCCGTGCTCTGGGCTGAGCTCATTTTTCTCCCGTGGTGTAGCATCAAGCACCAGGGAGTACGCTGTCATGGGGACACTTTTCATGCACCAACAAGCTAGTTGCCAACAAGACTTGACTTTTACGACTCTGAGAGTGTTGATCTCAAAACCTAATACACTTGCATTTTTCACTGTAAACCCATCCAACAATTTCAACCGACGCATACATATATCATAACTAACAGTGCTCTCTTAGAACCTAGCTTGAGCACCTCTGTGAATTGGTCTACTTAGGAAGTCAAAGTCACTCTTTAAAATATTGCAGAACAGCCGGCGGCCTAAACGTTTTAATGAGGTCTACCAAAGGATCTAAACCTTGGCTTTTGGATTGCCTCCTCATTTGGGACCTCTTTACTTACTGCACTGAGCACTCATGGAGAAACATGGAGAAAGCAGAACCACACATGGCCATGTGTACCCATCTTTTCCACGTGAGAGAAGACGTTTCCAGAGGTACAGGCCCACGCTGCACAAAGATACCTGCTCGGTGGGTGAGGGGTGGGCTCTGCCTGCTAAGCCCTGTGGCCCGTGCAGAGCTGGCTCCTGTCGGAGGGGTGGGGTTTGCTGTTACTCACCCATGTGGTTTGTAGAACGAGCCTATGCATCTGTCACACGTGGCTCTTTCTACTTAAAGAGGGCGACTTACATAGAAGAAAAGACAATCTGCCTTCCCTGTCTGCTAGCCTAATAGACTTGAACTGGTCACAACTGTAAGCGCAGGCACTTTAAGTTAATTTAAAAATTAAAATGACAAATGCAGCTCCATGTAGCTGTGAGTTACAAAGCCACATCTGCCCCTGTTGAGTCTTAAGCCATGAGCTCCGGACGTAAAAGCAAGCAGACTGGCACCCCTCTCAAGTCCCGGTCAAGACAGGCTCCCACGGGCACTGACATCCAAGGCTGGCTTGTTCCTAACGCAGCTGACGCTGATGCCCACAATCACAATCACAATCACAATCCCAACGCACTGCCACAGAACTCAGCCTTGCGCGGGGGTCTCACTAACTAAAATCTCACTGGATTTTCACTCCTGTTCATGCCTTCAATGTTGCTTCCAAGCAAAAGAGAATATGTATGTCCATGTGCCTCTTCGCAGGTGGAGGTGACCAAACACAAGCATCCCTACTTAAGTATGTGACAACTGTTTAAGGAATTCTCCTCCAAGCCTGCAGTCAGGACAGATGCTGCCCTACAGGTAATGAATGAGGTCTCTGTAGGGACATCAAATCTCTACGTCCAGCTTTCCCTTCATTACCCATTCAAGTGCAGGCAATAGAGAAACCTTAAAATTCAAATTAAAGGGGTGCTTGGGTGGCTTATCTGGTCAAGCATCTGCCTTCGGCTCTGGTCGTGATCCTGAGGGTCCTGGGTTCAAGCCCTGCATCAGGCTGTCTGCTCCCCAGGAAGTCTGCTTCTCTCTCTACCTCTGTGCCTCTTCCCTGCTTATGCTCTCTTGCTTTCTCTCTCAAATAAATTACATCTTTAAAATAAAATAAAATTCAAAATAAATAATAACGTATTTGTAGAGTGAATAAGAACCACGCTATTCAAAGTCCAGTGCTGGGACCAGCACATCAACATCCCCTGGGACTCTGTTGTACATATAGAATCCAAGCCCCATCCTGAGCTACGGAGCCCAGATCCCAACAGACAAGATTACTAAGGTGAACTGCGCTCACAAGAAGTTCTGGGAACTGGGTTAAAATGTGGTAAGGGATCTGAAACGAAGGAACAGGCAGAGCAGAGAGCCAGAAGGAGGGACAGACCACTGTTTTTAATAGAGTGGTCAGCGAGGTTCTCGTGGGGAAGATGAGGCCTGAGCAAACTTAAGAAATGAGAGAGGGATCCCGGTGGACTCTCAGGAAGTGAGACTCCCAGGTCACGGAGGCAGCAAAGCCAAAATCAGAGGAGGGCGTTGGGGTTTGAGGTGGGCCGGGGACCAGGAGCAGCCTGGGAGGAAGTGCTGTCATGCAGAGGGAGAGTGTGACTACTGGCTGAGGAGGAGGGGTTCCCGGGGAGGCTGAGGCTGGGCAGAGCCGTGGGCAGGACCTGGCGTCCTGGGAGTGGAGGGGAACCAGGAAAATGTCTTCTTTCCTGAGATGCACTAAGAGTTTTCACCTTGTAAGTGTTCTGCAAAGAAAATCCGTTCTATCTTTTAAGTTGTATTATTTTTAAAACTAAATGTGGTCATAATGCATGTGTTGTGCGTGCCGTGTGGACACCAAGAGCCACACTAACAAGACATGATAGCCGTCCTTTGTCCCCAATGCAATGGGAACTTCAAGCATCATGACGTACAGAAGCTCCGGGAAGTTAGAATGCACGCTTTTCATTCAGATAGCCGGTATGTGACCATGACCACTTCTGTGTAATTTTGCACATATAGGAAATACCTCATTGAGGCTTCCCTCCCAGAAAGGGCAGCCCTTGGGGAAACCCACCACGGACAGTCGAAATGAACAGCATCACCAAAGTGCTCTCCCGTCCTCAAGTCAGAGCTAACCCCCGGGACAGACAGTGTGGGGTGTGCAGGTGTTAACAGCTCTAGACAGCGAGTGGCAGGTGACAGGTCTCACTTCCATTGTCCTCGCCTCACACCCCTGAAAAGCATCCCGCCAAAGAAGGGATTCTGAGGAACAACTATTGCCTCTTGAAACAAAAGGATAAAATTGCTTTAGGGCAGAGGCATTCAGAAGAATGGTTTCTACCGTGCTTGCCTGTCAAGAACGCTGAATTCTCAGAGCTTTATCAGTGGAACGTGCCTCCTCGTTGATCAAGGGAGATACCCCTCTTTCTAAGGAGTCTGAATCCCAGGTCAAAATTCAGTGCATTGTCTGCATACTCATTTCCTAAGGCTTCAAAATGGAGGACCCCAGATTTCTTTAGACAACAGAAATTTCTTCCCTCACAGCTCTGGAGAATAGAAGTCCAAAGTCAAAGGACCGACAGTGTTGGTTCCTTCCCAGGGCCGTGAGGGAGGGATCTGCTCCCGGCCTCCCCCCTTGGCTTGTACATGGCTGTCTTCTCCCTGCGGCTTCACAGAGGGGACAACTGCCCGTTCCCCTCTTTATAAGGACACTGGCCATATAGGATCGGGGCCACCTGATGACTTCATCTTTCCCTGATAACCCCTGTGAAGACTGGCTGTCTGAATAAGGTCATGTTCTGAGGTCTGGGGATTAGGACTCTAACATGTGAATGTGGGGGTACAGTTCAGCCTGCAGCAGGCTAGAAGTTCCCGGAGAGAAGAGAATACGTCCATTTGCTTCATGGTGGTCCCCACATGCCTAGCACAGTGTGAAGTACCAGACTCAGCACTATAGGTCAGTGCTTCTCAGAGTGTGTTCCAGGAACCTCCTGGGGTCCCAGCACCCTTCCAGGGAATCTGTTGCCCCACGCTTTTTTCGTGATACACGAAGATGTTATCTGCCGTTTCCATTCTGAGCCTCTCGCACGAGGGCAATGACGTTTTCCAGAGACTACGGGCCCCGTGATAGCAGAGAAGACCGAACACACAAGCAGATACAGCATCCAGCTGTCTTCTACTAAGCCAGACATTAAAGAGATTTGCGAAAACACAGAACAATGCTGCTCTTTTCACTAAGTACGTTTTTGGGAAATATAGTTATTTTTCACAGGAATGTGTTCTTTACATTAACACATAATGAGTCTGTTACTCTTATTTTTAAGTAAATTCATAAATAAATGTCTCAGAAACACCTCAGTTTTTGTTTCTAATTCAGTAAATATCAGTAGATAGAATCCTTATAAACAACGGCTTCTCAGCAACGTCAGTCATTTTTAATGGTGTAACGGAGTCCTGAAGCCCCAAGTTTGGGAACCACTGCTGCAGGGATCTGAACGGGCTGGGACACAGCCCATCTTCTCTGAAGTAACCCACAGTCTTAACGGCAATAATGTGCTCTATGAAGGAAATATTTTTAGTGGCTAAATACTGCCAGAAGAAGAAGAAGAAGAAGAAGAAGCCACTGCCTATTGGTCATTCCCATACGTTAACAAAAGGGACTTCTTATTTTTATTAAAAAAAAAAAAAAAAGCCAATCTTGAGTCTCTGAAGACAGCACTTAGTGATGTGTTACATTTGGAACTTACACACTGGAGAAACCAAGAGTCGGGGAGACTGGCATTTTCCTGCACCCGAACTGTGGAGCGCTGGGCCCCAGATTCTCCAACGCTGGACAGAGTGTGCTAAAGAAGCAGGCCGACTCTCCTCTCCTAGCGACAAACTACCTACCCACATCTGTTTCCAGCTGAGACTTCTGGAAAACACTGTGTCTTTTGGCAAAATGGGTGGAGGTCTGTTGAGGAACCATGGACCAGCAGGAAATTAGCAGAGGCTACAAACCACCTTACCCACTGCCAAGCTGGCCGTGGTTCTGGGGCCGAGCCAACTTGAGAAAGTGGCCCCAGGGCCATGGGCCTGCAGAACTCAGGCACAGATGCCTTGCCTGTCCTCTAGCATGTCCATCTTGGTGCCCTTGGGGCATCTGTGGATTGGGAAGTGGCGCTCTCCAATTAGGGCTAAGGACCATTAATGACCAGGATATTTTAAGTTCTAAACTCCTCTGACTTTGGAAGAGCCTCCCTGTTTATTTCCTTGCTCAATTTTGTACGTCATGTCTCATTTTAAAACAGATTCTCAATAAAATAAGATAAGATAAAATAAAAAATAAAATAAGATAAAATAAAACAATAAAAACAGGTTCTCTATGGCATTCAATTCAAATAACCACTAGTAGGACACCCACTACCACCAAAACAACCCGGCAGGCACGGGTGGTGCTGACAGAAAGCTGGATTGTCCTCAAAACAGATTGTTCTAGACAGTCTGGAATCACTTGAGTAGAGGGATAAAATACCCGAGAGACAAGAAGAGCAGATTCATCAGGACCAGGGGACTGCAGGCTTTGTGAGAGCAAGGGTTTCCTTCTTTCGGTGATTTTTTCACCAGTGCCTGGAAAAGTGCCTCCACAAGGAACTCTTGCGGGGATTATCTGTCATGGACATTTGCAGTATGTGGGGGCTAAATGTAATGCTTCTCTGTGGACTGCTTTCATGGTGGAGGAAGATGGGAAGGAGAAAGGGAAGAAGGAATTGGTGTTCATTGACCCTGAAGAATGGAGGGACTGGACTAGTTGAGATGGCGAGGACCATTTTCAGGTGGGGAACCTGTAACATAAAGCATGGAAGTAGGACCACTGCCTGTGAGCTGGAGAGGGCCCAGGGAGATGCTGGGTGGGCAGGAAGCTCAGATTGGATCCACAGGCTAGTCTCATTTCAGAGGGCCCTGGATGCTCCATCCAGAGTCTGTCTTTCATTCTGCACAAAACATGGGCTTCTTACTTCCATGTGTCCATGACCTCTCCATCCTGGTCACCACTGTCTCACAGCCTTTCCAACCACGATATGATCACCTCATCTAGTTTGAGATTATATCCCTCCTATTTAGGTGAGTCACAGACCTGGTTATGATTTAGATTAATTTTAGAATGTAATTCGTTTGTTCTGCATTAGCCTCTCACGAACTCACAATCCTGGAAGACCCTTCCCTGAGGGGAGGGGATATACACTGGAAGCAAAAAAAAAAAAAAAATTCAGCAATTTAAAGAAAGCCTAGCTTGGAAAATTCTATCTAAGGACAGGCAATTCTCCATATGCTAAAATGGCACTGACAACCCAAGCAGGCACACAGTCTATGGAGAATCAGCTCATATCTGAGCCACGACTTGCATTAGCCAACTTTACAAACAGTTAATTTCAGTGGTTTGAGACTATGGTCTCTTCTGAAGGTGGGACAACTCCCAACAAATCACGAGGTCATGTGTACACTGAAAAGCAAGGGCTCCTTTACAGGAAGAATCATCACACTGTGTCTCCCCACGGCCCCGGAATAAAGTCCCACTTCCCAGTGTGTCCTGCCCCTAGAAACCCTGAAGTCCTGTTGCAAAGACAGGTCTTGAGCTTGCTAATCTTAATGAGTACTCTTGCATTCACTTGCCAGTGATCTGAGCAATGAAAGTCATTCCTGATCAACCGGAAGAGGCAGGTTAACTTAGCAAGGGATGACTGACACCATTTGACTTTCCAGGAAGATCTTCCTCTTTTACTAATTCAGAAAACATGTATGCATGCTGCTGAAAATCAGGATCTGGTTCTTGCAGTTCTAGTCACTGAGCTAAGGACCCTGCTCCTTCTCTGGATGATGTGGCCCCTTGAATTTCAGAGAGAGATCCAGCACCCCACAAAGGCCATAAGCAAGAGGCACATCAATGTCAAAGCCTGTGCTATCAATGTTTCCAAGGGACCATGTATGTTCAGAAGAGGGAATGAGCTGATAACTTGCCCTGTTGCCCCTAAACCAGTCTCTTCCCACCTACCTGGCCCCAAGACTTCTATACTTTATATGGCTTCTCAAGAAGGAGTCAGATACTGAAATCTGAAATCAGAAACACATTTTCAAGCAACAAGTGCATGATGCTAGCAAATTGGGAGCCGAGGAGGCAGGTGGGGATGGAAGAGGCGGCGAGGAGGGAGGTCCCGAGGAAGTCTGTGGGACACCTAGCAGACCTGCTGCAAAGGGTCTTTAGATTGCCAGTGTGTTTTCATCAGATTGCCAGATTCAAAGCATCTGAGGCCAGAGAGGGATCTGCTAATTTGCATCTTGACTTTAGGGTTTCCAAGAATTCGTGCTTCTTTCTCAGTGCCCAAACAACAGAAAAGCAGGACATATACAAAGCACACAGTTTGTTGGTTAATTCCAAGGAAAAGCTGCATACCAAAACACAGTGTATACTTTTCTGGCATAGGAGGGAGAAGTGAGCCAAATTAGCAAAAGGCACAAGCACAGTAGCAGTGTAGGTCGCCCTGTGTGTCGCCCACGTGGCATCCACGCACATGGGCTCCGTGCACACCCAACTTAGGGTCATTCAGGCTGTGGCCCGTTACCCACTCTAGGAGTCACTCAAGCCTTTGTCTTGCTCCCTCCAGCTTCCTGCCTTCTTAAAGCAGTCACTGGCCATCAGCCAATGGGGGGAAATGTGAAACTCCCCTCAGTCCGCATGGTGACTTATCAGTGCTTCCAGGAAAAGGCCTGTGGTGGAGAGCCAGGGAAGTGAGATCTGTGTTCCATGCAGATCTGCACCTTCCTCACGACCCGGCCAATCAATAATTCTTATCTCCCGATGGGCATGGTGCTGCCTAGCTTCTTACTCTCTCCTGCTGGGCTGCAATAGGGCCCTGCTGAGCTTTGGTGAAGCTGGACGCAAAGGGAAAATTGTGTGCTTTGTCGATTGTGGAGCGGAAAACCGAGGTAAATGTGGGATAGACCCTGGGAGCTCAATTCTTCTCTAACAACAAAAATCACACTTGAGGGGTGTCTGGGTGGCTCAGTGGGTTAAGCCTCTGCCTTCGGCTCAGGTCATGATCCCGGGGTCCTGGGATTGAGCCCCACATCGGGCTCTCTGCTCAGCGGGGAGCCTGCTTCCCTCTCTCTCTCTCTCTGCCTGCCTCTCTGCCTACTTGTGATCTCTCTCTGTCAAATAAATAAATAAAATCTTAAAAAAAAAAATCACACTTGAGACAAACAAAGATTTCCCAAATTCCTTTAGCGCCAGCCTCAGTTCCTAAAGATCTCTTCCTCGACAAGGACTGTTGGGGTGACTTTGGAGCTCCGGATGCCCTCATGAGCGCAGTTAATGACATTAAAAAGGAATGTCATGATAGAGGCAAGAATGGAACATTCTGAATTCCCTTTTGGCAACTGCCACCCAAGAGGAGTTTGGGCGGGGGCGGGGGGAGTCTTCAGTTCACCTAATACCCCATGAAGTCACCCCAAATAAACATGTGCTCTCAGCCAAAAAAGTGGTGTGCTCACTCTGAAAATGTGACTGGAACTAGAACGCAAACTCGAGGTCCCCATGGAACTGAAGGGATCACTGGGGGTGTCCCCCTGCCAGTTTCCACCACAGACGCATTTCTAAGAAGAACGGTTTCAGTCACAGAAGCCAAGAAACGCGTGCCAATGTTCAACCTCATCTTCAGACTCTGGCCACACTACATTTCATATTAAGTCTCCCCATCTATGAACTCATTAATTCACTTACCAAACATTTATTGACTCGTGATTCTAGGCCATGCACTGGGACACAACTTCAGGTCCTCTCACAAGAGGACCCCAGAGTTCCATCTACCTGCTAATTGTACGTCATTATCATAAAAATATTCCCCTCTCTCTGGATGTCATCTCATAAAAATTCAGCCACCGAAGCTCATGAATGTAATACATGGGAGCTGGGCTCGAAAGCTTCAGGAAGATCCAGGCTTCTCGGAAAAGTCACTGAGTACATATGGATATAATTATCAGCATTCTGCTTTCCCCCAGAATCATTGTATTTATCGCTTTGAGCAATTTTCTTTCTTCCCTTTTAGGAAATATTGTGAAATATTTCCTTTTCTTTTAGGCAATATTAATTGGTAAGAAATGAGTTTTATGATATAAGTGACTTCTCATACGTAGGTTTGAACAAACTGAGGCGCATGAAACTAAATTTCCAGGCAGCTCGTAAGTATTACTTGCTTTTCCTTTAGAAAGGAAATAAATGTACGGGCTTATTGTCAACGTTAATGAGGTGATGTTGGAGTAGGAATTATAACCCCTCATATTCCCCCCTGTTGTGCTGCATAGAATATGTTTACGCACCCAAACTCACTTGGACTTAATAATAATTATCTTTACACACTACAAGTATTAACACCTGCCACAGTGTTACAATGATTTCCCTTGGAATTAGTCTTTGTAAGACTAACTTTTGTGTTGCAGATGGATGTTTACAATACATGTACAACTTTGTTGCATCTCCTGGTTTCTCTGCCTGTCTCAGGCCATTAAACTGTGAGCTCCTGGAGGGCAGAGACATCTCTGATTCACCTTTGGGTCTTCAGTCACTAAACGCATTCACTTAGTGCAGCCTTGCTTCATGACTTAACAACACAGAGCTACAGAGACGGTGTCTGTGGCATGCGGGCAGCAGTGGCCCCCATCTGTCTTACCTGCTCTATAAAACAATGACTACTACAGTGTTGGGCAGAGAGTAAGTACTCTAGAGAGTAAGTACTCTAGTATTCACCATTAGTACTGCTGCTGCTCTTGTTATTTTTTTAAAGATAAGATTTACTTATTTATTTGAGAGAGAGCACAGAGAGAGGGGAGAGGGAGAAGCAGGCTCCCTGCTGAGGGGAGAGTCTGACGTGGGGCTCGATCCCAAGGACCCCAGGATCACGACCTGAGCCGAAAGGCAGACGCTTCACCGACTGAGCCACCGGGTGCCCCTGTGGTTGTTACTTATGCTGAACTGAAGTTCGTGAAAGTAAGCTAACTTGTACAGAGCGATGTGGGAGAAACGAAGGAATATCAGGGATTCTGTGTCCTGGTTTGCAGCATTAACTAATCTACTAAACAAAGTCATAGGTTTTTGTTTGTTTGTTTGTTTGTTTTCAAAATCATTTCCATTAATACAATTTTAAAAATTATTTACTTGTAAGGGTTTCCTGTGTATCTTTTCTTGCCATGAGAGCCTCTACCTTAATAAATACATACTGGACATCTACACACTGCAGAGCTGAGGAGATAGAAAGAGGAAACCCTGGCCTCCATGTACAGTGACATCTCTTCTCCTCAACATTTTACATCTTATAATTACATCTGTCATGCTCTTTCATCAACATAGCCCCGTACCGGGAGCCAAGTGAAAATAATCCAGCTCTAGAAAGAGGAATATCAGAAGTACAGTCCAAATTGGCACCCTTATATTCTCTTTATATCTGTTTCTAAGTGTCTGTTAACATTACTGTACTATTAGTAGAAGGATCAGTTGAGAACGGGATTGGGTGGGCTCATGTTCAGGACACACCAGAGGCCACCACAGAAGATGAGACAAAAGGGGCTGGTTTCCAGGAAGGCTCCGTCAGGAGCCTGTTCGTTCTGAGGGGCTTTTGAGATCCTGAAAAAATACGAAAGGGGTTCGCTTTCCCAGGGCCGATCCTTATTTTCCACAACAGGTTTATTTAACACCAACAGATGGGACTCTGAAAATGTTAAAATTTTTTGGCCAGTGAATTCTTGGACTTTTGATCTTATTGTTCAATTCAGGAACGAGGGGGATTAAATCGATTAAGCAAGGAGGCTAAACTCATTTTTATCACTTGCAGAAAGCTAATTATAGTTTGGTCACTGAGTAATTTGATTATCTGCCTAGGATCTTTAATTAGGTTTGATGTTCACTAGGAAGTGTGGCAAATTTCCTTGGCGAAGTGGGCTAAGGAAGAACATAAATGTTCAGGGTCATTGAATATGTTCAGATGAATGAGACATCGGTCTTTTTTTATTATTCTAATAATTCATCATTCCCTCATGAGCTCTACAGACGTAGCCATTCTCAGCAGGAGGAACTGGTAGACTCCTGGGAGGAGGGTCTTCTTCGCACATTTAAGGCATCCCTGGCTTGGTCCGCGGGATGGCCAGAGCCCCCCTCCAGGATCATGGCAACATGTTCCCCAAGCACCCTCCCACATGACAGGCAAGAGACAGCTGCCTCTATCTGAGAACCATGGTGTGGTCATTTTCCTGCCAGCTTTCTTCTTTTTCCTCAGTTTAATATTTAAACCAAGTGACAGAACTATGGACCTGGTTTCATCACTGAACTCCATAATCTCATTATGGTCTTCCTACAAATTAACATAATTTTTTAAAAGTCTCTAGTGTTTATGTATCACTCACTGGCATCTACAACGGCGAAATGAGCTCTAATAAATCAATAAACCAGAGAGCTGAGGTGTCCCAGGGCCGGGGACACGGAGAAACCCAGCATCACTTCCCGCAGGTTTGCCACGGCACCGAGGCAACTTGACCTTGCCTAGCTCGTAGTCCGGTCTTACGGGTGTGCATTAGTCCTGCGCGGTATGGGCTGTGGCTGACACACTCCGACAGTCTCCCTTAAGTCCTCATATAATAGATGGTGTCCTGGTGCTCCCTGAAGTGGTATTAGATTAGCCATTATGCAGAGTCATTTACTGGACTATGAGCTGAGCAC
Source organism: Mustela erminea (assembly GCF_009829155.1). Lineage (NCBI taxonomy): Eukaryota > Metazoa > Chordata > Mammalia > Carnivora > Mustelidae > Mustela > Mustela erminea. The sequence goes on from NC_045614.1 coordinate 213,702,607, forward strand.
TTGACAGTTTCATGAACACCTTTCGATTACTGCCTTATGTGATCTTTTAACACCCATGTATAGACCTAGAGTAGATTTTATGATGGTCGGTTAGAAAGATATGGGTTGTGTTCCCAAAGTTCGACTGTGAGTCTGTTACTTGTAACTTCTAACTCCAGACCGTCCCATAGAGACACATTGGGTGAGACTTCCATATAAGGGGCTCGAGTCTGCTGCCACCACAGAGCTCAGCACCCAGTGCAGTACTCCTCAGAGAGCCCGAGGCCCGGGATGGGGAAATGGAGCTCTGAGAGTCGGGAGGGAAAGGAAAGAAAGCAAGCCTTTTGAGAAAGACAGTCCTAAACTGCAATGCCAGGGGGAGGAAAGAAGTCACGAACGCAGCTTCCCCCCTCATGATCTCAGGAGGAAGTAGCCGTACGTGGGCCAACTCTGTGCGCAGACCTGCAAGGCTAAGCTTGTCGGCCGTGTCTAGATGTCCACGGAGCTCACCTCTCCTGTTTTCCCATTTTGAGGAACCCCAGCAAGTCCCAAAGGAAATGAGCTTTGTAGCCCCATCTGCACACTTGAACTTGCATAGCTGGCGTGAGGCAGGGCAGCAGCCTCCAAGGACAGGCTGCCCAGGACCTGCAGACCTGCTCGAGGTCAACTTCCTTCTGAGCTGGGGCTTTGAAGCATGGGCTGTTGTCAGAATACAGAATGGTCTACCAAAAACGTACTTAAAAATCAAACGGAGGAAGTGTTAAAAAAATATAAGAGAGAGAGAGAGAAAAAACAAAACAAAACAAAAAGTCAGAGACTCATCAAAAGCACGCAGACACCAACCTGAGAGAGAGCTCCTGATGCAGCCGTCAGAGCTGGAAAAGGTACATCACAAAATAAACCCCAGGAGTATTGGCTCACAAACCACAGTGCGAACTAAAGATCCAAGTACCTCTCCTGATGTGGGCAAATAATGGAATCAAGTAGCTAAACGGGGAGAAGACACAACTCTTCTCGAGGGAAAATTCCCAAGTGATAAATGTAGAGGGAATGGGGGAAAAAGAACATCAGCATCAGAAGCCCACAGTCCAAACTGCTGGAGGGGAGGTGCAGGGACAATTAGCAGCCAACACTTTAAGGAGAAACAGGGTATTTGAACACCCTCCAAGAATCTCCGGCAACCTAAGTAATGACTACTGTTGTTATGCTGATACACATACACAGCCCCCACAATCTTTGATACTTCCCCTTCTGGAGATGGAGCTTAATTATCTTCCCGGTGAGTACGGGCTACACTTAGTAACCAACTTCAGTTAATGGAACAGACAAAGAATGAGGGATAGCAAGAGGAAAAGCAGTAACGTTCTGGTGGAGAAAACCAGCAGACACAACCTCTGACAATGATTCAGGTCAACATCACCAGCAGGAAGGCAGACTGACATCACGTATCCACATGACTGGACGCGGTGAGATGGGCACATCAACTCCTAGGGGTTTTCCAAAGTGCCTACAAGCTCTGCCTACCTGGAACAAACCCCAAGTTAGGCACATTCTAGAACACGCCTGAGCAGTGCTTTTCACAGCCATCAGAGTAATGAAAGACAAGGAAGAACAGGGCACTGTCCCGGAGTGGAGGAAGCAAATGCAATGTGGCGTCCTGTTTCAGGACAAGGACATCAGTGGAAAACCGAGGGGATTTCCATCAAGTGTGTAGTTGCTTTTAAAGGAGGAGGTAGGGACGCTTGGGTGGCTCAGTGGGTTAAAGCCTCTGCCTTCGGCTCAGGTCATGATCTCAGGGTCCTGGGATTGAGCCCGACATCAGGCTCTCTGTTCAGAGGGAAGCCTGCTTTCCCCTCTCTCTCTGCCTGCCTCGCTGCCTACTTGTGATCTCTATCAAATAAAAATTTTATTTATTTATTTGACAGATCACAAATAGACAGAGAGAGGGAAGCAGGCTCCCCACTGAGCAGAGAGCCCGATGTGGGGCTGGATCCCAGGACCCTGAGATCATGACCTGAGCTGAAGGCAGAGGCTTTAACCCACTGAGCCACCCAGGCGCCCCAATAAATAAAATCTTAAAAGAAAAAAACTACTCATAAGTCAGTGGGTGTGGCTGAATTCCAATAAAACCTTATATACAAAGAAAAAGCTCTGAGCTGGATTTGGTGCGTGAGCTGTGCTTCCTGACTCCTGGACAGTAACACTGTATCAACGTCAATTTCTCAGCTTTGACAAAGGTACCCTATTATGAAAGACAATAACACAAGGGGAAACTAGGTAAAGGGATGTGGGAAATCTCTGTGCTATCTTTACAACTCTTCCATAAACTTAAAGTTATTTCAAAAAAAAAAAGTCTTGAAACGAAGTAGAAATGATTGGGGGAGCTATGTGCCGTGTTCGGGTGGCCTTTGTTTCCCCTTCTCTGAACTTTCTTCCCCCAGTAACTATATTCAAGATTTGGTCCTATGCATGGATCACATCCCACAATCATGGCCAATTACAGGTTTTCTTTGTGTTCTCTGCACAGAATAAGTGGTACCAGGCTCATTACAGGAGACGAACATGGGAACAGATTGCAAGACATGCTTCCTGAGAATGAAGAAGTCTCAACCTCAGACTGGGTCCCCAAATGGGGCTAAGAGGAGTGCCTTTGGACAGTGGTGGCCTCACTGTGCCTCTGCTCATAAAAATGGCTGGGCAGATCTCACTAGAACCTAGGTCATGTGTCGTTTTCAAGAACAAGAGTAGCAAAACCAAATGTAGTCCCCATCTTCTACTCCAGACCCTTCCCAGGAAAGATGAGCTCCACTCTGCCATAGCCAGTGGGTAGAATGACCAGGGCTGCAATTCCTGCCTCTGCATCCCCATTCCTCTGTAACAGTGCCATTAGAACTACCCTACAGTCACAGACCCTTCCTCCAAGCACATTCTTAGGCAGGAATTCAGTGTAAAAAGCAAGCAGCCTCATATAGAAGTGACCCGGCTGCTAGGCTTAGAGGATTAGAAGGGCTTTGTGAGCACACATGAGCAAAGCAGAAAGTGCCCACCATACTGGGGAATCCCAGTGGGCTGCCAGGGTCACAGAGTGTCCCTGATCTGAGAATCAGATGACCTCACCTGCACACTGAGCAGTCAGACATTTGTTAACGTGATGGGGACCCAGAAAAGGTTTTCCTGCAGGGGGACATCACACCAAAGTTGTGATCCACAGAAGGGAGGTAACGTGTTCATGAACCAAGAGCATGAGCTGGCTCCAAGAGCAGGTGTCTGGCCTGGAGAATACAGCTGGTTCTCTCGCCCCGGGGCAGGAGAGAAGGGTCTGGACTTTCTCAGTGGAGAAGGACCAAGATCCTGATCTGGAAGTTTTAATTGCATTTCTGCAGGCATTTCTGAGCCTGAAGCCTGACAGCCAGGAAGATGAATCAAGCCCTTTGGTAACTCCCTGGGCTGCTCAAGTTGAGTAGGGACCTGCTAATTACCTCTTGAAAGTACATTTGTGACTCAGATCCCATAACTGAGAACATTGCGTAGACACTGCACACTCTGTACCGAACCGAGCCCCTGCGAACGTCTTCCTAAATTTGATTTCCAATCCCTCCAAACCTGCTTTACTGTCAACCACACTCAGTCCAGGCAGGTGAAGGCTCGATGAAATCATTCATCTTTAGTATAAACTCCTTCATTTGACTTATTTAGCTTTACATTGTTCTTTGGGAGGCTGAGCTCCCCCCTCTTTTTTATATTAACACGATCCTACATTCAATTCTCTCTATAAAACCATTCTCTCTCTCTCTTTTTTTGAAAAATGTTTTAACAAGGAAACATTTATTTTAGATACCAGTGAGTGATGAAATAGGATTGATTCAAACTTAATCTTGGTTTGACGTATGAGAAACTGACTCAAATTTAGTAGTGTCAGAAATCAAAAACAGTTTACAAATACCCAGGAGGAAATATCCTTTAACTTTGGGGCCACAGAGAAAACAGTCCAGGTGGGGGGTCACAGGAAAGACGGAGTTTGGGGATGCTGTCATTTTATGAAATGAAGCTGTATTTAAAGACATGAAATCGCCAATATTTTAAAGTTCACTTCAACTCTACTTATGTGAAGTGGGTGAGTTTGGAACTAAACGGGTATAAATTTTAAAAACAGATAGATGAGACAGAGACAGATAGATATGTAACCTCAAAGAAGGAAGTTGGGTAAATGAGCCCAATGACTCTTTCTCGGATGGCATCAGAGTGGGGGTAGGCTACAGAAGAATGGCTAGAAGTCTACTCACGAGCAAATCTGTATTTAAGGCGTGTTTCCTTCCCATAAGCAGGGAAATGTGGGAGGGCAATTCTTGCCGATGTGTGAGTCACCAACTGAGTCACTGCGAGAGGCAAGCCCCATTGTTGGTCCCGGAATCCACTGACAAAAATGGTCATGCCTGAGAATTCCCTGTCACTTCTCTCAAACTGATGGTCCCCAAAGCACACATGCCTTGTGTATTCCTTAGAAGGACACTTCTGGGCAGCAGTGAGTGTCCCCAGAGGAAAGCTAAGAAATGAGAACCCATTGGGCGCCATCTTCCCAGGTGTTCAGATGTCCCATTGTCTCCACACTGGCCTAGCGTCTTGGGCTATAAGGTCTTCTAACCACAGGTACTCTAGGGTCTCAGAGCCTTGCTGGGTCCCCAGGTGGGAGCTGTGCTCTGCACTCAATGCCACCATCCATCCAAGGCCCAGGACAGATTCTACACCACTGATTCCAACTCTCATCCTGCCTCTCTTCTCCTTTTCAGCTTTTTGCCCTGAAGACCATGGGCATCTTGGGGGGTTAAAAAAATCTCATCAGGTCATGAGATAAAACACCTGTTCTTACAAGGGCACAGAAAAAGTAAGACAGTCCTGTCTGTGTAGAAGGTGGTGACTGTCTTCTTTTCCAGGTAAAGAAGCAGCGTGAAAGGGGCCAGAATGGGGGGTGGGAAGGATGGGTGAAGCAGGGTGGGCGGTGCAGGCCTCCGGCCATGGGGTAAGTCATGCAGCGAGAGGTGCCACAGAGAGAACAGGGATAACCAGACTGTAACAGCGTGGGGACACATGCGCAGCTGAATGACACTGAGCAGGACGGAGCAGAAGAACGGGGAAATGGAAAACTTAGCTTACTCAGTTTTACTTGGAGAACATGTAATAAGTCTCTAACCAAAAAAATGATCTCCAGGCTTAATGATAATTTAACCTCAGGGAGATGGATGAGTCTAGGTAAGAGAAACATTATGAACACCATAGGACTTCATGACAATAACCACTGTAGACAACATGATCACAGCATCGCAGGCTCCCTAAGTGCCTGTGTGAACTCATGCGTGAGACCCACGCACCGGCCTCACAAAGGAGGAGACACTAACACACCCACTGTAGGGATGGGGAAACTGAGCCTTCGCAAATTGACTGAGTTGCCTAGAGCATATTGTGAGGAAGCCCCAGCATCCTAACCCAGCTGCCTGCTTCCAAAAGGGGTGTCCAACCACTGAGCACACCACACCAAATGGCCTGAGACTGAGGTGGCTGCAGAGCGGTTTTGAGACATGGGAGATTGGAGGATGTGGGAAACTAGCCCCGTCCGTGGACAGAGACAATACATAACACGTAAGATGGAAGAAGGCGGGACGGCCACCTTACTAGTTGATGTTTTTCTCCACGCTTTTAACTCTAGGCCCCTGGAAAGGGCATCCTTCTCCCTTTCACCGGTACCGCATGGCCAAGGCATTCACCAGTCCTGTCACACCTCATGGAAGGTTGCACCTGACCCCACCTGACACAGATGAACTCTTTGTTAGTGAGGAGGTTCTTCACACTGTTGCCTCTGAGGAATTAGGTAACAGGAGGCCATGATGCCTCTTGTGTATTCACCACCTCCCCCCACGGACCACACAAGTACAGTTGCTGTTCTCAGCCTCCCAAGCCTGTCTCTGCCTCAGGGCCTTTGCCCTTGCTGTTCCGCTCAGTGCATGGCTTTCTCCCATGGGATATGCAACCCCGGTTCTCGCATTTCCTTTCTGTCTTTGCCTGACAGCCTTCCCCAGTCACCTTATCTACACTGGAGCCCCGGTACCCGCTCCCACCCTGTGTATCTCCCACACTTCTTACTGCCGATAGATTCTCTCATCACTATCCCACTGTGTCCTATTTGCCTGTCACGCCTCACATCCCTGGATGGAGAGCAGTGCCTGAGGCCATCTATCCTGCTTCACACGCCCCTGCGCCAACGGTCACCGTGGGTGTCCAACACGTCATTAGTAAATAAATGAATGAGTCGATTCCCACGTGCCAAATCCCAAAGAGATCATATGGTACTACTCGTCTGCCATGCTCCTGGAAGGATTTCTTGAGACAAACCATAGACATGAAGCTGCCTGTCATCAAATAAAGAAAAATCTCCCTATCTTTAGGCAAATATGGGACGAGCTCTCTGAAATTAAACCAAAGTCTGTAACGGGCACAGGAATTAAACGAAGCAGCCTCCGTGCAGGTTCCTGCTGCCACAGAAACTCAGTGTGGATGCAGCAACCAAAACTCCCCTCTGCTTAGGTCGAGGGCCCTCAGAAAGAAGATCTGCTCAGAAGACAATTTTTTAAAAAATCTTCAACAGGGAACAAACCCTTTATGGGGTGAGTCTCTGTTCCAAGAGCAGGGTCCCGGCCAGAGAGAGGCAATTGCTTTTGCCTTGGGCTTTGTCGCGGGAGTGTGGGTTTAAGTGGTCCGATTGTCCTCGCTGTTTATGAGCCCGAGCCTCCGTAACACCCCTGCGATGTGTCCTCCTAAAGATGTTCCCTGAGATATGACAGCGCTCGGCATTGTTTCCCTGCATACCACATTCATATCCCAGAGTAATCCGCCCTTCTTTTAACGGCTGATGACAGCTCCAATGGCTGGGCGAAAATCAGTTGAAGGAAAGGGAAGTCTTGTCGGAAATGAGATTAATCTTGTAACGAGTGTTCGGCTCTGATAACCCATCTGGGCACACAACTGCTTCAACCGGAGAGCAATTAACCTTCACCCGACAAGCTCTGTCCAACCGTTATAAACATTAAAGAGACAGAATCTTCCCCTCCTCCTTGTAGACTAAACAACCAGATTTGAATTCCACGTAAAGGGCCTCTTGCTGCAGATGTGCGCCCATGACAAAGGCCGGGGGAGAGGTGGGTCATGGCTCTGCTCCGGACTCAGGTAACCCGGACCTCAGCGGGAGCCCCTGGAGGTGGTTAGCGTGAAAAGTCAACTCAGGGCAGTTTTAAAAGAAAATTGCTAGTTTTAGGGGAGTTGGGCTCAGTTGCTTTCAGGCACGAACATATGTCTGCTAACAGCAACACAGCTTGAGTGGGTTTTTTTCTCCCTCTTCTTTTTCTTTTGTCCAACAGTAGGGACATTTGCACAGAGCTGACCCCTCACTTGCATGGGGTTCCTCTCTTCCAACCATGCAGGCCACCACATGAGTAAATGCATCTTGTGGTCACAGAAAGGAGTTTTTTTTTTTTTTTAATCTCTGAGAAGTTATTAGCTTTCATGGAGAGCAAACCTGTGATCTTGCCTTTATCAGCACACGCTGTAACCAACTGGGCTAACCAAGGAGGCCGCGTACAACAACGCCTGGTTAGGGGACTCTCCTGTGAAAATAACTTTCACAACACTGAGAAGAAACCCCTGACGTCACTTAACTTACCACTCAGGCAAAAGCTTTCTGCGGCACTCTTTAAAGATTTATTTCTTTATTTACTTGACACAGAGAGAGAGAGAGAGCATGAGAAACAGGGGGAGGAGCAGAGGGAGAGGGAGACAGAGTCTTAAGCAGACGGAGCCTGACGCAGGGTTCCATCTCACGACCTTGAGATCATGACCAGAGCTGCAACCAAGAGTCGGATGCTCAAATGATTGGGTCACCCAGGGTCCTCTGGAGCATTCTTTCATATGGGGCCACTGGCTTGTGTTTGTGGACATGGTCTTAACAACAGACAGATAAAGGATTAGGCCCCTGTGCCTTAGAGGGGACCACAGACCGAGGCGGGTACCTAAAACACCCCACAGAACAGGAGAGCAAGAACACGTGAGCACACATACAGAGTGATGTGGAGGACAGTCGTGCTACAAAACCAGCCTGTCTGCTCGTGGGCCTCCCCTCAGATTCTAAAAAATAAACAAATAATAAAAGGGGGGAAATGAGAACGTTCCCTCAGTGTGTTCTAAAATTTCTCTCTCCCAAGGTTTCAATCCAGGCTTCACGATGGCCAGAGTCGGCTCTCACAATACTCCAGGCTAACGTTCGATTTCATCTTATCCCTTGAACCCCGTTTCTTTTTCCAGTGGGCAAGTCTTGACATTCGAGGCCTCGGGGCTGGGTATGTACACGGCGGGGCTGGGCTTCCACCGCCTGTCTCACTCACGCGGGCCTCTAGGGACAGAAGGAGACAGGAGCATGGGAGAAGTACAAGCCCTCTGTGGGCAGCATTACTGCCCTGGGGACACACTCCCAGGGACACGGCCGGGGACTGTGCTCCGCGTGCTCCACTGCCCTTCCCGCCACTCTTGGGCAGGAGTCGTGAAGGACACCCCAAGGGACTGACCCCTGCCTCACAGGGCTTTCCACCGCCTCCGGCCTGCAGCCACGTAAGATGCAAGCAGAGAGTTCCATGGGCCTGCTTCTCGCAGTCGCCCTGGGGGCTGGCCAAAGTTTCTTCCAGGAGGGACCACCGTGTGCCCTCCAAGTCGACAAGGGCACACACAAACAACATAACGAGAGCTCCTACCCGGCCCTTGATTTAAATTTGCATGTCTCTCCCAAGAAAACCTTTCGGAGCCTTCACGGTCAGGGCTGAGATGAAGTTCACCTCTTTGTTGAGCGACTGATTCATGTCACAAGATGTGACACTGGCAGATATCAAAGCCAGAAGACAGAAATGAAACCCTGGGGCCTGACAATAACACAGGACACGATGCTACCTTATGAGCTTAGTCTGAGGGCCGTGGAGGTTTAGCCCGAGGACTTTTGTGAAAAAAGCCACAGGAATCACTTTTTTTTTTTTTTTTTAAAATAAGACATAAACAGCCACTCACCCATGAGTCTACACTGAGTGGATGGGGAGGGTGATCAGCTACCGGCAAAGCCAGCCCCCCCCATGACACTGACGAGCCCTGCGGGGCCCCCAACCTCCCTGTGCTTCTTGACATCCACCAAGTAAAGCTGTGAGATAAGGAAAAACCACAGCATCACACCCAGTATCTTGTGAAGCGGAGACAGCGGCGGGGGGACGCCTGCTTACAGTGATTTGTGATGTGGATCCTCACGTGGATTTCACACGCATGCCGCTCCGCTGGACGTGCTTCCCTGGGAGACCGACCGTGTTCGCAGATTCCCGAATGGTACTTACATGCGAGCATCCTGCCGGCGTCCCGGGATCTGCACACGGCCGTGAGGATCATCTTTCAAAGCCCGAGAGAAGCTGCCGACCTCGAGGCCCTGAACTGCGCACCTCCGCACCCCCCCCCCCAACACACACCTTCCATGTCCACCCGGATGTGAGCTTATTTGGAAGTAGGGTCTCTGCAGAAGTAATTATGGCAAGGATTGGGGGGTGATCATGCTAGAGGAAGGCAGACCCTACATCCAACAAGAGCTCCCCCGGAAGGGACCAGAGAGGACTGAACATCCAGATATGTGGAGAGGGCAATGGGAGGACAGAGGCGGGGTTCAGTGGATGTGGTGACAAGCCGAGGACTGCAGGCGGCCAGCGGAAGCTGGGAGAGCTGAGGGACCCGCTCTCCCTCACAGTCTGCAGAAACACGTGACACAGCGGGCACCTTGATTTTGGACTTCCCGCTTCCTAAACTGCAAGAGAATATATTTCTGCTGTGGTAAGCCATCCAGTTCCAATAAGCCATCCGGTTATTTAGTACGACGGCCCCAGGAATCTAATTCACTACCTGTGGACCCTGTTTGCAACAAAATATTTACCACCTGGGGGCATGATAGGGCCCAATGTTTGCCTAAGAGAATTAGCCCACGTTCCAAAAGTGCTTGAGTTTATGCCAAGAATTAGGTAAATCTCTGGTTGCAGCAACCAGAAAGCCTGAAGTTTTCAGAATAATGCTAAACTTGACAAACTTTCCATATCAGCTCCTCTGTCTGACAATGCCCAGGTTCTTGTGTTTAGGAACTTTCCTGCTTATAGCACTGGAGGAATAAATGTCTGGTTCACATTCTAATGAAAGTCATTATCATGTGGGAAGTTGTCTTCACAAAGATCTTTAAATGTCTCAAAATTTTATTTGTCTGAAAATAATTTTAGAAGTTAAAAAAAAAGCTAATAGAAATTAAAAGTTAATTTTTTTAGTATTTTTCCAGCCAACATTTGTGGGCACATTAGGCAAATTATGATTGTTTCATGTATATTCTCTCCCCCAACAAAATCTTAGTTCTCTTAAGAATTCCTTTCGGGATGCCTGGGTGGCTCACTGGGTTAAAGCCTCTGCCTTTGGCTCTGGTCATGATCTCAGGGTCCTGGGATCGAGCCCCACATCGGGCTCTTTGTTCAGCAGAAAGCCTGCTTCCTCCTCTCTCTCTCTGCCTGCCTCTCTGCCTACTTATGATCTCTGTCTGTCAAATAAATAGTGAAATCGTTAAAAAAAAAAAAAAAAGAATTCCTTTCAATTATCCTAAGAACAATTAGGAATGTAAAGATCTGAAGTATAATTGGGTTGAGAAACACTGGACCCTCCATGATCAATCTAAATTTCCTCTAACTTTTGGACTCCGAAATAAAAGTTGTGGGTTTTTTGTTGTTGTTGTTGTTGTTGTTTGGTTGGTTTTTTGTTTGTTTGTTTGTTTGTCTTTTCTTAGACTCCTTAAAAACTAGATTGCAGTTTAAAACTGCATTGCAGTTTTAAAACTTAAAAACTGCATTGCAGAGGAACCAAGTCAGATTTCTTTTATTCACATATTGCTGCTGAAGACATGTTCCACTTAGGGAATGATTTCTATACCGATTTGGTCACGTGTTCATGTTTTTGTTCATTCAGCAAACATTTGCAGAGAACCACATCACATGCCAGGCACTGTGCTAGGCGCAGGACAAGTGATGAACCAACTTTGTAAATCATTACATTGAAAAACAGTTCAGAGAAAAAAAAAAAATCTTACCAACAAAACAGAATGCATTAGGTTTTGTGAAAGATCACATTTTCTTTGCCTTACCTAGAATGCCTTAACCAGCAAAGCTCTCTAAGTTAAATCATATGTTTGGTAAACTTAAAATTTCAATAGGAAATCCAGTTTTATTATCTGGCTTAGATAAGCTGGTTGTTAACTGCTATTAAAGTTCATCTTTATTATAAAACAGATTGTCCTATAATCGAATACAAAAAACTTAGTTATTTATGAAGATGTCCCACTACATCATACCCATGGCAGATGTCATTTACATAATAATTATCATATGCAGATTTCATTTACATACTAATTACCATAGAGTAAGGGCCACCTGATTCACCAGTGATAATGGAAGCCCTCGGTGTGGACCAGTACATCGGATACCAGCATATGTTTTAAGAAATTAAGTTGCAGCTTCCCTGAAATTTCAAAGGAGTGGCTACAGTCACAAAAAAAGAGAAACAAACAGTGCCCACCATAGTGCATTAAACACTACACTGCATTTCTGTAGAGTTGTGAATTTCTTCATCATGGACTGTAACAGCTGAACACGGGCATGACCCAAGGCAAACCTTGGACATGCGAACACTGGTAGGTATTGCCACTTGGCAAAAGTGAAAACATTGCTTGGTTTTGCCCCATCCCAACAGGTGTTGTGGAACAGAACATAGGCTCCCAGAGCTGTATTTCTGCTTCTAGTTTTCAGTGGACAGCATCTCCCACGTGGCCTGGCAGAGAGATACGCCCTTGTTGGGTGCACCCTCATAAACGTTCCAATCACAAATTCTGACAGCCCGTGATCATCCCCCCTTCCCTAACATGGGCAGGTTCTTTAGGACACACATGCTTATGTCCAACATTAGCCATTCACAGGTAACATGGGGGCATTCAAGACACTGTCTTCTGATTGAAAAGCACAACTTTCCTCATAACCCCTGGGGCATCTAACACAATGCTGTGCAGATAATAAGAAGTCAATAATTGCTCAATGAATTAAATGAATGAATTCTGCACAGCATCTGAGCAAAGTGCCACTGCACTAATTACTGCTCTCGGTCATACATTTATCACCCAGATGTCTTAGTAGACATCTAAGGAAGGTCTGCCGCTCACTAGGCATGTTCATCAGGAACAAAAGATGACGTGATGCCAGCCATGTAACGTTAAGACACAGAATCCTGACTTCTAACCATCAGTGTTCAGAGAGTTTCTGGTCTTCAAGGAAATTCCACAGAGCCTTAATCATGGCCATTACTTGGCAATATGAGAATTCAATAGATGCTTCCTCCATCCTCCTCTAAAGAATGTACCAGCTATAGAGTCTGGCTCAAACCAGCACTTGACTTCCACTCTAGGGCCCCTCCAGAGACCAATGGTAACTGCCCATTTCAGGGATGCATTCATTCATTCACAGAAAAGGCAAGGCAGGTGACAGTGAACACCTCACCGTCCTCCACCTTGGTTTTTCTATGGATCCTCAAAATTGTTAGTTTTCTGGGCTCATGAAAATGCAGCTGAGTTCAGCAGCTAAAATTGTAAGTCCCATGTTGCTTGAACCATTGAATGGACCCCCAGTGGGGACTCTATAATGGAGTCCCCTCAAAGAAAGAGCCTGAGAAAGAAGCAAATGATATATAGGGAATGATCCTCATCTCTTTGGATGAAATAGGTCAATGTCTCTTTAGACAAATATCCAAAACACTGGAGGATACCTTTCAAAGGTCAAACACTGAAATAAACATAATCCAGGATGGATTACTTCAGAAAAAGCAATGAAGGTAAAAGAGTAAATTAAATACCAGGAACAAGACTAGGGTGAGTCACCAAAGAGTTCCCAACAGCGAACACTGTTTGCACATGATGGCATGTGGGCCAATGCGTGTATGACCAGGATGCAGGCCCTATTCTCATTCCTCATTCCATTCTACAGATGAGCAGATGAGGCACGGGAAAGTGAAGTCACCTTGCCAGGATGTGGGGGAGCTAGGACCTGCCCCGGGCAGGCTGGTTCTGCCCCACAAGACAGAATATGGGGCCTTAACCTCTAAAGGGGATCACAAGAAATTCAGCCCTTACTCCTCTTTTCTTTTCCATCCTGGAAAAAGGGAAGTGAGTAGAAAAGAACTCTTAAAGTGAGTTTAATTTCTCAAATGTTATTATTCTTTCTAAAGAATATGTCTCTGTGCATGGAAAAAAGACCAAAAAAAAAAAAATCCAAAAAGTGCCAAGTCTTCCTAGGCCCTTCATGGTATAATATCAATTATTTTAATTTCCTTTTCTAAATGCTTATTTTCTAAATCCTATAACAATTGTTTCTGGAATGGGGGAAAAGAACAAAGGTTTTATTATTGCTGCTGTTGTTTGAACAATATGCCATTCAACGGATATATGGAACGTGTATCCACTCCTGACTGAAGAAAATAAGACAAAACAAAGCCAACCACAAAGACCAGTCAAGCAGTGGGGATTTTCAGGGAGGAGGCCATTAGGGGTGTTTCTCTATCCTGCATCAAAGTCAAGTCTATCTGCTGTACAGCCTTGCACCAGCACCCCAGAAGCAGGATTCCAAGGGCACTCGAACCAACGTAGACTCAGGAGATCAGAGAGGTCAGTTGGCAACAAAACAGAGGTAGCAGAAGGTAGCCTCTGGAAGGAGGCGTGTTGGGCAACGCCTCTGGGAGTTTGGGCAAAACCTAACAAACCTGCACAATCAAGGTCCAAGGGAGGAAAGCAGTCTTCACTCCCACAGGAGGATTCTAAGATTTTAGTGTCTTCCAAAAACACAGGCAAAAGTACATCAACAAATGAGACTACCTCTTTGGGCAATTCCATGTCAATGCAACCTAAAGCTGTGTCCTGAGTGACCGTAGATAAAATCATCAGGATATACTCATGCATTAGCCTCTTCAAGAGATAGGACTACCTCTAACCATGTCTGGCAGCTTCTCGGGGTCAAGTACAATCCGCCTCCCCACAGGCAGCCATCAACACCTGTGGATTAGGTACGGGAAAAGGAGCCCTACCAGATACTGTGCTCTTGACTTTGCAAAGCAAGGATCCCAGGCGCCTTCTGATCATCAAAGGAGGTGCTCTGCCATGATGTGACCCAGCAACTAAAGGCAGCTCGGTTTTCTGATTATTTTCAGGACCCGTAGGAGATGCGGGCGGAGGTTTCCGTGTTTGGAGTATGTAAACATGAGTCTTTGGAGTTCTGCCAGTGCTTGACTTGAGTGGTTTTCAGGTGCTGTTTATTTTGTTTAGTTTATTGTGAAGTGTTACTGTTTGTTGACTTGGTATATTATTTTCCCTTACAAAAGGGCCAGTCGGTAAGGACACATCCTGTAGATGGATAATTGATGATGCCCCATTGTTCAGTGTTTGTGTGTTGTGGTTTTATGTGCTTTGGTTCAAAGGACCCAAACAATGCATTCATTGGAACTTAATAGCCGGTGTAAAATCAGCACAGAGAACAATCTGTGTACTGAGATTTTTGTACCCAAATCCAGAGATCTCTGCTTGCCTGGAGAAAGCAAAATCTAATCTGACCTTCACTCTAAATAACCCCGGGGGAAGGGGGGGTGGGGGGGGACTGCACTTGAATCTCCAAGAGGCTTATTTTCTCCCAACGACAAAGGCAGACTCATGCATCAATCACAGTGATTCACAGGAGACTGAGGGGCGTCCAGGACACCCCTCTTACTCACAGACACGACTGTCTGGTTACACCGTGCCAACAACAGCAAGCAGACAAGAGCAAGGATGGCAACGAGGGACCAAAGCCATGACCTTAGAGACACTGGATTTTCCACTGCTCCGAGACAGAGGATCCTGCCAGAAGATCTGTAGCAACAGGTCTATTCCCCTTAGAGAGGAGATAGTGAATGGTGGGCCACACATGCGCGGGGGAAGTTTCCAGTGGGAGCCCTTCCTGCTGCGGTGCGCCTCTGACTGGCCTGGCTATCTGCGTAGGAAGTGAGCGCAGGAAGTATCTGTCTACAAACCCTTTATCCTCAAGGCAATTGCTGCAGCAGCATTTTACTGTTTACCAAAGCAGTAAACATGTGATCTAAAAAAAGATGTTTTCCATCTCCAAAGAACAAGGCTTCACCAAAATATATGTGTGCTTATTTCATAAGCAGCCTCTTATCAAAACTCTTTGTGGTACAATTGTGCTTCCCATAGAAGTGAGTCAATGGGAATGGCTTTTAAAGGAGGACAGAAGGTACAAACGGTGTTTTTCCTCACAAGGATGCTTCTCTGGGGAAGTAAATTTTATTCCTCCTCTAAAGCTTAGCACAGGCTTACTGGAGCTTATGGTCTCTGGTTCAAAGGTAAAGTCAACAAGACTATCCGTATGAACTCTCATGGGTGGGATGGATAATTCCCAAGTCAGATAATTCATAAAGTCATGCGTATTTGACCTTGGACAATATTACTTCACATGGGATTCTACATGCACTTCTAATTCTAAAAGTTCACATGCAGTGAAGTAAAAGATAGAACTCTAATGTCAATGTACAGCTAGGAGTTTTGACAACATTTACCAGGCAAAGAGGAAGCTCCTGACCAGTCTTCCCAGTACCGTCTTTATCCCAGACTGAAGGCCTGCGAGCCTGACCCATCCCAGATCCCTGAAAGGAGAGAGGTCCTGCAGAATCTGGGAGACCCAGTGTGATGTGAAAGGGGGCAGGTCCTAGAGGGACCTCTGAGCACCCTCGAGGGTCAGATGGGTCCTTCCTCTTCGTGGCTGTTGTCCCTTATGGTTTTGAGCCTCCCACTGGATTGTGTGCTCTGGCAAAGACGGAGAAAGAGGAGAAGGTGAGAAGTAGAGCAGAGCAGGGAGCGACCAAGCATCGAGGGTCTTCTCCAGGAGAGGCTATGAACGAACTCGGCTGCCAGTCACCCTCAGGGCCAAGAAAGCCCCGAGGAACAGAGAACTCACTGTCTTGTAAGAGTTTTTACTTCATAATAAAGGAAAAAGAACATGTTAGAGGAAAAATGGCTACTTGAAAAAAAAAAATCCCTCAATTCACAAACTGTTGCGGAAATTGAGAAGGGGGCAAAAAAAGCTTTTGTGGATTTTCTGATTCTAGCCCTAGGAGAAAAATTTATCTGACTTGAGTGAATAGTAAAATTAGCTAACGCTTATTAAGTACTTCACATGCACTCAGAAACTTTCAGTTGATCTCTGGAGGTAGGGACTATTGTTACTCCCCTTTCACAGACGGAAAAACCCAGATATTGTGAGGTTAAGTGCCTGTCAAGGGTGAAAAGCAGGAAGACCTTTTCCATCACTCCCTCCCCCACCCCCCACCAACCCCAGGAGGTGCTAAGACCCTGCAGAGGTGAATTCACCTGCCAGCTCCCTTATCATCAAGCTCCTGCCACCTTGTCCCAGGCCAGCCCCTCCCCCGCCGCCCCTCCCTTCGCCTGCAAGCCAGATAAGACCAATCCTTCCCCCACAGAGGCTATTTTAAGGACTCTGTGAAGACACAGAGGGTATCAGTGTCCCCCTGGGTGTGAGATAAACACAGGCTGTGCTTGCGCTACGTCACCTCCAGCTTCCGTGGCCCTTTGGAACACCAAGGAATGCCCACATTCAACACGGGTTCAAGAAACGCTTGGCAATATGAAACCACACATGCTTTTTTTTTTAACTTGGAGCAACGTCTTGGGAAATCTGCCTCAAATTGAGACACAAACTAATTGTGTTGACAAATTCTGAAGTGTTGTTTCAACAGTTTCCTCTTTCTCAAAGGTGAGCATCCCATGCCTACGGTTAAGTTGCAAAGTACCACTCAGTACAGGGCCCAGTGGGACCCAAAGGGGATGGCATGCTCAACTTGCTACCAGCCCTGCGGGAACGTGCTTACCAGGGTGGGGGGAGTTTTCTCTCCAGGACAGACTCTGGGTCCAGGGGAGAAAAAGAAAACAAACAAACAAAAAAATCAATCTGCTCTTCTGTAGTTTTATAAGGGGAAGACCAGCTGCTGTTCAATCACCAAGGTGGGATGATTTAAAGGCGGCTCTGGGAAATGCAAGAGTGCGGCTTCTTTGTCCGATACGTTATAAACGTGCTTGACTACGTTCTCCGGGACGTGACATGCATTGTCTTGAACAGAGGCATGGGAAGGAGCAGCCCTGACGTCCGTGTTATGACTGGATTATGATGTGGCTTTAAAAATAAATAATTCTGCTTGCCCTTGGCATTTCTTTTCTACACGTCTCAACACGTATCTGTGCACAACAGAAGGTTACCGTTCTCCCCAGCGTTGAACCCCACGAGCGCGCCGCTGAAAGACTCGTAAGGCCTGATGGAAAACGGGGCTGCATTTTCGTGACTGAAGCCAAGGCGAGAGCAAGGAAGTGGATACTTGGGTTGAGGAAATTTAAATCAGCAGCTGATTTGGAATCTGGAACCACTGCCCCTTGGATATTGCCAAATATGGGAAAGAATTCGTGTCACCGAGCAAATACAGATGGGTGCTGGAGTCTTAGCTCTCAAATTTTCTGGCATTTTATCATGATTAGTCACCAAAAGTAGAATAATGGTTGCCGATGGAGTTTTTCACACAAGAGTAGCAACAAAATTAGCCAGTTATAATAACTGTCATTATTCAAGTTACGTAATGTATCACTATACCTTTTGATACATCATTTTTTTCTACTCAGCCTATTTAATACTTGAGGCGAGGGCAAAGAGCAGGACAAAGAGATCATAGGATGATAAACTGAGGGAGACAAATGGATTTGTGTTACCTAAGCAAGGTCCTCAGCCTCTCTAATCCTCTACCCTCCTGTGCACAAAAAGCAACAGTATCTAGGGGGCATGCGGATCATTTGAGATAGTGTGAGCGCCTAACCCAGAGCTTGGCCTTTATGTAGTTATGAGGATGATGTTAATTTGGATTAGGAACTCAAGATATAACGGCTACCTCTTAAAAATGTTCCTCTAAACTCTTCCAAACATCCATTTAGTTCCATATAATTGATTTTTATTTAACTAGGAGAAGTACCTCTATAAAGAAATACAACTTCTATTTAAAATCTACAATAATGATTAATTACTCTGACAGCTTAATTTTCTCTTTATGAGTTCAAAGGATTTTAATTTTAAAAAGATTAACACAAATAGTTTAAATTTTAACATATATCCATGGAGCCCCTATCCTTTGCCAGTTGCTGTGGAGGACACAAAAGAGGTGGATAGACCATCCATAAGCTCGAGTTCAAGGCTCGCGTAGGTCTGTATGTGAGAAGTATTCACAGCGTATC
The DNA here is from genome assembly GCF_009829155.1 of Mustela erminea. Classification (NCBI taxonomy): domain Eukaryota; kingdom Metazoa; phylum Chordata; class Mammalia; order Carnivora; family Mustelidae; genus Mustela; species Mustela erminea. The sequence goes on from NC_045614.1 coordinate 213,721,049, forward strand.
CACACTCGCAAACACAAGGAGAGCCGGGAGTATGTGCTGACAAGAGACAATGAAGCGCGAGAGAACGGACAGAATGAAGAATGATCTTAGACTTAGAAAACATGCCTCAGCCAAGTTCAATAAGAGGAATGTGTGGGAAATAAGCTGGGTCAAACAGAACGAAGGCATGAATAAGAAATAGATCTGGAGGTCACAGTGGCCACCGGTTGAAATAGGTTCATGAAAAAAAAAAAAAAAGGGAATGAAAGACTATAAATAAGGAAACACAAATAAAAGTGAGAGGCCGGTTTTGCTTGTCAGAATGGCGAAGATTTAGAGGGTAAAATGTACACAGTTGTCTTGAGTGCACGCAACTGACTTCCTTCGTGGCTCGAGGTGGGGACGGGTACAGTCCTTCCGAAGAGTCAAGTGGCAATTGTTTTTTAATTGGCAAATACTTCAATTTGCCAGTTAAAAATATGATTTTAAAAATACGTATGCCAAGGCACCTGGTTGGCTCAATGGGTTAAAGCCTCTGCCTTCAGCTCAGGTCATGATCCCAGGATCCTGGGATAGAGTCCCACATCGAGCTCCCTGCTCAGCAGGGAGCCTGCTTCCTCCTCTCTCTCTGCCTGCCTCTCTGCCTGCTTGTGATCTCTGCTATCAAATAAATAAATAAAATCTTAAAAAAATATATATGTATGTCCATTGACCAAACAATGTCTTTTGTAAGCACTAATAGTAACAAAACGAATTAAAAAAAGAGATAGAGAATATATTGCAATGCAAGTACTGAAAAATCGAAAGCAATATTATTTGCTGTAACAGGATATTGGTTACATAAATGATAATACTTATTTTAGATGGAATATAATGAAGCCTAAAGATTCTGCTTATGGAAAATGTGTAGTGACATGCGGAAATTCATCTAAAACAACATTAATTGAGAAAAAGTAGATGGATCGTCAGGTGGATAAAAAGACAGAAACATATAGTAGGAAGACACACACCAAATTTGTTCATAATTTTCCCTGGCTGCTTGGGATCAAGAGCAACCTATATCAACTTTGTAGTGATTTTTTTTTCATTTTCTCTATGATGAGGATGTTTTATTACTACAATGTGTGCAAAACAACAAGATGTATTTTTCAAAATTAACGAGGAAACAGAACAGTGGCGATATTCCAAGATTCCTATTCTTGCCCTAATCAGGAGCAAGATAGACCGCAGGCCGCCTGCCCGCCTTCAACAAAGCAGCAGCCTCTGCCCTCCCAGCAGAGCTAAATCAATCTTCTGACCCGTCGCACCCCCAGTATGCTTTACTTGTGTGTGTTTGGTACCTGCCTTGCTGTACCCTAACCCAAGGACCCCCATAAACTCCTCCTCCTCCTGTAGCTTGGTGCCTCCCAGACACAGGTGTGATCTGTTCTCAGTGGGAGACCATGGTACTGACCCGCAGAAGTGACCCTGTTCTTTTTGAAAAGCACTGGAAGAGAGACTGTATGTCTCGGGGCTTCAACACCGAAGCAGGACAAGGAAAGGCTCAATCCATTGGGATGGTCCAAGGGCATCTGCCGTGTCTGGAAAACATACCAGAGGCTCTACAGACTTCACCTCCTACCCACACAAAACAGGATAGCCATTAGAATCCCATTTCACAGGGGAGGAAACTGAGGTCAGACAGGTGAAGTCCCACAGGGTCACGTGACTAGCCAGGCTCAAAATGCAGGTATGTCTAGCCGTCACCGGATGTAAGGAACGAAGACCCAGCGGCCACGCTACAGAATGCCCAGGGCAGAGACGAGCTGTCCTCCGCCCTGTTGGGACAAAAGGAGTGAGGTGGGTCCTGGGGCATCTGAGGTGTTTCCTAGCCCCAAAAAGAAGCCACCAAACAGGAGGGCTGGGAGACTGCCTCTGTCACTCTTCTCAGAAGAGCTTAGACCTCAGAGAAACTTCTAGTCCAGGCTTTCCCACGGCCTCCTGTATAGCAATTCTCTTCTGAATCAGCCATTAAATCAGTAGATCTGCCAAGTTATTGGGATGTCACGGTGGAGTTTTCTGCTTTGGGTCAATACTTCTAGAGGGAATCTTACTCTGAAGTTCTAAACACAGAAGTAATATTTTCCTGAAGGTGTTGACAACGGTTGTTTTGTTTTTTTATTTTTAGGTATGCTTTTCAAGAGACCTAAATAAGCATAAATATGTGTATGTGTGTGTGTGTATTTTAATAAAGGACTATTTTTCAAAATAATAGTAATAATAATGAGATAATCACTTTAAAGAAAATGTAGATAATTCAGAAATGATTCAGGCTTTCAGAATATCCTCTGAGTGGAGTACAATCCTGCATAAGAGTGTTTAATGGAAAAAGAATCCAAAAATTTCACTGTTCCCTGTTCTCCCTTCTGTGGTCACTGAGTCAGGACCCTGAGTGCACAGGTGCACAAACACTCAGGGAGCTAGGGAGACACGTGTTGCATCGGGGGGCGGGGGGCGAGATGGTATCAGGGAACTGCCCACGAAAGAAAGCAGCAAGCCTTTAAGGTAATAGCCTGGACTCCCATTCTCAGGCAAGGACAGAGATCAGGGCCTGCTCTGGGGACATGACTTTTACATAGCAGGACAGCAGCATTTTATATCTGACATTCCTTCCATTGCCACTGAGCACCCCTACCCCCCGAACCCTGCCAAAGTTACGAGGGTTGAAACAATTCTCATTCCACATAAGCAAATGGGCTGATAAAAATCTCGTGCCTAGAGCTTAATCACATCCACCAAACCCCTAGGAGATGAACTTTCTTTCATATAACCCTGAGCTTTTTACTAACTTTTCCTTCACACATGATGGCAAATATTCAGAGTGCCTGCTATGTACAAAGCATGAAACATATAACATAAGCAATACGTTTTTAAATTAACACCATGTTTCAATCATCATCAAACCCTCCAACGTCCGTTAAATCAAAGTAGCTTCTTTAAACAACTAATTGAAACAGTAATAGTATGCTCCCTCATCCAGCCTTGTAACTTTCCACATCCTGTCTGTTTCCTAAGATGCTTTCCACTGGTTCTGCTCTCTCCTTGTCCTTCAATGTCAGATCTCCCTGATAACGGAAAATCCCCACATTCCCATTTTAAAGACTAAGGATCTTGAAACTCTAGGATCAGGAGTTGTAATATGGGATTCACAGGCCACCGGAGGAGTCCAAGAGTTGAATTGTACTTGGAGAGAATTCCCTTGCTTTATCATTATAAGTATTACATTATATGCATTTAAAAGCATTTATCCCGAGATGGAATCATAGGCTTCATTAGACTTGCCAAGTGATCCAGGGCATAATGAAAGGGTCAGGGAATTGTCTGGGAGATTGGATTAAAAGTCCTAACCGAAGCATAACGAAAGTCCCTAGACTAATAACTAGCTCCTTGGAGCCTGGAAGCAGCACCGTGCTGTCCCATGCAGAAGGAGGGAGACAGAGTATTAAGCACCCCTCAGTATTGTCAGATGATGGAAAAAGCAAAAAGCAGATGGAAATAACAAAACTGATCCATGAACTACCTATGGGGACATCACCCTTGAGGCTTACGTGTTTTTACGAGGACTCTTATAATCTGATCTTAAAATCCATGGACTCTTAGAGATTAATGGGCACTCCCAGATAAGGCCCCCAAATTCCTTAACTTCTTTCAACGGAAACTTTCTGTCCCCAGTTCCAAGCACCAAGAGAAAATGATGACGAGAGTCACTGAGACGGGATAAACACACCCAAATTCCATAGGAAGGCACTAGCTTTACGATGTATTATAAATATTAATGCAGAAAAAAAAAACCCACTCCAATGGGGAGTACCAAATTCAGTGCCTCTGATGCTTAATCGACTAATTAATTTATTTACTGAAACAACAACAACAGAGTGCATTTGAGACTAGAAATTGCCTGTATGACAGACTGTTTCCTAATTCTAATGGACAGCCGTAATTCTCCCTATGCTCATTTGAGCTTTGCACTCACATAATTAAAACTGCAGTCAACAGACTTAGACCCTCTTTTTCCACCCTATAAACAAGTCTGTAAAATCATCTCATTACTTTACCCAGGAAGCCCAACAGATCATGTCTTAAAGGAAGTTACCTATAAAGAGGGACTATTTTACTTGACCAGAGGATTAAAAAGAATCCACTTGAAGTCATTTTAAAGTTCACCTGAGATACATACAGAACACACATAACCAGTGCCATCAAATGTTAAGGCAAACATAGTATCCTGGACAAGTATCAACTATGACCCAAAATTTATTCTAGAATCACAAAACACTCTAGCTTTAAAATAACTTCATATCTTCAGAAATGTATGCTTCAAATGAAACAGTATTACACATTCATATGTTTCACAAACCAGACCCCCCCCTCCCAGGCCAAAGGACAGGCTGTTACTTCAGTGTCCTTCAATACACTGATTTTTTTTTTTTGAAACACACAATTGTACTCAAGCTATTCAAAATTCACAAAGAATATCTGATTTAATTGTTATGAAATATGGACGCAATTAGGAGTGAAAACAGGAATAAAAAAGGGTAGCATTTTGCACTATAAAATCAAATAATTTCTGCTCATCAAGTTGAAAGAGAGGCACGTCAACCTCCAATTTTAAAATTCTTTTCCTGTGATAGTTACATGTCAACAGACTCCAATCCTTGAAGCCCACAGAAAAAACAACCTCTGTAAGGTTAGTCTTTGATGCATGATTGTTTCATGTATATTACTGAACGTTCCACAAAAAAGAAAGAGAAGTAAAAGTTGAACAAAACTTCTAAGACACAGTTCATGCAGTGGGCATTCGTCATACCCTCTAATACAAACCTTTCAGATGTCAAACCAAGGAGGGCTTTTGAAAATGCTTTGGCCCAATTCAGGGCCAAACTTCCATACACATGAGCTTTCAAATTAACCAAGACCCTTGACGAAAACACAACCGAATACCTCCCGCCTACCTATGCAGCAAAATGAAAGACACACAACTATCAGAGCTTTCTTTTTTTTCCTTTCAGTTATGTGTTCGCTGCTGATTTTTCTCCTTTCTACAAATGTCACCAAGGCAAGGTGGCCTTGAAAAATATTTTAACAGCCCACATTTCCCAGACGCCATTCCGCAGCCTTGCACTAACTATCCGACCGGCTTGGCTTACAGGGATTAGGCCATGTTTAGGCTCCCAGGCAGGTGGATTCATCTCCCCATTAATTTCTCTATGCTATCTACTAGAGACATTTGCAATAAAAACACATCAGAACCCACACCCCAGAGCGGTCAGCCACTGCTCTCCTATTCCCACAAACCAACCAAGACGGGCAAGAACGTATACTCACAGCGCACAGAGGAGTAGTATTTTATTAAAGATAAACATGTCACCCAACACACCGAGTTACCACCATTTGAGTTATGAGACCACTCCACTCTCAGCATGAAGGATCCGAAAACCAAGTCAACACTGGCGTGTCCCGTGACCAGCCGCCACTTGCCAGGTATCTCTTCATTTCCACCGGGGCTGGCTGGCACCCCGGAGGCTAAGGAGTCATTCAAGAGCATCCAGAAGTTCAACATTTACCAGCCCATCTTTTTCTCCGACCCTACCCTCCAACCTCTCCGAGTCCATTGCCTTCCAGCAGATCACACATCCGCGCACCGCTAGGGATCGTTAAAGAATACGAAAATTCAGACGCGCTCCAAAAAGCCTTTGCAAAAGTCATCCACGGCCCTCAACAGTGAATTTAGAAACCCCAATTTTTTTCTGAGTTTGAAGTTTTTAAGCCTTGCGGATGGTTGGAGTAGGAAAAAGGAAATTTACTAGGCAGTGCAGAGGAAATCTTGTTGTCCTCTATTGTGGTAGTGGGGGTGTTGCCCAATCCTGACTTATCTGCCTTGATAAAGGAAACCAAAGAAAAGAGTAACAAGCACAAGATTTTGTCAAACGAAAAGGAACCCTTTCCTTACCTTAATAGTGCTGGCCATAATGCAATCACGTTTATTGATCGTTAATAAATGTTAATAATAATTATTGCTTCTCTCTGACCAGAAAGTAGTTTTGATGAGGTTGTTTAGAGCGGATGAGATTGTGCTAAGTCTGGGAAATGAAGTCAGCCAATGGCAGGAAGAGGTTTCTATTGGTCCTGGCGGCCCAGCCCGAAGAAACAGGATATTTGGGAGTGGAGAGATAAGGGACCCTGAAAACAATGTTGTTTTTCTTGATGATATGCAGCCAGGAGATTTTTTTTTTTAATTAAAAAAAAAAGGCATCAATTGCCTGGGACAAGACTGCCGCAGCAGGTGTGACTTGGTGTGCCGCCGCCGTGTGACACGCTGCCCCGGGCAGGATGCAGATGTGGCGGGACTCCGCATGGCTTCACACAGGCTGTGAGCACCTCAGAATGAGGTGCGGAGGGCCCTCTACAGCCAGGTGCCAGGCCTTCGGGGCCCCCAGCGCCTTGGACCTGCCCCAGGACTGGGACACAGGACTTGAGCCCCTCCTCCCCACACACTACTGTCCCTTTCTCCCAAAAGGAAACTCGGCGGGTAGAACTTATTTCTCATTAATGGAATAATACATTCGCTTGCGGACTTTTAACAGCCTCCTTTTATTCAACATCTCACGTGAGTCTTCCAGAAGTTTCATTTTCTCTTTCCAAACACAGGCGATTTTTACTTGTTTCACAAGAAACCTGCTGAAAACAGCAAGACTCGAGAACCGACAAGGTAAGCGAGTCAAGTGAAGGGAGATATAACCCCATCAAATCCTCATGTTTAAACATGGATTTAAAATCCAAAGAACTAAAAATAAATAGATACATAAGTAAAACCCAAATAAGTGAAATTATACGACCAATGGTCGTACATAAGGTCGTTTATAAGGTGAGCGAGCTGGTCCCGCTCTGAGAAACGTCAATGCCGCAGACCACAGACCCCGAGAGAGGGTCTGGCTCTGCACAGATGCCCCGTGAAGACCTCATTAAGTGTTTGAAAATCCGAGCTGCCAGTTCAGGGCCATACATTTGTTTTCCACTCAAGGAAATACGGCTAATGGAGGCCTGGACATTCCTTAGAGGACTTCAGGCCTTTAATTACTCATTTTCAGGAAATTACTTGTTCTCTGGAAGAAACAACATTTTGCTTTGAATCTCGCTACACGAAAGTGGGACCGGGGAAGAGGTGTGGTCCCCAGAGGGGACCCCGCAGAACAGGAGAGACCAAAGCCTGAGTCATTCCGCAACACTCGGGTCCAGGGGTTGGACGGGCCGGAGAACGGATTTCACTCAGACCTCAGGCCGGCACAGTCTGAGTCCTGCAAATGAATCCGGGTTCCCGCACCTTTCATGGTCCCCTGACTCACCCCCCTGTGTTAGGATAGAAGGAGGAGGAGGAGGGAGACAGAAACAAACCAAGAAACAAAGGAAGACAACAAAGGGGAAAGAGAAAATAAAAGAAATCCTGTTCTGGGTCAAAATCAGAACCTTCAAGTTCTCGGCATCTACACTTGGAGGGGGGCTGATTTCCCCTCTTTTCATCTCTGAACAATGAATGAGATGGCAGGCTGATTAAAATTTTGTTTCCCTGAACATTTCAAAGTACTGAGATGTTTTATCTGGGCAGCGTCCACAAGGATTCAGGAGTGCTGAGAAAAACGCACTCGGCTCCACCGGGATTGCTGCTGTCCCGAGGAGCACCGGCTTTCAAGGTTCACTGCAGTACCCCAGTGAGCAGCGCTCCTGTGGCTTCCCCAAGGAACAGCCTGAACCAGGATGACCACTTTGCTAACAAAAGAGCCCTGGACAAAGTGTTGCCTGATCCTACCCCCCACCCCTAGTTTCCTGGGTCCCTGCCTACCCCCCTCCTGCCCCATCTACCCTCAGAGATCTCATTCCTCACGGAGCTTTTAATTCCTTGGTTACTGCTTACTTCAGCTCTGTAAACTGAAATCTCTTAACTCTTTATGCAGAAATAAATTCCCAATGTACAGAAACAAGATAACACGAAGGATTCTTAGTGTCCTTCACCCAGTGACTCCCACTGCTGGTGATTCGCATGATTGGCTTTGCTTCCTCTCTCTCTTTTTCTCTCTAATATTCATATGTATAATGCCGATATGTGTATACTCACATATACCCTTTAGTCTTTAATTAATGGAGATATTGTTTTAGCAGAGACTAATTTCTTTGCTTGGATACTTAGAAACAGAAAACCAAACACTACTATTTTATCTATTTCCTGATGATTCTATCCATAAATTTCATTTGTGTTGAATTTTGAAAAATCCACACAAATCTAGAAAGTAGTCTTTATTAGATCATTCAGGAGTTATAATTCCCGCCACAAATGTTTAGAAATTCACATCTTCCTCCTTTCTAACAACAAGATGTTCAATTGATTCTTAGCATCTTTAAAGACAGTAATCTCTGATATCTAGAATGACAGCATAGCATCCAAGTCCGGTATTCTCTGAATATTTAATGCAAAGTTATTTTTTAAACTTGGGCTATTCATAGTATAAGGCATAGTTATTCATTAGAATATAGTAGTACAGAAACCATTTCCTAAGACAAGCATTATCCTGGGGAATCAACCAAACATAAAGATATCAGTTTATCCTCCCCTTCACCCCCTACCTCAACTCTGTATCTACAACTGGCCTCAGCACCAGGTCACTCACCAGCCTAAGGACTGGGACCTTCTGACCAGACACCCCTGTCCTGGGAGAAGGCCACCCTTCAGGTAACCAGGCAGACCCATGTCAAGGGCAGTCTAGCAGTGGAGTACTGCCTGGGGGCTATTCTGTCATAAGCTTACAGAACAGGGTCCTTCTCCACCCTCCCTGGAATGCAGTAAACACCATGCTGGACCAGTATGGCTCCCCAGGGTCTGTGGACATCAGAGCCCATGACTAAATTCTGCATTTCCTTTTTTACTTACCTATCGTGGACCTATTACCCACAGCTTTAGGAAAACCCTTTGTAAACCTATTCCTGTTTTGGTTCAAATGAAAAAAAGGAAATCCTATAAAATGAACCCTATATTTACTGTAACGATAAAAGGGACCCTGTCATTTATGGGCCTTAAAACCCCGTCTTCCCATTTTCTAAAGAGTCTGCAAATTCTCACCCTCATTCTGTTAGTAACTTCTCTAGGGTGGGGTACACTGAGGAAGGCCAAGAGTTGAGACACTTTGGATGAGGGCAATATTGTTCTAAAAATGATGTAGGAGCACAGCAAAGACATAATGAACCCCAATTTTAACTGGAGACACAAAAGAAGGTTTGCTCCTGAATGATTGATCCCTTTCTTAAATATCCATTCACTGAGATGCTCTTTATCATTGAAAACATTGCGGGAAGAGTATGTAGGTCTATACTCAGTGATATGGAAAATTGTTATAAGACTACACCCAGTACCTTAAGAACCCAATGATAAAGGAGACTTATATCACAGACCCATTTTCTAAAAGGAAAAAGGCAAGACAGAAATACTAAGAGGCTCCACACTGTGGACTAAGGGTGGAGGAGCTTCCTTTCCTTGCTTGTTCTTCCTCCTCGTCCCCTGGTTCACCTAGATTTCCCAACATTTACAGTAAATTGAAATGGAAGTTTAATGTAAAAGCTCTATGAGGAACATGCAGCGTGCTATGTTTTTATAACAATCTGTGTAACCCGCAGCTTGCAACACCTGCACCTCTCAGGCTCTGTGTGTGTGTACCCAAACTCGGGCTCCTTGTTAAATGTCTACACAAAGAAGAGAGTGGTTCTTTTTTTTTTTTTTTTTTTTTCATTCCAGTGACGAAACCCAGAAGACACTCGAGTGTTTTGTCACGGTCATCTACCCAACATTAACCCATCCCGTGGGGATTCATAAAGTGTCTTTTTCATGACAGGACGAAGCCAGGATGACAGGGCTCTGTCCAGCCACTGAGTGTCCCAGCATTCAGGAAGTCTGTGTTTGTTTACTTACATTCCACCCACATAAAACTGCAGAGCCTGGAAGCAACCCATGAAATGCAAACTTTTGAAGGGTCGAACAATAGGACAAAGTGCTCCATATTGTCCCTAAAATGACACATGAATCTTAAAATGCATAATGTTTGGATTATTCATGAAAGCGCTGTGAGAAGGATGTCCCAAGGATTCTTGCCAGGGACATGCCTGAGATTATAGACAAGGATCCAGCATCTGGAGCTGCCCCCGCAATGGAAAACTACATCCCTCCGTGGAACTTTTCCGTCTGTGTCAACTGGAGGATTCGCCTGAGAACACAGGCAGCATAGGCGCTCTTAGCCCCCAAGGTCACTCGTTACATGCCGGTTACAGATCGTTTTTCCATTCAAAGCATACTTTGTGAGTACAGTTTCACTCCACTGGGTAAGACTCTGTGTGTGTGTGTGTGTGTGTGTGTGTGTGTGTGTGTGTGGTGCCCTCCAGCAACACATTAAGAAATAATCCAATTACAATTTAAATAACTATTCTTTCAACACCTTCCCTGAGTGGTTAATATATTTTTCAGCATCTTGGGTGATTTGAACTCATCTAAACTGGGGAAATTCTTATCACATACTAAATCCTCAACTTCTCAACACCAAGTTGCAATTTCCTTAATTTTGAAGCATGCATCAGGTCAGTTCAGTTCTACAGGAGCCAAGGGAGCAATGACTTCGACGAGCACCATTTCATAAGCATCAGATATGTTCTCGAATTCGGACAACTCTGCTCTTCCCTAATTCCTTAAGTCTCTAAAAATGCAGGAGTCTTAAAACCACCATTAGGAACCTTAAGTATGTCCGTTTATTATTCAGGACTAAAAAGAAAAGAAAAAAAGAGAAAAAGAAAATCCTAAGAAAAATTAATTTGTACAATAGTTTAAAGGAACTTAAATTTCCTGCTTCAATGATCATGACCCCACATACAATGCGTGAACCATTCAATGCATCTCAACATCTTCATCCATACAACTGGGTAGAGATAAGTAGAGATGTCACAGTCTTTAGATTGCACTGGTCACCTTGAGCATGGTCTACCCACAGGGCAGTCCAGCCCCCATACCATGCAACTGGAGGGGACACAAAGCAATGGGGCCCTCCAACCCAGAGGCAGACATGCTCCTCTGCCCCTGCTCAGATCTCTAGTACTATGTCCCACTGACTTCCTCAGCAATCACCCTGGCCACCCTGAGAAGTTATTTTGGGCTGTTTAAATTAACTTAGATTTTGATCGAGTTACACTTAAAAAAAATACATAACCTGAAAGTGTAACTTTCAGTTACACTTATTAAGTCTATAAGTCTCACTTATTAGGTACTAGTATTCAGCCTTTGTTTTTGTCTTGATATTCATAAATTATTTTGTAAAGAAACTATATGCTATTTTTTAAAGAAAGATAAGTTGCACGAGAATGCATCCCCCTCTCCCCCGCATAATGGAAATTTACAGAGGCGCCTGCGTTAGACAATTGCTCTCCCTGCTTTTATAAAGTCTGCTTTGAGTCAGATTCAGGTGGCGTTTCTTTCTATATCGCTTAATATGTTTCCATATTTGCTAATTTATTTATATCACAAATGGAATCAGAAACGAAGCCAAGGAACAGAACATTTGTCATAAATAATGCGTTTACGTTTGCAAGAGTGTGAAGCAGGCAACCTACCGACTGAAGGGAGTTGTACGCCTACACTTGCAGGCAGGTGTGTGCAAAAGCAGCTGCGCTACACCCTCTCCTCCGTGCCCTGCACCCACCCCCGCATTTACCCACCGGGCATGGCACCCCCCCTCTCTGCCCTGTGTCCTCTCCCTGCAAAGTGACGTGGAGGCTCCTTCCCCTTGCAGATACAGCCGGACGTTCAAACGGACGCAGCCAGTCCTCTTCCAGGTGAGCTTTACAGAAATGTGTTTAGTCTGTTTAAATGCACCGAACCAAACATGAAGTAGGTTCATTCATCATCTTCACTGGATGCCAAGGCAAATCTCAGCATGTATTTTGGGGGAAGACTACAGTATCGGGGGACAAATGAAAGTGTTCTTTCTACATCAATGATAAGCCAGAAGACAAGCTGGGTTTTGCCTGGTGGATGCTAATTTATCCTTTAAAATAATAATAAATAACAAAAAATTCATTAATAATAATAAAATATCCTTTAAAATAATCCTGCCTCACGACTTTTAGGAAGCAATCACCTATTGGCCAAAGAACTTCACTGCTTTGTTTGTTTGCTAGCTGGAAACCAGAAGCCTTGCAGGGACTTAACTTTGAGCTGCTTGAACTGCTGTCACTAGAGGGTGCTAAATGTCCCTTTAAAAGGCCCTGAGAGGGACGATGGGTATGACTAATGCTTTACTTGGCTCTTTTTGAATTGGTGTCATTATCCTACATAGTCATCTCATTTTATTCATAAATTAAAACCCGACATTCATAACGGAGAAAACGTTTTTGGGAAATTTACACTGTTCATCAGTAACACCTAAGGAAACAGACCTGGATAAGGAGAAAAGAGGAACTGTACAGACATGTACCTACAACAAATGGCACGACTCTTCTGGGCGAGATTTGGTCATGGAAACTATAGAGTTGTTCCTGCAGCATGATCAGTAATCCCAAACTATAAAAAACATTCTATTTCCCAATAATTCTAGATGGTTCATTAGGTTCCCCCATGAAAGTCCCATCAAATTAACAGGTCAATTTTGAGTGCATTTGTTTTCTGTGCAGTCAATGCTGGTATCATGCTAGCACCTTGCCTAAACTCAGATATTACACGATTACCTTTCCAGAGATGGGAATTGTGGGAAGGATGTAGATCACACTGTAATATGTGAGAGGTACTTATAGTACCTTTGATTTTTTTTTCATTATAGGTTTGCGGGGCATCACTTATGAAAATGATATAAAATGTTAAAATATATAAAAATATTTATTAAATAAAGTAAACCTTAAGACAAGGGGGTTTTCTTGAAAATAATCTTATTAATGTGATGACACTGACTTTTAGGTCATCTAAACGCTAAACACTTAATGCAAAACACAGTGCCTTGGAAATGTTTGCAAAAAAAAATTAACTGATTTTGCAAGTTTCCTCTTTTTGTCCTCACTTGTTCTTTATCTTTTTAGAGGGGGGAAGGGACCAAGGGAGAGAGAGAGAGAGAATCCCAAGCAGGCTCCACGCCCAGCACGGAGCCCAACATGGGGCTCGATCTCACAACCCTGAGATCATGCCCTGAGTGGAAACCAACAGTCAGACCTTAATCCGCTGAGCTACACAGGTGCCCCCTCACTTGTGCTTTAAAATATCTCTAGTTTTTCCTGTTTTCCCCTTCTGCTTTGGTTCCTACACCAAAGAAGAGCGAGGTCAGTGGGTGACAGTTGTTTGTGCTCCGGACGGTCTGGAGGCCGGGCTGCGTGGGGGTGAGGCTCTGCACTCCGAGGAGGCCACAGTAACTACGGCTGGTGACAGATTTTCCTTTGCGTCTGCCAGTAGAGCAGAGATTCGTTTTCAGTGCGCTCTCCGGACGGATAATTCAGGCCGTGTTTCATGTGTTAGTCTGTGATTTTTAAAGGGAAACAAACTTCACCTTTCCGCACACATGACGCAGAGTGGAGGGGACGACATGTGGAAAATGGTCACGGGGGACAGGGGGTCCCCGCCCAGCCTCACTGCGAGGCACAGGCTGAAGAGAAGAGCAGCTCCAGGCTCGGCAGAGTGGCCACGCACGCTGCTCCTTGCCCACAGGAAGCGGCTTAGGTGGAAACTGAGGAATGGCCGTGCCGAGTTAACATCTGGGTCAACGAGGGCGGTGGATCCAAACGTGCTGGGGAGGCAGTTCGGTGGTGGTCCTCAGAGGGCAGGAGTCCAGTGCAGCGCCCCGCTCACAGGGGTCTTGGCTCATGGTGGGGGCAAGGCCTCAGCCCAGCCTCCTCCTCATCTGCTCAGTGAGCCAAGAAGCCATGGACCACCTGTGCCAGTTTTCCATCGGCGGATCAACAGGTGATGCAGGTTTGTTCAAGGGAGGAAGGCATGTACACTGACCGTACTGCTCGGTGCCATCCATCCAGTCCCCCACAGACTAGGAGCAGCAGTCCCCCCACCCCCCGCCGATCCCCCGGGGCTCTGGCACTGTGCTGGCCCTGGGCAAGCATTTGCCGAGTGAATGAGCCAATAAAGTGTGACAACAGAGCCCAGCAGCGCCCAGGAGAGGACTGGCCGAGCCAGTGGGCAGCCCCGTAGAGACCCGCAAAGGTTCAAAGTCTGACTTGAACTTGAGACTCCACCAGGATGATTGAAGGATGTACTTCCAGCGGGGAGAGGCCTTGAGACAGGCCCAGGTCCCCCGTGGACCATCTGATGAGGCGTGGCCTCGGCCACACCACAGTCTCCTTCCTCCGTCCTCCCCAGAATGTGCCGCATCTGGTTTTCAACTGCTTGCTGACCAGTGTCTGGGGAGATTTCATTCCAAGTTAAGGTGAAAGCCGCACACACACATGAGCACACGTGCAGCAGGGAACGGTAATGATGAAGGCAGACAGATGATGATGAAGAGAGTGGCAGGTGCTGAGAGACAGAGGCTGGCTGTCCCTCCACCACGCCCCATCCCCCAGGGGGCCAGACCACAAGACCTGGGTAACTTTCCAGGTGACTTTCTCAAGCAATTTCCCCAGATGAAGCCATGGGAAGTGAAGAAGACAAATGGTCTGTAAGAGACCTTCGGGCTCCGCGTGGTCTGAGCTCTCCTTCTCAATAACTGGGCTAACACTACCTGGCAGGGAGAGATAGTCAATTAAAAAAAAATACTGAGGGACGCCTGGGTGGCTCAGTTGGTTGGACAACTGCTTTCGGCTCAGGTCATGATCTCGGAGTCCCGGGATCGAGTCCCGCATCGGGCTCCCAGCTCCACGGGGAGTCTGCTTCTCTCTCTGCCCTTCTCCTCACTCATGCTCTCTCTCCCTGTCTCTCTCTCAAATAAATAAATACAATCTTTAAAAAAAAAAAAACTGAATAAATACATAAGCAAATGAAGGAGTGTATGCCCTCTATTTTGCCTGCATCATGATATATTTACAAGCAGTTTATCTGAATTTCAAGTTAAATAATAGCTCCCCTTTTTATGCTGCACAGCCCTTGCAATCTTCCAAAGTACCTCTGACTAAAATTATTTCCAGCTGAACTATTTCAGTGATTGGGTTGGCCCCACATGCAATGACTGAAAACCATCAGAATGACAGATCCGTTGCATTTCTAGGCATTGGCTGTATCACCCACGGTGACCGCATTTCCAGACAGCCCAACAAGATTTCCCATCATATGTGCCCATCTAAAAAAGTGACATTGACTTTGTTCTCATCAAAAGGTGGGGTTCATGTCTTCACTCTTCGAAGCTGAGAAGACTTCTCACTACAGCATAAGTCCAGCTATGTGCCTTCCAAGCTTCCTGTAGAAACCATACAACTTCCATCTGATTTTCTTGGCAACAGCCACTCTTACACCTCAGCCACCATATTGAGAGAAAGCCCGAAACTCATGGAGAGGCTGCCTGAAGGCATTCCAGTCCTAAGTCCCACCAACAGCCAGCATCAGCCTCAGGGGGGTCAGTGGGGAGAACTTGCAGATGGATCCAGCTTCTGGCCACCCCTTGACTGCAACCATCTGAAAGACCCTGAGAGAAAAAGCCTGTCTCATCCCAGCCAAGCCCTCCAACCAGGAGGAACATAAATAATAAAATGTCCTTGTGATTTTAAGCCACCAAGTTCTAGAGTGATCAGCTATGCAGTGAAAGGTGACTGGAACACCCTGAGACGTTTCCTTACTCAGAAAGACTTTTGCAACATTGTTACAGCAAATATCCTTCCATGTGTTCATCCATTCATCCGTCTTTCCCAGCATTATGCTGAGTGTTGCATCAGGTGCTAAAGATATGGAAAAGAAGAGAAGCCGTCTTGAGCCAAACACACACCAAAGAGCACATTTCAGCTGGGGGGAAAAGATGTCAACATTACAACATTTGATTGAAGAGAAAGGACTTCAGAGGCAAATATTGAGAGCTCTTCCCTCCCCTCTTCCTCCCCCTTCCTCTGCTCATTACAGGTGCCTGTATCTCAGGGTCATCTGAGCCCCCCAAAGGAGGACCCCCCACCACCCCACTGTGAGTTTCCTCCTCCATCCCTGCACCAGCCTTCCTCCTGCTGGTGCCCCATTCCCAGTTTCTAGAAGCATCTCCGCCCATTAACCTTAGGTTAATTTCCTAAGGAGACGTGGGAAAGCTTTCATTTCCCCCTCCGTGACTCCCACAGACATAGGGCCGGTAAATGAGAAGCGGACGGAGAGGGTTCCTTAGTCCGAGTTACTAAAAAGAAAAGCCCCAGTGTTGGGAAGGTGTTATGATTTCTCTTGAAACATTAGCTCCTAGAAACCAGGGGATCTGTCCCCTGGGCAACCTCTCTGGCTCCCAGGATGCCGCGGGGGCTCCCATCGGTCACTTCTGACCATAATGAGAGCCATCTGGAAGGCCACATGGTGGGCCTGGCCACCCGCTGCCCTGGAGCTCCCCACAGGCAGAGGGGAGATGCTCAGAGACACACACTGGGGCTCCGGCTCCCAGAATTTCAGTCCAGGGTGCTTCTGCCCCCCAGATAGAGCGTGAGGAAAACAGCTGTCCCTATAGAAATCACCGCAGCATCCGTGAGGCTTCTTAAAAGAAGGTAAGTCCTCTTGCTTTTAAACTCCATAGGAATTCTTGTGGATGAAGCTCTGCTTTCCTGATCCCAGCCAGCCCCACACCTGGACCTCACCTCCCAGAAGCTGAGACACTCGGATCGGAGATACTGGGTTCCCCATTACTGGAAGCCGTTTTCAGCAGGAATGGAAACCATTAATGTGTCTCGCATGCCGCTCGTTTTATGGAATTCTGGCACAGGGGATCTCTCTTTATTGTATTATTTACTTGAACAGCCAGAAAACTGGGAAGTTCACAAAGACATTTTTCAACTGCCTGAAGTGACCCCTAACCTGAGAGGTTTTTGCCTAATCTGTAAATTGGAGTTAGAAGTATTACAGTACCTTGGTGGTGGTGGGGGGGGTTCTTTGTCTTTAAAAAAGCAGGGAAACCGCGAACAATGGCGCTATACATACCTTGTGCTTCTTTGTTAGTGACTAGAAACCAAAAGCAGATGGGAAGCATCAGCGGCCACCTTGTGCTGACCCATGGAAGTTGAGGCTAATCCAGACCATTCTTAATAACTCAAAACTGCCACCCCTTAACTTTCTAATTTTTTTCTCACTTACAAGTGCAAAAAAGAATTGACAGTACGCATTAAAATCCATTTCCCTCTGAACACATACAGATTTTCTCCAGTGGGAGCCAGGAATAAACGCTGTCCCCACTCAGTTGTGCAGCTGTGAGCTGACCCTGTTGCAGAGTAGGTGCTCATCGCCTTTAACAAAACAGCATCTAAAAGGAGAGAATTTACGCTGAAAATTCGATGTTCCTTTTGTGAACTTTTCCCAAGAACCAGGAAGTGCAGAGTTAAGTGAATTATTAAACTGTTTATAAGTGAGAAAACAGAGGTTTCAAGGGAAATCCAGCAATCTGAAATGTTTCCCTAACACAGAAACCGTTTTGATTTCCAACCTTGTTCCTGTATTTAAAAGTAACGAATGTACGCAAAGGAGAAAAATCAACAGATCCAGAAATGATTCATAACCCCCCAAATGAAGAAATCAATCATGCCGCACTAAATTTGAACATTCTATCAATACTATGCCTACTTGCTAAATCCAAGGGGAACTCTTTTAACATAAAATCAAATACAAAATTGTTTCAGACACTGAATATTGTTTTTTTTTGCCTCAAAGCAGACACAAGGTGGAATGAGTATAGATGCAAGGCTAGACATTGATTGATTTTTAACACCTATCAATACAGCAATTACATCGTTATGGACACAGGACTTCCTCATCTTCCACTGAAATTAGATTGATGCATAGATATAGCTAGAAAATGATAAGACATAATCATATTACCATATTTCATCGATGGGAGATAGTGGACAACAGAGGTCATTCACAATCTAAGGTATCACAAGGAAAGAAAAAATAATTCAGCCCAAAAAAATTAATCACAATGCTTTCTTATCTAACAGTTGTAAGACATATCCCAATTTTTGACAATAAACATGTGCCTTAGAATAGATGAGATAGAGTCCACTTATGAAAGAACAAATCATGAAGGCACTAAAATGTTATTTGGACAGTCTGTGGGGATTCTCAGCCTCAGCACTGTCAACATTTGGGGCTGGATAATTCTTTGTTGGGGAGGGGGCTGTTCGGTGCTTTGAAGGATATTTGCTAGCATCCCTCGTCTCTGCCGCTAGCTGCCAATGGCACTTCCCCTAACCCCCATTATAACAACAAAATCCGCCTTCACTCATTGCTAAATATCCTTGAGGATAGAGGCAAAAATCATACTTGCTTAGAAACAGTGGAACAAAGCAATTCAGTTTGATCATCTTCGCAATATAATTTAGTCTGTGTATTAATGGCGGACTGTCAGCCAACTGGAAAGCGTATTATGGGACGAGATGTATTGATCCAAAAACATTACGTAACAGACAACTGATGCTCATACAAGAGTGTGTACTGGCCGTCCCAATAGACACGATGTAAAAACAAAACAAACAGACAAAAAACCTTGGAAAAGTGCTCAACATCACTCATCATCAGGGACATGCAAAACCAGAGTGAGATATCACCTCACACCTGTTTGGACGCCTACTATCAAAAAGAAAGAATAAAAGTACTGGTGCAGATGTGGAAAAAGGAAACCCCGGTGCATTGTGGATGAAAATGTGAGTTGACACAACCACTCCAGTAAACAGTGTGGAAGCTCCTCGAAAAATTTGAAACTGGCCTAGAGTATGATCCAGCAGTCCTCAGTTCTGGGTGTTTAACTCAAGGAAATGAAACCACTCTCTTGTAAAGATAACTACACCTTCCCACCATGTCAGCCGCAGTGTTATTCACAATAGCCAAGACATGGAAATAACCTGAGTCCATGGACAGATGAATGGGTAAAGAAAAGGTGATGTAAGAGACAGTGAAACATTACTCAGCCATAAAAAATAAGGAAATCCTTAAAATTTGCAACAACATGCATGGACCTTGAAGATCTTATGTTAAGTGAAATAAGTCAGACAGAGAAAGACAAGTACTGTATGATCTGACTTGCCTGTAGAATATTTTAAAAAACAAAACTGAACTCATCAATTCAAAGAATAGATTGGAATTTCCTAGAGGCAAAAGAAGGGCAACCAGGTTAAAAATGTAGAATTTGGATAAAAGCAAGTCACTATCACAAGAACTCACCATTTATAAACTATCCTATGAATATTAAAAGAAATTAAAGAAAATCAAAATAAGGAATAATATTTTGAGTCTATCCATATGACAAGAATGAAAAAGTTTCATTTTGGCAGCACTGGTGAGGACGTGAAAGAAAGAACACTCTTGTTCATGTATATTATGAATGCAGATTAAGATCTTATCAGAAAATATTTTATCCTTTCACTCAGCAATTTCTATCCTGGAAATCCACCTTTAGGAATACTCTCAATAAACAAAGACATGGATATGAGAATATTCACCCTAGCACTCTTTAGTAATAGTAAAAAAAAATAAGAATAAGTTGAATACCTATCAATCAGAGATTAGATAAACATATTACACAGTATTAAGAAGAATGAGACAAATCTAAATTTACCACATATGTTCATACAAATGTTCAAGGTATACTAAGCCCAAAAAATTACCAAACATAGGGTACCTTGGTAGCTCACTTAATTAAACATCCAGCTCTTGATCTCAGCTCAGGTCTTGATCCCAGGGTCCTGAGTTCAAGCCCTGAGTTGGGAAAGCTAGTAAAATAATAAGACTTGTTAATAAAAACTTATTGAGGAAAATGAAATTTTAATTGGATCCCATGGAATTAGCACATATTCAGATGGTAGGGAAAAAGTGGTGAAATCTTTTAGGAATAAAATTTTAAAACTCAGGTAAATGATTTGGTTCAACATGAAAGGTACAAAGAAACTAGTCTATGATTATTCTGAGACAATGTGTCAGAGTGAGGAAATATCTTGCCATCTACAGACTGAAATTTATTGTTGATTCGTTTGGGCAATGAGGACTCACAAATATAATCCAAAGGACATATGACATAAAATGCTTTTGATTTGAACATATTTTATGACATAACAGGAAGAGATCCTTGTAGAAATTATATGTATCTTAATTCTCACTTGAACCAGGTTTGATCTGCAAATAAAAAGGTAAATATGAGATAGATTAGAAAATCATGTTACTATTTCCGTGACCAATACCTCACAGTAAAGAGGCAAAGTATTAATCTAAAAAAGTTAAAAAAACAAACAAACAAACAAACAAAATAGGAAGAACATAATAAAGATATGAATAAAATGAAAAGAAAAAAATAGAGAATAGCCATACAGTGGAGGAGATGGGAGGACATTAACAAAGTCAAATCTTTGGAAAGCTTAGTTGTTTATAAGCCCTTGATGAGTATTAAGGGGAAAAGGGTGAAAATAAAAATAGCCTAAGTCAAGAATGAAAAAGGAGCCCTTACTACAGATCTTATAGACATTAGAAGGGTTATAGAAGAACATTATAAAAAATTTCCTATCGATAGATGTGAAAAGCTAGTTTAAATAGATAGAATCTTTGGAAAATATAATTTATCAAAACCGCTAAAGAAAAAAATACAAAATCTGAACTCCTATAATTAATAAAGACATTAAGTCATCTAAAACCTTTCTAAAAGATAACCAGAAAAATGAAAAAGGAACATTCCAGGGCCAGACTGACTTAACAGCAAATTGCAACATACATTTTAAGAACTAACACCAGTCTTACATGAATTGTGCTAGATAACAGAAAAAAGGAAAATCTTGACTCAAAATGTGACTAAGACATTATGAGAAAAAAAAAGTATAGGCTGATCTCACACATAAAAGCAGATGCAAAATAAACTGAACAAAATCTCAGAAAACCAAATCCAATGGTATTTGGTATAGAATAATATATATTATGATGAACTTGAGTTTATTCTAAGAATGTAAGATTATTTCAAGCAATGTAAATTATCAAATTTAGATAGTAAAGAAGAAAGATAATATGATAATCTTAAATAAATGAAGAAAAAGCATTTAATAAAATTCAGTGCCGATTTGTGATAAAAATTCTTAGTAAATTAGAAATAAATGAGAACTTTATCAATCTCATAAATGGCATCTCTGAAACCTCACAGTAAGCCACATACTTAATGATAAAAAACTGAAATTTAATCTTGGGAGGAAAGGCAAAAAAGCTCACTGTCACCACATCTGCCACAAATTGTCCTGGAGGTCCCAATCAGCACATATAGTAAGAAAATGAAGTGAAATGCCAAGAGATTAGGGGAAAAACAGATAAAAGCTTAACTCTTTGCAGATGATATAGTTTTTTTACCTGGAAAATCCAAGGGAATTTAGAAATACATCATTAGAATTAATAAGTCTGGGACGTTTGCTAGCCATAGGTCAATACAGAAAACCCAATTTTATTTTTATATATCAGTATTAATAGAAAACATAATTTTAAATGATAGTACTTTCCTTAGCATCAAAAGTATCTTAAAATATAGGAATCAATTTGGCACAAGATGTACAGGACCTCCACACAGAGGACTACAAAATATAATTGAAAGATTCATTAAATAAATGGATAACTATAAAATATTCATGGATTTAAAGACTTAATCCTGTAAAGATGTCACTTCTCTTCAGACTGAGCAAGAGATTCATTGTGCAGCCATTCAAAATTGCTACTAGATTTTTGTAGAACTTGACAAAGTGATTCCAAAATTTATGTAGAAATGCACTGGGTCAATAATAGAATAGATGCTCTTAAAGAAGGGTGAGGTGGGAGAACTTGTTCTACCCAACATCATCACAAAGGCACAGAAATTAGGTCAGAGTGATACTCATGCCAGCCTGAAGAAACAAGACAACAGGAAAAAAAGATAGCCCAGAGATGGATTTACACCCATATGAACATACTGTTCATGACAAAGGTGGCATGCAGAGCCATGAAGGAAGGAAGGAATCTCTAGAAAATCATACTGGAGAAACAGGATATCCATATAGAAAAAAACAACAATGAACTCATACCATCAAAATCTGTCAATCAAAAGTCAAAAATCAATCCCAGGCTAATTATAAATGGGAGCCAAAACAAAGTTTCTACAATATACTATAAAAGGATAGCTTCATGACTTCGGGATAGGGAATATTTTATAAGTAAGACATAAAAATCACTAACTATAAAGGGCAAGACTGATAAATTGAACTTCATTAATAATTTAAAAAATTGAGAAATTCTTTTCATTAATAGACACTACTGAGAGAAGTTAAAAAGCATGCAATGGAGTGAGAGATGATACTCTTCACCCATCAAACCTACTATTCATATCCAGAACATATAAAGAATGCCTGTAAATCAATAAGAAGACACACAACCCAGTGTGTCTTCCACAGGGAAGAAAACTGAGCAGTCATTCACGGGAGAAGCTCCAAATGCCCACTGAATATATGAACATGTCTTCCACCTCATTATTAATCCAGTAAATATAAATTAAAACCACAATGAAATAATAGAACATATACATCAGAATGTCTAAAATGAAGCAGACAGAACATTTTTTGGCAAAGATATGGAGTGATAAGAATTTGCACTTGCACCTGGGGTTTAGAGGATATGAGTCAGGGTTCTTAGAGAAAACATTCTATTCAAAGAGGTAACTAGAAAGAGTTTCACAAAAGAACTTACAAAGGTCAGAGGAGAATTTAGGAAGAGCTAGAGGATGACAAAGTCCTGAGGGTTAGTGCAAAGGGGAAGCCATCATGATTCCCCAGGCTACACCTGGCAAGGAAGAAGGCACTCTCGGACCCTAGAAGCAGACACAAGCTGCAGCTGGAACTATAGAGCTATGGTTTTCCCAGAGGGAAGGGGCCACTGCCAACCCCTGGCCAAAGGGAGAAAGTTGAACACCTGAACTCTGTCTCCTGCAACCCTCTGATTTCCTCCTAACATTTCCCATTAGCTGGACTCAGTAGAAGACAGAAGACAGGGAAGCCCATGGGATGTAGTTCACAGACGTCAAAACTCCAGGGCAAGAGGCAGGGCACAGAAGGATGAAGATCAGACTGTAGAAGCAAAGAGAGAAAATCCAGCACGTCTCAATCATTAAAGACTTTGCAATTCCACCATTTAATAAATGTACAGTGAAATGTATGCATACGTGCATGAAAAAAACACGTCCAGGCATGTGCTCAGCAACATTATCTGTCATAGCACAATGCTGGGCACTCTCCTGCCAGGAGACGCACGAGTCGTCAAGGGCAGCACATTTATATGCTGGGTACTCCACGGCAATGGAAACGAAGAAACGAGCGCTGCACACAACATGACAGATCAACCTCACGAACACGATGGTGAGCGGAGCCGGCCATCCACAGAAGAGTACGCGGCACGATTCCTCTTAGGCAAAGATCAGAAAGGAGGCAAAGCTACACTGTCAGTGAGCAGGTATGCACATTTAGATGAGCACGCAGAAAGAACGGCAAAGAGGCAATGATCAAAAATTTAAGATAATATTGACCTTTAGAGGGAGGAGTAAGGATAGGGGAGCGGCCAGGTGGCTCTGTTCCTGTATTGTAACTCATCATGGTCTACATGTGTTTTTTGAGTACTTTCCTCTGTGGGATATGTTTTGAAATTTTAAAAGATTAATCAAAAGGTGTGCATAACCCTGAGATATTAGGTGTTAGGCATGCGTTCTCTGGTTCTCCCATATAACACTGTATCCGGTTGTCCGGGGAGCATATAAATATCCGGGAGAAAGGAGCAATCAAGAAACACTTTGCCATCTGATCGGCTTCCAAACAAGAGAAGCTCAGATCAGGTCACAGAAAGCATTTTGTGTAAATTACCTTTTACATAATACGCCCCACCCCCACCTTGAAGGGAGGAGGGGGGTTGGGAGCGAAGAGAGGGAGAGAGCGGAAAGGAAAGAGGAAAAGAGAAAGCTGCAGAGCTACATTTTCTTTTCAGGCCAGCAGATTAGACTTTCACATGCCGAAAACTTTCACAGGCAGCCACAGGAAACGCGGGATCTGGCAGCAGAGAAAGGGCCATTTTGCCTTGCAGTCAAGTGTCAGTTCCACTTTCTCCAGGTGGGAGGGAGTAGGGAGCATCGCAAACAATACTTCTCACGGCCCTCCCCCCTCCCTGACCAGGGTCCTCACCCAGGAGGTGGTGTTCATTTAAAACCCAGACCACAAATCCCAGGCTTGTATAGACGCCGAGGACCGTGAGCCCTCCGAGTGAGGGCCCGGCTAGTTCGCTGTTCCGGAGCCAGGCAGAAGCTTGGCACGTCAGAGAAACAGACCTAGGACGGGAGCACCGCAAGCCAGGGCCGAGTAATTTCATCCTGCCTCTGCAAGGTGGGCAAAAGCCAGATCGCACTGAGGGCTTTGGACTTATCCCCAGTGTGGCAGGAAGCCACTGCGGCTTGAGAACAAATGGAGACTGTCTGATCCGACTCAGAGGAGCAACGTTTGGTCCAGGAGCAGAGAAGGATGCTGGGAGAACCCCGCTAAGATACCGCTGCACCGGCCGGTAAGGGACGAGGAACCAGAAGCTGCTGGAGGAAAGATCGTCGGCCCTGATAACCACACTGCGGGTAAAGAGTAAAGGAAAGAAAATCAGACATGACTTGTGGTCCCCGGTCATTCTTTTGTTTTATGTCTGTCTGGCCTTAGCAACCGGGCAGTGTTTGCACTTTCCGGAAAAGGGAGACACTTGGAAACTTCAAGCAGAGGGAGGGCAGATCACGAGGGACCCAACAGGAGATACCTGATCGGACAGGGTTCCCGACAGGGAGGGAAGACTGTGGGAATCATTGAAAGGCAAGTGGTTGTGAAGCCAGGTGCTGGGATCTCATTTTTTAGCAGGGGAGAGGTGAGTCAGACAACAAAGAAGAGGTGATCTAAGCTGGGTCGGGAGCTTCTCTATCACTTAGAAGCTGAACAGAAAAAAGAAGAGGCAGCCTATTACCTCAGGGTAGGGCAGGACTCGGCGGTGGTGGCGGGAGTGCCCGCTGTAGATTTGTGGTCCAAGATTTAGAGACCAGCCAGCACCCTTCGGCATGTTTTCTCAGGCAACCTTCAATGGCTCCAAGGGCAGCTGCTCTATGTGGGGCCAAGCCCTGGGTCAATCACCACAACCTCAGTAGGTAGGTCTGTTATGAGCCAGATTTTATAGCTGAGCATATAGAAGAAGAGAGAAGTAGCTCGCCCAAAGTCGCAGCCCGTGACCCAGGGGAGATGATTCTAAAGACAGAGGTGAGATCGGGACTTGGCTTGGAAGCAGCGTGTTTCTAAGTCCACATTTCACATCCTAAAACACTATGAGGATGCGACCTTGAAAGGAAATAAAAAGGTACTCTGGGACAAGAGACGCTCATAAAAAAGAAAACTCGTGGAAAGACAAAATGTGGAATTTAAATTCGGAACAACATTCAGGAGTCTCAGAAAGGGCATTGTCCGTATAAATACAGTATGGAGCGTCACAGTGTGTGAGTCCGAGTGAGAGAAAAAAACACACAAATGATATCACTGGATGTGCTTTTAGGAAACCACAATTCAAGTTTTACATTTTGGAAACTGAAATAAAATAGGAAGCAACTTGAGAAATGCAGGAATTTACAGCCCAAATTAGGCATAAGGATGACAGAGGGCCTCTGAGCAGGTAGCAGTTGGCCTTCTTGGAGCTCCCAAGTGAATGGACGTCATTTGGTAATTATAATCATCGTAAGTTTGCTCAGGTAAGTCTATGCAGATCCTGACACCCTTACTTGTGATACTCCTGATGAAATATTTGTAATTTGTGGTTTGAGTACTAAAAATACCGCATGAATGAAACTCTGATATCTCTAGATGAAGGTAATAATTAGGCCTCTGGTCAGCTCAAGTTCTCAGTGTAAAGGGTGATAATTTGAGTTCTGTACAATAATTACAGATAGTACCATATAAAAACAGAGAGTTTTCTCTTAAAGAAAACTGCTTGAATCTATACGTAGAGTAGCATTAATAATGTTTCATCCGTGGTTTCCTCTCCATGAATGAGCTGAGGGGGGAAAAGAAAAAGTTTGCTTTTAAGAAGAGGTATAAGTGTGGCCTGTTTCCTATATAAATTTTGGCCAAACATAGTTAATTAAATTAAAATATATGAAACAAGATTTGTACTTTTTCTAAAATGCAGGCAGAGATTTACTTCTAAAGTAATGGTCTTGACAAAACAGCATTTTGGGTTTCCTTTTTCTTATTATATCTATAAATTTACTAATAAAAGGTTTTGTCTTGATTTACTAACATTTAAAAAGATGGATTATATTGGTATGGAAAGAAAAGATGTCATAAATTAAAAATCCATACATGAACTGTATTCTCTTACCTCTAATATGACAAATGATCATGTAAAGTTACAATCAATAAAAGCGATCTGAAAGTTAAAAAAATGGATTTGGCCATAACTGTTCTGCTAACAATGTTAAAACACTCACTATTCTTAATTATCAGTTTATGGTGTGGGATCAAGCACGTCAAAATACCTCGTTGTAATCAAGCAATTATCTACATGTGGCTTCACTATTTGAAGGCAAAACTTCGATCAAGTATTTCCCAGGTATTTATCAAAGTTCGATAAAGGTCCTGTCTCATCAATCAGTTTCAGACCAGACAAAAGGAATAAGAAAATTCTTGTTTATTTCAGTATTTCCTAAGCCAATCCCAAAGACAGCTGTTATTCTCGTGTGACTTTTCAGGAGAAACCTGAGCGATCTCCTCCTGACAGTCTGTTCAGATACGATATGAGGGAAATAACCCAACAGAAAAAGAAGGTATAAGCTCTACTGAACTATTTCTCTTGGACATAAAATATGTTTGGGGAAGAAATGAGTTGTTCCATATGAGCTATTTCTTACGTGGGAGCAACTTTGGCTCCGCAAAATGTTTTATCAAAGGAGGCTTTGTGTCCTGGTGAGACCGGTTTTCCACTCAAAATCATTTCATTAAATGCCATTGGATCACACGCTTCGAGGTTCCAGTGCTGAAACATGGCCTATATAGTTCTTTAAAAACACACATAGGAGGTGGGGGGGTGCTAAAAATAATATGGGCTAATGTTTTTATCTCGCTTGTGTTTTCTAAGTAGCTCCTGCCTGGGCCCTCGGTCTTTTTCAGTAAATGATCCAATCCTCCTTTGTCTATCACAGATAACATTGTCCATTATGTTGAACCTGTACCTTTTCATAGAATCAAAACAGTAGTGTTATTGTTGATGCGTCTTCTCTGACACCAAGTCTGTGTTAATACTAAACATTCTAATTTATACTAAACACTATACTATACTATACTATACTAAACACTCTAATTCTAATGAGCATCTGTCACTGACATCTCCCCCAAAAATACTCAGGAGAAATATTTCTAAGAAAACACCTTCACTTTTCTACATAATAATGATATATGCCACTAATTTACCATATGCCGGGAATCACCGTAGATGTTTTATATTCACCTGAGTTCTCTCTTGCCAGAATTCCATGGATTGTGCACAATTCCTCCTACTTTCAGACGAATCCACTGAGGCTTAGACAGGCTAAGTCCTTTATCTGAGGGCAGAACGTAGAGGCAGATTTGCAACAAACTCTCTCTGAGCAGGAAGCAGGCGGTCATCCCTTCTGCCCTTCTGAACCTCCACTCCTGGTTCCTGTCCTGGGTCTGATCCTCTCACCATTCAGTACTCTAATTCTCAATAACATCCCATCTACCCATGTGGAATACTCATCTCCATCTAGCCCGTTTGCTACTAGATTTCAATGTTATTTCATATGAAAACAATCAATAGCAGAAGGGGCCTAAGTCTGCTTTCAAAAACATAATTTGAAAGGAATTCACTCTGGAGGCTCTAAGACGCCCAGTGATCTCCACCAGCACTCTGGAAAGGCTTCTCAGGTACCTTCACTCTCCTCTGGATGCCTTCATCCATCTAAAAATACACATCTGGCTCCTCCCGCTCATAAACAGAAACAGAGAGTTCCAGTATCCAAAGGCAAGGCTGCCCTTTTAAGAGGCACTTTGTTTTTGTAGGTGTTCAAGGATTTGGAATCAAAGCAGCAGAATTATTAAAATTAATCCAATTTTCTTTCATTTATTTTGTTAGTTCATACCTCTAAAAGTTGTATTTTGGAAGGCACCGTTCAATCCAACCATTTACAAGTCAAAGCTTTCTCTGGAATCCCAGAGACCTCACCCAAACTAGACAGCGACACTCGGCCGGCTCCTGAGCCCTTCCCACTGGAAGGACTATGGAATGCGTTATTTGATTTGTGCTCACATTTAATTACAGTGTCAAGAATCTAACTTAAGTGGCTTTAATCAACTGCCAAAACTATGAGTCTTTCTGGCTTGAATTTCTATAAACAAAGAATAAATTCAAATATGTCACAAAGTGGCAGCACCTCGTTGACCCTGGACAAGGAAGGGCAACCATTGCTCTCTGGGAAGAAAGTCAAGGTCTTCATAGATGTGACTCTTTGCCAGCCATTTCAAAGGGTGAAACAGAACAGACGCAAAGCTGAACGAGCTACCTACACCCAAATCCCACAGCCTTGGCCACTCCAACGGACAGCGCCTGAACAGAGCTGCTGCTCCCCTGCACCAACCGGCTCCACTGTGGGGCATTTCTCAAATATCCTTTCATGTCTAAAATGTAAGAGGCGTCATGATGAGTACTGGGTGCTATACACAACTGATAAATCATTGCACACTCCATCTGAGACTAACGAATGATGATATGTTGACTTATTGAATTTAGGTAAATTTAATAAATTATTGAATTTAAACAAAACAAAAGTAACTTAAAATTTTTAAAAAATAAATAAAATATAAGAAGCAAAATATCCTTGATAACAAACGTTCTGTTATTAGAAACTCCAAGGTAAGGAGGGATGATACGAGCTTGCTTTTTCTTCCATGAGAGGAACCGCTTGGCTGAGGAAGCCCCTGAAAGCAAGGAACTACAGAGCCAAAAACAGTGTCCATTATTTTGGAAATATAAGTCCTTAAGGAGAGATGTCAACCTCAGCACTTCTGGAAATAACTTCAGCCTCTTCTGTCTGAAACTAATGAATCATTGAACACTACATCAAAAACTAACAATGTGCTACACAGTGGCTAACTGAACCAAGGAATGAATGAATGAATGAATGAATGAATGAATAAAAATCCTTCCTAAAGAAAATACAGAACTGGTGCAAAACACAAGAGCTCATGCTAACTCCAAACAATGAGACCAACAATCTTAAATTAAGGATCCATCATCGTAGAAAGGATGAATGCTGCTTTCCACATGAAGACACCATCCGAAGGAGTGGAGGTTGAGGCTGAGTCAGTAGCACTTGTAATTATAGCAAAAGGTCAGAACTTAATTTTTAAAACTAAAGGGGAAATTTATTTCAGATATTCCAAGAAAATGAGTAAAGACGACCCAAGAGGACTCTCAGGAGCCATCCCTGCTGGTGTGATGTGGGTGAAGGTTATGGGCAGTGAAGGTCACCCCACTCACATCTCCTTCTTGGCACCTGTTCCACCACCTGGCCTCCTACATTCATGCTCTCAGCTCCCTGCCCAGGTTCTCCGGGAAAGGCCACGTTCATGCTTCTGGTGGTCCCTGCCTCCTAGACTGCTGCCTTCCATGGCTGTCCAAGCTCTGACCCTCCTCTGATTTGGATCTATGCATCCAAATGCCTGCCAGACAGCTCAGCTGGAGGAACCCTAGCACTTCTCTGAAACATGATCCAAACGAGAGCAGCCCTGTCCTCAGTGCTTTCCCTCAATGCTCCCTGCAGCCCTCTGTCCCTGGACCAGGATAAAGGGGCCGGTTGTGAGCCATCTCGCGACCCCATTCCCTCCCAGCATTCCATCCCCGAGATCCCACTGACTTTGACTCTTAACTGTTGCTACTTCACTGACTTCAGCCATACCAGCTTTTCACAGGGGAGCAGAGGCATTAACTACATCCGTGGGAAAAGGGATGCCTGCATACCACCATCTGCTCACAAGAACTGGCAAAAAAGAGGAGAAAGCAAGCCTTCACCTGTCCTTCCAGTGATTACATCTTTGGTTGAGATATGGGTCTGTGGGAATGAAAAGGTAGGTAGACTAGCACCCAGAGGAGCCAGCCAGAGAGGGTTGAGCCAAACATCTAGCTCGTTTTGCCCTTAAGGCATAAAATCAACAGAGATACACCCAGACTCCATTTCTTGAACATAACCCTGTTTTGACTGCCATGGGGAAAATGGTAAACTCTAGTGTGGGGGTGTGAGCTCAAAGACAGGTGGATTGCAAGAAGATTCCTGAAGAAGAGGACTGAGAGGTTCACTGATGTGCCCCGTTACACACCCAGTGTGGGGGAACACAAGGAAAAAGAGTTCTCTTTGGCTCATGGAAGTAGCATAACCCATGAATGGACCAAATTCCCTGCAAGTAGGAATCCCAAGCCAGAGGCAAATAAGAAAGAACTATAACCACCTCCACACCTCTCTCCCTCACTGAAGTCCATTTGTAAAATGTTATGCCAAATAAATTAGATGTATCTACCATAATGTTGCAATTCTGTCTGGGATGGCAAAAAAACTGGAAACTACCTTAAAAAGCCAGAGGAAGATTGTAAGAATATATGGGTAGTCTTCACGGTGTCACCAGAGACTAAATCACAGCAGAATAAGATGCTCATAATTATACTGACAAACAGAGCAATTAATAAAATTCCAAGGGAACCACTTTTAATTTTGGTTGTTTAAATCATTTTTGTTTTAATTTTTAAAACAAATTTGTTGGGGCGCCTGGGTGGCTCAGTGGGTTAAGTCTCTGCCTTAGGCTCAGGTCATGATCTCAGGGTCCTGGGACTGAGCCCCGCATCAGGCTCTCTGCTCAGCAGGGAGCCTGCTTCTCCCCCCCCACCTGCTGCTCTGCCTACTTGTGATCTCTCTCTCACTCTGTCAAATAAATAAATAAAATATTAAAAAAAACAAATTTGTTATTTCACATGTGAGGTGTATAACTTAATTAAAATAAATCAACATATTAACTAAAAGACACCTAACACCTAAAAACATCAATAGATATTACTTCCTGTGTGATGGGTCCAAAGAGGGTTTAATGTCTCTCTTTACTAACTTCATTTACTAAAAGGTCTATTGTTATTAACTCTGTACTAGAAATGTTACATTTTTTTAAAAGCATGAGTATATTAATGTTATTAAGACACATGAAAACACAAAGTCAAGCAGCAAATATATATACACATATATGTGTGTGTGTGTGTGTGTGTGTGTGTGTATGTATAGAGAATTGGAAAATTATCTGAAGTATTCTGAGTGTCGCTGTAATAATCAAGACAAATCCTCGTTCTGAGCATCTTACTAGATAATGACTTAGGGAAATTTCACCATCTACCAGAAGTCCACCAGTTTACAGTAATAGAGTTAACTGACCTCCATGCTTAGATCTGAGAGTCATTTTCCAGAAGAGAGAGGGAGCATCACAGTGAGCAAAGTCCCCTGTAACTACAGACACAGGGCCTATAGCACCCTAGCATGTGGTGAAAGTCAAGGTCGCCATATTAAACTGAACCCATGGGAAGATATTTCCACCTGGCCTAGGGACAGGAGTCTGGGGTGGTTCTGGAAGGCCAGCATTTGATCAGCAAGTGAAGTGCTCAGGCCCCTCCCCAGGTCTCTGGAATCAGAACTTCTGAGCCAGGCCAGGGAACCATGTTTATTTAACGTTTGCTCCTGGTTGGAAACCCTTGTCAAAGGTAACTCCCTGCTTTGGTACAAGGGTAATGCTCAGTGAATGCTGAGGGATGACGGGCTAAATGATCCCCACTCATTCCTTCGAATATCAACTTCCCAGCCAGCATGTTGGCAGCCGGTGATGACAAACAGGACTGTGATCACAATGAATGTCTGAAGAGGGCACTCTGATGTGCCTGACTGAAAGGGGACCCACGGCCTTTCCTGCTTCTGCTCCTCATGAATGGAGCCCCACCCCCACTTCTCTAGGAGAGGCGCCAAGGAGAGGAGGAACCTTCCATGGACAGCAGATCTGTTAAAGACCATCTGAATATGATGTGAATGGTCTTGCCCAAAAAAGCCTTGAGGTCAAAGGTGACTCAACAGGTACCCTGATAAAACCTTAATGTGACTGCAATAATGTGTGATTTTACAGAATTTTCTTTGGCAGGCCAAGGA
This sequence comes from Mustela erminea, assembly GCF_009829155.1. Lineage (NCBI taxonomy): Eukaryota > Metazoa > Chordata > Mammalia > Carnivora > Mustelidae > Mustela > Mustela erminea. Next base: position 213,753,469 of record NC_045614.1, read on the forward strand.
GTTAGGCACCATGTAGTCTCTCGATTACTAAGTGATTCACTTCCAGAAGGGCCATGGATTAGTTTTCTGGGGCTGCCCTAGGAGCCCAGACAGGTGGTCTAACAACAGGAATGTCTCACAGTCCTAGAGCCAAAGTCTGAGCAGGCGGTGAGCAGGGCTGGTCCCTCCAGAGGGCTGGAAGGAGAATCTGCTCCAAGCCCCTCTCCCGGCTTCGGGGGCTGCTGACAACTTCTGGTGTTCCTTAGTTTATAGATGCATCACCTGGATTTCCATCTTTACCTTCACGTGGCATGATCCTTGTGTTGTGCATGCCTATGTGCGTGTATCTATCTGTCTGTCTCACGATTTCCCCTTTAGATACAGACACCAGTCCTACTGAACTAGGACCCACTCTGCTCCCGTATGACCTCATCTTAACTTAATTACATATGCAGTGACCCTATTTCTAAATGAGGTCACATTCTGATGCACTGACGGGGTTAGGCTCCAATGTGCGAATTTCACGGGGATGTAATTCAACCCAAAACAGGTCGTTTGGTATTATGTACTCTAGGAAACTGTAGCAAACTTTTTCAAAAATGACTGTTTATTGTTTAGAATAATTTATATGTGACTATCCTTCCTGGCAAGATTTGGCTAAAATATTCAGCTGCATTTACAGTACCAGGATATTAGCATTAATAATAGAATGGTCTTTGAATACCAAGTCTGCATTCTGATTAAAATTCATAGCAAGCTCTTCAGGTCTAAAGGAAATAAGGAAATCATTGTCAGCCTTTTGAGTTATTTCCTTTCAGATATGTTTCCAAGTGTACGTTTGACAAATAGTGGTGTGTAAATTTTTTTTTGCCAAAAATAATGGGATTTTCTAGGTACGTCATATCAAAATCTGCTTTTTTTTTTTTTTTTTTTTGCTAATTACATTATGGCTATCTTTCCATGTGGATAGATAGAAGTTTATATCATTATTTTAATGGCTGCCCAAGACTCCCTTGAATGGCTGGGTCAGGGATCATTCCTTATTGGTTCCTCCCACATGCTTGGCCCAAGGCTACCTCTGCACCTTTGTCCTTGTTCCTTGTGCTGGGAATGCATCTTCTCCCACTCTTTCAGATTTGGGGTTGGCCCTCACCTTCTACAAGAGTTTGCTCAGATGGTGCCTTCTCTGCAGGCTTGCTACCACTTCATGAAAAACCCCATTTCCCTCTTTCCTGCATCTCCTGTTCTTCTCTGCTCGATTTCTCCTCATCTCATTCAACACCTTCCATGCATTCTACTTAATTACCCTGGGAGCTGTCTCTGCTGCGGGACTGACAGCTCTCAGTGGAAAGGGATCTGAACCATCTGGGCAGCTTTAGCCCTGGGCCAAGAGCAGTGCTCAGGACGGTGCATGTATTAAATAAAAAGTGTTTGATATTCCAATAATAATTAAGCAGAACACAGTTCTGCTTAAACTTGCCCAATTATTTAGTCAGGGGTAAATATCTAGAAATACTATTAACTCGAAGGATACAAACGTTTTAAAAGTGTGCCAGTGCCAAATTTGTACCTCACGCTGTATTTTCAAGCTTACAGATTATAAATTGTAATTATAAATTAAATTATAAGTTATAAATTGTTCTCAGATACACAAACATGTGTAAACCACCCAGTAACCTAGCAGTAGCTAATGGTACAGTAATTCATCCCAAAGCCTATCTAGTCTTGAGGCTAGACATTTAACTGAGACATCCTCGTATAGAGTTCACTGAGGGGAAATCTAGTGTTAAGTTTTGATCCAACAGATGGGTGAATTTGAAACTTAGTTCTCAGGAGCCAACTTTTTAGTAGCATGTTTTCAATCTGTCCTATGGAGGTAATTTCCAGGGGTAAAGTTGAGCAATTTTTATAAGATTTGGAGATAATCAATTAGAACATGGTTTAAAAATTCTGAATTGAAAAAAAATCTTTCTAGGGTCATTCTCAGATTTAGTATAATTAATCATATGTCACTTACACAGAGGCATGAATCAGTCACAATTAAAATCCCTTGTTCATCCTCTGCTACAGACAAGCCAGCATCTATGACATTTGGATCTTAGTTAGGAAGGAGCAATAAAATCTTCAGTTGCCCAAGTGTTTTCTGTGTATTTGTCTGTTTAGAACATGAGCTACTTGTAGGAAATTATTAAGAAATTCACTCTGCTTAAAATTTTTAATAAATTTCTTAGGAAACTTTTGAAAAGCTATTTATTTGTTACTTCAAAGGCTTTAAGAAAGCTTAATAAATTTCTTAGTGTTTATATATTTACTTATCACTATTACCTTTTTAAAAAGTTTTTAAACTTAATGTATTTCTCAGTGATTCTCTGGACACATTGGACCTTTCCAACACTGCAGTTATGTGGGACCACATGATAGGCTCTGGCCTATCTTCTCATAGACCAGAAGTGAAGGGTGTCACAGATGTCCCCAGGATCATATAGTACAGATATGAGTTCTATCTGCTCATCATTCCCTGCTAAGATGGCCCCAGAAGCCAGCTGCTGACAGGACGGTATCCTAAGATGGCGGAACTTCCATCAGTGCAGGTGCCTGAGGGATCGTGTGGTAGCACATGAAACAAATGCTTATTAGGTTAGGCCACTAGGATTTAGAGTTCATCTGCTCCCACAGCATGATTTCATCTACCCTGATGCCACACCTCCTCACAGCTCCATTAATGGGGTCACTGACTTTAGCATGGTGTTCTTGCAACCCTGGCAAGATAGACCAAACCAGGAACCCTGACTGCCATTTCTTTCAGTGCTCAGAGCTAGAATGTGAAAGATTTGCAGTTTGGCCACAACCCATGGGCTCAGGGATGCACATCAAAGACAAGAACGCAAAGGAAAACTACCATACCATGGAAAGTTGCTTATGGTACTTGCGTGGCTCTTACATATCTTGACCTTATCACCCACTATGCATTTCGGGTACATAATCGGACACCAAGTGTATAATGCTGCCCCCAGAGAAGATTTAAGTGAGAAACAGTCACTAGATGTAATATCAGTGTCATAGATGAATGCACAATGGTGAAGATCAAAAGGCCTCCTTGTTCTTCAAAAATGTACCTCCAGGGTTCACACTGACAAGAAGGGAATCATGACTACAAATTATTTTGATCATACTTCAAGTAATAGTGAAGTCATCAACTCTAGAGTTGTGGCCCATAGGAGGCCCTTCTCCTTAAAAGGACTATGTGTGAGCATGGACTAAGATTTTTGCCTGAAACATTCCGCATCCCAAGGCTACCTGGATTCATTCATTCATTGTCTCCAAAACCATTTGTTTATTAAGTGAATACCACGTGCCAGGGACTGTTCTAAGTACTAGAAATACAGCCATGAGTAAGACAAAACCTACCCCCATGACACTTAAATTCCAGTGTGAGAAACATACGACAACAACAAAAAAGTCTATAAGTAAATTTACAATATGATACCAGATGAAGATCCATAGGAAAAACTTAAAATAGCCAAAGTGGTGAGAGATGGCTCTTTTTGGATGGTGTGGTCAAGGCAGCAACCTCCAGAATGACTCTTGAGCAGAGAGCGGAGGAATGTGAAGGAGTAAGTCATAATGATGAATGAGGGAGAATGTTCTGGGCAATGGAAACTGAGCATTAAGGGCCCTGAGGTGGGAAGGAGCATGGAATAGTATAGAACCAGCAAGAGCCAGTGTGGTTGAAGCAGAGTGAGTTAGTGGCTCTGGGAGACAGGCCAGATCATGTAAGGACTTGAGAACATCAGAAGGAGCTTGGATGTTATTAAGATTGCCGAGGAAAGTGTGCAATAATGATTTTTCTGGTTAGTGGTATCACTTGATTTGTATCTGGAGGAAAACACTCTGACTTCTGCTGGAAGAAGAGACAATAGGTGACCAAGAGTGGGAGGAGAGGGATGAGAGAAGCGTTATTTTAGTACCCAAGAGGATGATCTGATGGTGTGAATTAGGTGCTAGTGGCAGTAATCTGGATTGGACACTCTGGGATATGTGTAGAGCCTACAGAACTTGTGGATGGATTGGATGTGAGGTAAAGAGGAGGAAACCAGGATGCCAAGATTTTAAACCTAAACAGCTGGGTGAATGGTTATCCCATTACTAAGGCGGGTAGTACTAGGGGAGAGGGAGCCTTAGGAGAGGGAGGTGAGTGATCAACTGTCTTCTCAGAAGCTCTATGAGGATTAACAGAGTATCAAGTTAGTACCAAATACCTAATGGACTGATGTATGTCTTTATTCCTTCTGTCAAGATATATACCACCATATTAGGCCCCCTTTAGTAATCTTGATTTAGACAGATACAGATGCAAAAATACAAAGACATGCAGAGGATAGAGATGTACCACAGTCTTCTTATACAAAGTCAAATCAGGAGCACCCGGCTGGTTCAGGAGAAGGGGCACATGGCTCTGGATCACTGGGTTGTGAGTGTGAAACCCATGTTGTGTGTAGCAATTAAATAAATAAATAAAAACTTTTTAAAAAGTCAAATCATCATTAACATTTTGGTATGCATCTTTTTATCCCTTTCTCTAAACATAAAAACCCACATAGATGCAATTTTCCACATACAGGTCCTGTATTATACGTACTGCTTTCATTTTGAGTGGCATGTTCATTATTATTATTTCTCAAGGGTATGAATCCAGACTATTCTTTAACTTCATTGTGTCTATTTTTTGTGGTTTACTTACACTTTTTTATAGGAGCAAATATTACTTAACGTGATCACACACATACAAAAGTAGTGGGATTCTCCAATAAGGCTCTTCTCCTACAGGTAAGAAGACACCAAGCCAGAATAGGGGTCACTGGGCTCCTGTTCCCCACTGCAAATGACTCACAGGGAGCCCCTCCAGCGTCCGACATTGCCCTCTGCTGCTGAGCTCCAACCTGAAATACCCTGTTCACGTTTAGTTGTAGGTTGCCCAGCACAGAATGAAAGGCCAGCATTTTTCAAAGTGATGGGAATACACCCGTGGGAGAAGAGCTAGGCTGGTACAGGAATAAAACCATGGGAAAGAAGAGTGCGGAAACCAGGGAACCATCTTGGAAAAGATAATGAGGACTAGCAGGGAGGCCGTGAGGGTATCGTCCTTATCTATCGGAAAGTTTCCATTTGGAAAAGGGATTTCCTCATCCTTTGGGTTTTAGTAGTTCTGCAGGGACTAAGATCAAGGGGTGAACATTTCAGAAAGGCCATAAAGTTCCCCCAGGGAAAGAAAGAGGCAAGGAAAGGCTATGTCAGCTTCTGTCAGGATTCTGGAGAGGAAATTTGTCAGTCGGGTGCAGTCCAGGTAGGGATTGCCCTAAATTTCTCTCGATGCTTGGTCTCCTGGAAAGGAGGAAATACCATTTCCCTGAATCTCTGATACATGGACAGTTACGTGTTCGACTGGTAAATGGCCATTTCCAATGACAATGATAGAAGGCAGGAAAGCAGGCTCTTTCTAAATAGTGAGTTTGACTTCAATGGGATTCATTTTATTGTTTGCAAGCTTCCAAAGGAAATCTGAAAACGTAAAGATCCACAAAAGCAAACAATCTTCCAAGTCCTTACAATCCAGGGTTTTGTAGTTATATCTAAACATAAAAATTCCCTTCTCATAAAATGCTCAAAATATATAATTCTTGCTCAAAAGGATCTGTACTTGGGCAGCAGCTGAACTGAAGCCCACGCCCAACATTCATGCTAAAGAACAAAGACTGGGCCCACAGACATGAATATTAATCACAAATCATCATACACAAGACCTTTCCTTACCAGGGTGGTGGGCAGAGAGGGGGCTTCAGGTGGCCTCTCTTGGCCAAGGATGAACCCTGAGAGCAGGATCTGAACACATACAGCACATGGGACCATTGGAAAGCTTGAAGTGCCTGCCCTACACATCTGGTGGCCAGTAGTGTAGACTCCCCATGGATGGGATGTCAAGGCATCATTATTCAAAGTGACCTTCCCTCAACTGGGATAATCAGAAACAGTTCACAAATCAAATAAGCCATAAGATTCTTCATCTTCTCTAGGTAACTTCCCCATCAGGTGACATCACTCACCATGTGGTGACATGGTTTTTCCACAACCCTTTTTCTTTTCTTTTCACAAGACTGGAATCTGGCTGAAGGCTAAAATTACTGCTTAAAACAGGGATTGACCCTTCCTTGACACTTTGAAGAAGGGTCCCTGTCTATAGCTACCCTTACCCCTTGGACTCGCCAGAGGGAAAAACTCTTCTTGGCTATTATAGGACCTGTTCTTCCTTAACTGGTAAAGGATTTTTTTTAAAGACCTAAATGAATAAATAAATGCAAACTTTAATTGTTTTATAAGCCTGGCTTGGATATATTAAGGCAATTGCTATTTTTTATGTAGAACAGGGGCAAACAAATCTCAAGAGATTAAAAATCATGTTCTTGTGGTTTTCTTTTAAAAGCTGCAAATTTGAATTCAATTTAAAAAATCATGGCACAGGGACAAAATAAGAAAGAACAAAGCTGGGAAAAATGTCCGTACCATTCTTCAGAGTCAAGCGCTGCTGCGAATGTGCATGTTTCCAATTACGCATTACGGCTGGGCGAGCTCCGGGAGACACAGTCAGACAGAACCCAAATGCAGAGTGTTCAACAGAACCCAGTCCAGCAAAAGCTTCACAAAGTCTTTCTTTCAACGGAAACCACCGTGTAGACAATTCAGGTCAGTTCAAGAAAGGAAAATTTACAGAAAGGAGAAAAATAATATGCCATTCCTCTTTTGCCTCTCAATACAAAGTTAAATTGTGTTGGTATAAGAGCCAATACTTTGTATTTTCTTGGTCGCTTTTAGAATAGCACTTGGAGAATAAAAGAAAAATAAATTCTTGTTTAGACCGTGTGAAATCACAGCGCGGGAGGGCCTTTCTTCCATTATTCACAGGCACAGAGGGACAACCCACGATAATGGAGTGCACATTGGAAGTTTCGACAAGATACACGCTAGATACATGTCAAAGGTGCTCATTGCTGGCTTCGAGCTACAGAAAACAAAAATATCAAAATTTCTTCACATCCTAAAGACCCATATCTAGAGATAGAGAGTTTATTTTAGGGGGGAAATGTATTTATGGTTTTCCATTTTAATGGCTAGCAAATAATTTCTGAAGTGTCTTTTAAAGGTTAATTCAGAAAACTCAAAGAACCCGCCCCACCTCATACCACGCCCTTACCGGAAGCACTTCTAGTTTGGAAACTCTCTAGTTTGGGCTCTCTCTGGAGGATTCAAGAGAGAGAGCTTTATGGGAAAGGCTGGAGCTACAGCAGACCTTCCATAAGAAGAAGTGCTACATACAAAGATTTCTGATTTCAGTCCCTGGCCTGGATATGTTTAACACTGAGAATAGACCATCCCCGGGCACCTTGGATATTCTGAAGAGAACAAAGCTTTGACAATGACATTGCTTTCACACACTCTCTCAGCTCCCTCCAGCTCCACACGTGGAAATGGAAGGTCACTAAGGACAGCAGAAGTCACCTGCCACCCTACTGCCCTCGCTGGCGATTTACAGGGGAGGTCGACTCAAAAGAAACATAAAGAAATCAAGCAATAAAATTATATCAATTGACCCCACACACCTCCCAATGCTCTAATGGTTCCCACCTGACTTTAGAGACTTTGGGTCAAAGTTAGCTCCTTAGTTAGCCACGGAGCTTCCTGAGGGCATCATCTCTTTTTCGTCTCTGTGCTCCCTGACCTGGGAAGTCAGCAAAATGCCTGGTGAATTAACATGAATTAGAGCACTTTGAGACTTCCAATTCCTCCATCAAAAGATATATATAAAAATGGACATCTTTCAGAAGAGAATTACTAGAACACAAAGCTGATGTCCACACCAGGTTACAGATCACCTTTTTCTAAAAACATGTCCTAACAAAAGAAACAGAAATCTGACTCCGTAATTTGGACCCAAGGCACCATGTGGCCAGAGTAACAGGACAGCGCACCTGGAACCCACAAGCAGATGTCCTTACTGTGGAATTTGCCAGTGCATTTCTGCGATCAGTAAACCAGCCATGCTCTTACGTAAATACAAAAAAGTCACCCCATTGAAAAATGCATTTTTTCTTATTTTAGCATTTCTGTGTCAGACCCAAAGAAGGCTCCCATAAATGATCAAAGACTTTTCAATGGTTCTTCCAAACGCACGTACCAGCAAGGGCTGCTGCACTTCAATCCTTTTCAGTGAATCCTCTAAAATGAAGGTTTTGAAGATGCTTGCCAATGGAACGTCCTGCCTCACAGCTATAATATTTTTTAAAAGGCATTCAGTTTAAATTAATACATTTGGCCAGACAACCGTATTAAAATTTTTGTTATTTTTTCTGTTATAATGGTAGCCTGTGGTATGACTAGTCTTCTTCAAAAATCTGCAGAGTTATTGCTTCTCTCTTGCCTGAGGTACATCATGTGTTTTTCATTTGCGTGTGCTACACAGAAATACCTCATTAAAACAAACACTTAGGCTAAACGAAAGTCTTCATATCATGCCATGAAGGGCATACGCTCACTTAGAAACTTTCAGAGCCTCATAACTTATTGCAAACCCCTTTCGTACCAGCTGTTAAACTGATATTTAACTCTGCTAGGTGATGTCACAGTATCCACAGTCTTAAAATGACCCACCTACAGCAAATATTTATTTTTTTTCTCATGCAGTAAGCAAGGGGAGTTTCACTAGTAAACAGAGCCATTTTTTCCTACATGAGAAACAGTTCTCCCAAAACACACATGTGCATGTACATGTATGTCTGCATACACACACACACACACACACACACACACACACCCTGAACACGTCCCTTCTACTTGTACCACAACCAAGAGTCATAGTACATTCTGTGCAAATAAACCCTTTATAACACTCCTCTCTCCTGCTGGACAGCTCCTTCATTCAAGGATTTCCCACCGCAGACAAAACCATCAAGGTCCATTCTGATCATCGTGGTCTGCCTACCATCCTGCAAAGATCGACCTACTAATCCTAACTTCTGTATGGGCCACAAGTCATCACTGACAGCGATCAATCTGTACTTTTTAAAAAGTAAAAAACAATGCCTACTATTTTTCTTTTAATATTTGAGAGAAGGGGTCATGTTGGATGCTTCATCGAAGTGGTTTTGCAAAACAATGCCTGATTCAGCTCCCAAAAGTCACACATAAGAGGCCTCTGATGTCTGAATATAGTCTGCTTTGAAGAAGGATTTCCTAAAAGGCATGGACCGATCAAAGATGAGCAAGTTGCAGTAAGTAGTTTCATTCAACAATCCATCAAAAAAAAAAAAAAAAAAAAAAGTCTTGTGCCTCTCACCCAAAGTGAGGCTACTATAAAAACAAAACAGAACAGGAGCGCTGGGGAGGATGTGGAGGAATTTGAACCCTCATGCATTGTTGGTAAGATTTGCAAAATGATGCAGCTGCTTTGTAAAATAGTGTGAAGATTCCTCAAGAACCTAAAAACGTGATCCGATCATTCTGCTGCAAGGTCTATACCCCAGAGAATTGGAAGCAGGCTGTGAAAAGATATTTGTATACTCAGGTTCATAACACCACTCTTCACAATGGTGAAATATGAAACCAACCTAAGTGTCCACCAACAGACGCATGGAAAAACCAAATACGGTGGAATATTATTCCGCCTTAGAAAGGGAAGAATTCTGACACCTGTTACGACGTGGAAGTGAGTTCTCAAGACACAATCCTGAGGAAAATAAGCCAGACACAAAAAGACAAACACTGCACAATTTGACTTCTATGAGGTCCCTTAAGAGTCCAATTCCCAGAGACAGAATGCAGAATGGTGGTCCCCAAGGGCAGGGAATGGAGGGAACGGGAACTTGTTGATCAGCTTTACAAGACAAGAAAGTTCTGGAGATTGTGCAACAATGTAAATATACTGAACATCCCCGAACTCTACATTTAAAATGGTTAAGATGACCAATTTTATGTTGTGTGCATTTTATAATTAAAAATGAAAATGAAATTAAAAATCAAAGTTTTTTTGGTATCTGATACCCCCCAAAAATGGTATCTTCCACTGGTGACTATTTCATGATTTTCAAAGCACCTTTCCCCAGTTCCTCCTTCATTCCTTCCTACAACAGGTTTTTACAGGGCCTCACAGTGGGTATACCTACAAGCTGGGCAACCCAGAAGACCTGAAGATGAATCAGGGTGAACCCCACACTTGAAGACCTTGGAGGGATAGAAATACTGGTAATTTAAAGAAAAAAATGTTCACTGCCACATTTTCAAATATTCTGCCATGTTGCCCCTATAAATCCACTTGCATTTACAAGTTAATGTGCTTAATGTTGGCACCAGCTCACTTTTTAGAAGAGAGATACAGATAAAATGTTATGGGACTTCAGAGGTGAAGGAACTTCATATGAAACCCACATCTTCAACCACTAAGTAGTAAGTAATAAGTAATCAGAACTATCTTTTTCTTGAGATGTGCAAAAGCCCATCTCATTCCTCTTTGCTCTCTGCCCTGCCTTGAGGTCCCCATCCTAGGTTATCCTCTCTGATGGCAAGCATCACGTGAGTGGTGAGCCATCAGCTCCCTCCACACCCTTGGGGATGGAGCCCCCATGGGGATTTCCGGTAGGTTGTGGTTAAATGCCCTCCTATTAAATCAGCCCTAAAACCAGACTCTGCATGTAGATGGTGAAATTGTCTCCAAACAACCCTAACTTCCATGCCATGGCTCAGAGAACCACCAGAGTCATACAGTGGAATCTCCACCCAGGGACTGACCTGGAAACACAGTGAGAGAACACCAAGCAAAGGGGTGCCATTTGGGGAAGCAGCTCACATGGAAATAATCATGGTTTCCAGAGCAGCCATTCTCTCCTGGGTCTAAAATACCCTTCCTTCTTTGGACCAACCTGGAGAACACCTCTTCGTCCTTGCACACCCACCTGGCCTCACCTCTTAAATGAAGCTTTCCCCTGCCATGTCACCTGCTCTTCTGCACTCCCTAGGATTTTGTGCGTCTCTGTGAAAGCACCACTCATGAGCCCATTTCCAGATCTGCACTTGGATGCAACAGGCCAGGCCTCTGGATGTTCAGATCCTGACTCCCAGCACCGTGGGTGGAAGGAGGTACGAGCAGATGGGGCAATGAGGCTCTCATCAGTATTCATCTTTCGAAGTGCTACATGAAAAAATGTGCAACCAGCCATGGCCGATCTGTATTCAAAAACACCCAGAACTGATTTGGATGAAGTTATCTCAACCTTGTAATTTCTTTTTATAAGTGAAGTCTTAACAAGAGATAAATTTAATAGGCACATTTTTTGCCGACAAAATCTCCGAATTTTGTGCTGTGGGAGAGAAATAGAATTAAATGTGTTCTCAAGTATCCCTGGGTGTAGCTGGCCCTCCTTCCTTCACAGCATCCAGACCATGGAGACAAAGGAGTATCCAAAGTGACCAAGGGGACAAATCCAGTCACCACCTGCTTTCCCACTGAACTGCAGTGGGAGAGGCACTGGCAGGTGGCAATCCAGATTTCTGGAATTGGTGTCTGGTCAGAGCTTGCCCTGGGACTATGTGGCTAAGGTAGTGAACCCAGTCAGTGGTCTCGGTTTCAGTGGACTCAAGCTATTTCACAATGTGCCCCAGCCCTTTGACCTAAGCCACATGGCTGGCAGAGACCGATCCTGGCCGGGACCCTGGGAGGCAGGAGGTGGGCTGGGATCCTGCTTGTAAACCAAAGTCAAAGAGCTCAGTGTGACTCTTGTTCAAGCTTTGCTCTTGACCCACATGTGCCCACCAACACAGCCACTTGACTTCTCAGAGATTCATCTTCTATTCTGGGAAATGACACTGGGCTCCTGTCATAGACGCAAAATCTATGACCAAGATTTGGGGTCTTGGGGGTCTATGAACCCCAAGACCAGAGACTGCCTAGTCTACACAAGACCACTAGACAACTGGAATGGCAGAGAAGATTTCTTAGGCAGGAATAAATGAGCTTGCTTACATTCTCAGGATCTCAGATTTCTCACCACGACCACCATCTCTAAAATGCAAAGGCGTAAGTCTTCTTTGATCGTACCATGACAGCGTAGGTCAGGAGATGACCTATTTGGAAAGACATTTTAACGACAGGAAGAGACTCTACACAAATGTGCAGTGTGGTGGTCCTCATTCTCCACCTACAATTTAAGGCACTGAGCATCTCCTGAGCCCACAGAAAATGCAAGAAAAATGGTAACTTTGAGACTGGTCCTGTCCTGATGGTCTAGCTACCTGCAACAACGAAGCAGTTTAAAGGCAGCTAGTCCAAATTGAGATGCACCTTATGTGTAAAAAGCACACTGGATTTAAAAAAAAAAATTGAAGTATCTCATCATAATTTTTACATTTATCACAGGTTGAAAGGATTCCTTGTTGAGTCTCTTGGACTCTCCATGAAGAGACTGAGGCAGAATTTAAAGAAAGTATTTAAAATACACACGTGATTAGAACTAATTTCACCTGTTTTTTTCTTTAACTTTTACTCTTTTTCACGTGGCTGCTAGAAAATACAAACACAAATTTTATTTCTGTTTCTATTAGACAATGCTGCTCTAGACTGATGCATAGGATTTTTGAGGTTTTTTTTTTTTTTAAGATTTTATTTATTTATTTGAAAGAGAGAGAGAGAGAACAGGCAGAGGGACAGAGGGAGAGAGAAAGATGTGGAGCGAACTCCGCCCTGAGCGCAGAGCCTGAAACGGGGCTGACCCCACCACCGGGAGATCAGGACCTGAACAGAAGCCAGGAATCAGACGTCCCACCGAATGAGCCACGCGGGGCCCCTTGAGTTACATTTGAACGTGGAAGGATGGAACAAAATCAATGATTAGGTCCCCAAAAGTTAACTTGAGACCACGACCACCACCTCTATTGAGCTCCAATCCATTCTCATCACCCCTACAGAAAACCCCGTGCCCCCTAAGGAGTCACTGTTTTGGGCACTATGGGTTGCCCAGTTTTAACTTTATGTTAAAATTTAAATAAAATTATTAATAAAGTGCAAGTCCATGGTGAGTGGACCATTTAAGAACTCTCAAAATTCTAACATGGGCTGATTCACCTACGATGCGACGAGGACCTCTGAAGAGGACCCTACCGGGGAAGGACATCCCCTCCACAGGGCGGGGCACAGCCCGAGGTCAGGCTCTTTGATCATCGTCAGACTAATCATCCCCTCAGGCAGCAACATACGTGTAGGCACCAGAGCCTGCCTTCCGGATCTTTCCAAGGCAGGTTCCTTGTTATCTAAACCCGATCCTTCCTGGGAAGTAGGCTTTTCTCCTGGGTGTAAAACTGTTCCTTTTGCCTCCAAAAATATTGGCCTCATGTCAACTTACTGTCCGACTTCCCAGTTCTGATGAGGAGACATGGTGCTGAAGACAAGGGAGGCTGCCTCAATGGCAAACTCAGGAAGGTGCCTGAAAAGGGCCAGGACCCAAGGGCCACACCAAGCCCCACATCCCCAGTGCATCTGAACTCCTGAAGACAGCACAGAGTTAGTTAGCGCTGCCTGGAGGGGACCAGGAGTGTGGAGTTGGTACACTTGATGCCTCACCTACCTGGACGTGGTAACCTTTCTATGGAGCTTCCTTCGCCTTTCTGGAGCAGACCACAAGGCCAGGGGAGAGCGGGCATTGTGTGCCTGTCTTGCCTTTCTGTACAAGGTTGCCAAGTGCTGTTGAAACCATCTGGATGAAAGATGTCATCCAATTATAAATTCTTATTACTCTTTTTATTGCCTTGTAAGAGTTCTGATGCTGGCTTTCACATGCCCATATGTTTCTGTTTAAGACGCTTCATTCAAATCGAATTTGAAGAAAAGTCCAGATTACCCAAACACAATGACCTGAGTAAAAATCCTCTCAATCATTTTGGTAATCCAAATAAATCCAGAGCATGAAGTTGGGTTGCCTGCATAGCTCTGGCTACAAAAAGGCACTGTCTCCTGTTTCACCTTACATTATTATAATGCACTTAATTATACTGTATTTATAATAACAGGGAGGCTTCATTTTATGCCATATATTGCCACTTGCTGGAGAATAAAGTGTGCCTTACAGGGTTAACACTAATCACTGACATGATCTGAAAAAGCAATCATAACATGAATTTTAAGGCAGTGAGTCAGGCTTAAATAGAACCTCAAGCAATTTTAAAATTTATTTGCGAATGACTGGGGTTCAAACACCATCAAATTTATTCCCCCCCCAAAAAAAGTTTTACTTCAAACTAATTTAAAACACAGATCGAATTAAATATATAATCTGTAGTGTATTTAACATCAGAACTTGTGCAATTCAAGTAGAATTCATGTCACTCTTCTTAAAAATAGATCATCTGAAAATATCAATAGATTTAAAGTAAAAAATACTACACCCTGGTATTTCTATCACTTCATCTATATATCTACCAAGATGCCCTGAGGTTCTTCAGCATAAATTACTCAAATTACTGCCTTTTCTCTGTATGTATTTTCTAATGGCTTGTTTATGAATTCCACTGATAGATCTGCTATGATTCTCCAAAGGCTAAAGATGTTTACAGGACAAGTGACATCATCTCCGTGACAGGCTTCACTGTGTTTATACCAACTGGGCTTAGAGGGTCTTCAAAACATGGCTTTAAAATCTTAGTTATTATGTAGCTTAATGTGTTCCTGATGTGTCTGGAGTATCGTACTTCTAAAAATAGAGAAATCATTTGTTAAGAGAAAATGAACTACTAGTCCGATCTATCTTATGCATGACTAATCCACATTATTCCAAAAGAATGTGACACTTAACCTGGGAGTATCAGTGATATGATAAAACAGGAAAAAAGGAAAAAAAAACCAATAACAGTAAATAAGTATTCCATACAAGTCATGGCTACATAAGAAATAAGAAGGCTATTTAATTTTTTTTTTAAATATCCACAGAAATATATGAAATGTCTTATTACTGCTAGCAAATTTACTGTTACCAGTTTTAAACTGTTAGAAGTTTTTTAAATGTGTTTTTACTACCTGCATGTCTTCAGATGAAAGCCCAGAAGTAGAACATACCTAACATGGCCACAGAATTTCTATTTGAACGCTCAGTGATGGAAAGTTCTGTCTTTTAAAATTTAGTTCCACTGGTGGGTGGCCAGTTGGAAACAACTGGTCTTTCTATGGAGCTGAAAGCACCCATTCTGTAACTTTCCCCATTAATGCAGGTTCTGCCCTCATCTAGATCTATGCAGAATAGATATAACTTATCTTAGATGCCATAAGACCTAAAACATTCATCACGGTTCCCAAAACCTTCTCATCTCTGGGCCAAACATCCCTCAAAACATCCTCCAGATGTTGTGATCTCAGATCTTTATCCTCCTGGTCACACTCCTGTAACCCCATTCTAATTACTGAAATCCATATGGACGCATCAGATCTGAATGTGTATGTTGAAAAAAAAAAAAAGATTCTATAAGAAAATATTAGTGGAAAGTATTTATCGATAAAATTATGGACTACGTCTATTTTCTTCTGCTCTTCTGGGTTTTCTTAAAATTCTACAGTGAGCCTATGTGACTTTGATGGTCAGGCCATTCAACAGGCCTTTGCCACCATCATCGAGCACGCACTGTGTGCCAGGAACTGTCGTGTGAAGTGAGCAGGCAGCTACAAACAACAAATGAGAAGTTCTGTCCTTGAGAACCCGCCTTGCCATTGGAGGAGACGCACTGTGAAGGAGGAGGAGGAAGAGGAGGAGGAGGAAGAGAAGTAGTAACAGCAGTAGCAGTAGTAGTAACATGAATAGGATGTGAGAAGGTGACATAAAATTGTGAAGGCAAGCAAGAGTGAAGTTAGAGGGGGCTTTGCTAGATAGGGTGGTCATGGAAGGCCTTACTAGAAAGGCGATGAAGACCTGAAGGAAGTGAAGGAATAAGCCACAGAAATATTGGACAGAACATTCCAGATACAAAACAACAACTGCAAAGGCCCTGGGGTAGCAACATGCCTGAAATGCTTGAGAAACACCAAGAAAGCCTACGTGGGTGAAGTAAAGGAAAGAAAGTATTAGGCAGTAGGAGATGAGATTGAAGAAGTAATGGGGTCAGACTTTGTAGGGCCTCATGAGCCACTGGGAAGACCCAAGTCTACACTGTCAGTGAGGCAGAAAGCACTAGCAACAGTGGAGTGGCGTGCTCTCACTTACCGCTTTAACAGTTCACTCTGATGGCCTGCAGAAAGCAGACCCTAGAAAGGTCAGAGCAGAAGAAGGGAGGGTGCTAAGGGAAACAGAGTCAGGATCCGTGCATGGGATAATGGGGGTCTGGACCAGAAAGCCAATGGCAGAGAAGTGCCCACATTTTGGATCCCCAGGATGTAGCCACCAGGAGAAAACAGTTAAAAGAAATGTCTGGAACAGAACGTGACGCTCCTGATGTGGTCTTACAAGGCAGAAGAGACAGGGTTTTACATTTCCTTTCTCAGAGTATCTTTTTCCAGAAAACACAGAAACACTCATGATGAGCCAGCCAACATGCTGAGAATGATTAAGTAAGGTACACAGTCCATGTGGGATTGGACCTACAGAGGGTAAAAAGCTCTCTAAGGGCAACTACTCCCAGTAACCACAGCTTCCCTCCATCTTCCCATCTCCTCCATCTGAAACTCCCTGCATCCCCGTGAAGGCTCCTCTTCCTGGACTAGTCTCTGTTTTTCCAGATCCTTCATCAAATCATCCTCACTGATCTCCAAATAGGCGGCTTGTTATCCTCCTCCTGGTACCCTGAAATCTCTCATCTCCTTACCGACCTGAAACCTGGCCACCCCTCAATTCCCCTTTCTCCACCCACCCAACCCCAAGAGGAAACATTGCTGGGGAAATCATGCCATGCAATGGTACTGGTTGGGTCTGCCACAAACCTGGAATTCTTTAAGCTCCTTTGGAATCTGCTTCTACTCCTGAACTTTTTTTTTTTTTTTTGTATTCATTTCTAATTCACTTTCTATGTAATACCCAGAACACCTGTTAAAGACCTGGTATTTTCTTGCTTCTCGCCCCAAATTCTCCGACCTTACTCACAGAGAATGACCTTGTTCTCTATCACATCAAGAAGACTGAAACCACAAAATGTACATTCTTTCACAGTGAGCTTCTCACTTTTGAGGTTTCTCTGTAGATTCACCCATAGTCTTCCCCCTTTCTCTTGACAGAAACAGCTTGCTTGCACGTTTCCAAATGTAACCCTCTGTCGGTGCCCTGGATGCAGACACTACATTTTTCTAGCATGTTTTTCCATCCACTGTCTTGTCCTTTCTGCATCTTTCTTTCTGTCCATCTGTCCATCTTTCTTTCTGCAACGGATATGTTCTAGGTGCAAGAGAACTTTCTTCTATCCTAAAACACATAATCTAAACCATCTCTTGATGCCACATTTGGTGAACATTCAATATCTCACTTTCCCTTGTTTCAACAAAAGCTAGTTGAGCCACTCGTGTGCTACAATCTTCAGACACCAAGGCAAGCATAATACAGTCCCAGCCTTTGCCACCATATTTCTCAAAAGATCACTCAACACTCAGCCATTTTGCCTGTGTTTTCTTTAATGACTTGCAAGATGGCTTCTAGAGAATGCTACAGAAAGGTGTGGCATAATGGAAACCACATTCACTGCCAAGAGTGAGACCCTCCCCTTGCTCCACGGTCTTCAAAACACTCCAACTTCTCAGTGTCTCCCAGGCTCCAGTTCCTACCCCCCTTGCTGGACATCATTACTCACCTCTCAAGCCACAGGTCAGAAACCAAGTTCTCCAAACTTCTCCAGCCTTCTGCCTTCTCTCCAACTCCACCACTTCCTCAGAAAACTTCTTACCCAGAGAAAGGACACCCCCACCTCCAAGCCTCTAGGCCCAGCCTTCAGTAATCTTTAACTCCCTTATTCTCGTGCCTTGAACCCAGTGGGTTTCCAAGGTGGCTCTCTCCTGCATGTAGTGCCTTAGTGCCATTGCCCTCCTCCATCTTCCGTGTCCCACAGCCTGTCCCTTTGTCTTAAAGCCTTTCTTTTACCCAAGATGAGTGGCAACCTCCCTTAAAATCCCATAAAATTTGTGATTATTTTTTGTTACCGTATCTTTTATATTAGAACTTTTTATGCTCTGCCTGACCTTCCCTACTCACACAGAAGTGCTCCAATGACAGGAATCATGTTCTATTTATTTTTCTGTCCACCACAGAGCCATACACTGTGCAACTATGGCTGACCCATGCTTCCTTTTGTCTTGCCTTAGTATAGCTTTCCTGGCACAGGTGTATGCTCCTGTAACACGATATCAGGCATTGCTTACTACAAAATATACAATTGCCACAATCCCAATATTGTGACCTGAACTCATTTTTCAGTGACCACATCCCTAAGAGAATGCATTTCTCCTTTTTTAATTTAAATTCAATTAATTAACATATAACATATTATTAGTTTCAGAGGTAGAGGTCAGTGATTCATCAGTGGCTTACAACACCCAGTGCTCATTATATCACATGCCCTCCTTAATGCCCATCCCCTAGTTATCCCATCCCCCCACACCTCCCCTCCAGCAACCCTGTTTGTTTCCTATGATTAAGAGCCTCTATGGTTTGTCTCCCTCTTTTATTTAATCTTATTTTTAAAATTTTTTTAAATTTTTCATATATAGTGTTTAATGGCTCTCCTTTGGCCCAAGGTATTTTTCCTCCAACTCACTGTGTCTCCATCCAAAGAAATACAGTAAAAGAGCCAGAAGTGGCTCTAAGGAACAACCTGGTCTAGTCTCCAGCCCTCAGCCCCCACAGAGAGTTCTTGGGCAAGTCTTATGAGAAGCACCTGCTCCTGGGCTCAGCCTCCCAGAAACAAGTGCATATCTGGGGAACGGAATACCCAGGCAGAGCTTCCCACGGCATCTGGCTGTCCATCTCCTATGGAGTTCCCTCCTTTCCCGGACATTTCTTGAGTGTAAGAATGATGTCAATTAATCCAATTATTTCTAGTGCCCAGGAAATGAATCAATGATGACTTATATCTTGTTTCAACTCAGCTGACAACCACCAGGAACAATATTCCTCGGAGGTGACTGCGCTTGTCTGTGGGCAGTGTGCCTATTTGTAGAATTTCTTCCTGCAATTTCTTTGAGCCAGAGTATGAGCTTGGGTGTTGGAAGAAGGAAGAGTGTAAGGGATGACTCACAGGGAATTTCCCATCTCCACTGGCTTAGTCTGTCCCGAATCACTTCAGAGTCAGTTCACAGGGTTAAATGAAGAGACATGGATTTTCTGCGATCTTCTTGACCTCAGAAATTCTGATCTGGCATCCAGCTTCCCATGTATGTGGTTATGGGTTTGTTCTTGCCAAGATATTTGGAATTGGGTTAGTGATGAAACAGGGTGTGTTCCTCATTGCACAGCAAGGTCTTATGGCTGACAATATGTAGTGGACTGTATACCATATTTATAAACCCCACAACGGAATACAACATATAGCATCCTTACATGAGAGAAAATGAAAAAATATATATATTATTTTGCAGTTGGAGAAAGAGAAAGAGAAGAAGAAAAGAAAAGAGAGTCACATAAGGAGGCAAGAATGTGAAATGATGGGTATTAAGGAAGGCACGTGTTGTGATGAGCAGTGGATGTTCTATGCAACTAATGGATCATTGAACACCACATTAAAAACTAATGATGTACTGTATAGTGGCTAACTGAGCAACTATATATATATATATATATATATATATATATATATATATTCAACATAGGAAAAAAAAAAAAGAATGTGAAATGATGGACCTACAGCTCTGCTATGATCCAACCACACTTCCACAACACTTTGTGGGTTCCACAGACACTGGCTAAACATCTGCCAAAGTCCCCTTCATCCCAGGTGCCCAGATAAACTACATTTCCCAGCCTCCTCTACAGCCAGATGTGATCATGTGATTGAATTCTGACCAATGGGACATGAGAGGAAACCTGGCCTGTGAAACACCAGCCTGGAGGAATCCCCCATTCTCTTTCCCACCAAGTGGTTGAATGGAAAGTCTTCCAGGGATCACAGAGAAGAAAAGAGGCTGAGAGGGAAGGCGGCTGTGTTCCTGAACCACTCCTTACAAGAAAGAGAGCTCCCCCCCACACCAGGAACCCTCGCAATGACCAGAGTGAGAAACACACTGTTACTTGCTGGGCTGCAGGAACTGCCGGGTCTGTGGGACCAGTTAGCCTTCCCTGATGAACCCCGAGTCGGTCCTCACTCGTGCCTGGCACCCCTGGCCAAACCTAGCCCAGCAATCTGAAGTTACACAGTGGAAAAGTGGCATCTTCTAGTGGAGTGATCATCACGTAAAAGGCACCGGGTCTTCCCGTGTCTTCCCGTGTTTTGGAGACTTTTCACTTGGACACACGCAAAGCACGTGGATTCAACTACCTAAAACAACAGGTTCGCATCCGGAGAAAGTCCTAAATGCTTCTGTGTTCTGGCCCCAGTGATATCATGCAGCACATTCCCTGAAGTGGGGGAGACATCACCCCCAATAACTATGGAAAAATGAGAAATGTGGAACTTGCTCTATTTTTAGTTGCTAACATATGCATTGCTGCAAACTTTATTTAAAGCCAAGAGAAATATTTCCATATTGAATTTCAATAGTGCAGTATGCTGTTTTAGGATGAAGTTCTAAAATCCAGTACATAAAGATCTGTAAAGTTACATAACCGCCGCTGGGTCTCACAGACAGTGCTGCTCCACGGTGGGATTTTCAGTGGATTGCCAAGGCTCTGTGTCACATACTATTAGGGAACATCCCCCAGACTTACAGGGCCTCACTGGGGGTTTTAAAGATCTGTGAGGATCAATGACCCAATATATAGTGCTTGAGAAAAAGCTAATTTTTTTTAAATGGTTAAATGTTAAACAACTTAGAAGTTTGGGGACTTTAACCAAAGAAAACAATACCATGATCATTTAGATGTGAAGCTCTTAAAGGTGGAGAGTAAATGATCACCCCCTGGGGAAGACCATGTGTTGTGGACAATTCCCCTAGATTCTTCAGAAGACTCTCAGAATATTCTAGGTTTTTTTTTTTTAATTTATTTGACAGACAGAGATCCCAAGCAAGCAGAGAGGCAGGCAGAGAGAGGAGGAAGCAGGCTCCCTGCTGAGCAGAGAGCCCGATGAGGGGCTTGATCCCAGGACCCTGAGATCATGACTTGAGCCAAAAGCAGAGGTTTTAACTCACTGAGCCTCCCAGGTGCCCCTCTAGGTATGTCTTTTTAAGGGCTTGTCCCATAAGGATCTGTACCCTAGCACCACCTGCATATTTAACCTTTCTTCTTTGTTCCTAAAGATAAAGAATTAACTGAGAATGGGGAGAAATACAAAGTTTTTCCTTATGTGTCAGCAAGCGAACAACATTTCTAAAAACTATGTATGATTTGGAACTATTTTATTTGACATGCACTGTTGGCAACTGGCATTTTATATTTCATTTAGTGATTTTTCCCCCTTTTAATTATAGCAGGGTATTAAGTTCCTGGTGGCACTTAAGGTTCTGGTGTCAGATGTTCAGCAGGGACCATCATTCTAAAGAGAGGTACCAGACCACTGAAGGAGAACATGGTTAGAGTTGTCCCCAAGTTGGTCTGCAGAACTCAGGCCACCACGCGTCTCAAGGGTACAGGAGGAGTCAAGCAGGAGTGGACAAGTAAGGTGGGAGAGGGGGCACAGTCCACACCCTTCTTCCACACAGGGTTTCTCAAGACAAAACAGGTCAGAATCAATGGAGGCAAGAAACCTTAAATTGTCTGGAAGATTGAAGTTTAAAAATTAAATGAACTTCTCAATATCCAAAAATAAAATTGTGTATTAACTAACCATTATAAGGAACATAACACTATGGATGACCTGAGATATCATTTGAGAGTGGAAGAGGGGTGTCTCGGTGGCTCAGTGGGTTAAGCATCTGCCTTTGGCTCAGGGCATGAACTCAGGGTCCTGGGCTCCAGTCCCACATCAGGCTTCCTGATCAGTGGGGAGTCTGCTTCTCCCTCTCTTTCTGCCCCACTGCCTGCTTGTGCACACTCTTTCTCTCAAATAAATAAACAAAATCTCTAATAAAGAGAGAGAGAGTATTTCCTCTAAAGAGGAATATTTCCTCTAAACAGGTATGCACTTGCTGGTCCAGCTCATTAAAAAAAAAAAAAAATTGCTACATTTGTATATGTTGACACTGTAATCAATGAGCACAATGATTTGTAAAAACCATACTGGTAACACTTTTAAATTTCAATCTTCAAGATGGAATAAGTCTTAATCGCTTCTACTGAGGTCCTATTAGGCATTCTATTTCTCCAAAGGCATTCCAAAACTTCTTGTCCAAAGGCAAAAATTGCTGTAAGTGTGCCTCAAACAAGGGATAGTTTTCCACCAGTCTCCAAATCCTCAAACAGTAAACCGTAAAAGCATGGAAATACAAGATAGAACAGTGTTTAACGTCACCACAGCATTCCTACAGTCTGGGATAAATCATTCTTAAGAATTATTTTATTTTCAATGCTATGTCAGTAAAGGAAGCGGCTTTTTAGTGAGCCAAACATTAACAAGAGAAGCCTCACAGATACACTTACCACACACAGAGGTAACTAAGATTACAGTGCAAGATGAGGGGTAAAGCTATAAGACAAAGGCTTCAAGGTACTCTTTTATTTTTTTTTTTAGATTTTATTTATTTATTTGAGAAATGGAGATCACAAGTAGGCAGAGAAGCAGGCAGAGAGAGAGGAGGAAGCAGGCTCCCCACTGAGTAGAGACCCCCCCCCCCCCCGATGCGGGGCTCGATCCCAGGACTCTGGGATCATGACCTGAGCCAAAGGCAGAGGTTTTAACCCACTGAGCCACCCAGGCGCCCCTCAAGGTACCTTTAAAAGAAAGGAAGTTATGAGGGCAATATTTGTAAACAGTTTAATCATCAACACAGAAAAAAGTTAGAAATGTACAGTCTTTCCTCAAGATGGAGGGAAACACATAAAATAATGTTAATGTTATCGACTGTATAATCAGAACATAAAGAAAATATCAGAGACCCAGGAGAGAGAAGAGAGATCGAGATTCAGTCTCTTTTGGGTCCACAAGGCAAATAGAAGAAACACTACAGTATGAAGGCCATCTGTCAGTGCGCCCAAGGGACAGAAAACTCCACACAGCACCGAAGCCACACACCCTGCTGATTCGGGAAGCCTGGAAGGTGGCTTGGTGTGGAAACAGCACGAGTCGAACAAGAAAACCCATGTGAGCACCCTCCCCCAGTTGTTTTTTCTGGTCAAAAAAAATTCCCTAATCTGGTAGAACTAGGAGGTTAAAGCAGGAACATGGTAGGAAGAAGAGCTGACTTCTGGTGACACGTCCAGGGACCTTCCTGCTTTCTAGCACAGTACTTGGTAGGAAATAGATTGCCTCCCCTTGGATCCCCTTTCCTTCAAGTGCTTAAGACAATGACACAACCTAGGCCCAAAGCAGACAAGAATAAAGCCCAAATACTGGACTCAGATGCTAGTGGCGTGGGGGTGGGGCAAGGTTGATGCCATGCCCAACATGATTTGGGTGTTTAAACTCAGAATCTGAATAACCAATAACAGAATTAACCAAAGGCCTTAGAGAAATTTAATGTCAACCCTGAATAACAGAAGAGGCAGAAGATATCATAAATGGAGTAAAAAAATGCTTTGTCTGGAGGTTTAAGGCCAAGAAACATTCAAACAATAGAGTTAGTACTCTCTAAAAGTATTTTTTAAAGTAATCATTGATTTTTTTTTTTTTTTTGAAGCATTCTAGCTTTCCATCATGGTGGCACTGGGTAATGGTGGAACTCTGTGACACCCAAGTGCCCCAGTCCAAGTGCTAGGGACAAGAGGCTGTTCCGTGTTGGGATGATCACATAGATCTTGTGAACAATATGCATCTATTACTGACCAGCAGATAATCCTGCAGATGGTAACGATGGAGTAACAATGTCGAGCAAATGATAACTGTGCAGACTTTTCAGAGGCGTTAGCTACATCCCATTCTTCTGCAGATGCCCGGAGCAGTCATGGAGTGATGCTCTCAGCTCTTCCCTCAACAAAGAACCCAGTATTCACCTGAGCAGCCTGCAGCTGTCCTCAGCTCCTGCTCTGCCCCATCCCAGATAGCCCTGAGCCAATAACTGAACACAGTAGGGGGGTGAGAGCCTGGCCATTTCTGCCCAGTGCAGGACCCCTCCAAAGGCAACCTCTGTTCCAGGGGTCCCCGCGGCATTGGTCAAACTGTCCAATCTGTGTCTGGGCTGAGGTTCTCCTTGTCCAAACCTACTCCATCCTCATTTTATTGTTCACAGGCATACCCCCACCCCGTACCCTCTAATAAACTTCTTGCATTCTTGATTCTGTCTCAACTAACACAGGGTGCCTAAAACTGATACTGGGGGAAGTGCATTTCCATGCCCCCAAAAAATCGGCTTTCCAGAAAATAAAGTTTCCTATTATTCCCTTTATCCATGATGTCATTTGGCCATTTTAAAGGCCATAAGCAAGGATCACACATTTTAATCCTCACTGAGTGAACTGATGGTTGAAACATTATTGTCTTTATGACACAAAATAATTAGGGTTGTATATAACATGTTACTTTTCTATTTTCAGGCAAATCTGAGTAGTTTTACTTGATGCAAAAATAATGGTACTTAAATCCTTTAATTGATTGATATCATGTATTAATAGCAATCAAAAGGTTTTCTAAGACATATACTTTTTAATATTATAAAATGTGTTTAAAATAAAAACCTGTGAAGGCATTATGCTAATTGAAAAAATCAGTCAGAGGAAGATAAATATTGTGTGATCTCACCACAAGTGAATCTTAAGAAACCAAACTCATAGACAGAGAGCAGCATGGCTTTCACTAGGGGCTGGGGTGGGAAAATGCGGAGATCCTGATCAAAGGGTACAAACTTCCAGTTAGAAGATGAGTAATTCTGGGGTATAATACACAGCACAGTGATTATAGTCACCAATACTATATCTTGAAATATGTTGAAATACTTGAAAGTTGCTAAGTGAGTAGGATGTAAAAGGTCTTCCCATAAAAAATAAATAAAATAATTAGGGTCACTTGTGTGGCTCAGTCGGTTAAGCTTCTGATTCTTGATTTTGGCTCAGATCATGATCTCAGGGTTCTGAGATTGAGCTCCACTCTGGCTTCATGCTGGGCATGGAGCCTGCTTAAGATTCTCTCTCTCTCTTCCTCTGCCTGAACTCTCTCTCTCTATCTCTCAAAAAAAAAAAAAGGAAAATTATGTAAGGTGAGGGCCATATTAACTAACTCTATCCTATTAATCATTTTCATGTTGCAAACCTTAAACTTATGCAACATTAAATGTCAATTATGTCTTAATAAAAAGCAAAACCAAAAAAACCCCTCCTGTTATTTTTCCTTATCCACAGCCACATTTCTCTACCAGCTGTGTTACAGCACCTGATTTTGTGGGTTTTTGTTGTTGTTGTTGTTTTTTAAATTCAGTTCTGAGAAATCAAGTAATAGGTCCTATTTTTATTAGATAATTGGATATATATGAAATTTCCATTCCTACAGACTAAGTATACGAGCAGCAGCATACCGTTTAAATTATTCATAAGATAAAAGTATCTTCTCTCTTTCGGTCTGCTTTCTTTCCTGATGTCTTTGTTCATTGCTAATATTGTCTATTTATGTGTAATTCTTCCGAGACAACTTCTCCTGACAGCCAAATAGGAAACCCACCCAGGTAGGCTAACCTGAAGGCTCCAGTTCCCTTTTGCAATGTGCAAGGCACAAGGTAAATTTACAAAACTTTTTTTTTTCTCCCGAACAATAACAGAAAGCAAGTATTTGAATGGAGTTTTTTCAAACAACATAAGTCATGAAAAATGTGACTTGTTTTTGACTGTTCCTTTAGGCATACACTTTTGATTAGGGATGATTAAACTTAAGCATAAAAGCATTTTAAACTTGAGGTTTAAAACAAAGGACATAAGAATCACATGGTTAGAGTTTTATATTTTTGTCAGCCTCAAGTTCAGTTGGCTCACTACTACCACTACTGTAAAATTTTATGAGACTAATTTGGAGGTCCTTATAAATTGGTGTTATTGTTTATTTTTGGATATTGATACTAGTGGCATATTAGCAGTGAATGCGTAATGCAAATGAACAGTACTTTCCAGAAAGTCCACAAAGAATCAGTAAAAAATTAATAGCCACACTGCAATTAAATTTGTTTACTTTTTTAAAGTACATTCTCAGAATTAACATGTACTCTCCATTAAGCAATACACAGCAAGAATTTTAATTCAACCTTGGAATTTGATCTTTAAAATTAAAAACAAAACAAAATAACAAAGAAAAACTTTCTTTGCTATTTACAGTTCCTGCTTTGGGATAAAGCCCAACATCTGGATACCAGAATCAGAGCAGCAAAAATCCATGGAGACACATGTGCAATTTTATGCATGCAAACACACTATTTTTTAGGGTGAAACCACTATGGTGCTTCCCCCCTCATTTCTTACTTCACAGAAACCCTGAGGGGTGTCTTCCAAATGTATCCAGAGTAAGAAATCATATATGATAGATCACAACCCACTCTATACACACGCACCTGTAGAACTAGATTGTAAGCTTTCTCAAATAACACATTTGCTTTCTGCAGGCACCACATACTAAGAGTTTCCATGCTATTCCATTCCATTTCCTTTTGTTAATCCTGGCCTTGACTCACTTCCACAAGCAGGTCGTGACCTATGATCTGAAAAACCAGGGCTTCAGAGCCTTCCCTGTAAAATGGTAGGTCCTCAGGCCAGCAGTCCCCAGAGCACCTGGGGCCTCTTCATGCTCTTCATGTCAAGGCCCAGCCGGGGCCCCAGGTGACACGTCTGCCCAGGGAAGCCTGAGAAACCCTGCTCCAGAACACAAAACTGTGGAACAAAGATCTGTCATCTGAACTGAAATTAGACAAAGAATGTGTTTCAGAACAACTTTTGTTCAAAGAAGCTCTATCACTCCTCTGACTTTAAGATGCCAAACTTTTCTGGCAGAATAAATAAGTGCAAATAAAGATTTATTTTCAACTTCATGAACTGCCTCCGGGGGTTTCCATTGCTAGTACAGCATTCCTGATCTGGGATCCCTGGGACTCTGGGGACAGGTGTGCAGGGCTGCTGACCGCCACAGGAGGCCTGGGAGCGTGGAAGAGTGTGTGTGTGCAGGAACACATGTGCACATGCACTTATGCTGGGGAGAAAATATATAACATTTAACAAATTCTTAGAGTTCCATGATTCACAAAAAAATTAAGATGAACTATCAAGCTATAAAAAGACCTGGAGGGACCTTAAATGTCTATTATTATGTGAAAGAAGCCCATCTGAAAACACTACATACTGTATAATTCAACTTTATGACATCCTGAAAACTACAGAACTATGGGAACAGTTGAAAGATCAGTGGTGGCCAGGGGCTCAGGTGGGGCTAGGCAGTGGCAGGGGGCAATGAACGGACAGAGTACAGAGGATTTTTAGGACAATGAAACTATTCGCTATGATACTTCAGTATCTTATGACATGATACCTACCATTGTCCATTAACCTAAACCCATAGAACATGCAACACAAAGAGTGAACCCTAATATAAACTATGGACTTCAGGTGACAACGGTGTGTCAATGTGGGCTCATCCACTGTTAACAAACGTACTACTTTGGTATAAGATATTGATAATGGAGAAGCTGTGGGTCTGGGGGACAGCGGGCAGAGCGGAGATCTGCACTTTCTGCTCAGTTTTCCTGGGAACCTAAAACTCCTCTAAAACTATACATACATAAGAGTTAGGACACACTGCCCTTGAGAACACATTGTCTCAGCTGCATCAGTGCTGTGGTTACAATCATACCTACAAAGGGTAGAGAAGTGTTAAGAGTAGGTGAGTCCCAAAGGGGGCGCTCTGTCCCAGAATGGAACACAATCCCTGGATCATTCTCATTTCATTGGGACCATGGCTACTTAATCGGATCAACACAGACATGCTAAGTATCTACTAAGCACAAGGACCAGATGATCACTTGAGTCATATATAATCCAGCAAACAGAGAAAAAGAGCACATAGCTATCATTATATGATAACCATCCCCCCCTCTCCCCAAATGGCAAGGAACCAGATGTTGAGATGTGGAGGGTAGAAAGACAAAAACAAGAGGCCAGAAGAGCATAGGGCAAACAATTCAGTTCACAGCTAAGTAAGCTCTGGGCAGACACCTATAAGCTCTTGGACAGAGACGCCAGGCGTTTCCAAACTTGACCTCTTCTGGTTGGTCTGTGCCACATCCTGATTGGCGTGCCCATGTTCCTTGTCAAATATTTGTATGATTTACTCTTCAGGGTCCCTTCAGGGAGTACTAGGAGGGAAAAGCTCCTGCAAAGCGATGCTGGGTTCGTTCTGCACAGAATGAAGAACTCCAGATGGAAGAACCCGGCTTTGATGCTGAAATCCAGTGCTACGTGTCTTCTGTGAACACTGAACTCCTTTGCTGGTGACTCTTAAAAGGAAATAGATTTCCTTCTCTTCTTATTAAATGAGTCATATGGAAAACTGGGAAATACACAGGAGTAAATAAAAGAAAAACATCACGGGACACCTGGGTGGCTCAGTCGGTTGAGTGTCCAACTCCCGATTTTGGCTCAGGTCATGATCTCAGGGTCCTGCATCACACTGAGTGTGGAGCCGCTTATGATTCTCTCTCTCCCTACCATCTGCCAGTTGCACTTTTTCTCTCTCAAGAAAAGAAAGAAAGAAAAGAAAATCAAACAAGAAAAGCCTACATTTGAAAGCTATGGGACAGATAGTCAAGAAAAGTATCAGTAGGTGCAAGCAAGTAAAAATGTTTATCTCGTGGGTGTAATCACAAATATCAAAAATCAGAATAAACGTAGAAACAATCTATATGACAAATACAGCATAGCTCAGAGTTAATCTCACTAAAATATAATCTACACAATTTGGTCAGAAGAGTACGATACCTTCTCAATCCTAACTGTGAGAAGAGCAGCCCACGAGAATCTATTGCAGGTTTCTTCCCTTTTACATTTGCCCCACTCTGAGGGGACTTTTGGACCCTCCTGGCAGATCACTGTTGCCAAGGCTGCCCATAACTCCCAAGCTCTCAAAGCTGATGACCCTCACCTTTACCTTCTACCCACTGGCTCGGGCTCTCGGCCTTGCATAGATTCCTCCTCCTCACCCCAACCTCTGCATGTTGGAGGGACTCAAAGCCCATCTCTAAGGCTCTTCTGGATCTGGGTCCCAGGGTGACCTCATCTAGTGACCCAACCTTAAATGCAATTCTTTAACTCAGAATGTATGATTCAATCAGATTGTATCACCCATTTTGCTTCAAACCCTCCAGTGGTCCCCAGCCCCTAAATGCAGGACATTTAAGAGTCTTTCCCTTTGCATATCAGAGCTGACACATATGGCTTTGCCACAGCCTCCCCAGGCCCACAATCAACAGCTCCACTCTCACTCCACACCAGCCCCCAGTCTCCTTGCTGTTCCTTCAACACGCCAAGCAAGTTCTTTCCTAACGACTTTGCACACATAGTTCTTTCTGTCCAGGACACTCTTCCCCCCCCATGTGATGTGTGGCTCATGCTCTCACTTCCTCGATGGACTGACTGAATTTCAGCTCCTCCCTCATGACCTCAATGACCTTCTCTCACCTCCTGTATAAAATGGCACCTCTCGTCCATGACCCTCTTTATTACTTCTTGCTCACCTTACATTTTGTTCTGGAGACTATCAATCACCACTGGTATATGTACACACGCACACACACACACACACACACATTTTAATGCCAGTTGTAATACTGTAATGCTATATGTATATAAACATATTCTGTCTCAACTCCTTGAGTGTAAGCTTCAGGCAAGCAGAGACCTTATCTGTTTGGTTCATGCTCTACTCCCAGCAATGTTGAATGATTTCATTGAAACCGTCAAAAACATGACTGAAGAGATAATAGAACTTGCTGATAAACATATGAGGTGATCACTTATGCAAGTTTCCAAAGGAAATAACATCTGTAAAACTCCACTTTCCACACATTGAATCAGCAAAGGTTAAAAATCACAACACAGTGTGAGCAAATACTTGTTGGAGAAGTAGAGGAAGGCACAGTCGGGTGGGGACCTTGGTATCAAAAGCCTTCAAAGGGCCCCTTGAATTTATCACAGTTTCTGGGATTTAACTCCCACTTCCAGGAGGATTAACACAGCAGGGTAGCCCGGGCAAGCTGGTGAGGTCCGGTGGGGGAGAACGGCGTGTGGGGCAGCTAGGGATTCCAAGGACAGGACAGGAGGGAGACAGTGCAAACCTGTCCTCATGCCACACAGAGCAGGGGCTATGAGGTAGACACGAGCAGAAAAGTAAAAGAAAGAGAAAACTTAAAGAGATGCCTTAAATTTTAAGGCTGGAGCCCTGGAAGAAGCAGCCACCGTGAAAAAAAGGGGAAGAGGATGAAATTAACAAAAATGCTTCCATAATGATGACAACAGTAACGATTGCTACTTACTAGACACCATCCTTAGGCCCTCCCATGAATCACCTCCCTGGTCCTGCTACAAGCCTAGGAAGTGATGCCATTGTCCTTGCTTCACTGACAGTGACCTGCAGCTCCCAGGAGCTCAGGAGGTTGCCCAAGGTCAGTCAGCAAAGGTTCTGCCTGAGATTGTCAAGTCTGGCTTCAGAACCTGCCTGCTCACCCAGTACTCTCTAGCTGCCCCAGAGGGGCTCAAGGCCAACTGCATACAGCCTCTAACCTTACTCCCGGGAAGTGACCTGACTCTCCTCCAACCCTGCCTACACCTCCTGAAAGCTGGTGTCCTCCCTGAAGGTTGGCTCTGAATCTCACAACGGCAAGACATCAGTTTCCAGGGCACCGTGCAGCATGCCCAGGGGAGCACACCACTGAACCCCAGTGCACTCTCCTGAGCACAGCCCCCAGCAGTGGGTGATGGAAATCCACCCTGAGGGGCACAGGAAGCCACTGAAGAGACAGAAAAGCCCACATAAGGAATCTGCAAGCAAAAAAAAAAGGTATCTGCAGGCAGAAGTCTCCACTGTTTTTGCCATATCAGATGTCTGGATATCTTTAAGCATTATTATTTTCTTTCAAAATAGTACACATGCATTAGAGAAATTTTGGCAGATCTGCCCTTGTATGTTTAATTAAGTGTCACTATCCCACAGAAAGAGAAGTATGGCTATAAACAGCCACCAAGTCATCAGGCTTGTCGGGATGTGTGAACCTCACTGGAATCTGATCAAAGCTGATTTATTGAGAGGGAGAAAAAACAACGTATCAAAGGCTTACATCATCCTCACAGTAACAGACTCTGAGGGAGAACAAGGTCTCTGCTTAGTATGCCTTCAAAAGAATAAACTTCCTACCCTCCTATGAAGTAGTTACTATAAATCAGGTTTGCAAATAGGTATGAAATGTTTGCGACTCAGTGGGTCTTTTGACATCCAGGTGGGGGTTAGGTAGTGAGCTCCACGCCTCTCCCCGGGGATGGGATACATCCCCACCAGCCAGAGAAATCTCCCAATCCCCCACTCGGGAGGCAGTGTGGGGCATTCATGCACCTGCTCTGTGTTCCTTTAAGAGTCCCACTCACATGCTGGTTCTCCAGCTTCCCAGTGACCCACCACACACAACGCTAGCTACTTCCTAAAACTCTTCTAAGATCTTCCATGACACACAAACAAAGCTTATGTGTAGCATCTTTTACCGTCAGAAGCATTTAACGTCATATCCACAGAATCACATGCGAACGAAGTCAGTTCAACAATTCGCTTTTTGGCAAGTCCTGACCTTACATCTCTCCATTTCTCTCCTGAATATTCTCTCTCCTTCCTTCTTCCCTTCTACTGCTATTATGCAATAGTATGCTAATATAGAATATTATATATTAATACTATAACAGTATGTTATACAACTGCCATAATTAATATAAGAATATATTGTTACATTAATAATACTAATAATATATTAACATATTGATATCTTATATCAATATATTACTATTAATGTTAATAATATATTAGTAACAGTATCTTATTAATATGGCAAAGCATTCTGTAACTACTATAATATATAAATATAACAAAACACAACATATAACATACATTAATATATTTATAATATATAACATGTTAATATTAATAATTTAACTAATGGGGTACTAATAACATCAAATATATTAATAATAATGTGTAAGAGAAATAATAAGTGCGTAGCAAGTGCCAGGTACCACTCTGAATGGTTTAAATATACTAACGTCCACTGATTTAATCCTCAGGAATCTACAAGGCAGGTACTTTATTCAGCTCCCTTTACAGCTGAGGAAACTGAGGCAATCGATAAGTAAAGCCAAGTTTTCCACCCAGACTATCCGACCCAAATGCACTTTAAAAATAAGCAAAACTTACAAAGGCTGAAAGTAAAAGAAGGGGGAAGAAACACAATTAGAAACAAACCCCAAGTTCGCCAACTTTTCAGTCCTTCACAGGCAGAAGCAACAGGAAACCTGGGCAGAGACCTTGTTTAGTCCACGCTCCACTGCCCATGACTGATCTTCACACAAAGCCTTGGCTGGGGGGTAGCAGCTAGACTAGCTAGAAGTGGACCACAGAACTGAGCCTGGCCATCATCCTCTGGAGGACAGGGGTCTGTGTGGCAGTGGAGGGACAGACTCCAGACATTTCCAGGCATCGTGGCCCCAGAGCTGCCCCTGTGACCCAGCAAACCCTGGAACATGCTCAGAATCACCCACATGCTTCCTCTACAAGAAAGTGTGATCCCCAGGAGGACCCGAGGCCACCAGGCAGTCCGTGGGCAGAAACAGTGGGACAGGTGAGCACAAGCAGGCGCAGGTGGTGTGAGTGGGACGAGGCTGGATGCCTGAGGACGACGGGTGAGCCAGGGGAGCAGGTCAGGCAGTTTCCCTTAGATACCTGCCCAGCCCCTAGCCCTGGGTCCCTCTCAGCGGCGTGCAGTGCTGTATCCCAGGTGTCTGGCGACATGTGACTTGCACCTGGACGGCAGGTGTTACATCTTTGTAGTCTCCTATTCCCCCACCCACCCCTAACCCAGCTAGGGGCACATGGAAGGCTTGGGTAAATGGGGTGAGTCCCTCTCAGTGCTGAAGGCAAGGGGACTCACTCAACTCAGAAGCGGCCAGAGCCTCCCTGAGAAGCTCATGCTCAGCCCCAGCACAGACTCAGCTCTCATCACCACCCGCCACCCAGATGTCCCTTGACCAGCGCAGGCTCCCGCCTTCTGTCTTAGAGCAGCACTGGACCAAGCGATCCCCAATGAAACGATTTGCTAGAGTGCAGAGTGGTTTACAATTAGAAAGTATCTTCCGAAGCATGATTTCACCTCGAGCTACCCAGCTCCACCTTCCTTTCCTTTCCTTTTACCCTTCTTTACATCCTAATTTTTTTTTTAATTTTAAGTATCACTCTTGCAAACCTTTCTATGTACTCCTCAGCTCACAACAGGCAAGACCAGGACCTCAGAAGCCCCTTCCAGAAGCTCTCCCCTCCCCGACAAGGTAGCTCCTCTCCTCAGGTATGGACTCGATACAGCTTTTTTTCCTTTTCAACGCATATATGTTTCTCTGAAAACATAATGTTTTTTCAGTTCTGCCCCTTTTTGATCTTTATATGCACAAATGTGTTGTGTTCCTTCTCCGGTGACTTGTTTTTCCACCTGACCCTGAGAATCACCCGCATTAATACACAGACAGAGATGGACACTTGCTGATTTTCATTGCTGGGCAGACTCCCGTTATAGGTCGGGAATGCTGTTTATTTATCCATTCTCCTGGTGGGCATCTGGACTGTTCAGTTTTGCTAAGGTCCATCTCCGGGGATCCAAGGGCAACAGGGGGCGTGCCCAGGGGTGGGGCGGCTGGAGCACAGCTGGGGCCATCTTTAGCTTCACGAGGTAACACTCCATGGATACCAAAGTGGTTGTACTGATCTACACTCCCACCAGAGTGGAAAAGAGGGCCCTGGGTGCCACATCCAAATCTCTGTGCTAGAAACCTGTTTTATCTGTATATTATTATGTCTTCCCTTATCCCTCAGCCCCTTCTCAAAGCAACTAGCCCACATGTCCCACACATGCAACCATCTGCGCTGCTGTGGTCACTGAGTTTTAAGTATGTGCATATGCATGAAAATTATATGACGTTGTTTAGGAAGTGCACACGTTTTCACATACGTGAAAAGCATGGTGCCAAAGAGTGCATGTTGTCATTTTTTATTTTTTTGCTCAACTCAGTATTTTGCCAGATGTGCGCAGGCTGCTTCATTGTATTAGCAGCACTGCAACACTGTATCTTTAAGGTGGATGCTACCCTCAGTTTACAGAATACCAGAGGACTAGCTCAGGACAATCCAGCACCCACTGTGTAGTACCTCACTGAATATTTGCACTGACCCCACAAAGTAGATGCCTGCATTTCAGACAAGAGAAAAACCAGGCACAGAGATTGAGGAACCTGCCCAAAGTCAGTTAATGATGAAACAGGATTTGAATGAAGACTCAAGACCTCAGAGCCCTTGCTCTGATCCACAGCATGAACTAGGACGTATGACCCGGAAGGTTTTTGTGACCCGCATCTCCAGATTACACAGCCGGTGAACCCATGAGTGAAACTCACATTCCCACTGTTGCCCTCGGTCCAGTCTTTGCTCAGTCAGTTCCCAAACATACAGCCTCTGTGCAAATGGCTGGTGAATGGCGGAAAGAACAACTGAAAAATGTGCTGATCAGGAGTCTCTTTAAAGCTATAAATTTGACTAATACATTAACCCTCTTCATCAAATGTTAGTAAAGGAAAATACCAAGAAGATGGAACTCTTGAGAGGACCTGCAATAATGGAAGTTAGAAATTTCATTATCAGAATGAGAATTAATGACCAAAAGCTTGAATCCTAAGAAAATGAATCCACAAGTCCTTTTCCCTGCTGGGGACGATAGCAAGGGTCCATCTTTGGCCAAGATGGGCTCCCTCCCTCCGCAGAACAGAAGCATGGCCATATGCACCTAAAATGCTAGGATCATGCTTCTGGAACGTGTAAGTATAATTTTTATTATAAGAAAGGACCAGCCAAGGGCCAGTCAAGAAAGCCAAATTAAAATGTGCTGAGTGACTTAGTATTATCACCAATAGAGAATAAGTTAAGTTCTTTTAAAGTCCTGCTCATTTTCTTCACAAATGAATTGCCCCCACAGTTACACTATTTAAATCAAGAATGGTTTATATTTCACAGTTACTTACCATCCTTTCCCTTTATTATTATTTCTAGCTCCTTAAACATATAAAAGGGTAAAAGCAATTTGTTCTGGCAGAAGAGAACTACAGTAAATCACGCAGAATAAATTTCTTAAATACCAAAGGAACATTGCTTGCCTCCAGATCAGCCTCTGGACACGCGTGTGAAGCACACATAAAAATCTGTCTCCCTGCCACCTGCCACGTGAAGTTACTCCTGTGAAGAATTCATGTCCTTTTCAGGTGAAAAAAAATGTTTGGTAGCAATGCGCCAAAGACAAAATCTTCCAGTACTTCCATCAGCACATCCAGTGGAACCAACCAGACGCCATTTATAAGAACTCCCCCTCCCAGAAAGAAAAGCTGCACTCAGCCCCGAACCAGAATCTTCTCAACACACAAAATTTTACTGTGTAAATTTCCCAAATCAGGTATTTTAAGGAAAAGGTGGAAGGCCATCTATTTTTCTAACTTTGTTGTCAAGGACTCGAATTTCATTTATCCAAAAAAAAAAAAAAAAAGTCCAAGAGTATTTATTCAAATTCCAGCAGGTGGGATTGGATAGATTCACAAAGGACACAAACATCTCTAATATCATCTTCTCCACCTCGGAGCCAACACCCGCTGTTCGTAACTACACCTCCAAATGGCCAGTTCATCTTCCAAACACACAGAAGCCATTTGAGCTGAAATTTGTTTTTTAAAAAGCTTTCTGGGTTACCATTTCTCATTATCATTCACTTACACTTAACCACCACGAGGATAACAAGATACATCAGAGCTGAAAATACAGCTCCGTCCTGAGATCAAATCGGGACATTGCCACTGAACACATTCTCAGAGATCGTGTTTCTCAGGTTTACGGAAGACTGTTGGCCCTTGATAAATTCACTTTTAAAGATCTGTAATGATTCCTTGCTGACTTCATCTTTTCCTCCTGGTTGGCTACGAATAAAATGTCAGTCAAAATGAGTTTCGGTTGTTGATCTTCATACCACCAAGTATAGAAGATAACTTATTCTATCACCTTCTCTGCGAGATGTTATTTACATTCTGCAGCAAAAAGTCTTCCCCACTCTCACCCCTGTGTAGCATGGACACACTTGCCAAACATGCTCCAGGGAGAGAAACCTTATCACATCCTCAAGAGATTTCCCACTCGGCAGTTTGTAGACAGAACCGTCGCAACCCCAGTGAAACATCACACAGGAATCCCACTGTAGTGTCCCTGACCAAGACTGCTCCTCCCCATCTCTGGAGGAAATCCAGAGCCCTCAACACTCTATGGGTCGCCCATCTTTCTAACACTTTGGAAACACCCACAAAGCTTAAGGAACGCGCTGAACTCATCACCTCTGAACCCATTTTTGTGTATGAATGTGAATTCCACATAGTACAGAACACTCCCCAATGTACTGCTTTTAAAATGCGTGTGGGTGCATGTATGCGTGTGAGTGTGTGTGATCTGGGAGGGCATTCTACATTTTAGCCAAAAAAATCATATCATTTTTATAAAATTGTATTTAGCTTTTCGATTATAAGCCATTGTCTGTTTTCAATAAACGTTTTAGGTCAAGAATAGAGATTAGTAAAACCAACCAGGTCACTTAGGGAAAATGAATTTATATAGGGAATGTGTAGAACTGGTGAAGTAGTGAATGTTTTGGGCCCGTGTAGACAGCTGAACTAACTAGCAGTGGTGTAGACAGCCTCTCTGGGTAATGTGGCTCAAACCCCAATGTTTCCTGTAACTTTGATCTGGGTCAAGTTATTGAAAGTACCATTTCACTTCCCTCCTTGGCTATACTCGCAGGTATTATAGTGTGGGTGCAAACGGGTCGGCCTCCTCTTGGGGACTCTTGGTGGCTCAAGTCTTACTTCCCCATTGCCACACCTCCAGAGGTCCCAGGAGCTGCCCCGGGAAAGCAGCTGGTACGGGTGTGCGGGACAGCTGCTGAGATGCAGGCATGTCCGGGGAAACCATGAGTACTCAGCCTCACACCTTCTCAGGTAACCCAAGGTAACCCCAAGCAAGCACAAAGGGGGTGGAACTCAGGCAGAACCTGGAGGAATCCTTAACGTGCAAGCCACATACATCCCTGAATGTGGCTTGCACGTTAGGTCAGGAGTCGGTCAGGAGTCCTGAGTGACAGGCCAGACAGTAGATATCATCAGGTTTGTGGGCCACAGGGTGTTGGTCACATCAGAACACGAAAGCAGCCACAGATGGTGTGGAAATGAGGGAGTATGGCTGTGTCCCAGCACAACTTTCTTTGTGGACAATGAAATCCAAATTTCATACCAGTTACACGTTTATGAAATATTATTCTTCCAATTTTTTTGACCATGCCATATTGTGAAACCAGTCACCTTAGCTTATGGGGGTATAAAAAAGGTGGCAGGCCAGATGTAGCCCATGGCGGAGGGTGGCCACCCCCCCACCCCGCAGTCACTGATCTGAGGGCAGGCAGATGAGCAGGAGGCTAGGGCGGCTGCCCCACCATGGGGAGACCTACCTTGATATGAGCTGCTGGGTCTGGGACAGTCTGAACCATGTCCTTCAGCAGATCAGCTCAGTCACCGTCCGCTCAGAACCAGAGACAGCTGGGAGACAAAAGGGGACAATCAACAACCACATTTCTGAGTTTTGTTTTCCCTGAGGACCCCACACAACATGCCAAGGGGAAAAGAACCCCAGCTTTGCACAGATCTCGACGTGTTTGCCCACAAGCACCTTTCAGGCGTGCAAATGAAGCTGCTAGAAGACCTGTGTCTTCTGTCGGGAATGTCACTTACTTAGAGCCCCCATCAAACACCGGCCGGACAAACCCAAACAAACCCACATCACAGGCAGCTCATACACGTCATTTCCTGTGGGCAGCGTCTGTGAGTGATTGTGTCAAGGAAGAAACAAAACTGAAAATGAGACCTTTTCTAGGTTCTTGAGAGAACTAGGCTCGGAGTCCCACCAAAACTCATGCCATCCACACGTTTTAAGCTTCACGATGGAGCTCTTACTATAAACCACTGCTGTTCGTGACGCGCCCAAGTGCCGTCCCTGGACCAAGGCTCACAGGCACGTCCTCCTTTACTCCTGACCACCACTGGGAGTCAGCACCCCATATCCAGCCAGGGACATGGAGACCGGGGGCTGGTCTGTTCAGGATCACCTGGTTAATAAGCAACAGAGCCAGGATTCAGGTCCGACTGGCCTGACTCCAAGGCTCCTAAGACACTTCAAGTTGATGTAATGAACAGGTTTCACCCTGTATTTTTTTTTTTGAGATTTTATTTATTTGACAGATAGAGATCACAAGTAGGCAGAGAGGCCGGCAGAGAGAGAGAGAGAAGGAAGCAGGCTCCCCGCCAAGCAGAGAGCCCAGGACCCTGAGATCATGACCTGAGCTGAAGGCAGAAGTTTAACCCACTGAGCCACCCAGGCGCCCCTTCACCCTGTATTTTGAAGATACATTAGTTCATTGTATTTTTTTAAGATTTTATTTATTTATTTTGAGAGAGAGAGATCACAAGCAGGTGGAGCAGCTGAGTGAGAGAGAGGGACAAGCAGGGAGCCCGACGCGGGACTCGATCCAGGACCCTGGGATCATGACCTGAGCCGAAGGCAGACGCTCGACCCACCGAGCCACCCAGGCATGTCATGCTAGTTCATTTTAAAAATTATTTTAAATTTAAACAAATTTAATGTCCAGGTGTCCATACTCTAGGGATCAATACATTCCTTTACTTGGATTATAAACCAGTGTTTTGGCTACTGTCTGTCTGCCCCTCCTCATCCCCAGGGCCACTCTCCACAGCCCCCTTCCCTGTCCCATACCCCTGGAGCTGACCCCCATGAGCTACCTTGGCAGGGCTCCCTTGCCCTCTGTCCCCCATCACGTTCAGTCAGTGTGACACCATCTGCAGATCAGGGTGCAGAAGGAGAAAGGGCTGAAGTATTTCTTCCCCACACTTTTCCACCACCCGCTTCACACTCCCTCCCTTTTTGGCCACCCTTCTGGCCTATGGGGACCTCACCCGTCCTGGGGACCCTCACCCAGGGCTCCCAGCTCCAGGAATCATTTTCTGCCCAGGCTTTGGTTCTCTGTACATCTTAGCCAGGCATTGCTTCCTGGCACTGAAAACCTGCCTTTCAATGTATGTTTTCAGGTGCCATCACTATTGGTTCCCAACTGCCATTTTTGTTTGGTTTTATTTTCTTCCTTGTAAAACTGGCCTACAACTCTTAGCAGGAATGAACTGTGAAATAAAAATCGACAGTCCTCTAAGATGATACTCATGAAAGCACTCAAGTCTACAGCTGACCACGTTATTCCAGGGAATAAATAAAGCAGTCATGGCAACCTGACGGCATCTGTGTTCTGCCTTTCCAACCCTCTCCAGGCACAAACACATCCACTCCCAGCACAGATGGGCTTCTCCCAGGAAGCCCCCACCTCCAGGTCTGCACGCTTATGGTCTGTCTCCCAAAAGGGCTCCATGGACTTCTCTCCAGATCTGGGGGAGCTTGGCTGGACAAGAAGACAACAAACATGGAAATTTAGGCGATACTCTTTACTTCAGCCAACTTTCACGATCTTAGAATGTATCCAGTGTTTCTATCTAAGCCTAAGGCAAGTCCTTTTTGGGATAGTAGTTGCTAAAGATGCAAAAGGAATAAAGTACAGCCTTGGAATTGAATTGGGCATCCATTGAAGGGGACCCACAGTCTTGTTATACTGGTGAGAACAGAGGCTGGAAGAGAATGGGAGTCTGGCCAAAGCTGCCTTGCTCCTCTGACCCAGGAACCTGACTCCCCCAAGACCATCTCTTCAGGACAGGAGGAGTCACCCCAGGAAAATGCTCTGTTCCGACAGCCATTCAGCCTGACAGAGGCCCATCCTCAAGATCCTCACTATAAGACCTCATGCTAAGAGCAGACTGTTCTTTCTAAATGTTTTTGTGTCCCCGTAGGGCAGCTCATGCCACACAATCCCTCCTTCCCTGCTTCCTTCACATGCTGCTGCTCAAACCAAGAGCTGAAGCTTGTACCCTCCCAGCAAGGCAGCAGAAGGAATGTTCTGGAAGTCCTGAGCCCACGTCTTGAGATCCAGAGGATTCCTCTTTCGTCTCTGGGAACCCAGTTTCCATATCTCAAGCAGCATGGGAATGTGACCAAAGCCCAAGGTAGGTGCACAGCTGACACACTGGAAAAACTGGATTTTTAATTTTAAGCTAACTAGTTTTTAGTAAGTAAAAACATTTCAGGCAAAATGGCTCTAAGTAAACCCACAATAACAAATCCATTCATCACACGAGCTGGTGGTCATCAGGCACATTTGCTCCTGGTGAATATAGACCAAGCACAATAGCCTTCTACCAGCAAAGCCTCAGCCTACCATAAGAAGGTAACAGGTCTAATTCCTGCCAAGAGCATGAGCACCCTTCCCCTTAAAGGGAATGGGAGGAGGGGGAAGCAATTGAGACACCCACCCAGGGCCCATGATTTAAGAAAGCACTCTCTCTCAGGCTGACCCTCGTTCTAGCCCTGGTGCCTACATACCAGAAGTAAGCAAGAGAGATCAGTTGAAAGAGGAAGAGTCAACCAAATGCACCTTCACATTTATCTACAGAGATGAAAGAGAGCTTCCTCAAAAGGATATGGCTTATCTCTCCAAATAACTACAAATACTTATTACAAAGGGTTGAAGTGCATCGATCTCCCAACCCTTCATGGATTGGGGGTCCTAACCCCCAGTAGCTCAGAAGGCATCCTTACAAGGCATAGGGTCTTTAGAGAAGTTATTGAATTACAGTAAGGTCACAGGGTGGACATTAATCCAATGAATGGAGCTCTTCCTCACTTAGAGGACAGAAGACACAAAGACACAGGAAGAAGATGGCCATCGCAACTCAAGGAGAGAGGCCTGGGACAGCCTCTCTCTCATGGCCTCGAACCAACTCTGTCCACACCTTGCCCTCAGACATCCAGCTTCCAGAACTGTGAATCTGTTTGTGACATCTGAGCACCCAGTCTGCAGAACTTTGTTATAGCCACCCTGGAAAACTAATACACATTTATTGAAAGGTTGTGCATAGTATTTCAACTGACAAAGATTATTGGCCCTGATTTGTAGGGTGGGATGGGGGAAAGGTGTGTCTTAGGAGTCACACCCAATTTATTTTCACTCTTTCCTACCAGACACTAACTTTATTCAAGGAATGTTCCAGTATTGCTGTCCCACCTACTAACCATTCCTGGCTTCATTTTGGCAAAGGAGATATTTGTTTTAAGTTCTATGGCCTCAGTGAGTGTGATATAGGCCCCACCATAACCTCGCCCAACCCCTAAAACGTTTTTCTGAGAGAAGCCTGATAGTTTCCAACAGCTGAGGGGCATATTTTTAGATAAAAGGCTAAAATATTCCACCTTTTTTTTTTTTTTTTGCAAAATTAATGAATGCAGAGACACATTCCCTGTGTCTGCCTTTTGAGAAGAAGCTTCTACTAAATTCAGGTGAAATAACTATAAAACAATGCAAACCGAACTTAGTAATATGACAAGAAAATGTAAATATCATAAAGCATAGGTCTCTGTAGACACTGCCCTTGGCCTCCAGTCCTTCTGGAAGAAGCAGACAAGAGCAGGAGACAGCAGAGAAAGAGGGGTGATAAGGTCAAAACTTGTGAAGCAGTGACATAACCACCACTCCCCTATGTCAGTGTCAGGGGCTGGCAGGCAGAGCCGGGCGCGAGGCATCTTACTTAATGAAGATAATCAGTGGAACCAACACAATCCCTCAACATATACCAAATGGTCCAAGGAAAGGCCTTTGGTTTTTGTTTGGTTTCTGGTTTTGTTTTTTCGCCACAGTAAGTGTACTCTTGAATCCTCACCACCTATTTCACCCGTCCCCAACCCATCTCCCACCAAAGGTCTTAGAGGTTTGGAACACAAATAATCCCATATCCAAGATACCAAATACTTATATATTTGTTTTTCTTTTTTTCTTTTTTAAATTTTTGACCAGGAAAAGTAGGGTTATCTGGGATTTTGTTTTACCTTTAATTGCCCTTGGCCCCACCATCTTTTTTCTCTGCGAGTCATTGGTCTTGCTTTCAGTCAACACTGCTTTTCTTGGGTCTTCAAAGATCTTGGAACAACCTGAAAAATTTTTTCAATAGATTAAACCTTGGGGTTTTTTTCAAAAAAATTAACACCAAGGATCAACAGTAGGTTTAGTGACAAAACCTATTCCTTCAACACTATTCTAAAATGAGAATGAACTTAAAATCCTCCCCTTAAGAACAGGGGTGAGGTGGGGAGATGGGGGTGGCAACATTCCTCCAGGGAAGCTAAGTGTCTTGAAGCAAAAATGAGGAGAGAAACAAAGACCAAGCCTGAGCTGGCAATAGCGAAGCAGACATATACTTTTGCAAAGAAAATATTTTGAAAGTGTTTTCCTTTCCTTACAGACCCCAGCCTTAGTAATGATGGCTTCCCCAGATCATTCTTTCAGCACTTTTGTCTGCTCAGAACAAAGAGTCACAGGGTTTATTAAACATCCTGAGAACTGTAATTAAACAGTTGTTTTAGTTCCAGGAAAGAAACACCCTTTTCATTTGTAGATGCTGAGGAGGACCCATATTTTTAAAGACGTTAGAACACGAGAAAACTGAAATAAAAGAGAGAGGGCAAAGAGAAAAAAGTCTTCCTTAGAATATGCTTGTCACCACAGCTCTAAAATCTGATCTCTTTTTGGAGATAACGGGAATTTCTGTGCTGATGCAACTTTCCAAGTAAAGTATCCAATCCCAAAATATTACATCTAACAGAATCCTCACAAAATGACAAATTGCAAATGGCAACTGTTTCGGTTGAAAATATTTTCAAACTAGAAAACGTCTTAAGTATTGCATCAAAAATCAATATTTGCCACGGGCAGTA
This sequence comes from Mustela erminea, assembly GCF_009829155.1. NCBI lineage: Eukaryota > Metazoa > Chordata > Mammalia > Carnivora > Mustelidae > Mustela > Mustela erminea. The sequence continues at coordinate 213,796,903 of NC_045614.1, forward strand.
TTATTTCTAAACGTTTCCGCAGTCCCGCTGACCCCCCCCCCCCCCACTCCGCTCAGGATGCCAGCCAAGTCTTTGGGCCTGTGATTTGGGACAGTTCATCCAGTGGCCCAACATCCCCACCAAGTGTTTGTTGTGATATGGAAAATATAAACTCTTGGGAAAATATGAAGATCCAAAACCACATATATAATACGATGTTGATGTTGTTTAAAAAAAAAAAAGCTGGCTGAAAGACAGCAGGGATGGTAGAAAGAGAAGGGGGAAGCTCTCGGGAAGCGTGTGAAATCGCTAAAAGAAGCAGACTTTGAGTTTCCAATGTGAATTCCAAGGGACTCTTACTTTTCTCTATTATTTTCTTCTGGGTATTTTCCTAATTTTCAGAATGAAGAAAATTCATCTTGAACTCAGCAATGATGGTTTTCTATCCCTGGACATATTTCAAAGCATTTCCCGGACAGCAATGTGTGATTTCTGCCCACCTCCCCGCCCAAGCCTTACGGAGCAGCGCTTGCCTCCTTAATTCAGGGACAGGATTGTTGGCAGGTAACAATGAATTAGATCACGCTTGTCCTGGCTTCACAGACCTTGAGTTAATAAAGGTACTCCCAAATTTCCTTTTCTCAAAATCCAAAAGGTAATATTGATAATCACTTGGTTAAATGCTCTCCATGGGCAAGTGGTTAAAATCATATTTAGTTTCCAGTTGCTGAAAAGGGTATGAGTTTTAAAAGCATGGGCTAAGATTTACTATCCTATGTCATCCTGGAATATACTGGGGTGCCAAAATTTCTACATGCCGAAAGAATAACTTGATTTATGGCCGAATATTGCTGGACCTGATTTAAAGACAAGAGTAAAGCCCAGAGAAGATTCTATTAAATATGTGCAATGGGTATTTTTAAATTAGCATTATGGCGTTATTAATATTTCATTTATCCAGAGGGCACTTATCTGACAACATAAATTATCCATAACACAGCTGAGAAGCCACAAAGGATCCAAAAAAATGTCACGAAGTTCGGGGAGAGCAGCTTTGCCAGGGAACGGCACGCTACCAGCCGCGTGAGGTAACAGCTGGCCCGATCAAAGCAAGAAAGTCAGAAAATTATGCAAACCAGACTTTAAGAACTCAAAAAATACAGGCATTTGAGAACTCTGGTTTGAGAGCATACTGCTTACCCCTGCCCAAGAGCCCCTGGTCCTGCCGAAAAGCAGAGATCAAAGAGCCACAAGAGCCACATAAGGACCCGCCCTCCCCCAAAGCCTACCACGGTCAAGGACCCTAGTTCATGCCACCCTCAGATTCAGTGAGGCTCCGTGTCCTTCCCAGTCAGGGAATGAGACTGTCTGTGGTCGTTAGAAAGTGGCCACTGGCAATGAGTAAAGCCAAACTTGGCTGAGCACCCGAACAGCAAGCTTCATTTGCCACAGAAAGGCCCCTGGGCTGGGGGCTCCCAGCTAGCGCTGAGCCAGCAGCCTCAGTTTGCTCATCCGCAAGCCGTGCGTAAGAGGCGGAAGGCGGTGCGTAAGGCCGTGCCAGGTGGACAGATGCTATGTTCTGAGCAGTGTGACCTTCTTGTTTCCCAGAAGCACTGAACAAGGAGCCACTCCCCACACATAGATTTTCTTGGCCACCTTGTGTTTGCAACAGTATGTGCTTCATAGAGGAGGTGGGTTCCTGGGAAGAGGCACCACTCAAAGCCCAGAAGAGCTGCCTCCATGACTAAAAAGAGCCTGGATAATGGGTGGACAGCAGCCTTGCATGAGAAGAAATGGAGGGACAGATGCCAGGGCTGCAGTCATCTCCGTGGTCCTGGTGAGCACGGCCATGGAGGAGACAGTTTGTTCATTCATAACCCGCACACTTGGGGCCCTTTGTCCTCTACAGAAGGAACCCCAACTTCATTTGGGTGTACAGCCTCTATTCCATCATGACCATTTTGAGGATAAACTCTGTCACTGCGGACTCCTTCCTCTTGGCACTGGCTGGTTGGTTTAGGGATGGGCAATTCGACACAGGGGGAAATGAGCTCAAGGACTTGCAGGAGAAGTCTCTTCGTTGCTGGTGAAAGGTCATAGGATATTGGTCTCTCTGTGTGACAGTTAGAGCTGGGACAGACATCTCAGGTCCACAAAGGGAGGTAGGCTGAGCACAAAACTAAAACACTGTGGATGTCTAGGAGTAAATGAAGGAGATCTTCTGGGTTTCTACCATGGGGTGAGGAAAGTGCAATTACCCAACCCTGGAGGCAGAAAACTACAATACCTATGAATCAAAGAGTCACTTTCAGCTCTCTTACCATCTGCATCCAGCTCACGCAGGCATGCTGAATATGCTCCACAGTTCTAACTTTAAAATAACATGATCCAGGGCACTGGTGGGGGGTGGGGCTCAGGTGGTTAAACATCTGCCTTCAGCTCAGGTCATGACCTCAGGGTCCTGGGATCGAGCCCCGCATCAGGCTCTCTGCTCAGCAGGGAGCCTGCTTCCCCCTCTCTCTGCCTGTCTCTCTGCCTACTTGTGATCTCTCTGTCAAATAAATAAATAAAACCTTTAAAAAAATAAATAAAATCTTTAAAAACAAAGCAAGAAAAATATTTGAAAAATAATAATAATAAATAAAATAAAATGATCACTGGAAATTAGCACAACCCATAAATCCCTCTATGTAAACACTATTTGTAAGACTTAGAGAATAAATAACTATTATCAAGATGAGTGACCCACCACAATCTGTACATGTATTGAGTGCCTAGCACTGGAGATGGGGTGGGACATGCCCTCAAACAGAGCGTTTGATGGAGGGACAATACTTTTAGTTAAATGACTGATTGGATGCGGAATGGGGGGAGAGTCCTCAGGGAGGGCAAAAGGGAGGCCATTCTATCTGGCGCCATGGAATAGCAATGTCTTTCTGGGGGAGTTAGTATGGGATGGGTGCTTAGCATTCAATAGGTAGGAATGGGGCAAAGAGCAGGCAAGGTGGAGGAGACAGGTGAGCACAGGTACGAAGGTGAACAGGTGTAGTAGGGAGAGTGTGTTTTCGTCTCTGTGTCCACTTACGGCACAGAGTGTGAGCTCAGAAATGTCGGACTGGTCTCTATAACTCAGAAGTTCCACGGGTATTTGTCTCCCTCTGTGCTCTAACCTCGATCTGCCCTTCAAACCCATGTGTTCATTCAACTGTGCCTCTGTCATTCATCCGCCTGCCCAGCATGCCACGGACCAAGCCCCCGGCATGCGCCCTCTGCTGAGCTTGGCAATGACTAGGGCTGGGCTCTGCCCCTGCGCTCAGAGTCCAGAGGGAGCAGTGGAGCTGGAAGAGAACAGTGATACATGCCAAGGGTCCACTGCCTTGTCTGACCCCCGCCGCTACAGAATACGATTACGGGGGGACACCGAAGGAGAAACTGAAACAGCCAAGAGCACAGCGGGAAACAAGAGAATTCGAAATCTAGAAACGACCCATAGCATGGAACCCAAAGAAGGATATCCAGTAAGACAGGAATAGTTCGCAGCATCTGATCGGCAGAGGGATGAATAAGCGTGAAAAGCTCATTCAGCCAACCACAAGCGTGGAGAACAGGCATGGGATCCTGCAAGTCAGAAACTCTTGGGGACCTCTACCAGCGCTGCAGCTGAACGGTCAAGAAAACCCATCTCCAAAGGATGGTTGAGAGGGTGCGTGGAAGTCAAGGCAGCCTTTTTTTTTTTTTTTTTTTTTTTTTTTTTAAAGAGAGAGAGAGCGTGAGCCGAAGAACAGAGAATCCCAAGCTGACTCCGCACTGAGCAGAGCCCAATGTGGGGCTCAATTCCAAGACCCTGAGATCACGACCTGAGCCAAAATCAAGAGCTGTACACTTAACTGACTGAGCCAACCAGATACCCCCAACGCAAGTTATTCTTAAGAGCTGTTGAGCAGCCCAGAGAGAGAAAGGGAGAGAAGTTTGAAGAAAAAGCACTGGTGCACTCACCCACTCAACACTTGTGGATCTACTGTGCTTCCGAAATTGCTAGCAGTTAGGGATGCAATGGGGCACAAGTATTGCCCTCAAGAAATCTACAATCCACTTTGCTTGCTGTTCTCATCTGCTAATGATAGCAAAGATGGTATTTGGTGAGCAATGTAGGATGGAGGGAACCGGTTGGTGGAGTAGGTGACATAGAGATTCCAGAGACAGAAGAACCAGGGACGGTCCACACTGGGAGAGACAGAGGAGAGGCCGGACCAAGCAGCACATCCGTGAGGCCAGCTCTGGCGGGTGGGCAGAACTCCACTGCCACAAAAGGAGTGGCGTACTGTTACCTGGGTGACCACCGGCTCCCAGGGAAACTGATAGGAAGCATGTAGAAATTTCTGTGGAGCAAGTGTTACCACCACGCCCCACTCAAGGATCCAACAGCTGTCCCTACACGCAGAGCCGGACAGAGATGGGCACGATCCCTCTAGCAAGCCCGCAGAGGCTGACCCTTGCCCACCTGTGCCCCAGGAGCCAGGAGGCAAAGGAGTCTGAGGCTACTTTAGAGAAAGCAGGGGTGAAGGCAGAGGCAAGCTGTCCAGGCTACTCTCCCAGCAGCTGAGTTTCTGCAACGAAAGAGTTGCTTCTGGGAGGTGCAAACACTAGGGAGATGGAATTCAAAACCCAGAAAAAAAGGAGAGGTCTGGGTGCTCTGAATTGCTTCCACATCGGCTCTCTGCTTCCAGAAGCCAGTGAGGAGCCCAGAATGCATGCTGTTTATTGTTGGCTCCCTTCAGGCTGACACTGTGAACACGCGCAGGTGTATGCTTCCACTGGGGAATCCCCAGGATGTTTTCTGCCTGGACTTAGAACTCAGGAAGGCTGTTCTTGGGATCTTAGAGAATCCCCAGAAGGGTCTCCTTTTGCTCTCCATCATAAAGAAATGTTGCCAAGATAAACAGGAGCAGTTTTGCTGGGGAAAAAATAGCAAGGGTCTCCATGAAGTGTGTCTGAGCCTCACAATGGCCACAACTGTATGCTTCTTACAAGATTGCTTGCGTCTGGTTTGGCTGTTGCTTGCTTTCATTTCATTTTGTGCTTTAGGGTCAGTCTTTTGTCCTTGGCGACCCTAAATCGACCTCCGGCCACAGTGTTACTTTCCCATTCTGTCCTCTTGGGGAGAACAGAATGAATGGACACATCAGTGTGCCCGTACACACTGGACCCTGCAAAGCCCCTGCCGCTCTCGAGGGAAGGACGCTTCTCCCGTTCTCCGCCTGGCCCTTCGCACAGGAAAGCATCGAGCTGACCTCGGAGTGGAAGGTACAGCTGCCAGTTTCCACCAAAACCAAACACACAGCAGCAAAACAGCACCATGGCCTCTAGGTCTGGGGACCGTGATCTGCCTCGAGGTCCCCGTAAAAATGCGACATTTGAAGGAAAACAGGCTCCATTTGAAAGGCAGGTGACATCAAGAGAGAGAAAACAGCTATAAATACCTCTTCTCTCCCCTTTTACACTGAGCCTTCTGTTAAAGGAAACACATTTACCAGAGTTTTTTTTTCCCCAAGTTCAACTGGAAAAACATAAATATTTGGTCATTTCATAACAGCAGACAACTGACAAGCAGGCCACAGGTTAAAGGAACACCATGTATTTCTAAGAAAGTTCATCTAACAACATGCATCGAGGGGAACAGAATCCCAAAGTCTGTTTGAGAAACAAACCTGACTCTCACAGTGAATTTTGTCTTGATGTAATCACAAGATCAAATCTTAAAAACGACAAATGCATTGATATTATCTTTGCAAACAGTGAGATCCATTTCATATTTTTAAATTAACAGCACTGGGCAGAAAAATCAAAACACTGTTAATAATACCTAATTGTTTTGAGGGTGTATATGAAAATTACTAATTCTCAGTTAAATTTATTGATATTATATTAACATCTCAATGTTATAAACAGCAACAACAAAAAAAATGCTAAATTCCTGAGTGGCAAGGCAACCCATAACAGAACCAAAATGACAACCAAGTACATTAATAGAGTAAGAGATGAGGAATTTCAAAGAGCCTTGAACTCACCATGAAAGTAGTTTTGTGCCCACCGGCTTTGTTCAAACAATTTGGCACACTGGTGATGGGTGTCTCACCAGCAGGAGTTCTGAACCCAGCTTTTCCATCCCCCCGACTTCCAACGAGTTTAAGAGCATTGCATAAAGATCGCCTTATTTGTACTGGACCCAATTTGGAAGTAAATTTTTTAATCCTCCTACGTATTTTAAAAAAGAAGTCCTGAGCCTTGCCACGAATGCCCTTCGCTGGCACGGGGTTTAGAACATACTTCCTGCTTTGCTGATGGGCATGCCATCCATATGGGATTTTCCATGCATTCCACTATTAATGGGTTGTTCAGTAGGAATTAACTGATCACCCCATGCAAAAACTGGTTCTTGGGGTTTTGTAGGATGAAAATGTTCCATGGAGTGTGTCTCACTCCCGGAGAGTCTAAAGGGAGACAGACTTCTTACAGACATGAGAGAGGGGTATAGTCCTGATAGAACAAATTAACACAGTCCTCGTGTATAAAGGGTACACAGGGGGACACTTGGTGGCAAAGATCCCAGAGCTGGTGAGAGACCCATCACCAAGGATTCAAATCTAGCTCTGTTACACCATGAGCCGTGCTGTCTCCTGGGTGGGAGGTGCGGGGGTGGGGGGGTATGTCACACCCTGGTCACCCCCAGAGAAGATGGGCAGGAGCCAAACTTCCCGAAACTTTCTGTGCATCATTTCCACTGCAGACCTTCTCTCAAGCTCCATAATCCTCTTTGACGGTCAAAACCCAGAAAAGTAGGAAGGGTTTCCCTAAAAGAGCCGAACAACATTACCGTTGGACTGATTACCCAGTAGAACGAATTTTTCAGTCCCGAGGCCAAAAATCTACTCCGAGGGGTACACAAGCTAGTCTTTCCTTTAACGTCTCCTAGTTTCTCCCAAGAATGACAGTTCACCAACTACCTCTGAACTGCTAAGTTTCAGGAATCCCTTCTCTGGTTTAACTTCCAAAAATCTCGTCCTGCCCACACGGCCTTCCTGAAAGTTCAGGAATGTGGACTTCAGGCACCCTCCCAGCAGGTGTCCCCCACACTGGAGTTTCAGACGCGCGTGGGCAAACCCAGAAATCCTATCATGCCAGGCTGCATCTCCACACACAAAAGGCATTCTCCCAAAGCAAAAAGCCTCGAGACACTTCCACAGGGAATTTGAGCAGATGCCAATTCTCGGATGTGGGAGGCGAGCTCAACTGCCCTATTTCTATACCTCCCCCGTGACACTGATACCATCTTCATGAGAAGACAAGCTGTTTGACCCTGGGCAAGTTAGCTAACCTCTCTGTGCCTCCAGCTGCACATCTATAAAACAGATACAACAGCAATATCTACCTTCCAAGTCTGCTGTGAGGACTAAATAAGCTATTTAAAGAGCTTTGAAGGTCGTTGAGTTATGGACACTGGGGAAGGTATGTCTATGGTGAGTGCTGTAAAGTGTGCAAACCTGGCAATTCACATACCTGTACCCCTGGGGCTAATAATACATGATATGTTAATTTAAAAAAAATAAAAAATTAGGGGTGCCTGGGTGGCTCAGTGGGTTAAAGCCTCTGCCTTTGGCTCAGGTCATGATCCCAGGGTCTCTGCTCAGTGGGGAGCCTGCTTCCCCCCCCTCCCTGTCTGCCTCTCTGCCTACTTGTGATCTCTCTCTGGCAAATAAATAATTAAAATCTTTTTTAAAAAATTAATAAAAAATAATAAAAGTTATAATGAATAAATAATTAAGAGCTTTGAGGGGTTCTTGGAACATAGCAAGTACAGTTAACATTAACTAATTTTAGTTGTCAAATGGTTTATGGAAAAGAACTTAATACAAGTTTGGGGGGGATTATTTGTGCAATTTAAATACTTGGTCCACTGGCATCACACTCCTTGCTATTAAAGGTCATTCAAAGGTGAGTGTGAATTACAATGAGGGTGAATTACACACCCATGGTAGTAAAGGCAGCTCAGGAAACGACGGTCCACTGCCGTGGCCAGAGTTTGCAAATTAGCTGGCATTGTGGGATGGGTTCCCAGGGAAGTGGAACCTGAGCTGGAGAGAAGCAGGCAGGGCAATCAACAAGCATGGACGCAGGCAGAGTCAGCAGGGCTGGGCATGGGGAGAGGTGAACCAAGACCAAGCCCTCAGAACAGCCTCAGATGACCCCAGGGTGCCCACTGGAGCTGGGCTGACCACTCAGAGCTGGGATATAAGGCCAAGGGGCCAGGACTCTAACTCCTGCTGTGTGATGAATTCTATGTGAGGCTCCGATGTCCAACACTAGTCTAGGTGTTGTTGTGACTTTATCTTTTTTAAGATCTTACTTATTCATTAGAAAGAGAGAGAGACCAGGACAAGAGCAGGGGGAGAGGGAGAAAGAGACTTCCCCCTGAGCTAGACTCTGGGATCATGACCTAAGTGACTGAGCCACCCAGGCACCCCGTTGTGATGACATTTTTGTAGGCGTGGTTCTCATCTACAATTGATTGACTTCTAAGTGAAGCAGGTCACTTTCCCTATTGGTGGGCCTCATCCAATCACTTGAAACCCTTAAGAGAACAGACTGAGGTTTCTCAAGAAGGAAAGAATCTTACCCCCAGGCTGCAACATAAAAATCCTGAGTGTCTGCCTAGCAGATGTCAGACTCAAGACTGGAATATTTTCTCTTGCTTAAGTACTCAGCCTGCTGGCCCATCCCACAGATTTCATACGTGTCATCCCCACAGTTCTGTGGGCCAATTCTTCCAAGTAAATCTCATTAAACTAGAGATACATTGATACAGATGATACAGATCTACTGACATACATTCAAATCTAACCTATCAGACCTGGTTCTCCCTGCAAAGCTGATATTCCTATGATGACTTAATCATGGGCTGCCCCGGGAAAGAGGTGTGGCCTTGGGCAGGTGGCATCATCAGCGGACACCAAAAAGTGCTGACAACAGAGGCATCTTCCAGCGACACTCTCAGCCTCAGAGAGAATACAGGCCTCCATTCTTGAGGGGAACCCGAGCCAATGGGGCAAACTCTATAGAGACAGAGTAAATTACTAAAACTGTAAGGTAAAACTCAGAATAATAAAACTGACTAATTTAGAGTTAGAAGGAATCTAGCCATTGTTCTCAGTATGACATAATGAGTAATAATGGACAGGCATGCGATCCTCACGATGTTGAGGTCCATCCCAGCAGACCGGGGTCATCAGGCTCCCCTGACATGAAGTTACAGTGACCTCTGGTATCCAGGGGATCCAGAGCCTTCATGAACAGCTAGGATGGGAGACTGATGCTCCCCTGTGCATAGGAGGGAGGGGGGCCTTCCTAAAACCTGGACTCAGGGCAGGGAGGGGGCTGGTTTATCAGATTTGCTGGTCTCTGTGTGCTGTAAATACTCCCCTGACACCATCTACCAACAGGAAGGGTGGGGAAGAGAAGGGCACACAGATCTCACAGATCCCCATGTGACTCTGGAAGGGAACACAAAGGGGACCATGGAAGAGATCAGGGACCTGGCACTTCTCCAGGAAGAGCATTGTCAGGGGAGGGGGATGGGGGCTTGGATGGGGAAATGCATGAGCATGGACACACGCTGAGCTCAAACCAGTGAAGGAGCTTCAGAAGAACCATTCAAGACAAGCTGCTGGGACACAGGGACTGGTGGCTGACCCCCAGGGGAAGAACCTCTCAGACAGGTGGCCTAGAGCTCCCTGAGAGCAGGTAAGTAGGAAGGACCATGCTGGGAGTGTGCAGAGCTACCACCTATGGTGAGGCAAGATGTCCTGCGTGTCCTCTCATGCCATGGGGCCCATGGAAGGCTGATGGGCTTCTGAGGGCAAGGGAACCTTGAGAGAAGAGGCTGGATGTGTACCATGGGTGAAGAATCTGGGGACAGAGTGATAAACACAGAGGACACCATACTGCCACAGAGAGATGGAGTGAGAGGTTCCTTCAGGAGCCCTGAAGTCCCAACACCAGCATCGCAGGAAAGAGAGCCACGGCTGGGACCTCAACTGCAATCCGTCTTTAAGCAGCCCCCTCACTGTCCTGTCTCGTCCTGCTCCCACCCTGGGAAGCCGGAGGCAAAGATTTGTGGGGAAGGAGAAGCAGAAGAGGGAATGGAGGAAGAACTGGAACCAGCTGGGAGCCAGGGGGCCAGGGGCCTCTTCCAGGTCTGAGACAAGCTCAAGATGCAGAGGATCTTTTCACGAACTGGAAAATGAATGAGAAAGGGACTTTTATTTGGTAGATTTGTCTGAACTTCTCAGTACTTAAAAATTGGACTGTTAATGAGTATCTGGAAGTGATGGAGAAAGTCTGGCACCTGACAAGACTTGGATCTGGGGTGGGAAAGAGTCTCAGACTTGAGCAGTGAGTGTGGGAAACAAAGCTGCATGCTTCACTGCACCCAACTGGGTCCCATTCATTCAACCAATAGGAACACTAGTTTCTAATACACACGGTAGAGGGCTAGCCAACAAAGCCGAGCAGAAATAGCCAAGTGTCTGGACCACCAAGAGTTAGCAAGAGCGTGCCTGATCTCTCACAAGAGATGGGAAAGCAAGAAAAGGCCAAAGCATTGAGAAGAGGGTCCCACCTCACAGACAGAACAAAGACATCTGCAAGAATGAGAAGGATCAGATGGATGAACTCGAAGACAAAGAACAGCCAGTGACCGGGATGGCACCAAACCCACTTCTCTACTCCCACCCCACACTGCCCAGGCTTTGGCTCAAAGATCCTGGGACTGCCAAGGTAATTAGCAAGAAGACCTGGCAGGGAGAATGGCCAGGTATCAAGGCAGTTCTGAGAACATCCGAATCGGAAGGGCTTACCTGTGACCAGGGACTGGAAGAAATGTTCAGCTGTATAGACATTTGAAATTCGTAGCTGGATTCTCATTTTCTCACAGGGTAGGGTAAGTGATACAGAAAGTGTTTCCTGAAGGACAAGACTCAGCTCCAGTGTGGTGTCCCAGGGACCCCACCTATGTCATAAGTAGCAGCCCCCCAAAGTGCAATGAAGGGGCACAGTGGGACCCCCACCCTACGTGGCTGCCCCTCTCCTGCCAGGCCTGCAGGATTTCCTCAGTCATATCAACCACCTCTCCTTCTCAACATGAGTGAAGGGTAAACAGGTGGCTCCTTGTGTTTGTCCAAGAAATTCAATAAGAAGAAATCTTAAATAGGATAAAATCATTGAACCAGGTGAAGTAGAATTTAAACAACTAAGGGATATTTCTGGCTGAAATATGCCAAGAGGTTTTTGGTTTTTCCTTGTTTTGTTTCTTTATGTTTTGATTTTTTTTTTTTTTTTTGACAACCACTAACTAATACAGAGTGTGCTCTAGAGCTGAGCCAAGATTATCATTTTGAGACTTCTGGCCATTTCTAAACTCTGATGTTGCTCATTGCAAAGTAAAGGCAGGCCCAGGGTTTCAATCTGTCCATGTATCTAACCCCACTTGAGAATCTCTGGCTCCAAGATTTTCACAGTTGTCATAATTAGCTGGGTTTTTGTTCGTTTGTTTGTTCCTCTCTAGTTATTGTGATTGAGTTTACAGGGAAACAGTGCCAGCCAGACCATCACTTCGCCCACTGGACAGAGGGCCCACCAGCTTTCACTCTTGGGACTGACAGATGTCATAGGACTCAGAGAACCACTGGACTAGTCAGAAGGACCCCCACCCCACCCCCACAACTCCTACCAACTCAGATGACAGAGCCCAAAACACAACAGTCATACCAGGTAAGGACCCAACCTAATATTCAACTATCACCAATGATGGGGGTCCCAACTGAAGGCTCAGCTGTGAAACACTGTGTTCTAGAAATGGCTACATTTCTGTCAAACCTAAAGAAAATCAAGGCAAAGCCCTTAAAGTACAGGGACAATGTACTAAGCTACCCTGTGAAGCAATCCAATGCCATATGATTGTAACAGCCATGCTCAGTAGGGGAAAAAAAAAAAATAGACAGATGCACAGATATACACAAAGAGAGGTAAATAGATGATAGGTAGGTAGATGGACGGACAGATGGATGGATGGATGGATAGGTAGGAGGGGAGGAAGGAAGGAAGGAAGGGGACAGATGAATGGATAGATGGACAGATATATGGGTGGATGGGTGGATGGATGGGTAGATAGATAGATAGATAGATAGATATCTGAGCCTTGATTTTTACAAACTAACAAGAGAAATCAGGGTAGGTACAGGGTGGGGATTAGAATCACAAGTAAACGTTATTCCCATACAAAAGAAATTTCCCTCACTTTAATTCTCAGATAACTTAACTCCCACACTTCTCATTCCCTTGACGTGTTCCGCATGCACTCTGCTGTGAACATGACCTTCACACGGCTGTGTGCAAACGTTCTGTCACCACTTTTAAGGAGAGGGATTACAGTTCGTGCCCAGAGTCATAAGAGAAGCAAGTTTAAAATAAATTCATAGACATAAATCGAAATGCACACAAGTCAAAGCTTAACAAGAACTTTGTAGACAGGAAGTTATTTTATGAAGAGCGTTTGGAACTTGTGAAGGCTTTGCAGGACCTCTGAGCCACTTCCATTGTCTTCCTGAACGCTTTTCATCCTGTTCTTTGCACTTGGCATCAACCTCCCGCTTCTTGATTTAATTTACGTTTTTAACTTTTGACACTTCCCTTGCAAATGTGAAGGAGCTTTTAATAAAGAAACCAAAACATCTGTGCAAACATAGGATATTGGAAAATCAAATGTTTCTTGATAAATATTGATTTAAATGAGGGGGAGGTGGTGAGGACAGGAAAAGCAGCCCCTGACGTATTTATCATCATGAAACCCACCCTTATCGGTACAAACATTCCCACGTTCTGTATACAGCAGCCCAGAGCAACAACCTCATGAAAGTCATGCTCTGTCACACATTCACGTGTGGGCTTGGTGGTTTTTCCTTCTGTTACTCAAGCCCTTTCGGAGAACAACTCTGAAAACCTAACCATGTCCAATGCTTCATGTGCCTCTCCTTTAAGCAGCTGGAAGTTTCCTGAATGAAACCCAGGAGGCTTTTACTTCTGAACTCTAAGATCTGGGGAAAGTCCTCAAAAAAAGTATGATGCCCATAGTTACAAATTTTCTCCCGAGAAGTGAAAGGTAAACCACATCAAAAAGTCACGAAAAAGCTTCCTGCCTCTCCTAAGAACAGGCTCCCCTAGGCATGGTGGGGATGACAGAACAACCCCGCCATCCGTCGTCCATCTATCCGTCCGTCCATCAGAGCAGGGTGCATTCAGACCTATAGCAGATAGAAGCACAGGCCAGCATGATCTTGTGTAATGTCGGCTCTAAGAATGCTTGCTGACATAGGACTCAGCCAGCTCAGAAATGTTCCACCTTCAACCCACGTTATTATTCTCCTAACTAACTTTTCTTTGAGAGGGTCTCTGGGCCAGAGGAGATCTGAAACAAATCCAGATCAAATCCTCCTTCGACAAAAATGCACATGGAGAAAGACAAAGTGTCTTTGATAAAGTTTTTGGTCATCCTTGGAGAAGTGAAGGGAAAAGTGAAGAAACAGTCATTTTATTCTTGAAGCTAAATTAAAGTGATTCAAAGTCTTTTCCTTTCTTCTGAGATTACAGTGGACCCTTGAACAACACAGGGATTGGGGCACCCATTCTTGGCACTGTCAAGGCCCATGCATACCGGCTGACTCCCCAAAACTTAACTGATAATAATAGCCTATTGTCGGCCTTAACACTAACATGAACAGCTGATCAGCACACATTCTGCACATGATATGTAGTATGTACTGTCTTCTCACAGTAAAGGAAGCTAGAGAAAAGAAAATGTTATTAAGAAAATTGTAAGGAAGAAAAAATGCATTTACAGTCCTGGACTGTATCCAAAAAAATCCACATCCAAGTGGGTCAGTTCAAACCTGTGTTGTTCAAAGATCAACTTTATACCCTTTGTTTTTGTTTTTTTGGGGAAGTTTTGGTGTCAAAATCTTTCATTTGCTAAAATGCTATAAAATTACAGAGTAGGTGTTTTTATTTTCTTTTTTAATGTCCTATTATTTACTGTCCTTATTTAATGTCTTATTTAATGTCCAAAGTAACAGAACTAATTAACAATCCTGTTTCTTCCCTTTTATAATTTTACTACTCTCATGCATCCTTTCTAAAATATCTGCAAAACTATGCACATTTCATCAGATACCTGCAAATATTTGTTATAAAATAAATAAGAGGAAATGCAAAATATTATATACAATAGGATTACAGCAATGACAATACACAAAGATGATATGAAATGCAAAATGGAAGGAGCTGCATACAGGTGGTATAAAAGTCCCATGCAAAATTTTTTTAAATTTCTTTTTAATATTCCTACTTAATAATCTTTTAAGTTAAAAGAAGTTTTAAGTGAATATATTTTACTATAATGAGCAGATTCAGAAACAAAAAAATAAAAATTCCCTATCAAAGCACACACATTCCCTATCAAAGCACACACATGCCCCTAGAGTATGTCTTTCAAAAAATATACAAATAAACATTAGCTCTCTTATCACTTTCATCATTTCTGCATTGAGTATTATTTATTGTATCCTAAGTATAATCCAATCCGCATAATCCTATTCATACCGGGTCCTGAAGAACAGTCCAGCCAACATTCAAAGACCATTCCCTGATAGAGTAAGCTTGAATGGGAGCGATTTTAAAATACTCATGCAATTTCTATTAGCCTCGTGCCACTACAAGATTCACAATTTGCTCTCTTATTGCAAGTCTGAAATGTTAACTGGGAGAGTGTACTTATTACAGAAGATCTTACCTCTTCTTCCCCAAATCTCACTGAAGATTTTGCTTTGGTTCCCCTTAAAACAATCTTCCCATTGTACCTACAGTTAACTAGTGAGAAATTTTTAAGAGGATAGATCTTATATTAACTGTTCTTACAATAATAATAATAGTAGTAGTAGTTAGTAAACATTTAATGCTTACTCCATGAAATCATTTCCTCCATCTGTCCTCCCTTCCAATTTCCTTCTGCACATAGTGGCAAATTTAATCTCTTGCTGAATCCTCAGTTTTCCCCACCAAATGAATGACGTGATTTTTATTGTCTTCCTCCCCACTTCTGTCAACTTTTTAAGCCATCAAAAACTATCTATACAATCCCAATGCTTTCAACACCAGCAACAAATTATATTTTAAAAAATCATCATTGTGGCACCTGGGTAGCCCAGTCAGCCAAGCATCTGACTCTGGATTCCAACCAGGTCATGATCTCAGAGTGTGAGAGAGAGTCTTGCATCAGGCTCCATGCTCAACACAGTTCTGCTTGAGATTCTTTCTCTCTCTCTCCCTCTGCCCTGCGCCTGGACTCACACTCACTCTCTCGTGTGTGTGCTCTCTCTCTCTCAGAAAAAAAAAATAAAAGAAAGTCATCTTTGAGTGGTACAGTATGCCTCCCCGTGATCCAACAAGATTTTTTTTAAAGATTTTATTTATTTGACAGAGAGAGAATTCACAAGTAGGCAGAGCAGCAGGGAGAGAGAGGGGGAAGCAGGCTCCCTGCTGAGCAGGAAGACTGATGTGGGGCTCCATCCCAGGACCCTGAGATCATGACCTGAGCTGAAGGCAAAGGCTTAACCCACTGAGCCACCCAGGCAACCTCAGCAAGATTTTTAAAATTGATTTTTCTTACTGAATGTCTCTTCTGTCCCTGGACTTAACTGAAGTATAATAAATATTCTTCCTGAAAAGTAACCATAGGCCATCACATGGCAGACTCACCTGAGACGGTTAAGCCCTATTTCCATTATAAACACATTGAAATGTTATGGAAAAGATAACCACCAACACCCATCAACCAGAAAAAGAATATATATAATAGCTAAAAGAGAAAGAAATTCTCAAGATCCAGAATCAGACAGAAATTAAACCAAGAGTGGTTAAGTGTTTGCTGAAGTCACAGTAATGCATAGGAATTTGGGTCACAAATATAGATCTTCAGGACTTTGGGTGGGGTTCTTTGGCCCAAGTAGGAACAAAGGACACAGCTACGACCCAGAGGAAGCAGTAGAGCAGGAATTAGAACCCTCCCTAGGAAAAAAGTTTATTGTGTGCCTAATGCCAGATGCAGGAATAAAAAAAGTTATCTGTGAGAACTCATTTCTGTTATCTGTATAGTACATACCAACAAAGATGATGATGGATGGATAGATGAATAGATAGATAGAGACAGAAAGACAGAACGGCAGACAGATAGACTGACCCATAATGATCAAAACTCCTAGGGCTCTGGCAGGAGTAAATAAAAAACCTACTTTGTAGGGACATTTTCACATTTTCACATTTTAGGGTACAGTGAACTTACAAAGAAAAACTAACCCCCACTGAAGATGAGATCACAAGCAAAGACTACAAAGGACACAAAGAAGAAACTAAAATGAATAGATGTAGAAACTAAAATGAATAGAATAGTAGTAGATGTGACAGATGCAAAAAGGACAAGGTCCCCCAAACACTGTGGATAAAAAAATCAAACTAAAAAAGTCCATAAAATAAGTTTAAAATGACTTTTTCAAGAATTACTTTTTGATGAAAAACAGCACAGTCTAAATGAGTAATAGGCAGAGAAATAATGACTGAAGACAATATAACCAAAATAATTGAATAAGAATTGAAATAATTGAAGACACAAAGACATTTCCAGAAATAAAAAATGTATTAGACAACTTTAAGAATTAATTATTCACAAATGATGAGAAGAATCAGTGAACTTCCTAGAAAGAAAGAAGTACAGAGAGTGAGACATATGTTAAGGGGCATGGAAGCTAGAAATTGTTGTCAAGCCTGTTAGGATTTCCATGGTGAAAGTAATGAAAACAGGGGATTAAAAAATATTCAAAAGAGATACTTAGGGAGAAATCATAACCAAATTAGAAGAAAGAAATATGACTGCAGAATAAATTTTAAAAATTTTTAAAGAGTCATGGGTAAAATAAATATAATCAAATCCATCCCCATTTGGCCATATTGTAACAAAACATGAAAGATCAAGCATTAAAAGTGGCCAGAGGACATGGGGGGCCTGGGTCGCTCGATCAGTTAAGCATCCAACTCATTTCAGCTCAGGTCATGATCTCATGAGAGTGGATGGAGTCTGCGATCAGTGGGAAGTCTGTTTGAGATTCTCTCCGTCTGCCCTCCCCCAACTTCTGCAGGCACTTTCTCTCTTTGTTGCACTCTCTATATAAAATAAGTAAATAAATCTTTAAAAAAAAAAAAAAAGAGTGGCCAAAGTATAGAAAAGCTACAAAGGAGCTGTTGTAAAGGGTACAAGTTTCTCTGCAGCAACGAGAGATGCCAGAAGGCAATACAGTAACTCCTTCAAAGCACAGAAGGGTGAGAACCAGACACCTAGAGTTCGGTCCTGGAAAATGATCATTCAAGAGGGAGGGTAAATGGAAGAAATGTGGAGGTGAAGACCAAAGAAAGATTTTACCACTCACAGATCTTTAATTAAGGAACTACCAACATAGGTCTGCAGTAATATGGAAATTAAGCCCGGAAGGAAAAAAGAAAAAAATATATATTCCAAGAACCAAAGATAAACAAAGAAACTCAGTTAGCGGTTGAGAGATCCAGAGAAACATTGATATAATTAAAATGATGATCACGGTGATTGATAGTTGGATGATTTTATTTGTTTTTTTCTAAGATTTTGTTTATCTATTTGTCAGAGAGAGAGCGGGATGGAGGGGGAGAGGGCAAGCAGGGGGAGCAGCAGAGGGAGAGAGAGAAGCAGGCTCCCTGCTCGAGGTGGGGCTCAACCCCAGGACGCTGAGATCATGACCTGACCTGAACACAGACACTTAACCTACTGAGCCACCCAGGCGCCCCTGGGGGAGGATTTTAAAACAAAGCAGGAGTAACAGCGTGCGGTGGCAGGGATGGGGCTGAGAAGCAGGGCTGGGAGTCAAGAGTCTGGGACTGTGTGGGAAGAGGAGAGACAGAGGCCTTGACTCTCCACTTCGAAGGGTGAAGAAGAGCCCCAGCGTGGTAGCAGGAGCCCAAAATGACTAAAAGTAGGATGTGTGTCTTCCAAAACTTATAAGTGGGGGGTGGTGGCAGGATAAAGGACCTGACAAAGTCATTTAGAAGTATACACAGTCTTTAGAAGTAAAAACAGAAAAGCACAGAATAAATTAACAATAGTAAATACAAATAAATCCTGGAATTGTATTATAAATATATTTTATACAGACAAAACTCACTAATCAAACGTAAACATTCTCATTTGGGGATTTCACCCAACACTTGCAGGATGGCTGGAATGAAGGGGGGAACGAATAATGGAACCAATCTCTCCTTCCCTCCAAGTCCCACAGGGAGGGAGGGAGGGTGAAATCATGTAAGAGTTTTTAATTAGACTAGACCCAACTTTTCAACTTTGCAGGAGACTGGAAAGCTTTTGAATCCACCCAAGATATCAGTGAGGGTAGTAAAGAGAGACACATCTACATAATGATAAAGACAGAACTTGAAAAAAAAGAAAGAAAGAAAAGAAAACACAAATAAACCAACCAAAAAAAACCTATCGAATGGGTCCATTACATACAGATTGGAGAAGATACACTGACCCAATTAGATCTAACAGGCATTCAAAGAATCCTGCACCAAACAGAAAAAAAATATGCGCTTTTCATGCCCACCTGGAAGATTTCTAAAAACTGACTATGTAGTAGGTCCCAAAGAAATAGCCCACAAAAGCCAAAGAATGGATATTCAAATACACCCAGCACCTTCTCCACCATAGCAGAACAGAATTAGAAATAACAAGAAGCCATCTCAAAAAAAGACTTTAGGCAAAAAGTCACCAAAAGGATTATGAGTCAAAAAAAAAATATGAAATGGAACCGAATCACCACAAAAGTCAGTATATGAACAGGTCTGCATGTATCCATATGGCTAACTCTGAAAACATCACGTCCAGGGGAAAGCAAACGGCAGAAGGATATGTGTGGTATCACAGGCGTACTTGTGTAAAAACATTTCACAGCATCTCTGCAGTGCACACACGGAGGTGTGTGCCGTGTGCGACACATGTATGCAGAAAGCCCAGACACGTGAGGAGGAAGAAGACACCCGTTTCTGGAGACTGAGTGGGAAGAACAAGCGATAGGTCTGGAAAGGGTTACAAATGAATCATCCACTCCATTTGTGAGTTGTATTTCTTTCAAAAGAACCTGAAAAAAATACATAGCTAAGCATCAGCATCTCTTAAATCAGGCTGGTGAGCACATCGATTGTTCTTATTGCTTTTTGGGGACAGGGCTTCCATGTATGTCAAATACACAGAATTAAAGGAACAAAAAGCCACTCGAAAACTCAAAGTTATTTTGGCGCACCTGCCGCTCTTCTAGGAACTGTCCCATGTGGGGACAGAAGGGCGGCCACAAAGAGGGGACCAAGGGTAAGTCAGTTCACGGGGCTTTTACGACGGACATGGGAGAAGCTAAGATGCGTTTCCTCCACCCCCAAAGGCAGTGCTTCCCAGGAAGGAACAGGAAGGGAAGTGCTCCGGGATTCCTGAAAGTCAGACCCAAGCTCGGACCATAAAGCGGTCAAGGACACATCTTGGCAGCTATTGTCAGCTCACGGCCACACTTGCTTCTGTGCGGTGGCAGCCCTCAGCACCCGCCCCCGCCCAGGTGCACCCAGCCCCCTGCCCCTAGCTTGTCCCTCTGCACACCTGGTGCGGGCAGCCAGCGCTTGTGGAACGGGGGGCTGTGTTCCTCCAAGTTTCCCTGAAAACACAGTGCGTGCCAAAGCCACGGGCACGGAACCACAACTCTACCAGCGCTTGGGGACAATAAACACAAGATCAGAGCAGTCGTCCTGTTCTGTGGGGTGAGAAAGGAAACCCCAAGAATGACACTGCCTTCCAGGGACCACACAAGAGGGTACATGGCGACCCCCGGGCCTCTGCTCGTCGGTGGCAAGCCCACAGCCTGGAGGAAGCCAAGGGGATGCAGGTGATGAGGCAGTAAAGTGTTTCTTTTACAGGAAGGAGGGGAGCTCCAGGGCAAGGGCACTCAAGTGAAAGAGATTCTTCATCACTGTTCCCCCCCTGCAGCGCCTCCTCCTCCCTGGTCTCCCCCACCAAGGTCAGGGACGGTACTCACCCCCAAAGCACCGGCTTCATCCTTGTCCTCTGCCCCCTCCTGCCATCCGTGCAGACCCATCCAGAACACTGCGTACCCTGCCACCCCGCACTCCGAGGGCAGCCTCCCCGCTCCAGGCCACAATCCCATGTCATCAGGACCACCCCCTCATGGCGTCCTGCAGCCCTGCCCCAGCCCTGGACGGCACTGTCCCCGCTGCAAGCACCCTGACCTCGTGAAAACATCCAGGCTCTCACCTCCCTGCGGCCGCTCAAAGCCCTCGCTCCCGGCCTCCCATCTCACATCGATGAACAACCAGATTTGACCCTGTTCCCCCAGTGGCCCGTCAGCCCCCTTTGTGCCTTTGTGATGGGCCCCCCAGTTCCCCGACCTCATCTCCCCTCTGCCCACACTGGCTCCTCACTGCTCTGCAAATTTGAGAGGCACAGGTTGCTCCCTCCGTCTGGAATCTTCTTCCCCCAGATAGCTGGTACCTTGCCTCACCTCCCACAGGCTTCCTCGAAAAGGGCACCCCTATCATAAGACGCCATACGATTCTCACTTACGCCGTAAGAATCTCACCCCCAACATTCTCCATCCGCTGACCTGGCTTTATTCTTCTCCTTAGCACTTGCTTCCCCCTCGGTGGGGCATTTCCAGTTTTTTCTATTGTTTGACTTTCTCCTCTACCCCCCAGAGGGGAATGGGAGCTCCCAAGGGCAGGAACCTCAGTCTGCTTTGCTCACTGCTACATCCCCAGCACCCAGGACAGGGTCCAGCACGTGACAAGCAAGTAACAGATGTCTGTCAACTGGATGATGAAAGTCTAAGACAAAACAGAAGGGGGAGGGGGCGCTTTTATTTCCAGGTGTATGAAACCGTGCTAGGCAGGGGGGAAAAAAAAAAAAAAAAAACAGATTCTATGCTGTTCCTCTTTTCCTGAGTCAAAATGTTAATGGCTTTGATTTTTAAATAAACTAAATTTAGTCAGAGACATTTTAAATCATTTTTCCCAAGGAAGTTATATGTACTCTAGTTCATAAATAGGAGGAAAAATGTGGGTGACATTTCCAGCACTTTAGCAAAAGCCAGCCAAGGAAAGAACATACGAGATGTCCTGAAGCCCCAGCGATGTCTTGCACACCAAGAATCCCATTTTACAAAATTATAGTCATAAAATGCTTGGAAAAGTTTAAAATACTATTTAAATAGGATCTGAAAAGCTTCCTCAAAAATAGTTTTATGCAAATGTGATCGATCTGGATTCCTTTTCTTTTTTTAGAAATAAAATAATAGCAGTAGCTTTCTGATTAAAGCATATTAGTAAAAATTTGATATTTTATTTGGTTTAAAAATATTTTCTAGTTTACATCATTATATATGATGGCTTCTCTGTAATATGCCTATTTTTCATTTTTTAATTAAAAATTTTATTTATTTATTTGAGAAAGAGAGAGACCACAAGCGTGGGGAGGGGAGAGGCAGAGGGAGAAGTAGAGTCCTGATCAAGCAGGGAGCCTGATGCAGGGCTCCATCCCAGGACCAATCCCAGGACCCTGAGATCATGAACTGAGCCAAAGACAGACGCTTAACCAACTGAGCCACCCAGGTGCCCCATGTGATATGTCTATTTTTTTTAAAAGGCTAAAATGATGTGTAATGGGAAGATTCCATTTTCACTAAGAGCATCTGCACTTACTAAGCCCTATTTGTCCCTTTTGAAAATGGTCTTTGCCTTTTTTCATCTTCCATTTTAATCAAATTATTTAAATCCTCATGAATAAACAGATGAGGAAAGGAAACATAGCATCTATTGATAGTTAATTTGGGGGACATTTCTAGGCAGCAGGTAACCTTTAAGAACATGCTGATAGTTCAGCCCTGGAAGTCCTAATTCATCCTCCTTTGTTTGCTGGCTCTTAGCCGCATAAACACCACCTCTGTCTCATCAACAGCCCTTCAAGCACACGGTAAGACTGGTGTCACAGGAACCCTGTCTGGATGTGTCCGTCCAGGAGAGCCCTGGACACCAATCACCTTACCTAAGACTGTTTAGTAAACTCAAATGAAACCAAGTCATTTAACTGCCATGGGTTTAAGAAAAAGGCACTGGCCTTTGGTCAGATTTAGTTTCCAAAATAAAAATTAGTGTAAGCAACTGCTTTTCTGTCTCTTGCTGATGCAGTGACTAGAATAGGAAATCCGATGGTCTTGCTGTCATCAGAGCTGCTGCATTAATTCATCGCTTGGGAGCCACTCAGCAAAGCATGCCACGTGGCCACATTCCACAACAATGAAAAGCACAAGTCTCCTTCCTTCCTTCCCAATTTGCTGTGGCTTCCTTGTTGGTTTCCTGAGAATGAAAGAATCCTCCCCCAAGGAGCACTGTCCCCAAAGCTTTGACATCAGCAAACGCCAGCAGGTAGTACACCCGTACACTGGTTCTCCTCCTGTTCACTGTGCAGAGCAGCTCGCGAGGATCACTTTGTTCTCCTTCTCCAGTCCAGTCCTGCCAACAGCCACAAGAGCGGACAGACAGCTGTCCTGGCTGAACCAGTGAGAGGGAGAAAGCACCCTGAAGCTGCTACCTCCCTGCTCATCAAAATGGCAAAGAAAGGACTCTATATGTGCAGTTGGCTCCCCAAAAGCAGAGGAAAGTTCTACCAAGATAGGGACCCCATCTTGGGGACCCCAAGCAACAGGCTTGGGCTCACCGACATGGCCAGCCCTCCCTCAGCCCCGCGGAGCAATCTTCCTCAGGACACAAGGTCAACTCCGAACCCTGGTATCTTCATCACTGGTGTTCCGCCCTCTGAGTCAAGCTGTTTTAGAAACACAGAACCATGGGCTTCAGAGGCACTCGGGACTTTGGAGATCATCCCAGTCTGCTCATCAGAGAGATGAGGAAACTGAATGAACTCTCCCTCAGAAAATCCCTGAGGCTTTTTCTTCCCTCTGGTTTTAGAAGCAGTGGAAGAGGACCAGTTAGAAATGCCTACACTCAGAGCCCAAGTCCCAGCTTCCTTTCTAGCACCTTCCCTTCTCCCCAAAGTAATACAGCACAACTTGTATGTAGAAGAAGCAAATCTGACCCATTCTCTGGGTCCACAGAGAGACGTGGCATATAAACATGGAAGCATTGGCCAAGAAGATGGAGGCAGGCATCTACTCTGGATTTCTGGGAAAGTGTCAGCCTCCAAAAGAAGCTTTGCTTGTCCTTGGGGACATCCTCCTTCTTGCATCAAAATCAGATGAGAGGCTGCAGGTGGGCAGCCATCTCGGAGTCACATGGATGAAACCACCTACGAAGGTGGCAGAGCGGCAGCTAGAAGGTTCTGGGTCCATGAGGAACGACACCGTTGAGCCCTGGCCCAGGATTGTTCCCTTCCATGTCGCTCCTTATGTAAGACATGCACTCTGGGGAAGACAGGCCAACCAGAAAGTTGGAGAGAAAACACAGAGTATGCTCAGCTTGGCATCAGCAGAGGGTCTCTTGGTTTGGGGAACCAGCCTAGCCAAAGGCACTCATCTGGTCCTCCAGGTTGCTAAGATTTCTGGGACAGGCTTTCTCTCTGGTGGGGGGCACTGAGGTGGTCCAGCCCTTCTGCCATTGATGAATAAGCACATGTCAGAGGTGACAGACATATCAGCAAGCATATTTGTGTATTTACTAAGGCAGAGATTACATCTCTGCCCAGCAAGGGGATTTCCACACCTGGAATTCCCCAGCACAACCAGAAGCTGAGAGACCCAAGAAACCGTGTGTATGCACTCAATTTTATCACTAAAGCAACTCATAGAGTTTAGCTGGCAGCATCAGTACTCCCCACACACCTGCCACCACCTCATCAATGGACAAAATGCCAGTCATGCAGATAAAATCGAGAGGTGCTAGACTATCTGGCTGAATATAAGGATGATCTGAGCAAAACATCCCAATGGACTTGTCACAGAGCCTCCGAGTGTCCTGGTTCCTATTGCCTTAGGTGAAGGCACCGTGTGTGGGGAAGGCCCCTGTTCAAAAGACAGTAGCGCATGGAGAGTGAGGTTCTGGGCCCTGAAGGCACAACAGGTTCCAACTCTGGCTCCAACAGATACTGCTCATCGACCTCGGTGATGCTCATGACGTCCCCAAGCCTGGGTTTCCTTGTGAACAGCAACCACCTCGGAGGTCACTGCAGAAACACCAAGGCAAGGTCTGTAAAGCACCCAGCATGTAGAAAGCCAGATAAGGAAATATATATATATATATGTATATATATATATATACATATATATATATATATAAATTACAATATGAAATAATAACTCCTGTGCCAAACGATGGCTGATTATTAGGATGGAAGGTTAAGGCAGCGCTGTTCTGGGAAAGCGTTCTTTCTTTGAAAAAAAAGCCCCAGTTTGTAGCGACTCCCAGTTTCCATGGTGCGAGGGATCTCACCGTGGCCAGCCTCCAGCCACCACTGAGATGTCACTGGACAGGCTTTCTCTCTGGTGGGGGGCACTGAGGCGGTCCAGCCCTTCTGCCATTGATGAATAAGCACATGTCAGAAGTGACAGATATATCAGCAAGGATATTTGTGTATTTACTAAGGCAGAGATTACATCTCTGCCCAGCAAGGGGATTTGTACCTACAAAGATGTACCTACAGCCAGCTCTCATGAGCTGGAAAGAACTAGCAACAGCTCACCACTGGCTTGAGCATCGTGGCCACATGCACACGGCTCCTGTGTGTGGCATGATGCCTGGCACATAGTAGGCACCAACGGTATTCAGTGAATGGATGAATGATTGATTATGAAGGCACTGAGCTATTTCCATCTCCTAACAGTTGGGCATAAATTTGAACTGGGACTTAGAAAGCAAAGGTTTGTGATGAAAACAAACTGAGGTGGGACCATCAATGTCTGAGGTGGTCAATCAATGTCTGCTGAATTGGATGGCAGTGGAGGAGAGTCCAGAAAGATGTGAGCTTAAGTCTGCTCAGGAAACGTCCAGCCTAGAAGAGATGTGTTCGTCAGGCTCTTCCAGAGACCCAGGCTGAGTGCACATGCATGCGGGTTATAAGAAATGGGCTCACACAATTATGGAGACCAAGAAGTCCTAAGATCTGCAGTCAGCAACCTGGCAAACCAGGAGAGCCAGCAGCATGAAGTTCCAGCCCAAAAGTTGACAACCTTGAAACCCAAAAGAAGTTGATGTCTCAATTAAAGTCTGAAGGCCAAGAAAGATTCATGTCCGAGCTCATGGCAGTCAAGACGGAGAAGTTTCCTCTTACTCACTGAAGGGTCGAGCTTGTTGTTCTATTCAGGCCTTCAACTGATAGGATGAGGCCCACCCTCATTATGAGAGCAGCACACTTTACTCAATCTACCGACTCAAATGTTCCTTTCATTTAGGAACCCTCACAGACCCAAAGTCATGTCTGACCATGTTTCTGGACACCCTGTGACCCAGTCAAGTTGCTACATACCATCAGCCATCACAGTAGTCCCAGGAGCCTGTCCCCCTGCCCTCATTAATACAGTAAGGGCCCCCTTGAGGAAACACAGCCCAACATGCTGCTCAGTTAACAGAAGTGACTCTCATTTCAAATATAGTTCGCCTTTGATTTCTGAAACTTCCTTGTCACCAAAGGATTCTAAAAATGCCACAACTCAGAGCACCAGGAATCTCCCTGAAGATCCCCAAAGGAAGGCATGAGATGTTCCTCTCAGCAAATGTGCATCAGGATATATTGAGAGAGACAGCACTGCATGAACCCAGCTACCTCAACTTCCAGCAAAAAGACCTAAGGCACCAGGTCGCATTCTGCTTCTCCAAACCCCACCAATGAGTGCTGATTCCAACCTGGGATGACGCATTCACATTAACAACGCTGCTGGGTAGTGGTAAATTCATGAATTTATGGCAGACGTGACCTCAAGTTCTTCCAATTCTAAGATTCAGTGGTCCCATAAACATGTCTGAAACACAGAGGTTTCGTGAGAAATCCCTCTGGAAAGAGTTGCTCATGGGAAAACATGGGCCACCATGCCACTGGCATGGAACCCACTTCGTTTTCCAGCCCTTCCTCCAGCCACAGCCAAACTGGCACAGATGTTCAAGGAGGGTTCCACAAACTGGCCCACGCTCAGCCTCCCCTCAGACCCCAGACGGAAGGGGAAGGACAGATGACCATCCCACGCTGGAGAATCCTCACACACAATCGCCTGTGGCTGACATTCAGGGGAACATTTTGTTTGATAAGTTTAGATCTTCCTTTGAAAAAAAAAATACCCAGCCTTCATTTTCAATGTTCCTGACAGATTTTTTTTTAAGATTTTGTTTATTCATTCGCAAGAGACAGAGTGAAAGATAGGCAGAGGTAGAGGGAGAAGCAGGCTCCGCTGGAGCAGGGAACCTAATGCGGACACAATCCCAGGACTGTGGGATCACGGCCTGAGCTGAAGCTGATGCTCAACCAAAAGAGCCGCCCGGGTGCCCCTCCTGACAGATTTTTAATAAAAGAACAAATAAATGCAGCAGGCACACGATTTCACTCCTTCCACACCAGTTCCCCTCCTGACAATGTTCACAGAACAAGAAACAGAGATGGTGCAAATCCTGCACTCATTTTTTTAAAGAAATTATACAATTACATATTTATTTATTTTAAATTTAATTTAAATTTAAAAATTATTCTAAATAATTTATTTATTTTAAAAGAATTTATAAAATTATATATTTATTTATAAATAAATATATTCCTTATAAATAATATTCCTTATATATATTTATATATAAATTTATATATAAATATAAATAATTATTCCTTATAAATAATATTTATAAATAAATATAAGGAATCTCTACACTCAAGGTGGGGCTCGAACTCATGACCCCAATATTAAGAGTTACATGTTCCACTGACTGAGCCAGCCAGGTGCACCTCACACATTTCTTTTTTCTTTTTTTTTTTTTTTTTTTTAAGATACTATTTACTTATTCAACAGAGAGAACACAAGCTGGAGGAGCACAGACAGAAGGAGACGCAGACTCTCCACTGAACAGGGAGCCCAACGTGGGGCTCGATCCCAGGACCCTGAAATCTTGACCTGAGCCAAAGGCAGATGCTTCACCGACGGAGCCCCCCAGGCGTCCCTGTATCTATCTCTATTGCACATAACGACTTGAGTCACCGGGAAATCTTGTATTTCACGTAGGTGATGTGGAGATTTCCGACAGCTCAGCATCATTCCCAGTTCATTGTAAAGATGCGGAATCCTGTGTTCAGATTCAACCTGAGACCGTTTGTTGTTGTGGCTTCCTAGAGTTTGCTGAGAGTCCACTGCTGAGGCAGTCCCAGGAGAAACCCCTGTCCTCAGCAGGGTGGCGATGGCAAGAAAGGCAGGCCCTTCCTGTACCCTTTGTGGACACCCTCCCAGCTAGCTGCAGGCGGGGGGGGGGGGGGGTGCAGCTGGCGGCAATGAGTCAGCGGGAGCCATGGCTAGAAGAGTAAAGGGAAGAGGGACTGAGGGTCCGAATGCCACTTACAACCTTCACTTACTTGTCAGTACGAGAGGACAGGGATAGAGGGTTCTAGAAAACCACTAGTTGGACTAGAATGGAAAAGAACACAGAAAATCAAAGCAAAGCCACATGGCGGAGATGAGCAGAATCCACTGCAATAGCCCAGCTCCAACCAGAAGCTGGAAGTAAGACACTCCCCCGTTGGGGTCTTTGAGTGGTGGAAGTTATCTTTCAGCCTTTGCAACAGCAGGGCAGAAAGATGATCTGTGAAGAAACAGATGCGTTCAGGAGAAGGTAGGGACGGAGGCAGCAAACATCAGAATCATGCCCTGGTAGAACCATGCATGTCCCTTAAAACTGCAACTGACGATGAAAAAGTAACACAGGCAACAGAGATAAGATTGAAACTAACAGACATTCTTCGGCCCCAAAAGCAAGAGGCTTATTTGGTGACATTTTAAATCTACATAACTATAAGGTGGACAAGAACAAGCAAGTTCCCTCATTTAGGGACCAAAAAAAAAAAAAAAAGGAAAAGAAAGAAAAATGAACAAACAGTTTTTAAAACATAACAATAAAATGAATTATCCTGATCCCTTCAAAAGATTCTTCCACCAAAAGGCAATGGCCTGTTGGTGATGTCACTGTGCTATCACCAGCACAGGAAAACAGCACCTTCTCCTCCACAGCAAGAGGAGACTCAAGACCCCCAGCATTGTCTTCTCCTGAGAAAACAGAGTCCATGGAGATGAAGTTGGGTTAATCAAC
Source organism: Mustela erminea (assembly GCF_009829155.1). NCBI lineage: Eukaryota > Metazoa > Chordata > Mammalia > Carnivora > Mustelidae > Mustela > Mustela erminea. Next base: position 213,825,403 of record NC_045614.1, read on the forward strand.
TGAAACGGGTTCCAGCTCCTCTCTGTCAGCAGCAGCATGACACTGGCCAGGTTATAAATTTTTGCCTCCATTTCACAACTATCAAATGAGAATAGGATCATACTTACCCTCCCGCCAGGGGGCTAGGACAATTAAGCCAGTCTAACTGTGTTTTAGAGAGTCAAACCCAGCTCTGAAAATTTAGGTATCTTTAATAAATCAAAGATAGTCTCTGAAGAAAGAACTGCAAAGGACCCTATACTATTAAGATGTAATTCGACCAGGGTCATGCAAAGCTGCATTAAGTGGGAAGACCACTGGGTTGACCAGATCTTCTAAATCAAATCAAACTCAGGCTCTGTGATCTGTTGCCTTCCACTTCTGCTGAAGGCATCAGTGATGGACTTGACCCACGGACCCAGTTCCTTCCTCACTTCCCAGGCAGCCCAGACACAGAGTTGAAAGTATTTCAAGGACTCTAGCTTCCTAAGCTGAAGGGATCAAGAACTGTGGCCCACCTCCTGGTGTCCAGAGATCCAAAGAAGAGCCTTTGGCACTTACAAATGAACTTTTCCCAAGATGTGGCATTTCTTCATTCTCTCCTCCTTCCTCCGGGTCCCTCTCCCACTTAATCGCACTGCAATCTTAGCCTACTTCACTACCTGGCCTCTGAGCTCATGAAAATTGTGACCCATGGTCACATGGGGGCGGGAAATGGTGCCTGAGATCTGAGATTGGCGGAAACCAAAGAGCAACACTTTTCTGAGATTCTAGCTAATGGGGATAGCTCAGGAGGCCCAGATGAATCTATTATATTTCAATCTACATTGCCTGACAGAGTTTATAGGACCACAATTTATTATCAGCCTTATGGCTTCATAAATTAGCTAGTCAAGCTATTGTCCCATCTCAGCACACTCTTTTACCCATGAATTTATGGTATTCTGGCTTAAAGTAGCATCATTGCCATCACTTTCCAGTACTGGGAGCATTAATTTTATCCTGAGATACAATTCATCACAGTTATTATGAGAACACCGCCAAAAACAAAAGAGGAAGAAAAATGGGTAGGCTATGGTCTAATTGCCGGAATCAATCCCAAAAGGAAAGGGGACACTTGATAAAGTTTGTAATCTTTGGAAGAGTCTCGAATGTGCTTAGTGCAATTCCAACTCAAAAAGCTTTACACACTTGAGTGGGAAAATACACAGTGAGAGGCCCATTGAAAATCCACAGAACGCCAGCCAAGCGAAAGTGCTGGACTCTGTCAGAGTATCTGGGCTGTGTTCCCTCTGTAAATTAGCATTTTAAGTGTTAGATAAAGAGAATCCATAAATCAGTATTATATTCCCTCTGTGTGACCCAGTGTCTTCAGCAAGGATCTTCTGCTCTTTGGCGGTTTGGTCTGATCTGGTTTTATGTGGTCAGTTGTGGGCTTGGGTTGGTTTAGGGGGTGGAGAGATTGTGCAGCAAAAAAGCTATGATTGTTCTTTTGTTCCTGCTCATTACTCTGAGGACTAAAACCACTGCCAATTCAACTATCCTGCCCATGTGTGCTGGCCAAATGGGCCTTTGGTTTGTAGCTACAGAACCCCAATGCATTCCGTAGCCCTTCAGCCAATCTGTCTGCAGAAGGCACAATGTCACCATCTGAAAATGACCAAAGAAAGAGAACGCTGGCCTTACTGATTTTTAAACACAGCCTGCATTGTCTCCTATGTAAGGAATAGATATTCTAAACCATTAAAATGTGCGCATCATCAATATTTTAAGGATGCCACAAGCAGCTGGTATTATCAATGCCATCTTGGGAAGGAAGAAGCATGGACTTGGGAGACAGAAACATGTGGGTTCAGATGGGGACTCCAGCTCCCCATTTTAACCAAAGGCAGGTCTTCCTGCCCACCAGACTGAGGCTAAGTCAAGTTTCCCATTGCAGAGCTGGGGCTGGGTGGGCAGCAGCCCAGTAAATTTGGTCCTGAAACAACAGGTCTGAAGGGCTTGGAAAGTGGAATCCACTTGAAAGCTATTTACATAGACTCACCAAGCAAAGGTTGTTTGGTGAGAAGGAACTTAAACATACTCTAATGCTCTTCACCACTGACCCCCCCACCAGGGGTGAAGAGTTGAGGATGATGTTGAGGATTTTCACAATGTAAGAGAGCACAGACTACTGGAGGAACAAGTTTAAAGATGCCCATTTGAGAGGGGTGGTGTCTGGGTGGCTCAGTTGGCTAAGCATCTGTCTTTGGCTCAGGTTACAATCCTGAGGTCCCGGGATCGAGCCCCACATCAGGCTCCCTGCTCAGTGGGGACCTTGCTTCTCCCTCTCCCTCTGCACCCTCTGCCTGTGCTTGCTCTCTCTCTCTCTCTCTTTATCTCTCTCTCAAATAAATAAATAAAATCTTAAAAGAAAAAAAAAAAGATGCACTCTCAGTATCCAAGTGAAATGCCAAGTCAACAGTTGGATATCAGAATTTGAGGATGGAGGATGGTCAGCGATGGAAATAAGGGGAGTCATCAGCACATGGGTAGGACTGGAAGCCATCAGCTGGATGGGGTTGCTCCAAGGAACAGACAAACCCTTTTCTGTGATAAATTGACTGAGGCAGATTACCGTGGATTATGGTTCCAACTCTTCACTCCCTCTCTCCCCTGGTAGGATAATGCAGTTCTTGTGGTCTTGTGACTTGCTTTTGCCTTCCAGTGCCCAGAGTATACTTGCCTCTCCCTTAGCTTTGAGCATGGCTACGTGCCTCACTTTGACCAATGAATGTGGGCAAAAGGGACCACGTCCAGTTCCAGGTGGCTACCTGAAGAGGAACGACAGGCTTCTGCTTGTTCTTACACTTCCTCCCACTGCCAAGAGAAAATCATGCTCCAGAGACCTGCTGCCTTACCAGTGTGGGACCCAGAATGGAGCCCTATGGAGCCCAGCTGGGCCCAACAGAGCTACATCCGAATGAGAAATAAATATTTGCTATCCCGAGGCACTGAGATTTTGGGGGCTGTTTGTTACTGCAGCAAAAGCTGGCTAATGCATGATTGAAAGCAGTCCCCTAGTAGGGACGTCCAAAACCCAAGCTGAGTCTACCTTGAAGATTCCAGGCTGCTGACCCTTAAGACAGTTCCAAATGACTCTCCAAGGTCAGCCCGAGGTAAGATCACGAACTGGCTCAAGTGTGCCACTGAAACTTCTAGACTTGGCTTGGGGTTCTCCACCTCACTCGACCTGAGTGTTTTTCCAAGAAAACCCTCTCTGAAGAAGAGTTCTGACAGGAGTCATGGTGGCAGCTCAGTTCAACAAATACCCATGAGGTTCATGAGCCAGCAGAGTCAGGTTCATGAATGTGCAGGTGACCCCAGAACAACTATGGCCTTCGGCAGGCTGGCATCAAGTCCACTACTCACGACGTGCGCAAGCCTAGGAAGGGACAGAGGGCAGAGACGGCTTTCAAGCTCCAAGGAAACAGGGGACTGCTCTGTAAGGCAGCCTGACCCAGAGGCCTCCAGGGCTCAGACTCACCCCCAGAGGGTTCAGGAAGAGAGGTGGGCTCATCCTGGAAGATACCACCATCCACTGCCACCATCCACTGCACCACTACACCTGTCACAGGCCGTCAGCTCAGTCATGACAGCAGATAAACCCTCATTTTAACCAAAATCTGGGCTTTTCACTCTCTATGTTCTAATGCAACTTGACAAATAGCATTCTTCTTTGCATTTTGAACCAGATCAATGCAGGAGATTGAAAGCTGGTTTACATCCGGAAAAGGAGGCTCTCCCATTCTTGAGCAAAAGGCTTCTTGGGACTCTTTCAATGTCAAATAGCTAATAACACACACACATGCGCACGCACACGGGTGCACACACGCATATGCACAATGAAGTAAACAGAAAGGAAATGGAAACCAAGATTCATTTCTCTTGCAGTGCAGACTGGATTAAGACATGGAGAACAAGAGCCAAATGTAAGACTTTTGTAAATTATCTCTGCAAATTTCGTCACACTCAAGATATGATGAGTTCACTTAGCTCTTCGCCTGACCCTTGTCTCCTCATAAACCTACCTTTTTGAGAGTTTTGTCACCTGACAGTAACGCATTCTGCAGTGTTACCTCATAATAGGGCTCTTCCATGTTTTAGCCTGTTTTCTACATCCCCGGAGCAGAGAATCAAAGTCCTAGACACTGAGGCACCCCCTTTCAGAGATGAAGTACATGCATGTCTTTGCGCAGACGGCAACCATAGGACTAGGGCATAGAATTTCACCTGCCTGGGAGGAATTGAATTTGAAATGAATCTCTGCATTTGGGCGCCTTACCTTCAACACCCAAGCAGCGTCGCTCCATAAATAAATGGGGCAGCACTAAGCCCAGCCATCAGACCCCTTAAAGGGCATCTCCACTGTACTTTTGATAAAATACATTCAGACGAGTCATTTCTTCCCAAGCAAAAAAATTTTTTTTAAAGATTTTATTTATTTATTTGACAGAGAGAGAGATCACAAGCAGGCAGAGAGGCAGGCAGAGAGAGAGAGAGAAGGAAGCAGGCTTCCGGCTGAGCAGAGAGCCCGACGCGGGGCTCGATCCCAGGACCCTGGGATCATGACCTGAGCCGAAGGCAGCGGCTTAACCCACTGAGCCACCCAGGTGCCCCCCAAAGCAAAATTTTTACAATAACTTTTAAAGCTCTCAGAGTCATACTCATCAAGTATCAAATAAAAACATTCTTGAGATGTGTTTCATTTTGAATAGTGAAACCATTGATTAAAGCATCTTAGGGGGCACCTGGGTGGCTCAGTGGGTTGAAGCCTCTGCCTTTGTCTCGGGTTGTAGTCCCAGGGTCCTGGAGTCAAGCCCTGCATTGGGTTCTCTGCTTAGCAGGGAGCCTGCTTCCCCCCACCCCACCCTCTCTGCCTGCCTCTCTGCCTACTTGTGATCTTTGTCAAATAAATAAATAAAATCTTTAAAATTTAAAAAAAAAAAAAAAAAAGCAACTTGAGTTTCTTTATCCTCCAGGCTGCATTTGAAGCCTTGGAGAAAAGTTCCAAGTGAAGCCGCCAGCATGACTCGGAGGTCTTCACTTATACCTTCTGGGTTGTCCCTGGCCACCATTCCATCATAGTGTGGTCCAGCCTTGGTGAACCGCTAGCTGTCCCCAGGATGTGCCAAGCACTCCGGAAGCACGCTTTGCATATAGGGCTCAGAATCCACCTCCCCACTCATTCCAGATAATTCCTGTTTGCCCTTCACAACCAATGTGTGTTCAAGTCCCTCTGGGAAGCCAACCCTGACCGCTGGGCAATCTCGGTGACACATCCCTTCAGTGGCTCTTCCTAGAGCACCTGCCCGCCTCCATCCTCACGTGGAGTGGGGAGCACAGCTCCGCTGGATAGCTTTGAATCACAGCTCCCCCGCTCACCAGCTGTGTGCCCCAGGGACCACGTAACTCTTCTGCCTCTCAGATGGCTTCCTCTGCAAAATGCCGATAATAGGCGCACCCGCTTGACAACACTGTGGTGGCAATCAGACATTTTAAGAAATGGAAAGCACTGAGAATAATACTTGAAATACAGCAGGTGCTCCCACGAGTTACTCTCACCAGAGCCCTTATCACCACATGCTGGAGATCTCTGGGCATGAGGCTGCCTCCCCAATGGCACTATGAACACTCTAAAGAGAGAGTCTTTTTATGTTCATATCCAACATCCAGCAAAAATTATGGCACATGGAAAACCTACTTTGAGAATGCTCAGTGAACCCACAAATGAATGAAATAAAAATATATATTCATGCACATTCACATTACATTCTTGCTACACTGCCCCCAAAAGACAATGTGATATGAAAACTACTCAAACAGGAAAGAAGTAATTTCACACGTCAACCCACTTACGTCCTTTGAGGATTGTTTTTAGAACAGAAATAAACTCTAGGCACACCTTACGGCACGAAGATGTTGTCTTTAAAGATAAAGGCATGCTCTGAAAACACTTACTTCATTCAGAACATTCATTTTCAGCCCTACTTCATGAAGGAATTTCACGAAGGAAGAACAAAAAGTTCATGAAGTTCATGAGGGAAGAATGAAAAATTGAGAAATATATAAATGTCTCTCTTAGAGGTGAAGGTTTGAAAAACATGACCAACAGACACATGAAAAGATGCTCAGCATCACTCAGCATCCCAGAAATACAAATCAAAACCACAACGAGATGCCACCTCACACCAGTCAGAATGGCTAAAATTAACAAGTCAGGAAACGACAGATGCTGGCGAGGATGCGGAGAAAGGGGAACCCTCCTACACTGTTGGTGGGAATGCAAGCTGGTGCAACCACTCGGGAAAACAGTATGGAGGTTCCACAAAAAGTTGAAAATAGAGCTACCCTATGACCTAGCAATTGCACTACTGGGTATTTACCCCAAAGATACAAATGTAGTGATCTGAAGGGGCATGTGAACCCGAATGTTTATAGCAGCAATGTCCACAATAGTCAAACTATGGAAAGAGCCCAGATGTCCACTGACAGATGAATGGATAAAGAAGATGTGAGACATAGATACAATGGAGTATTACTTAGCCATCAAAAATGAAATGTTATTTTCAAAGACGTGGATAGAACTCGAGGATATTACACTAAGGGAAATAAATCAGTCAGAAAAAGACAATTGTTGTATAATTTCACTCGTGTGAAATTTAAGAAACAAAACAGATGAACATAGAGAGGAAGGAGAAATAAAATAAGATGAAAACTTAGATGGAGACAAACCATAAGAGACTCTTAACTCTGGGAAACAAACCGAGGGTTGCTGGAGGGGAGCTGGTTGGGGGATAGGGTAACTGGGGGATGGACATTAAGGAGGGCACTTAATGGTATGAGCAGTCAGTGTAATATGCAACTGATGAATCACTAATTCTACCCCTGAAGCTAGTAATAAAAATAAATTGTTAATTGGTTAAATAGAAAAAAAAAAGATATGTGATCTCTTGAATTACCTTGTAGGAACTCAGCAATATTGAAAAATAAAACAGAGTCTTCTGCTACATAATCTCACTCTGCCTGAGATTAAAAGCAAAAAAGATGTCAAAAGCAAAAAAAAAAAAGAGAGAGAGAGAGAGAGACAGACACACAGACAGAGAGAGAGAAGAAAAACACAGTGATTTGTTCTGCTTGTATCATTAGTTTCAAAGACTTGCTAATATTTTAAATATCACCCATGTGGCCTCTCCTTATATGCACTGCCTTGTTCTCTGGGGGAAGAAGTCAAATCCGCATCCCATTAGGAAGAACTGTCTGTCAAGGTGCTCAATGAGGAGCTCAAAAAACACAAAGCAAACATGACCTCGAACTTGAGAATGGGTGAGGCACTGCTTCTAAAAAGCCAAAAGGAAAAAAAGAAGTCTTAAGTCAGCTCGACGCTGGAGAGTTGGCTTCAAGATCCAACTTCTATTGGTTTTCACATCAACACTTTACTTTTGAATAGGTCTACAATAAAAGCACGGTTCTTGCACCAGCTGCTTTGTGGAAAGCAGAGTATTCTGCACTGAATGAATTAATCCTGTTAGCATTATGGTGACTATTTAGAATCATCTTAGATAAACTCATCAGAGCAGCCCCCAAAAAGCCCACAATAATGAGAATAATATTTGGAACCTCATTTAAATAAAAGCACTGACCGACAGACTGAATTTTGAGTCAACTGTGAACCCCAACGTCTTCGGCAACACTGGTGCTCAAAGTGTGGTTCGTGGGCCACCTGCCAACTGGCAAAATGTCCATTCCTCAACCAGGATGAGAGATGGACACCAAGGGAGAAGGGTTTGGAAACTTCTATAAGAATGTGACATCACTGTGACATCAAAGGTGTACTCCGGGGACCGATCCCTCTGAACAGGGTATAGACCAGCTCAGAAGTCACACTATGAGCCACTGAGGTCATGCACTTGTATAGTCACCTCATAGTATATGACATTTAAAATTTAGTGTGTCAAGTATAAGCCAAAAATGTATTTTAAAATGAGGGGGAAAGTAAGCATATAGTTATTTTAATGGCTTGCCATTTTTACATCTTTTTAAAGTTGTACCATCCTTTCTAAATGTAGAGTTTAACACTGAAACTCAATAACGAAAATAAAATATGTATTGTTTATTTACAACCCTAATTTACTAATGGCTTCTTTTTGGTCAAGAGAAGACACCTCTTCTCTGAATGTGGCAATCCCAGGAAACCAAACGAAGACAAAGGAGCTGCTTTTGAAGAAATTAAGATGAGAAAATTTTGTATTTGTTTTACCTATAAGTATGATACCTCCTACAACTGAACTCCACTCTGTAGCTGTAATTGATGGTGAACACTGTATGTCATGGGAAAAGATGTATTGGCAAGTGAAACAATGAAACAATGAAAGTGTAAGCAATATTTTACACACAAAGTGGTTTCTAAAAGCTCAAAAAAAAAGTATTTGCAAGAAATAGTATTCACTGAACAGCAACAGAAGCAGATGTCCAAATTTCATACTAAAATCAAACAAACAAATAATTGTTTTTGAAGGCTTCTTATGAAGCAGTACAAAGGACATAAAATTGTCCAGACATTAATGTAACAATGCGTCCAGTAAGTCTACTAGAAAAAGCTGGGTGAATCCAGCTTTTGGACTGACCCAGAAAGGGTCGATCAAGCCCCAATTCCCAGTAATACGACAATGGGGTCTTCCAGTGTGGACTGCTGGCAAAGCCTCAGTGCAGAGCCGAGCATGGAACAGCTGCCCTGCTGAGGGGCGTGCAACCGAACACACTCAGCAAACCGTTCCCTTGCTTGAGAAAGTCCCACCATCGAAAACAATGTCCACTCGGCAACACGCCTGGTGACACAGGACATGAAAGCTAGTGAATTACATTCAATATTGCTGTATTTATTGTTTTTAAATTGATTTATTTATTTGAGAGAGAGTGAGCATGAGTTGGGGGAGAAAAAGAGGGAGAAGGAGAGAATCCTCAGACTCCCCGCTGAGCATAGTGCCCAACATGGGCTCGATCTCACAACCTGGAGATCATGACCTGAGCTGAAACCAAGAGTCAGATGCTTGACCCACTGAGCCACCCAGCTCCCCCTATATTTCCACACTTAGTATGTAATATTATAATGATGAGCACAAAAGAACTCAGCATTTCCTAAGAAGCCAGTTTTTTCCAGCTTTTTAAAGAGGTGACTCGGTCATTTGCCTGATCCCCTTAGAATTTTTAAGTATTGTAACACTCCTATGCAAGGAGAAGATGCAGTGCTTCTTCAATGAATGTCTTTTACAATGATGCACCGTAGGGTCTGGAAATATATAAAAACAAGATAATGATAGTGGCTAACTCCCAGGAAAGTCAGAGGGAGCTTTTTTTTTTTTTTCCTCTTCCTTTTGCTTCTCTGTACTTATAATTTTTTTCTACACTGAATTACACTCATGCCAGAAAGAAACAAAAGACCACAGAGTCAATAAAAGGGTTGCATGAGGTCAGCCATTTAAAAACAATTCTCCAGAGCTTTTCCCATCTAGGGGACCACGTGAGCCATCGATTGTGGATGAGCCCCATACGCTACCCAGAACCACAAACTCATCACTCTGAATGATGACCTCACGACTGAGGAAGGGGTAAATTAAAACACACAGTGGCCCTGACCAGTAACCACCTGCACACCCACCACTTCTCAGAGTGTTCCTCTCGGGACGTGTCTGTAACCAGACGACAGTGAACATAGCAGAGTTGGCCATACCCATCTGGCAACAGGAAGAACCCGGCTGTTTCCTTCCCATAGTAGTGGGAGGCCCTCACAGGGGGTACACAGCACCTCACTGCCCATCTCCACTTCTCTCCTATCCAGCTCCCCATCACTTCCTTCTGCCTGGTCCAGGCTCTTAAAATAGTTTCTGCCATATGCCAGAGTCAACCAGGCTCAGTCGAGCACTTTTACACGATTTTTTAAATAAATAATCAGTTTGTATCTGCATTTATTAATTTTTTCTCTTTTATCAAGAGATCTGAAAAGCAGCAATACACAGCTTTCAGTATAAATATCATCCAAAGTAGTCTTCTATCCCCCAAACTGTGCTAAACTAATCATTGTTATTTTTGCCATTACTATTCCTACTGATGCTAAGAAGGGACCTGATTTTAGGTGGACAACATTTATAATTGAACACTAAAGTTTCCCAAAGTTAAGGTTCATTTCACTTGTAAATGACAGAAGATAAATTGATTAAAAATATAATAATGGTCACTTTTAAAAACAAGAAACCCTACTTAAAAATTGGCAAAGGACTTGAACAGACATTTCTGCAAAGCATACATACAGATGGACATCAAGCACAAGAAAAGATCTTCAACATCACTCATCATTTGGGAAATGCAAGTCCAAATTACACTGAGTTATCACTTCACACCCATTAGGATGGCTGTTGTCAAAGTAGCAGAAAGTCACAGGTATTGGTGAGAATGTAAAAAAAAAAAAAAAAAATGGAACACTTGGGCAATACTGGTGGAAATGTAAAATAGTACAGCCATCATGAAAGGGTGGGCAGCTCCTCGAAAACTAGAATTGCCATATGATCTAGTGAGTCCACTTCTGGGTTTATACACAAAAGCTCTAAAAGCAGAGAATCAAACAGATACCTGTACACCAATGTTCACAGCAGCCTATTCACAACAGGCAAAAGGTAGAAACAACCTAAATGCCCACCAATAGATGAATGGATAAACCAAATGTGCTATAGACATAAGGGCATGTTATTCAGTCTAAAGAGGAATGAAATTCTCATACATGCTGTATCATAGAAGAACCTTAAAGACATTCTGCTAAGTGAAATAAGCCAGACACAAAAAAACTGCCCCAACGCCAGCCATCACATCAACAATCCAGCAGGTAGGAAGGATAAAGGAAGGGAGAGTGTGCACCCTTTAAAGATTCTACCTGGAAGTCTAACCTCCCCTTTAGGGATACTTCCTGCAAGTTATACCTGGCCCTTCTTTTCTCATTCTAGCGTCAGCGGCACTCAGCTACAAGGGAAGCTGGGACATGTGGTCTTTGTTCTTGGGGAGCATGCCAGAGTTCTGTTACTGAGGAAGAAGGGAAGAATGAGTACTGACGGACAACAAGCCAACTTCATACACGTGAAAATCTTCACACACCTTGAAAATGTTTTTAGGCACCAAGTAATTCTTTAAGGTTTCATAGGATCACATGCAGAAAGGGGGAACCTTATTTTTTTTATTCCAGATGGAGGTCACAAGTGGGCAGAGAGGCAGGCAGAGAGAGAGAGGGAAGCAGGTTCCCTGCTGAGCAGAAAGCCCGATGCGGGACTCGATCCCAGGACCCTGAGATCCCCTGAGATCCTGACCAGAGCCGAAGGCAGAGGCTTAACCCCCTGAGCCACCCAGGTGCCCCGAAAGGGGGGACTTTAAGAAACAGTTGTGACCCAGGGAGTACTTGCTCTTTGGATGAACTCACTTTGAAAAATGTCAAGAATCCAGGGACGTGTCATACAAAGACATTCACCATATACCTACCCAAAGGAAGAAGGACATGCAGCTGAATTGAGAATCCAGGAAAAAAAGAAGAAAGAAAGAAAGAAAGAAAGAAAGGAAAGAAAGAAAGAAAGGAAGGAAGGAAGGAAGGAAGGAAGGAAGGAAGGAAGGAAGGAAGGAAAGAAAGAAAGAAAGAAAGAAAGAAAGAAAGGAAGGAAGGAAGGAAAAGAACAAAATATAAAAAAAAGACAAAGATAAAGGATGCCTCATCCTCTTCATTTCATAGAAATTGAAAGACGGCAAAAAAAAAAAGCCCTTATAATCTGGCTGCATTCAGCGCTGGCAGAGCCCAGGAAGACGCATTGGCCCATTGCAAGTGTTTCAGGTGGGGAAATGTCTTCTTAACCCTGGGCATCCGACTCCCTCAACCCCAGGCACATCCCGCCCTCAGGAACAACGACCGAGCACCTTCCAAACACAGGGTTCCCCACCCTGAGCTTTCCATTAAGGCTGTCTTTGCTTGAACATTTCTCAGGCTGAGCACAAGGTTTCACATATTCTCACAGTCGAGAGAGAGAATGGGAGTTCCTATGAGTCACAGAAAATTTGGTTTTTAAAAAAAAAAAAAAATGGCATCAGGAAGAATCAGTAACACTAAACGCCCACCATGTCTCGTCTCTTTAAAGCACATTGGGGGAAATTTTGCTTTTAGTGGTAACTTAACATTCTGTTGCTGCCATATATATCATCGGCAGGAGAGACAAAATAACTAACAGCCTGGGAAGACTTTTATAGCCTGCCCATCCTTTTTAAGAGATGGCGTGGTCCCAATTTTGACCTCCTTTTTACTACTTTCCTTTCCTTTGGGCAAAATCCTCAGAAATACTAGGACAATTCTGTGTTACTGCATAGGCCCACCTAATTTCCGTGACTTTTCCACCCCTACCTTGGCAAAGATCTCTCCATGACGGTAAAAAGACCCGACCCCCGTCCCGACCTCCTGGGTAGCCCTGGCCCTCAACCCATCTCAGGCCTCCTGGCATCTCCTGTCTCCTGCAGGATCCACCACAAGCCAGGAAGCACTGCCGACCAGGCGCCTGCAAACAAAATCCCATAGAAGGTTCTGGAGAGTGTGCTTCTCTTGGGAAACCAGGCTTAAATGGTTTCTGCCTGATTCATCACTCCGCCAGCACACTACAGAAAGTCAGCTCTCAAGTTCTAAAATGCTTTAAACCCTCCCTTATTTTTAACATTTATTACCCAACTCATATTACAGTTTTCATATATCCCTGATCTCTGAATCACACATCCTCGTTTGTCCAAGACAGTCTGTTGTCAATAGAACTATTTATGGTGTCTTCTTTCATTCCTAGCTTGGAAAGAAAAATTACACAGATACCCTATTCATTGCCCAAATTTGTCTGTGACTTCCTTGATGACCATACTCTGTCCTGGTCACCTTGCCCAAATTTGTCTGTGACTTCCTTGATGACCATACTCTGTCCTGGTCACCTTGCCCAAATTTGTCTGTGACTTCCTTGAGGACCATACTCTGTCCTGGTCACCTTGCCATTCTCCAAGGACCTGCATACAGAACCTGATCCAGACAGGTGCACCCTACCAATGTGCTGAAAGAAAGGAAGGAAGGAAAGAAGGAGAGAAGCAGAGAAGTTGTAGAAGGGGCTCTCTTCTACCCCCCTTGCTCAAAGTTCAGTCATGAGTCCAATATAAGGAAGAGCATTTGAAAAGAACTACTCGATGGGATGCGTGCGTGCCTTAGTCTGTTGAATGTAGACTCTTGGTTTCAGATCAAGCCCTTTGCGGGGCTCTCTGCTCAGGGGGAAGTCTGCTTGAATTTCTCTCCTGCTCTCCCTTTGCCCCTCCCCCACAAAATAAATAAATAAAATGTTTTTTTGAAAAGAAAAAGAAAAACTACTTGAAGGAACATCATTCTCCCACACTGCACGTGTGTGGGAGATAAATAAAATAAATAATAAAATAAAATATAATACTAAAAAATAAATAAATAATAAATAATAAACAGACAAAATAATAAATAAAAAATAAAACAAAACAAAAATAAAATAAATTTTTAAAAATAATAAAATAAAAAATAAAATAAAAATAAATTAAAATAAACAAATAAAGAAAGATAGATAAATAAATAAAATTTAAAAAAATAAATAAATAAAACAGAACACAGCAGTTACAACCGGAAACTGTAGTTCCATCTCCAGATTCAAATTCTGGTTCTGTCCCTTCCTCTCTATAGGGCTCAGAACAACCAACTGACCTTTCTTCCTCAGACTTCCTTATGCATATAATAGATGTAGTACAAGTACTTGCCATATACAGGTGGCCCACAAGCGTATGACAAATCATCAATATTAGTGGGCATCAGAAAATGCAGGGTAGGGCGACTGGGTGGCTCAGTTGGTTAAGGGGGTTAAGGGTCTGGCTTCAGCTCAGGTCATGATTCCAGGGTCCTGGGATCGAGTGCCATGTTCTGTTCAGCTGGGAGTCTGCTTCTCCCTCTCTGCCCCTCCCCCACCCCAGCTCGATCTCACTCTGTCTATCTCTCTCACAAAAATAAATTAAAAATACTAAAAACAAAACAAAGAACAGCATAGGTCAAAAACACAATGAAATACTACCTCGCACCCATTAGGATGGCTACTATAAAAAAAAATTTTTTAAGCAACAGAAAATGGCTGGCCAATGGACGGGGGAGGGTATGTGCTATGGGGAGCTCTGTGAATTGTGTAAGACTGTTGCATCACAGGCCCATACCCCTGAAGCAAATAATACATTACATGTTAATAAAAAATAAAAAATAGATAAAAGTAAAATTTTACGTTTAATAAAATATTATTAATAAAATATTCATTTATTTTTAATAAAATTAAAAAGTAAAAAAAAAAAAAAGAAACAGAAATGGCATGTGTTGACCAAGATGTGGAAAAATCAAAGCCCCTGGGCGGTACTGGTGGGACTGTAAAATGGTACAACTGTTAATAAGAAAAGGAACGGAGGTTCCTCAAAACATTAAACATAGAATTACCCTATGATCCAGCAATGCCACCACTGGTAGATACCCAAAAGAATCAAAAAAGGTTCTTGAAAAAGATATTCATAGCAGCAGTACTCACTAGCCAAGAGGAGGAAACACCCTGTCCCTCGGCAGACGAATGGACCCGAAAAAAAAAAAAAAAAAAAAAAAAAGAGTGGCTGGGGCGCCTGGGTGGCTCAGTCAGTTAAGCATCTGCCTTGAGCACAGCTCATGATCCCAGGGTCCTGGGTTCAAGTCCCCCATGGGGCTCCGTGCTCAGCAGGGAGCCTGCTTCCCCCTCTCCCCGACCCCTCTCCTCACACCCCACTGCTCGTGCTCACTCTGCCTCTCTCAAATAAATAAATAAAATCTTAAAAAAGAAGAATGGTCTATACAGACAATAGGATAGCATTCAGCCTTAAAAAGGAAGGAAATTTTGTCTCGGGCTGCAACATGGACGACACACCGCTAAGGGAAACAAGGCCGTCACATAAGAACAAATGCGGTACGATTCCACTGACAGGAGGGGCCAGAAAGTATACTGGGGGCGACCATGAGGCAGCGGAGGGCGGAGCTCTTGTTCGGCCGGGGATGGAGTTTCAGACTTGCCAGACAAAAAAGTTCTGGAGGTCTGCTTCACAACAACATGAATATACTTGACACGACTGAACCATCCACTTAAAAAGGGTTAGGATGGTCCATTTGGTGTTACATGCTTTTTACCACAATAAAAAGAATCATTAAAATGTGCCTTCCCATAGTTGCTGTTGTACGGGACTCCACTGGTTCACATGTGGAAAGCCTAAACCACTGGCTGGCACAGAGTCATAAATATTGTCTATTAATGAACCCACATCCTTTCTTCCACGGTATATCCGTGTGTAGAAGTCGTTATAGGTTTGGTGTCTTGTCACAGGTTTGTTTAAGATTTTGTTTATTTAGTTCTTTTTGTCTTCTCACTTTTCTGCCTCATGCATTGCTAAGGTCAAATCATTTTAGAAGGTTTATTTGTTCCATTTACAAATTATTATTAGGTGTCAACTGTACTAAATTTTTTTAAAAAGTTAACATTTCCAAATATGACTATGCCAGAAATTAGAGTATTCCTATACCCAAATCACTGAAAATGAAAATACATAGCATATACTTATGAAAAAAAAATCCTATTGACATGAAAAAATATAATATGAATTTTAAAAAATATATTATGTGGGATGCCCGGGCAGCTCAGTTGTTAAGCATCTGTCTTCGGCTCAGGTCGTGATCTGAGAATCCTGGGATCGAGCCCCACATCGGGCTCTCTGCTCAGTGGAAGCCTGCTTCTCCCTCTCCCACTCTCCCTGCTTGTGTTCCCTCTCTTGCTGTCTCTCTGTCAAATAAATAAATAAAATGTTTTTAAAAATATTATCTGCAACTTCTTTAATTCTAGAAGATACAATTTGAAGTCTCGGATTATTTTCTTTGTCTTGAATTTTTAAGAGCTGCCCTATATACTGAACGACAGGGGTTTGACTGGGCAGAAGTCGATGCCAAGAAAACACAGGCGTGTTTTCAAGGGCAGTGTAATGGGACTGCCATGAAGCGAACACAGTCAAAGGAAGCATTGAGCCCAGATCACAAAACGTAATGGTCCCAGATTTCTCAGGGACTATTCTGGTCATGGCTTTCCAAGAAGAACACAGATAGGAAAAAAAAAAAAGTGTCCCTGAAAAATAAAATCAATATATGACTGTTCAAAAAACATATTGTATAAAATGAGGTTTAAAAAAATCAGTTGTACTTTGTCTGCAAAGAGAGGTGTGGAAGGAAATATGCATTTGGAATCCATGAAGGCTGATCAAATGTTCATTCATTCATTTCAGTTTTGAAATTATTGGATAAATATTCATTGAAAGATTTCTAGGAACCCAGCCCTGTGGTAGGTGTTCATCATACCAGTCAAGAGCAAAAACAGATGCCTTCCTGGGTTTAACGTAGGACGTAAAAGTAGACACAATGACAGACGCCCTCTGAGTCCGTCGAAGGAAGCTCCTGCCGACAAAGGGGATGAGACCAAGATGGAAAGAACCATTTAGGGACGGGGTGATCCCCCCCCCGGGACTATGTGGGGAGACAATACAAGCATTAAGAATGCCGAGGAGAAGCTTCTACACTAGGGTCTAAGGATCTCATGTAGACAACAATCTACCTCTCCAGCCAGACACACCATGAGGTCCAGCTTTCAAACACAGTGATTGGGGAGAACGCCTGTGTACACAGAGTGATGTGGGGATCAAATCACAGAGATCAAATTCACTACTGAGCAAAGATCTAAAATGATACAGACCTAGGGGAAATCTGCAACACTTGTACCAAAAATAATCAGATCCCTTTGCTTCAATGCATACCGATGTGCCATTATTAGAATCTCAATTTTGATTACAATCCCACAACATTTCACCTAGAGGCTGTATCCTTCCCTCTGATATGTCATTTCAATTATGACAAACATCACAAAGATAAGAGCTGAAGACAACTGGAAGCAACCAAGATACCCTTCAACAGGGGAAGGGATAGGCAAGCTGCAGGCATCCATGCTACGGAATATTATTTGGCCGTGAAAAGAAGGGAGCTCTCCAACCGCAGAGAGATACGCAGGAACCTTAATGCCTAGTACTAAGTGAAAGAAGCCGTGTGGGAAGGCTGCCTGCTGTGCGATCCCAGCTCTGTGACATTCTGGAAAAGGCAAAACCATGGGGATAGTAACAAGGCTGGTGTTGGCTGTGGGCTTGGGGGAAGGAAGGGAGGGACGAGCCAGTGTGGCGCAGAGGATTTTTAGGGCAGTGAAACTGCCCAGTAGGGTACTGCCCTGACGTATCTATGGCATTACACATTTGTCGCGACCCACAGAACAGACAACACAGAGTGCGCTCTAACATAAGCTATGGATTCGAATTGATAATAATGTATTGATATTGGTTCGTCAATTATAAAAAATGCACCACACTTTAAAGAAAGAAAAAAATAAGTAAAAATTTAAAAATTAAAAAAAAAAGAACCTATGTTGAGCTAGCAAAAAAATAGAGTAAATATATGGATAAATAAATAGTAAAAAATTACATATATGAAAAAAAAAATCATGAGGAAACTTCACAGGCCTGTCTTCCCTTACGGGGGAAAAAAGAAAGTTCTCATTTCCCAAGTTCAGAAACCGTTGCAAAAGCATTGAACGTGATATTTGCAAAGCATAATTATTGAGCTTAAAATACAATGTGACGACCAACCACTTTGCAGTAATCTTTCCCTGTTTAAGTAATGTTGACCGCAAAGTGATAGCTGAGTGGCACATGTTTGGGGTCACGTGAGAGCAATTCCCTCAGACTATGACCATGTGTGTGCAAATGGGTCGACCCGCGCGTGACTCAGGTTGGAATGAGAAACAGGGTAGGAGCTATTGGGAGAGAGTCTCCCCCTGTGCCAATGACAGGTCCTGAAATATTGGACTTTGGCAGGTGACTATTTTCTCAGACAAGAAATGGACAGACTAGGTCGGCTGGTTTTCACACTGGTCTCCAATGGGAGTGGGTGTCTGGGAACAATGGGGTTAGTGGGATAGGACAAGGCAAGAGTGCACGGGCTTCCAGCAAAAGAGTTTGACTCCACTGGGAAGGGGTATTTATTGGCTTTTACAATCAATTCTGGTTGAATAAATTCTCCTTGAGCTAAATAATTCTTTTTATTTATTTATTTTTTTTTTAAGGAGACATCTGGTTCCCTTCCCCTGAAGGTATTTGCTCAAGCCAAGGAATGAAGCACCTGTGAGTGAGAAGCAGATGAAATTGGAAATATACAAACCTGAGGGAAACTTCCTTTCATTTTCGAGGGGATCATCAAGGGAGGAACGTACTTTGGCTCCCGTAAGCCCATCCAATATCTGATCTCCCACCTTGGCCACAGCTGCCGTGGCGTAAGATGTCATGCAGAGTTCCTCTCCAGGTCCAACCGCCTCAAGGGGGAAAGTATCCCATCCAGATGACGGGGGCCCCGTGTTTGGAACGATGGGTGGTCACTGTCTGGGTACTCTCCCTACTTAGAAGGAAGCAAGTGTGTATTCATGATACTAATCAGATAATAAGACAAAGGATCCGAAAGGGAAGAGAAAAATACCCATGATGGTTTACAGACAGGAATCATGGACTTTTAAGTCATAAAAGCCCTAAATGAGCCACGGAGGGAAAGATGCTGTGGAAAGCTGCACAACGGGAGGCACATCTGTGACCCGGGCGAAGCTCGTCCTACCAGTGATGGTCTATTCTAAGGAGGATCTAAATGAAGACTGTTCTGCTCAACCACCAGCTTCTGTTGGCTGGTCAGCATAAAAACCATCTCCAATTCTTTATCTTCCTGGACTTTACAGTGAATGAAGACCCAGGACAACAGTGTACCTGGAAGCAACCAGGTCGCCCGAGCTCGCCAGCCCAGCTCCCCCAAGGGTCCTACTCTTCCCTTCCCTCTGCAGCCCTGACAGATGGCCCCGTGTGTCCCCCAGCCTGGAGAGGAGATGCCAACCCCGCAGAAGGCAGTCTTCTTGACAAGTACCTAGAAAAACATAGACAACACTCAAGCGCCAGTTGTGAAATCTGGGAAAAGACAAAATGTAATGGCAGCACATCACGTGGTCCCCTCTCCCATTTATACAGTTACAGTAACGTTCAAAGTGAACATTAATCTGACTGACATGTTTGCTTAACTACTCTGGAAGGATGCAGGACGGAGGATCGAGGGAGGGGAGGGAATTCAAGTCCATCGCCCTTTGTAGAAAATGGATAATATCCTAATTATAATACTATTAGATATTATAATAAACCCAGGACTTAGAAATATGGAGGTAAATGACAGAAGAAGGTAGAGGGCAGAGAATGAGCATTGTTTTCCTGATAAGCCTAGAAATGTTACTTAACTTTTTTTTTTAAGATTTTTATTTATTTATTTGATAGACAGAGAGAGATCACAAGTAGGCAGAGAGGCAGGCAGAGAGAGAGGGGGAAGCAGGCTCCCTGCCGAGCAGAGAGCCCGATGTGGGGCTCGATCCCAGGACCCTGAGATCACGACCCGAGCCGAAGGCAGAGGCTTAAACCACTGAACCACCCAGGCGCCCCTGTTACTTAACTTTATGCATCTGTTATTATTTTGAAAAAAACAATAGCAATTAAAGTAAAAAGTTATCAAAGGCACAGAGGACCTCCAGAGTGAAGAAACCTGACACCTGGCGCCGGTGGTGTGGGAGATCTCTGCAGAACGGTTAAGAGCCCAGAGAGGCATAAAGCTTGGCCCTGTAGCACGGTCCCTTGCTCCTGGCCAGGGCTGTGGAGTCTGCTCTGTGGTCTGACCAAAACTCCATGGGGAGAAACCAGCCCCAAATACATTCTTCTTCATGATTTTCTTCTTCATGGTCATTTGTTTATTTAGGTCATGTCACAATACCAAAAAAACTCAGCAAAAGCCAAACAGCTCTGTGTGCTTATTTGGTACTGCACAAATCTCGTCCCCAAGTCCACGTGCAAGTTCCTTTCATCCTTCGCTTTCCAGAAGCCTTAGAGCTTAAAGTGTGAATTTGTTGAAAAGAAAACGCTTCTGAACGACAGGTTGGCAGTGTATAGCAAAAGACGAAGATTCAAACTCTGACCACACATGTCCACTTCCAAGAATGTATCCTGCTCTTCAGAAAACTGTGCAGTGTGGTTTGCAACCATGATTTCCAGCCCTAAAGACAGGTGAGAATACCGACCTCTAGGCCTCACCCCCAAGAGAGTCTGATTTAATTGGTCTGTGATGGGGCAGGGGCATCTGTGTTTTCCAGTCAAGACAGAGGACTCTGGGATTATAATAACAAAAATGGAAATTAGGGTAAATACTCAACGGAGAAGACTGGTTAAATCCATCCCAATATAGGACCCTACAGTGGAATCCTGAACAGTCTTAAAATAACGTGGCAGAAAGAAGATATTTCATTAAACCTATTTATTGACATGGACAGATATTTACAACATGTTATCAAGTGGAAAAAAAAACAGGTTATATAAACTTCCTATGTGATATGATCTACTCCTGGAAAAAGAGTATATATAAAAGAATCACCATTATTCTAGAAGTAAATGCACCATTGTCAGTAGCCATAATGTCTGAGTGTGGAAAGATTTAAATATTTTCATTTATGTGTATGTTCTAATATTTTCACAACGAACAAAGTATTACAGATACCACCCTCTCAAGTTCCAAAATGCCCAGACATACCTCCTGAAAGCTTTAAACATTTTAGTACACTGTTCCTATAGATTTTAGCTCACACCCACCCTCCTGCGACCAATAAACCCACACACATGTCCCTAGCCTTTACCCAGGGTGCTCTACTGCCTGCCAAGTCTCCAGCGGAGGGGTGGGGGGGCCCATGGGGGAGAAGAGTCCACAGGTTTCATCTTTCCTTCGCAGGTAACCACATTCGGCTGCCTCAGACCCAAAATATCCTTGTAATTTTGTTGCACACACAGGCCTTCTAAATTCACCTTTTCAAAAATAAATAAATTAAATTAAATTAAATTAAATTAAATTAATTCACCTTTCCAAGTCGGAGGGTCAAAAAGGCAGCACCTAGATTTGGGATTGGGAGGAAGTCCCAAACACAGGCCCAATCCCTCCCTTTCTACCCACAGAACCATTCAGCATCCCTGGTGGAAGATGCTGGAGCCCTGGAGAGAGAGGGGTGGGAAGGAAGAACACGTTGTAAGAGCCTTCTGGAACAGACAGGCGGTTTCCTAAGAAGGTTGCAGCATGAGGTAGGGGCTGAGTTTCAGACCACTGGCAGGGGAAAGAGTCTCGTGTTCTCAGCAACGTAGCACAGTCCTGTTGCTTTCCTCCTTCTGAACACCTGATGCCCTCTCTCTCCCCAAAGCCCCTCTTGGATTCCTTGCGTCAAAGCCGTCCACTAAAAAGAACCAAGCTGCAGCATTTCAAGTAGTCATCTAGAGCAGTTTTTGAAACTTAAGATAAAAACCATCAGGGAATTCCAACCAAACCCCAAACACGTGAGAAAAAGGCCTGATTTGAGCAGTCTGCTCCCTGGGTCCAGCCCCTCGCCAACCTGGTAGCGATCAAGCAGAACGCTGGCCCAAGCAGGAAATCTAAAATTAGGTTTTACTACCTATAATGGAAGACTTATGGGATGGTTTAATTAGCAGTCTCAGGACTAAAACCCCAAGCGGAGGAACAAAAACATCTTTCTAGACATACGCAGTGAGCCCCCACGCCCTCCCCGAACCTCACCCTCAGACAGGGAAAAGGCAGGTGCACAGGGGGCAGAGTGAGGACCCACTTCTTTCCTCTCCTAAGCTTGACACAGGCCGCAGCCACCAGCACAGGAGCCCCTGGTCCTTTTATTTAAGAGGCAAGTGGAGGTCTTGACGCCCCACTAAGAAACTAGGTGTTCTGAAGAACGAAAGGACCCATTCAATCCAGTCCTCTCCTGAATTATCCCACACCACAAGAACAAAACTCAAAAGGTTTAACGAAGGTTCTACTCAGTCACAATGTATCAGTGAGTGTTGCCACATTTGGGGTGGCCAGATGCTTTGAAGACTCCCCCAGGACCATTCTTGGTCAACATAAAGAATCATTAAACTGGGTGTTGGACTAAATTCCATGTGTTCAGAGAGTTTTCAAGCAAATCTGAGAAAAGAACAAAGGGCAGGAGCCTGTGGGGGCTGGCGATGGGGCCAGGGTAACAAACCTCATCCCTTTGAGGGGGGGACCCACAGCTGAGTGCCTGCAGAAAACACTCCAGCTAGGGGTTTGGAAGGGGAGGGGGGTCGCTGGGAAGTGGTGTGACCACACGCCGTCCCTTTCTGTGTCCCCCATGGCGCCCCTCAACAAATGTTAGTGGGCTTGAACATTTCCCCCCAAGTGTCTCCAGCCATACTCTCCCCTTTCTGGGTGGCATCCCTGAATCCAGCATGGAGTCAGATAGGCCAGCCTGAACCAGGGCCAAGCCAGAAAGAGAAAGAAAAATCAGGGACTGCGGTTGGCTTCTTTGCCAGGGAAAAATATGGCTCCTGTTAGTAGGGTCTCTTTCTCTCCTCAAGTCAACGTGACAATATTCCTACGGAGGAGAAGTGTCCCTTTAAAAGAAACTTCCATTTATTACAGCGCAGAACAAAATGGGGAGACATCTTTGCTTTCAAAAATCTTTTTTTTCTTTTTTTAAATTTAAATTCAATTAGCCAACATGTATCATTAGTGTTTGATGTAATGTTCAATGATTCGTTAGTCTTATTTTCTTAAATCTTATTTTCTTAAAGATTCTTTAAGAAAGATTTCTTAAAGAAATCTTATTTTCTTAAAGATTTCGACTTTCCAGGATAAAAACACTTTTCAGAAGTCCCACTTATCTTGTGAGGGCTGGTATTTAGGTGTGGTTTCTTAGTATCCTGGAGCCTTCCCATACACAGACAGTAGGTGCCTCAGTCTCTGGAAATCCTTATAAGGAGATCAGCATAGAGCAGTCTTTTTCTACCTGAGTAGTCAGCAGGAGAGTAAAATTCAGTACAACCCAGGTCCTCCTCAGACTTCTGTGCATGCGGTTTAGGAAGAGACAGTTTAAAGTTCTCTCTAGGCTCTGGTCACACGGTTGTTCACAATACAGAATTATTGTGTATATGTATTATAATATCATGTTATATATATATACACACAACCTATGTAATATTATCTATATGTATATGCAATATTAATTACATTAACATTATACATATATATACATTATACACGTAATAATATACATAATTAATATGTAATATTATCTTACATCTATATGTAAGAGCTCACATCTAATTAAAAGATTGAGGGAAGGAAAATGCCACACAGGAATCATACTGAATAAAACAGAGCCAAACAAGGGAATGAGTCTGAGATGACTTAGGAAATGAAACTTTAGGATATTTTCTCTTTCTGGATACAGAGGTGAATGGGCTTGGTGTCCTCACTGACCCCGGTTCAGTAGGATCATCAACATTTTCTAAGCTGCGGGGCCGTTTCGGAGTCAAAAGTCCCAGTGACTAAGTTGGAAGATATTCCCCAGGGGGAGCACAGTCAAGTCAGTGTGAGCTACAGCTGTGGAAGGTGGGAGAGATAGTTGACAATGTAGACACGTGTCACGTAAGTAAGGGTGCAGGCGCATGCTGGCATATCATCTAACATGACTTTATTACCAAAAAAAGAAAACAAAACCACCCAGGTACCGATTTTACTACTATGGCATCCCCTGTGTGTGGAGTCATAGTGTGAAGAGGTATTTTGTGTGATTTTGAAGGGCAGGCATTCATCAACTTCCAAATCTGGGCTCCACGTGACCATGACATAGCCATCAGTCATCCTGCCGCTCATGGTCAAAACTCTGACTGTGGGTCACCGCTGATTCAAACTCACGTCTGTCTCTAGGACATTAAAAAGAGCCCACTTGGAAAGAAGAACAGGGGAAAGTTTCAGGAAAGCAAGCTGTCCTAACTAGTTGGTTGCTTGCTTGGACTTAAACACCTCTTAAAACACAGACAACAAAGACAGAAAGAATCCACGCCAACGTACCTTTCGCATTCCAAATCCCGGGCACAGACAGTGCCAGGGGTGGGGCGGAGGGAGCCTCGGGGTCCTGTGGGGCAGTGGGGAGATGCTCGCATTACCCCTGGGATCTCCTGCCTGGACAGAAGCAAGCTTCCCCGTGATGTTCCAGAAGGAAGCGTACCAGCAGAAAATGCTGTTAACTCTTCCTCTGCCACGAGCTGGAGGTAAGCCTAAGTAAGCCACTTCATCCGTGTGCCTGCCTTCTTTCCCAGTCACATCTCTCAGCGGGCCCTTCTAGAAGATCAGGGACGGTGCGCTCCCCAGGAGAGCAAGAGGGTTACTTGTGGGGCTGCTCCTGGGCAGAAGAGACTCAAATGCAGCGCTAGAATCTTCCGGAGCTGTGCTGGTTTCACAACACACATTTCTCTCCCTTCCTAAGAATCTGGCTTTTCCCTCATGTACTTTTTTCCTATTTTCGGGATGGCTGGGTCGCTTCTGGTAACTCTGCTTGCGCGCCTCTGTCAGCCCCGGGCGTGGGCGGGCCCTTCCGACTCTGGTCTGCCTCACGGGACACTCACCCTCCGTCTCTGAGTCAGTTGCCTTTTCATGGAAATACTATTCAATGATCATTTTCATAAAAATTTGTGCTGGCGTAGTTTTGTTTCTCTTGACACCGGCCCAAGTGTTTTTCTCTGCTGATTGATTTTGGGTTTCAACTCAGCGTGTCTTTTTTGGTTGTTTATTTTTTAATATATTTCCATTTTTACTGAAGGGGGAACTTGAGCGTCAATGTGATCCAGCTGCACCAGATCGGCAACACGACCCGCATTTATACGGCCGTCCAAGGGGGCAGGAAAGGGCCGTCTGCAGAAGCCAGAGGGCTGCTCCCGCCCAGATGCAGAAGGAAAGGCCGGCTTGCCAGGGGCTACCCCGGGAGTGGCCCTGGCTGCTTGTTTGGGAAGCGTGGGTGGGTGTTTCAGCAGTCCCTCTGATCTCACCCACCCCAAGTCTGAGAAGAATCCTACCACCTTTCCGCGTGCAGCAAGAGCGTGTGGTCCTGGCAGGTTTAATGGAGCCCTTCGAGCAATACAAAGGGAGGGTCAACTGTCTTTCGCTTTATCCTTGTTTTCAGGCCACGCTCTGGGGCAGATGCCCTCTCTTCTCCTTTCCTTTCTTTTCCTTTTTTTTTTTTTTTTAAGATTTTATTTATTTATTTGACACAGAGAGAGACAGAGACAGTGAAAGAGGGAACACAAGCAGGGGGAGCAGGAGAGGGAGAAGCAGGCTCCCTGCCTTCCAGCCCAGCAGGCAGCCTGCCAGGCCTGATGCGGGGCTCCATCCCTGTGTGCTGCAATCCTGACTTGAGCCGAAGGCAGACCCTGGACCCACGGAGCCACCCAGGCGCCCCGCCCTTTGTTTTCTTTTCTTTTCTTTTTTTAATTTATTATTTTTAATAAACATATAATGTATTTTTATCCCCAGGGGTACAGGTCTGTGAATCACCAGGTTTACACACTTCACAGCACTCACCATAGCACACACCCTCCCCAATGTCCATATCCCCACCCCCCCTCCCGTCCCCGTCCCCACCACCCCCCTACCCCCCCACCCCCCCACCCCCCCGCAACCCTCAGTCTGTTTTTTGGGATTGAGTCTTTTATGGTTTGTCTCCCTCCCAATCCCATCTTCTTTCATTTTTTCTTTTCCTACCCCCAGTACCCCCCCCATTGCATCTCCACTTTTGTTTTCTTAAACAGAAGCTTTTTTAAAGCTAAGCCCGGGCACTGTGTATTCTCAAGGAGGCTAAAATCAGTCCTCGGAGGATGAGGAAAAGTCTTCACTCTTTTCTTGCAGAAAGTACAGATTATACCTGAAGGCAGGTATACATCTACACGTATAACGTAAAATTCCAAAGCACATACACAGAGCGTCTGGGATGGTAGATTCGTGTGTGGGAGAAAGGAGGATTAGGGGGAAAATGTCTGAAAAGTCTCCGTCTGCAGCGGACTGGTCAGGAAAAGAAGTTGAAAACACCAGCGTAAGCCTATGGGTACCTGCATCACAAGACATCGTTTCTTCTCCCACGGGGTTTAGCGCCAAAGCCTCAGTGACAAGTAAATGCTGTCCACACTGAGTCCCGTCTGCTCAGGATGTCCCCATCACTACTCCTGCAAGGGCAATGCTATCCCTGACGTGCTCGTTTACCAAGAGCTCCCACACACATCGCGTCTTGCTTTAGAATCCAGTGGGTGTCGAGCACAAGAAACAAAACCAAAGAGAAACCGAAAAATGAAAAAGCGCAGAAATAAAGAGCTAATGATCTGAGACAAATGAAGCCGATGCGGGTCCTTACTCAAAAACCTCATCCTAGTTTTTACGTATGTACCAACTGAAGATTTCTCAGGACATCTTTTCATTCCGTATTAAGTATCCACGGCAGCAGTTTTTGCCTTGCCTCAGTCTGTTACGAATCTTGCTTATTCCGAAAGAGAAGCATGCATTTAACGTTCTCAAATACATGATATGCAATTCTTATTCACTTGCTTGGAGCAAAGACTAAAAACTAGTGTTCGGGCTTGCTTCCCTTGCCAGTGCAAACATAACGAATTCTGATTCTCATTTCCACTACTTCTTTAATCTAGAGTGGACCAGAATTCATTCCCCACGTCTCAGGACATAGCCTGTATTTCCAACAGGGCCAGCCATGATGCTGCGGCACGTCCCCCCGACCTGAACTGGCCAGGATCTTGCTGAACAAAGAGATGGAGTCGTTGTACTCCTCGTCTCTGAAGTTACGTGCATCAGCATCGCCCGCTATAGAAATAACACAGCGGCAAGCTCAAAGTGTAATTTGTGGAACACAGACAGTAAGTGGGGTGTGTTTTCTGTCCTAAAAATCCCAGACAAGGGCGGACTTAAGAATAATTTTCAAAAAATCAGGAAGTCTGCGAAAATCCCCCCATTGTCTTATAAAGACTGTGCGCTGCTCATCAAATCTCCTAAGTCCTCGGGGTTCCTCCCCACCAAAGAGGTCCCCGGACCTGCCTCCTAACGGCCAAAGCCAA
This sequence comes from Mustela erminea, assembly GCF_009829155.1. Classification (NCBI taxonomy): domain Eukaryota; kingdom Metazoa; phylum Chordata; class Mammalia; order Carnivora; family Mustelidae; genus Mustela; species Mustela erminea. Next base: position 213,852,601 of record NC_045614.1, read on the forward strand.
AGAACGCAGGCACCTGCCTCTAGCAAATCCACTCCGATTCCCTCTCATTCCCAGACACAAATTTCCATGAAAACCAGACAGAGGACAGAAAGCGCAGCAGGGTTTTCCAAAATTGCTTCAGATCTGCAGCCTGATTTCATTAGACTCGCCGACTTGTTTCTTTGAGCCCCTGTGCGTGCCCACGGCAGGTGAAATGTCGCTGGCACTCTCGTCTACACCGACACAGTTCACAGGCTTAAGGAAACCCACCCCACATGGAGAGATAGATAGGAGACTGTGGTGCTGAGGGGGACAGAGGGCCGCCCAGGGGGCCGCAGGAAGAGAGAGGCACTCAGTGGTACCCCGAACCCTTGACAAGGTAGCTCTATGAGGTGCTACTTGTCAAGTTGCTGAACCCTCCCCCATCCCCCCAGAGCAGAAGAAAGCTGTTCGGCCCAGAGGAAAAATTCTACAGTTGTCCTTATTAACCCAAGTCTAACTAAAGATCGCAGCTTCCAGGAGCACACGTTGGCCATTTCACACCTGCAAACACCCAACCTGGGAAGCCGGTGGGGAAAGCATTTGGGACAGGGGTAGCAAACCTGCTGGCTTTCTGTCCCCTCCGACACATGACAGTCCTGCCTTCAGCACATTGTCTCCAAGGTCCTCCCAGATGAAGCGGCAAGGACCCAGTGCAGAAGTGACTGAACACAAGCCTTCCCTTGCGAACCACCCGGCCAGCCTCAAGTTCTGGTTGCCAGCAGTGACACGGACTTTCCTCCAAGACTCCAAGCACACGTGGCTTACATCAACGTGGTCTCGCACCCACGCTCTGTAGAGCCCCCTAGCCTCGTACATTCTCATATTTACACATGTTCACGGCGCGGAACCCCAGGCGAATTACTGAAGAAGATTTAATGGGCTTCAGACTTCTCAAATAGAATTTGGACCTTAAATTAAACGCGTACTCCCGCAGGAAACCGGGAGGCAGAACGCAGCCCACGGCATCGGGTGCACAGGCAGTGGCCCCAGAATAGAACTTCAGTTTACCTCTGGAAGGAACTCACATGGTGGCCCAGGCTCTGTGGTGAACAGAACAGGATTTGACTGCAAAACTGCTTTTGTGGGGTGCCTGGGTGGCTCAGTGGGTTAATCAGGTCATGATCTCTGGGTCCTGGAATTGAGCCCTGCATTGGGCTCTCTGCTCAGCAGGGAGCCTGCTTCCCCCTCTCTCTCTCTCTGCCTGCTTCTCTGCCTACTTGTGATCTCTGTCTGTCAAATAAATAAATAAAATCTTTTAAAAAGACTGCTTTTGTTACCCACATTTGAAAACAGGGGAGACAACTGCACGCAAGATATTTACGTATTTACATATTTATATTCCTATATTTATAAAGGTATTCTTGCTTTTGGGGTTGTCCCTCCATGGCCTTCCTGGGAAGCATTCCAGCCACCAGAGATGGGCCACAGGATAGACGGGAACACACAGCCCTGTTCGTTAGTTCTGAGGTTCTGGGTTTTTGGTTTTGTTTTTGTTTTAAATAAATCCCAGTATCCTTTGTCTCTTGTGTTCGGCTGCCAATAACTGTATAAATGAGGTGTTAAATTTGATATAGGGATTTAGAGGGGAGAAAAGCCACATGCATTTTACTTAACACACTTTTGGGGTTTTTTTGTATGTTTCCTTACAGTAAGCATTGCCCACTGGGAACAACCCAGCAGAACAAGGACAGGGAAATTCCCTTATCACGCACTGGTGGTAATGAGAGCAAACCATTTATAAGGGAACACAGACGAGGAGTTTGCGGCAGACCAGGCACAAGCGCTGAAAACAAATTTCTTATTCAGGGAAATGTGAATGAGTAAGAACCTACAGTGAGTTTTTTTTTTTTTTACTTTGCATAAAAATTAAATCTGAACTCTAAAGCATGCATATGGTAAAGAGCTAAGTTATTCAAAGACACATCACACATAGCACGTTGATAATACCAAGTAGCATATGAACGACACGACTGACTTTATAAGAATTTGCCATAAACTTGCGTGTTACCTAAAGAGGGACAGGCCTTCTTAGGAGATGCTGTGTGAACATGGGCTCTTGAAAGTTAACCCTACGGCGGTCCACTTCACAGATGTTCTTTCTTTTGGAAGGATAACAGCACCTCAAGAATGCTATTCTGCTGAGCGCCTGGGCGGCTCCGTCATTAGGCGTCGGCCTTCAGCTCAGGTCATGATCCCAGGGCCCAGGGATCGAGCCCCGCACCTCACCACATTGGGGGAGGGGGGGTCTCTGCTCAGCCGGAAGCCTGCTTCTCCCTCACCCACTCTCCCTGCTTATGTTCTCTCTCTGGCTGTGTCTCAGCCAAACAAATAAATAAAAACATAAAAGAAGAAGAAGAAGAAGAAGAAGACTATTCTTCCGAATGAAAAATTGCATTATTCTCAAGAAACTGTCCATATGCCAGGCAAGAAATATGTCATCATCCTGGAGTTATCTTTAAACAGGGAACATGCGAGTAAGATTTTTACTCATGAAGTTGTCAGAGCGTGATTCCAATAAAAGCAGCACTATGCGTTACCAGACATGCGAAGCTTCTGCCTGAAAGTATTTATTTTGCTCTTTAAAAGTATGTAGTGAGTCAACAGGAAATTATATATACGTCTTCCCTCCAATTAGAAAACTGCAAATTTAGTACTAAATATGTCATGCTAGCCTCCCATTTTTTTATTGCTATCTTATCTGGCTCCACAGTGATACTCTGGATGAGATCCAAAGGAGACACCAAGTCACAACATTCTACTCCTGTGATCCAGTTATAGGATGGGTTTCATGATTATGTTAAATATGAACGCCTAGCCGAAGATTCTGAACCTGCCCTGCATCATAATACAGCAGTCACCAGCCACATGTGACCGTTGAACCCTTGAAATACGGTGGGTCCAGACTGAGATGTGTTGTGAGTCCAAACGCCACACTGGAATTGGAAGATTTAACGTAAAACATAATAATACAAAAAGCCTCGCCAATAGTTACAGGCATTCCATTGAAATGATACCGTGTTGGACATGTTGTATTACGTGAAATCGATTATTAAAATTAATTTAACTGGTTTTTCTTTCTAATGTAGCCACTGGAAAATTTAAAAACTGGCTACTGATAATTTCACTACGGCTACTGGAAAACGTAAGACTAACCAGGAGACGCGCACTCTTTTCTCCATCCAGCGCTGCTGTCTCGACCTCCCACTTGCCTCTGCCTCTCTGCCACCTGCTCCCTTCTTGTCACTTCCAGGAGGCGGCCCCCTGCTCTGACCGACGGAATTTGGGACAGCAGAGCCCCTGCCTGGGTTCCGAACTCCATTCTGCGAGTTCTTACCAGCTGCGTAACTCCGGCCTCCGCACTCCCAAACCTCACTCTGCTCTTCTGGAAAACGGGGGCAATAAGGGCCCCTCCTTCCAAGAGCCGTGCTGAGGCTGAGGGTGAGGGTGACCGGGACAACACACGCCCCTGGCCGGCACCATCGGGTGTGGACACCGTCGGTTACAATCTTCCAAACACCACACTCTCCCTTCCCTGTTGCCAGATCATTTCATTCGCTACATTTTGACTTCACACTTGGGATACTAAAGTAAGTGTCTACACTGGTGCTCCCAAAACCGGGAGGGCTGGGTAGTTCTTGTGCTACATGACCCAGACACTCCCAATGCTCCATGCTCCAAGCACCTACTAGCACCTCCACCTGCCCCCCCACACACACCGCCTAGATGGCACTGCACAGCTCCAATGCCTCGTCCTTCCGGAAGCATCTCCGACCTCTCTGATCTTCCTGTGGTGTGGTTTAGATCATTCTTTGCACGATTTTTGTAAGATGGGCTATTTTATTCATACTCTACCCTGTTTAAAAAAAAAAAAAGATTTAAAGTGATCTACAAGGATATATGCAATATAACAAGGCTTTTAAGAATTCAGAAGTCGATGCACAATAAATACTATAGGTAGAGCCAAAGAGAAACAAGGGTCAGAGCGGAGACAGCAGGTGAGAACGCAGGCGTCCGGCAGGCAGGCGGTGGGGGCCACGCGCTGAAGCTGGGCCATCCCGCCAAAGGCTCACCCGCGCACTCCTGATGCGGAGACTAAAAATGAAGTTCTCCTCTCAGTCCCTACGAGGTCAGGGTCTGGGTCGTGGGATAAGAAGCTCACCTTTCTTCTCTTGTCTTGTATGGTCTTTGCCATCACCCCCAAATAGCACGTCAGAGCCCTTGACACAGAAACCTCACAGGGGCCACTCCCTCCGTCACAGAGGGGGCCGTAGCTCGCCGTCACACCAGCCTGGTCTGAGCAGGTGACACTAGAGCCACTTTTGTTAGCATATGAAGTCACCACTCTCTAGATCCCGTGGCACGTGGCTTCCCCCCTCTCTAAACCCCGTGGCACATGGCTTCACTCCCTTCTTATTCCCTTTCTGTATTTCATCTTCCTCAAGGTGTAACCTGAGGCTTCCCCACTGTGCCCTCCCTGCGAGGCGTCTTGAGTAGAAGATCAGTCTAAGAGGCAGGGTGCCATTCCCGGATACCGTCTGCACGCTCTAGTCTCTCTCCCTGCACTTGCCTTTCCGTGACCCTGAATGCCCCTCTTCCGCTGGAGTCCTGAGCCTTCACAGCCTGGATTAGATCTGACCACAGACCAGGGTCTGCCCATCGGCATTCCCAGCATTCCTGGGCGTGCTTCTTCTCTTGCATCAACTTCCACCTGCAGACATTGACCCCAAGACACTGTTTTCCAAGTGAATATGTATTAGCTACGTGGAGTGGAAAGGGCTAGAGTTTTGTTTCCACATTGTCAATACGATCAGTTGATAAAAAGACAGGACGACTGGATGGCTCAGTCAGCTAAGCAACTGCCTCCAGCTCAGGTCATAATCCCAGGATTCTGGGATCAAGTCCTGCATCGGGGTCCCTGCTCTGTGGAGAGCCTGCTGCTCCCCCTGCTTGTGCTCTCTCTCTCTACCTCTCTCTCCTACCCGCTCTCTGAAAAATAAATAAAATCTTAAAAAAAAAAAAAGAAGAATTCAAGTGGATCACTAATTCTGGGAGTCAGACAAGTAGATAGGTAAGCTCCATGCTGTAATTTTCAGGCTTTCCCGCATATTTACAGCTGCTCTTCCAATCTCCAGACATATCCAGTGCCTTCGTAGTCTCAGATCAACCCATGTTCCCCAAGTCTCTCTGTGGCCAGTGCTCTCATGCAATAGGTGATCCAGAAGTTTTGACTGGGCAATGTGTCCCCAGGTTGCTTAAAATTAATAAAGAAAATTTAACATGATTGGATGCTTCATTTTTGCAAAAAAAAAAAAATTTTGAAGCTAATTATTTATAAAGGTGTTGATAATATACATAGGAATGTATCCCTTTCTCTGCCTCCTGATAGCTCACTGTGGGGTTACATACTTATGGGATGATTTTAATTTTTTTTATTTTAAAGATTTATGTATCTATTTGAGAGAGAGAAAGCTCACACGAGTTGGGGGTGCAGAGAAGAGGGAGAAAGAATCTCAAGAAGACTCCCCACTGAGCACAGAGCCTGACATGGGGCTCGATCCCTTGACCCTGAGATCATGACCCAAGCCGAAACCAAGAGTTGGATGCTGAGCCAACTGGGACACCCAGACGCCCCTGGGTTGATTTTATCGACTTACCTCTGGTTTTACAATTTTAGTATGGAGTAACTGGGAGAAACTGTACTTGTGAGGCACTCTGTTTAACCACCTGTGTTTAGAAGTCTTAGAAAACTGCAAAAACAAATCAAATTTTGTCATGAGCTACGAGGGTAAGCCACCTTAGAACCGACAGTTTTGGCGAGGAGAGCCTCTCGATTTGAAACTTGAAGCAACACTCGATCACCTCCTCCACTGCCCTCACAGTAGGGCCTTTTGGGAGGTTTCAGAACTTGGAGTAAATATTGGTAATATGCTGACTTAACATGCCTTCTCCAGAAAAGACCCACGATATTCCCTGGTATCTGATCTTCATTGTCATTATTTCTATTTTAGAACTCTGTAGTGAAGTACATTTTACCGCCAGGGCCAAAGAGACTAGAAAGTACTTTTCGATACTGAAGAGGCAAATTTTCCTCCACTTTTGCTTATTCTGTCATCTTGCCGCTGAATCTTGCACTGCGAAAAGAGCAAGCCTTGCACAAGACAAGTTTAAATTTTGTGCAATTAGAGACCCAGATTTGTAAATCTGGCAGCAGGCACACATCAGCTTTGCGAGGTTGGATATAATTTTAATGAGAAAGCATTCGAAGCATGAGATCTTCTTAGAATGTTCCCGAGCTAGCAGTCAGCTTCTTTTCTCCATGTTTTTCTCTCACTTCCTCATAAAAGAAACTTCAGCTTTCTAATACATTTCATTTAAAAGTTTTATGTTGACATGGTAAGTGTCAGTGGCTTGTGTTTCCAAACATTTCGTTTTACCAGCACGTACTTATGTTACTAATTCCGCTCAGCTTAGGTCTATGTAAGCCCATGCAAGGATCCCGAAGTTCACCTTGTCCCCTCCTGGGGTCCAAAGTTTTGCCTTCCCAGACAGCACCATAGGGGTCCCCGCCCCCTCCCACCACGAAGACATCTCCCATTCTCCTCTCAGACGCCCGAGAGCCTCATTCATTCCGGCCTCAAGCAGAATTCCCAGCACCAGGGAACATAGAAGAGGCAACAGCACTTTCTCCATGGTCAAGTCCAGTGAATTTATTCTGTTAAGGCAATGGGTCATAAACAGATATGGTAAGACCTTGGGTTTCTCCTATTGTTCCAAAGAGACAGGATCGGATGACCATCTTCATTCAGACAGCAAGGTGAACACCACCAGCGAACCCATGCTCCACCAAGCAGTTTATGGCTACACCCAACATGGTTACAAACACTTCCCTGCCTGGAACACTCCAATTCAGTATTTCTTTTCCTTTGCAACTTTCACTAAGTTACTAAGCCCCAAGAATCCATAACCTACACTTCTGCTCCATCACAGAGAAAATGAATCTCTCTACCAGGAGTGGGGAATCACTTAACAGAAATATGGCAATGACAGTACATCACTGAACAGGCCTTCCCTCCCTTGCTGCCCTGCACCCACACTGAGAAGCAAACACACGTCTTCACTTTTAATTTAAGATTTGGGAGCTTTTACCAATCCCTTAATTAAGTGAAAATTAGAGTTTCCTGCTATTAAAAAATGTCACCACACACGAGCCTGTTTTCTTTCCTATTCATTGCAGAGATGCTTTTCTCCCCCTTCCAGTGGGAATGATTACGGAAATAATGTTATTCCTAAAAGGAATCCCATATGAGACACCAGTGTGTATGAAGATCTCATTCTCACTACAACAATCCAAAATCAAAAGGAAGGAGCCACAGATCTCGTTTTTAAAAACGTTTAGACATGCTAGCGATTTGTCCTAGATCAGATCTGACATTCAGTTCTTTGAGTATAATTAAAAAAAAAACTGCTATATTTTAATTCAAATAGCTTATTTTACACACTTCAAGGATATTTCAAGCTTCACATGCATAGAAAAAAAGTCACATAACTAAACTGACTTTGCACATACTTTTGAACATACACGAACTCAAGGTAACTGAACCCCTTACTTTCATTGTCAAATTACTATTTCTCATACACAATCAGGGTCTTCGAGATTATGACATGTCACTATAAAAATAGAAGAACTTAAAAGTTAGTTTAAATCTAAAACTTAGACCATTCTTAGACACACCCTTTAATTTCTTGGTGTCGTCTACATTTTACTTACACTTAAATTTAGCAAAGTAATTTTAGATCGCCTGCCTTCACTACCTTCTCTAGATTTGCAATGTTACAAACATGAAACATTGAATCCTCTCTCCTTTAAGTACCAAAATGTTACAAATAAAAGGTAAAATTAAAAGAGAAATTCCTCCCTGGCTCTTCTGAAACACTGGTTCAGAGGCTAGTCCAATCATCGGAAACTCCTGTTGTTTATCTACAGACCAGCTTTGAATCAATTCACGTGAGGTGTATATTGACAACGCAAAAGACATAACTAATTAACTGACTGCTAATAAGCCACCTGGAAGTGCAAAGAAGCACCAGGGAGAAGGCCATCGTGAGCACCAAGAATACGGAGGGATGGCTGGTAGACCTTGTGTGTAAACGATCACCAATTACGGCAGTGCCGCTAAGTCCGCCCAGCCCTCCAGCTCACACTGCTGTAACCAGCTCTCCAAATTGCCTGAAATTGTGTCCAAAATACTTGAATACTCCTATTGCGTCAGCTTGTTTTTCTTACCAATGCCTCTCCAGAGTTTTTAATATTGTTTCAAATTCAAGGTGTAGATCATAAATAAAAGCTGTATCTCGAAGGATTATATTCCCCAGCGCCTCCCCCCCCACACTCCCACCCAACCCCACTCATCCCCCTGCAAAGTCGAGGAATCCTTACATGCAAAAGGGAAAGAAAACAGAGCCCCTTTCCTACTCCCCTCCTCATTGGAAAAGCTTGCCTGGCAAACAAAGGGTGATGAAGTCAGGAGATGACCTCTTTGTCTCTTTACCTGCATTTAGAGAGATCAACTCCCACCCTAAATGGAGAAGCATCAAAAGGCTGGGATTTTGCTCGTGGTGACTTAAGTTACCTTGACCGCATCTTGCTTCCCAGGCTCTATGAGTCTCATTAGACACATGCAGGTGTCTCTATGTCAACACCTCCTGAATGGAGTTCTATGAAATAGCACGCAGCACTGACATTTATTCAACCTGACAATGTCTCCCCACCACCATGTATCATATGACGGAGGCTGACCTTCTATCCTTTTCCACCAGCGAGTAGGAAAAGCATTAAGAAATGATGGCGCCTCTGTGTTGGGAAGAAATAAATTCCCCTTTTATTATTTCATGTTCTTGTTGTGTAAGCATAACTAATCAGAAAAAAAAATCAGAGCTAATAATAATTTTAGAGAAGAAAATGGAAAGTTTTCTAGTATTTATTTACCTATAACATGACACATGATCTATTCCACACATGCACAGTATACATACAATATTTTTGAACAGCACCTAAGTTAAAAATCATTTTTTTATTTTTTTCGGAGATGCTTAACTTCTTACCTATATATCTGACATTCCACTGGGGTCTTAGCCCTCACCACAAATAAAACACCTGATTTTATAAGATAGAAATTCAAAAGATTTTTCTTTAGCGCCAAAAGAAAACATAGGGGGGGTCGTTTTATACACAGGTACAAACATAACCCCATAGTCCATTCAAATGGTAAATTCTGATTTTCAAAATGTTAGCTAAAGGAGGAATCTCAGATTAAATCCCCAAGCACTTATCAGGAAATAACAGACACATGTAAAATAATGTATCACAATTCTGTCCTGAAATCTTAAAAAATAAAATGAAGTAATGACAAAGTGTTAGGAAAGGAGAGAAACTGTAATTTTAAGTGGTGCTGGAATTACATATTCTTCAACATATAAATCAAAAGCTATGATGCCCATTCGCCCGTTTAGTGTAATTTCCAGAAGTCATTGACTTGAATGGAAGCTAGAATTACCAAACCGCAAATAGCATGGGTGATGAAGGTAGCACTCATAAAACCTTTCTTTAGAATTATAAAACTTTACATATTAGCCACAAGTTTGCATAGCTCATCCCGTTTCCACTAGATTTGTAATTTCAGTGGTATGATTAGCTCATTCATAATTTAACACCCAGTGAAGTAATTTTCTGGTTAGATTTTACATAACTTCTGTTGCCTGGTCTTCCCACTGATGAAGGAGCTGACCCAAGCTGATGCCCGCAGAGCAAGGGTTAACTCCAGGAATGTGACAGTTCTCTGGTGATAAGGTGATGGGGAGCTGAGGTCGGTCAAGGGCTCTAAACTACTTGGAGAGAACTGAAAATACTCAAAAGTGGTTCCGATGATAAATAAAGTCTATGTTATGTCACCCAGGGAAAAATACAGAGCTTTTTATACTCACATTGAAAGTTTTTTGAACTACAGAAACTACAGAAACACGGCAGGGTGAAATCTGTGGCCCATATGAATATGGTCTTTTGAAGGGTAAACGAAATTATCCTTGTATCAACGAAGAGTTGTATTAAGTCCACATCTGCATTAAAATTGTATATCCATTTTATTAGGCAGTCCGGTCTGCTATTAATAGCAGTATGTAAGTTTATGCTTAAAAATACTAAAAATAACTCCCCACAGTCCCTTTTGCAAAACACCTATCAATATATAATAGTGGCAAATGGATGACGTATTTTAGATACCAAGGCTAGCTGGTTAAAAAAAAGAATTACAGGTTACATTTTTAAACATGCCGAGCACGCCAGTTAAGGTGGCAAACTGTAAGCACGGAAACCTAACAGCTGCGCTCCGAGGTGTCAGAACGTGAAAACACCGAGTCAGAGGGGGGTGCAGGAAGACACAGAGCCCGGGCTTCCCGGCCGCCGTCGGAGCGGGAGTCCACGCATGCAAGCACGACCCTGGGTGACAGCCCCGTCCGCACCTGGTCCCTGCATTCAGCCAAGAGCGGTCTCTAACGCCCCATCTGCTCCCAGTCGAGACAAGAACGAGTAGGCTTCGGCTCGGTACCCAGATGAGCCCCCGCCGGTTTCGGGGTGCCTGCTCCTCTCCATCCGGCCCCGACCCCGCGCGCCCTCCGGGTCCCCGGCAGCAGCGAGCCTTCCTTCCCGGCGTCGCACACCCCACCTGTCCCCGCGCCGTCGGAAGGGCCGGCCACCCCGCCGCGTCCTCGCGGCCGCCTGAGCGGGAGCCGGGCAGAGCGCGGGGCCGCGGGACTTACCGGAGGCGAGCGCCGCCGTCGGGGAGGGCGTGTCCCGCACGTGCGTGTCCGCGCGTGTCCGCGCCCGCGTGTGCCCGAGCGCGTGCCTGGCGGTGCGCGCCGAGCCGGGCCGCACTGACTCCCGGGGCGCCGACGGGCTCAGCCCATGGTGTGGGCGCCGGCCTCGGGGAGGCTCCGGCTCCCGCCAATCGCCGAGCAGGGAGGCCGCCCCGACGCGCGACCCGCGATCCGGGGGGTGCGCGCCGGGGGCGGGGCGCGGGGGCGCGAGTGTCCGAGTGCGCGTGGGTGTGCGCGCGTGGGTGTGCGCGGGCGGGGAGCCCGGCGGCGCGGGCAGGTCCTGCGCTGCCGGGTTTAGGACGGAGCCGGCGGCTGGCGGGGGGAGGGGGAGGAGGACGAGGACGAGGAGGAGGAGCAGCTGCTCCCGCGGAGCCTGGGACGACGTGCGCGCCGAGCCCGGCCCCGCAGGAGAGGAACCCGGGACGCGCCTCCAGGAGGGGACTCGAGAGGACGGGGGCGCGGTGCGGGGAGAGCCGCGGACGTGTCTGCGCCTCGAAACTCGGGGTCGCTTTTGGTGAGCAGCAGCATTTTCCCCCAGCCTCAGCCACGACAGACATGAGAATGATAAAAGAACGGGTTGCTGCCGTAGAAGTTTAAAATAACCACTGACTGCCTTGGATGCTCGGCACCGCGAAGACGTCGCCCTCAGACTGATGACGGAGAGACGCGGGGCCAAGGTTCCGCCGACTTCGGGGGACCCGGAGTCGCTGCGTGCGCGCCCCGGGAGCCAGAGCCGAGCGCGGGGACCTGCCGGCGGCCGCGCGGCGCGGGACGGTGCGGGGACGCCTGGGCGCGAGCCACCCCGGCCTGACGCGCGGACGCGGTGACAGCAGCCCCCGTGAGAACCGTGTCCGCAAAATACAGCTTCCAAGAGGGGGAGCCGCGAGGTTCTGCTCCTCGGCCTCGGCCTCGGGGGCACTGTGCTGGGACCCCCCAGATGTTCTAGTTTATCAGCGAACCTGACATCAAAATCGCGCTTACCTGAGGGCTGCCGCTCCTCACTCACGCAGGTCCCACGGGGGCTGTCGCGACCGTCCCTGCGTGATCGCTACGAACCCATCCCAGAGCGTCCTCTCGCTCCCTCGCCCCTTTCCGACCGACCGAGTGAAAACTACTCATGTCCCTCCCTCGCCAAACTTTAACAGCCAAGAATTTCAGCAAACAGCCAGAAAGAAAGCGAAGTCCCCCCCACCCCAAGGGAAGGGAGGGAATAAGCACTCCTTTAATTTGAAAAATAATAATTAAAACTCCCTCAACTTTTAAGGCCGGGCAACATAATCTATTAATTGGTCGCTATTAACATGCCGTTTTATTGACCATAGCACACAGAAGTCTGATTGTGAAGGAGGAGTGTTTTCAATGAAAGTAGAGTTATTTTAGCTGCAGACGTGTTTACATTTCTGTGGTTTAGTCTATAACTTTCTCTTTTTCTTGCTGCAGAATTCTGCTCCATGAAGCAAAGCCCTTAGCTCCCAGACATTCCAAAAAGTCTGCCAAAATAATAGAAAAAAGAGAGAGAAGAAAAAACACACAGAGACCCCCAAGTCTGGGTCAGGCTCAGGGTTGTAAGTGGGCATCATGAGTATGCCCCCTCCCCACACACTTTCCAGTTGAAAAAAAAAAAAAAAAGCCTTCAGGGCTCCATTTCCTGTTTGCTGGAGGAAAAAAATGGGTCTAAGCAGCTGAGTTTTAAAACTGCCTTCTCCAGGACCTATAGATTCTGAGAGGATCTTTAACCCTAAAGATGCCAAAACGGACTCATTAATTTGACAATCTGCCGTTACAGACTCTCCAAGGAAGTGTTTCTTTTTTAAATGGGTAACTTTCATGAAACTATAAATCTGTTTTTAGGAAATTTCCTGAACAAACACACACATCATGGTAGATGAGATACAGGACACCTCTCCTTAGGGGGCCAAGAGAAGATACCAATAAAAATAAACAGTGAAAACAGAATAAGCTTCTGACAAGAATGCATCATTTTCTTAAAGACCTATACAAAGAATGGAATGCATGTTAAAAGGTGCACATTTAGAGGGTCGGGTCAATTTGTATCATCTGTGCTAGAACTGTCCTTTGCAAAATCGATAGATTCTTTTCCATTGCTCATTGCTACCATAGTAGTCACAATACTGCAGTTTATTTGGTCTTAAATAATGTCCTACCTGCCTCTCTCCTTAACTGTCAATTGTTTATTTTGGTTCCTTTTCTCTCTAGCTATTCTCCAAAAATTCCAGATCCAAGAAACCTCACTGAATTTTGAAATCTTCCTCTTAGCCACAGTTTTCAAAACTCACCACAGGGGACCCCTCACAGTAAAGAGAGTGCTTTAAAGTAAATAGATTCTCAACCTGTTCAATGAGATCAGCAGTCCACTGGGCAATGACTCTGCTTTATAAACTATGATACGCTAGCGAAGTTTCTCAGTCACGTCACTGGCACTAGATACTATGCTACAGAACAGTGCTGGAAATAGTGCTATGTGTGCTAACGGACAAGAGAACATATTTAAAGAATAAAGAACCGCTCTTAATAGTAGAAAGAACATGACCTCAATAATCCAAGTTACCACTGTTGAAACTGAAATCATGGGTTCAGAAAAACCACAATATTTGAAACAAGGTCACGTCCAGTTCTCCTGTACTACTCTTCTTCCGTTCCCCAAAAGACACCACGCACAGAGAGAGAGAGAAAATTTATTAAAAGGCAAGAAGGACATTCTTAGCATACTCAAAAAATTGAGGTCATTCACTTGGAAAAATCTCAGAACCCCAGAATCCCAGAGTTCTGCGTTGACCTTAGGACACCATGTTCTCCAACTGATAGCATCTTATAGTTTGTAATTAGAAAGTTCTTCCTATTGTGTAATCTAATCTAATCGCTCCCTACTGCTAGCAGCATTTCCTGCAGTATGGTCCCTACTCAAGGTCAAAATAGTAGGAAATCTGTGTCAACTAGCCAAACCAATTGAAGCCAATTGACAATCCGAGAGGCCAATAGAAACGAAGTGATGAAGACACATTCACTATCTGTGCTGCAGGACAAATATGAAATCCGGTAATTGTAATTAAGTTAACCATGTATCACTTAAAAGAAAGGTTTTATAAAACACGCCTTGATGCACTTCATAAGAATTAGTATTTTTTAAGTATTTTGTATGAAATGGTCTTCTTCCTATATAAAGTTTTGTGGTCAACTTAATTCTTTCTGAAATCCCTTTTATCCAAAAGATGTTTTGGATTAATTTAAGTATTTGTTACTGGATAATGTCAAGCTCTTGTTCAATGAAATGTCCTGCATTGGGTTGTCACACCTGTTAAATATAAGTCTCCTTTTCTTTTGATATTCTGAGAAGGGCCTTAAAAGGTTTACATCCTTCAATATGGAGATTTAATTGCTTTACTATAATAAAAATAATCCCTATAAAAATTCAGATTGTGGATATTTCAAAGCTGAAAGAACTATTGGATCGGAATGTAAAGGTTGCAGTTCAAAAAGCGTTCCACTTTTAATATAACGTGCATGGGGTTATGAGTTATAAACTCCTGGTTATCATTTTGTAGGGTCTGGTCTTTGTTGTCCTCACACGGAGCGTCTTTGAGCTTACTTTATGGTTTAGCAATTCTGCGTGTGCATGTGTTAAATATGGAAGGGGTAGCATATCCCTCTGCAGTAAATGCTCACAAAGGAGGAAGTCTCAGATTCTGTTTTAAACGAGGCCCTGGAGTGAAGTTCCCCATGGACACATTCATGTCTTTGGTGAACTCAAGTCGGATGTGAAACCTTTCTACAGAACAGCCACAGTTTGGGAAAGCAGACGTTGTGCAAGCTTCGGTGGTTGGTCCCCATGTGAGCAACCCTTAAGCTTTCCCCCGGGACCTTTCTTTCTCTCTGGGGGGTGGGTAGATGGGGGTCTGCCTATTCCAAGCTACACCTTCCCCATGGTCACCCAAGCTACACCTTCCCCATGGTCACCCAAGACCAGGTAGTGAGGAGAATAAGCATTAGAACTCCAGAGTGGAGGTCCTACACATAGCGTTCCCTGGGTCCCCCTTTCCCTGCCACCCCGGTATCCCACTCCTTGACTTCTATCACCGATCGCTAGTGAAACCAAAGGACACGGCTGCACGCTGTCTTGGGAGAGTCCTCAGCCTCCTCCAGAAGCTAGTATCTTCTCTTACCAGCCGCTAAGGTCAGTTTTCTGTGTTCTTTGCCCTTTCAGACAAACTACCTTAGCGTCTGAAACATTTTCTCGATCTCCGTCAGACAGAGTTTAAGCTTGCATTATGCACAGCAGTTCTCAATAACACGTGGTGGCCACAAATGGCTCCGTAAAATTGCGTAACGCATAATTCCTATCAACTTGCATAATGCACGACATACACTGATGGGAAACACATTGTGTGTCTGTCAGTGAGCTCTGGTGACAAAGGTTAGACAAAATGGATCAGGAGACTAGATTTGTATTTTTAAAATGGAATTACATAGAGCACATCAGGAGATTTGCCCTGGCTCTTTTGACGATCACGCTTAGGTAATTTGCTTTTGAGCTTCATGTACTATGACACTAAATCTATCAATGAACAATTTTTGTCATGTACACTTTCATCAACATCATTACTCATGAGTACAAAAATAGTTGCATTTTTAGAAAATCGAGACAGTATCTTCTCAGTGATTTTTCTTTATCGATAAAGGCACTGGTATAACAGTGCATCGATGCAAATAAAATCAATATCTTGATGACTTCCTTTTGTACCTTAGAGTAGTAAACTAATATCTTAGGGTTATGGATGACCTGATATAATTGTAATGTGTGGAAAGTCTATTTCAGATATAATGCAGAGACATTTGTTGAGGGATGCGTGAGAACGGGGCCCCAGCACCTGTGAGCCACGCGACCTTGGGCAAGTCATAGCTTCTTGACTAAAGCCTCAATCTTCTCATCTATTAAGTGAGTCTATTGGAATGAATGAGCTCAAATATGCTCCCCACGAGTCTTCCCCAGGAAGAACTGGAGTTCTTTGTCTTCATATCCCTACTTCTTGGCGTACTGATGGACTGCTTCATCTAGAGCACCTGCTAGGAATTATACCTCTGTCCAATAAGCCCTAAAGCACACACCTCTTGCTTCTCTCTCCTGCAACCAAGAACAGCACCCTCTCGAGATGGGATCCATTATCTTTGGGCCCTACATCAACCTGGTGTTGGGTGGAGAAGGGCAGTTTTTACAGCAGGGATCTCCACATTAAAATCACCTGCACTTTGACTAGCACAGCCACCGTCTGGACCCCACCTCAGACGGAGTGAATCAGCATCTCAGGGGACCGGGGACTATCTCACTGGTGCTGATATATATGTTTGAAACCCCCCAGGTGGTTGGAATGGACTTGTAGCGGGGAGGACCCCAGCTGCTGAAATCATAGTCACTGAATGTCTATGACTAAGGAAGGAAGTCCAGAAGCTCACCTGGTGCGAAGACTCCGGAAAATGCACTTAAAAGATGAACTCCATCCCCTCAAACAGCTGCCTAGCCTGAGGGCCCTCTTCCTGTGTTCGATATTCTCACTCAGTCACAGAATCCTGGGATCTTGTAATTTCTTGCTCATTCTGTTCCCTTTTCTTGGACTGTCCTCCCCATCTTCATGTGGTCTGCCATTTATAAAGCCCTTATAGACATGTTTATCACACAGGGGACCTCAGTCACTTTGTGCAGTAGGGACAAGGTCTGACACACTCCAAGTTCAAAGGGCTCCAAAATGGGTCAAACTCAGATCTTGGGAGCTTTCTCTGTGTGGCTATTTGCCATCCTTCGTTATTCAGAATCTCCTTCTGGATCCCTCGTCTCCAGCCCTGAGCCTAATGTAACCCCTGTCCTCCAGCAAGCTTTCCCATCTTTGGGGCAGCACCCATGTATCTTAACTACATCATTCACACATTGGGACTCAATAAGAATTACTCGATAAGAATTGATCTTTGATCTGTGCCCCTCACTTGCCCACGGGCCATACTGACTGCCCACAGCTCCCATGCATATGCCTTTGTTTAATCCCAGGGCCCAGGCCTCTCACTCAAGGTTTTATAACCTCACATCTGGCCACTGGGGCTGTCTCCTAACTACCCAGGTCCCAGGAGCCTGTTGTGGCAACGAAAGTTTACGGTCTACCTTGCAGGTCAACCTCTGGGCTTGCAGGCTGGACCTACCAGGTGTGAAGCCTCGGAGTTGAATGGCCAAACCTACCCTGTGGTGCCAAGACAGTCTCTGAACAATGGGTTCCAGACTTCATCTGTCCACAGACTTCATCCACAAACAGCAGTAGGGTGAATGGCAATCAGCATGATAAGCGACCTTCTCCAGAAACCCAAGGATGTTGTATCTGAGAACCCCATCTCTCCTCGGAGACAATAATCCTCCAAGTGTGGTTCCTGGAGAGGTACCAGTTTGGGGAATTTGTTACTAGTCATGACAAGTTAAGTCCAGAAATGGAGATAAGTCCAAAAACTCCTAAAGCAATCTGACAGAGTAATTTTATGTCTGCTCAATCTGATAATAAAAATTTGAGTTTGGATTTTATATGTCTTCTTTTTATTTCACTTTTTGTAGTAACTTAGTTTTCTTATGTTTTATAAAGTATCTATGGAGCACAAGTTATAAAATTAAAGTGGTGTTTCCCCACAGAGAGTTTGAGAAACCCTGCCGTAGACTACACGGATCCCATGTGCCTGGATACCACTTGAGAAAGACATGCAAGGGGAGTGCTCCTGACTATTTTATCCAGAGGAAACTAGCCTTGCCTAAGAGACTGTTTAAGTTATTGGATCAGACTAAAAGTTCTAAGCCAGACTTGCTCATAAATCTAATATTTTTCCTGTGAACCAGCAAGTGCACCTTACGAAGAAGCTCAGAGTCACTGAAAAAAAAAAAAATCACCTTTCTCCGAACTTGTTAGTTGTGGTGTGAATTAAGATTCATGTCTCTTACATGGGTTTTGGGGTCTCCCACAGTCTGGGGTCAGGTTTTCTTTCTAATTTAACACCCACCCTCTTCTTACCTGAATCCCCTGGGCTCTTGGGGCTCTCTCCCATTGCTCTCTGACTACACAAACTATTGCCGGGAAAGATAATGTGTCTTACTTAACAAATGTCTCCTGATTTATTGGCCTTTGGCGTCACGTTGTAAACTTCAGTTGGCACTATTTGTGACTCAACTCACCTCCTTGGTATCTAAATGGGAGAACAAAGATGGCGCCCTGCCCTGGACCCCATTGGCCACTGCTGAGTTTACCCCTCCAACCCTCCGCCCCATTGGGGTGGCCCGTTTCCTCATGTGCCAGCAGCAGTCATCTTCAGGATCCCTGAGTGCTCTGCAGAAGTCTCCCTCAGGGTCATCAAGCTAGCTCACCCCCTATGCAAGATGACCCAGGAGTGCTGGGAACTCCACCAAGATGCGAGACATAACCAACGAGGGAGAGAACTTGGTGGGTCCATGTCCCAGCTCTTCACCCCTGAGAGGTACCACTCGGAAGCATGTTCTTCAAGGTTCCATGGGATTGAACCCTGACTGCCCCCAGAGTTGTAACCAGCTCGAGAACATTCTCTTTCTTGGCTTTCCCCTTCCCTCCTCCCTCTTCCCCACTCCCTCATTCTTACTTCTTGGAACCACTTTCCAGATAAATACCTGAACCCAAAATCTTGTCTCCAGTTTGTTCGAGCTGGGAACCCAAAAAGGCAAGGCACCAGTGGACCATTTGCTGTCCCCGCACACCCTAGCCCTTAGCCTGCCAGCACCTGGTGCAAGAGCCTGACCCTGGAAGGGACCACGGACCAGGTGGTACAGCCGGCAAGTGACTTCAGGACCCAGAACGAATAGATCTTCTGTGGGGGATTGAGCTGGGGAAGATGTGGCAGGCTCGCCTGTCTGCAACCTGACAGATGAGGTAGCTTCCATTGACGAAAAATGCCCAAAGTTTGCTGTTACTCAGGAGGACCTCCTGCTTCCCACCAACCCCAAGGCAAACAGGACACCATCCCATGTCTTTTCTCCTTTATAGCTCCTTCCCCGTCCTTTTAACCCAGCAGGGCAGAAAAAGGCAGCAGGAAGAAGTGCTGAGAGTCCAGCTATAATACACTCAGTGTCACCCTCTGCGGCCTGCAGGGATGTGACTATGAGGCCAGTGGCAGCCGCAGAAGCCAACCCACACCCAGCACTGAGCACCATGCCTGGGGCGGTGTGAGCCTCTGAGTCTGGAGAACGCAGGTGCACGTCGGCCAATAACCAGCAACAGAGAGAAAGTAAAGTGTCACATCGAGTGCCAGTTGGTGTCTCTCATGCCGCCTCTTCGATGGGCCGGGCTGCTCAGCTCCCCTCGTAGCTCACACTCTCCCTCGTCATGGAAGGACCTCAGCACAGGATGCTGGTCGTGTCTGTCTGTCCCCTGCCACCTTGCACAGTGCATTGCTTGACAGTTGGTTTGGTCCCATTTATCTGAGTGCTCTCAGAGCCCAGCACATGGAAGACATTGAATAAATGCTTTTTAAATTGTGTTGAAAGGAATTAAATTGGGTCTGCTTTGGTTTGGATTAAAATACGCTGGAGCTAAACGCAGAGCTTAATGTAGTTCGTATGAGTTGATCTCTCGATAGATGGTAGAGAGCTAGGAAGAAAGACGGGGGGGGGGGGCTGGGTAGTGAGGTTGGTTAAGGGTCCCACTCACGGTTGTGGCTCGGGCCATGATCCCAGGGCCCTGGGCTGGAGCCCCATGTCAGGCTCTGTGCTCAGTGGGGAGTCTGCTTGGGACTCTTTCTCTCTCCCTCTCCCTCTGCCCCTCCCATTCATTCTCTTTCTCTAAAATAAATAAATCAATCTTTAAAGAAAAGGGAGAGAGAGAGAGAGAGAGAGAAAGGAAAAATGGATGGATAGATACCTACATTTCATATGTATTTATGTGAAAACACACACACCCTCTCTTCCACTTGGGTCTGAGTTCGGGCAGACCAATCTGTGTTCATTCCATTCATCAGTCAGATCCAGGGTTCTGTTTGTGTATAACGATGTTCAACAGATGATTCCAAATCATCATCATGGAAAGACAACCCCAGAGTCCAGAGCCTCACAGCCCAGTTCCAAAGAAAAGAAAATGTGAACCTTTTCTCCAAAGTATCCAGTCCTAAGGAGTTGTTTTCCTTGTGCATATTGTTTCTGGACCCACAGTCGAGTGCCAGGTGGCTAACGAACAGGCAGATCTAGCTGTCTATTTCCACTCTACAATTAAGACTAACGTTATGTACTTTTCATGACACCCACTCCCAGCCCCAGGATGGAGCCCCTGCAACTTTTCCTTGCCCTTGGCAACGCCTCCGTCAGCCCTCTGCTTCTGCAACTGCTCCATGGACTGAGCTCCCTTTCATGAGTTCCAGCAGAGCCCTGTCAACCCCCAGGGTCCTACCCTGGGCCACCGCGCCGCAGATCAGACCACTTCTGTTGAGTTAGCTGTCTGTTTCTATGGGGTCTGTCACCGAAGCAGTTACATTCTTTCAATAAGAAAGTCACTGGGCTCTTTTTTTTTTTTTTTTTTTTTTAAATAATCCTTGGAAATGATCCCAGCTTAAGAAGGAATGAAACTCAACATTCAGCCAAATACAACTTTTGAATAATTTAAATGAGAGCTACTTAAGTCTTCTGAAAACAACTCCAACCCTGTGTTCTCTGATGTGAACAGAAAAAAAAAATTATGCACCAATGTGCAGAATTTGAGCCCATGCAGATGGCATGTTTCGCACCATAGACGTTGTTCATATTCTGGCAGGAGTGTGTTCTCAAGACTGGCTCTGCACAGGGTTTCCATGCCCGCACGTTTGGCAAACCAGGCTTTGGGTTTTTGCTTGTGGACAGATCTCTAAGTTATATTGCAGTTAAATCCATCACCATCAGATTTTCCTAGGTATTTGTTTCTCCTCATTTTAAATAGATACATCAGACACTGAGCTATGTCCAGGAGCCAGGTTCCTCAGCCTCTTTTGGGCCAAAATGTCCTCTTGCTTCCAGAAGAATCTGTGATGGTCATTTGACATGTAAAGACAGAGTTGAGCACTGAGCAATTTTCTAAAGGAAAATAAAGCTTGATCAAGCCACTCGCAGAGAGATCTCCTTTCCTCCAGGGCCATGAGCACAGCCCTGCATAGAGAAACACAGAACCAGATGACTGGCTTTCCACCCACTGGTGACACTGTAGATGGACGTAGAGGAGAGACACGGGAGACTGTCACTAAGCACTGTGAAAATTAAGAAAGGGAAACATCACTAAAAATGAAGTCAGGAGGATGGAATGGGAGACTGTCAATTACAAGAAGGATCATCAGTCATAGACCCAACAGAAGAATGTCAACGGAGAGAATTACCAACTACAGTTACAGGTCCCAGCAGCAAAGAATATCCACTGTCTCTTCTACAATTAATTGACCACCTCTAATTCAGCCCAGGAAAAACCATCAGCACCCTGAATGCTTGCCTTTCTCCAATGGACTGAGTTCAAAACAACCCAACTTCCTCCTCCTTTTCCAATAACGTTCCTCACCTTGTTGGTTGGGCTTGCTTATGGTTTAGCCATGGCTTGTTTGCCTCAAATTGCAATTCTCTATTATTCCCAAATAAACACATCTTCGCCCATAGAATAACTGACTTTTTTATTTTTAAGACTACCAGCACCTGTAACATTCACTGTCCTATGTCTGGTCCAATGAGGGCAACAAAGATGTTGAACTAGAAGATCCCAATTTTCCCTGCATGTACTTCTTTATTAAAAAAAAAGAAAAGAAAAGAAAGGGGCACCTGGGTGGCTCAGCGGGTTAAGCCACTGCCTTCGGCTCAGGTCATGGTCTCAGGGTCCTGGGATCGAGTCCCGCATCGGGCTCTCTGCTCAGCAGGGAGGAGCCTGCTTCCCTTCCTCTCTCTGCCTACTTGTGATCTCTCTCTGTCAAATAAATAAATAAAATCTTTAAAAAAAAAAAAGTTAAGACATCTACATGAGAATCTACAAAGAGGGTATTATAAGCCAAGGGCTTCAGAGGTAGAACAGAGTACTACAGAAGAGTGGAGCAGCAGGTCTTTTCAGACCTCAGGAACCAAGGTGGGCTTCCTGTAAGTGGTTCAAACTGGCTTACTGCCCTTGTGTTCTCTTCATTCTAAGGATATCCTAGAATGAAGGATATCTAAGGATATCCTCTAAGATAGGATAGGATACCAGCTAGAGAAGTACACATTCTTCTGTGCATTCAGCACACATACATAGAGCACCTGGTGTATGCAGCATGCCAAGCACTGAGGATGAAAAGGTGACATGACTTCAGCCCTTCCAGAGCTCAAGTTCTGGGGAGAGAGATATGCAGTCACATTCTTGCAGAGCATTGTGCTAAGTATAATGAGAGAGAAAAGCTGTCTCTGTGCAGGAGATTCGGTCTTGCATACCCATCTCTACGTACAAATGTAGAGATGATTTCAGCTGCTGGGCCGGACCATTTAATTTTAAGTAGACTCAAACTATATCTGTCTACAGAGCTATCTTCAGGTGTCCAAGCAAAATCACAGTGAAACAGATGACTCATTGACACAAACGTAATCAATAGGGTCACCATGCAAGTGAGCAAGACAAAATTCAGAAATGAATATTGAAATACAAATTTCATGAATTTCCTTGTGGAAGTATTATTATCCGAATGAGATAACATCCAAACAAACAAATTTAAATTTGGACTAAAAGAATAAAATGAATTCGACACAATTTATTTAACACTTATTTGGGTTTCTGTTGTTGTGTTTATTGACTTCACCTGACTTCTCTAATAAAAGCAATTAACATGACTTCGCATATCTTTAGTAAAAGGCTAGCAAAACTTCTGAGAAAGTTTATGACGTTTCTAAGAGAAATTAAGTGCTGGAATCTAACATTATGAAGAAATGGGGTCTGGGGGCGTCTGGGTGACGCAGTCGGTTAAGTGTCTGTCTGACTCTTGATTTCAGCTCAGGTCGTGATCTTATGATCCTGGGGTTGAACCCCACACTGGGCTCTGTGCTGGGTCTGTAGCCTGCTTAAGATTCTCTTTCCCTCTCCTTCTGCCCCTCTCCTGCTCATGATTTTTTCCTCTCTCCCTAAAGAAAAAAAGAAGAAAGAAAGAGAAAGATGGACGGAGGGAGTGAGGGAAGGGGGAAGGAAGGGAAAAAGGAAGGAAAAAAGAAGAGAGAAAGAAAAAAAGAAAGAAAATTGGATATAAATTCAAAAGTGAAAGTGAAATTACGTTAAAAAGAAAATTGGATGTAAATTCAAAAGTGAAAGTGAAGTTACGTTAAAAAGAAAATTGGATATAAATTCAAAAATGAAAGTGAAATTTTGGTGCTGCAGGGCCTTCCCAAATCATCCTGGACCACAAAAGTCCTTCTTACCTTGTGATTATTTAAATGCGTCAAATTACCTCCTTCTTGGGTTCTCTGTCAGTTCCTGTCTCATACAACCAGCATTTTGTTCTCTCTTCACACAAATCATTTCTCAGTCCAAAGAACCCCCCGTCTTCTTTTTTCACTGAGCTTGAGGACTTTCCAAAATCAAGAGTCAATTGTCCCTTTTCTGGAACACTGGCAAATGTAAAAATTAAAAAAAACAACATTGTTGGATCCTTTGGTTCTGCTCAGTTATTGCTAAGTTGCCTTTGAAATAGTTAAGATACAATTTATTTTTCTACAATCTCTCCAGTACTGATGTGTAAAGTAGGTACTCAAAACACGTTGTAGGGGAATTAAGCAATACTAAAGAAGAAAGAGGGCCACAGGAGTTCTCTAATATAGGGACAATTCTGCATATTTTTAGGGAAAGGCTCCCATAACCCCTAAAAAGCTTATAATATAAATTACGACTAGGTTCTCATGTTTTAAATCTCTGGTTAATAGACCCAAGGGTACCACTCTGTGGGATATATTTCAAAACAGAATGGAGAGGGAGAAAGAGAAAGACATTATACCGAAGAATTTGAATTTCTTCTCATTTGCTTATGAGAAACCTCTGCATATCTTGTATTCACTACTTCTGTTTTGCTTTGTTTCAATGGACTCTGAAACCATCTTCAACTTTCTGAAAAAATATCTCTGTATTTTTGATATGCACTAAACAGCACCATTTTATTCACCCTTTCCCTGAGAAATCCTTCCCATATAATTATCTTGATTTGTTCAATCACATACAGAAGCGGCTTGTTAAAGCGAAGAAAATGAAGGTACCACAGAAGTTTTGGATAGGGTTAAGCAAGAAGACTTTGAACCACCAGAACATGAATGTGCCCCGGCCCTCATTAGTCACATTATGGGGCCTCATCTTTGCAGCATCTCATCACATTAAGTAAATTCAGTCGGGGTGATGTTTTCTTAAGCCCAAGTCATGGGGGGGAAAATGATTCCTTGCCCCCAAAGAATAAGATATATACATGGTGAGTGTTGTGAAGTGTGTAAACGTGGAGATTCACAGACCTGTACCCCGGGGATAAAAATATATGTTTATAAAAAATAAAAAATTTTAAAAAAAAAAGAATAAGATATATACAAACTCTGCCGATTAATAAAAATCATTTGTGTCATAAGGATTTCTCCACCTTCTTTTATTAAGGGACTCTATTTTCACTAGAATTTCCGGCACCCTTGACAAGACAGGCCCCCCAGGTAAGAGAATGACATCATTTCTTCACTCCCCGAAAGCCATGTCCTAAGACAATGCACATTTCAGCAGCAGCATAAGTAACAGTGTTGTTGGAAAACTCGGGTCGCAGCTTTCTGTTTCCCGGTTTCTTTCCCCGCCTGCCTTCCCACCCAACCCTCCCCCGCCTCCCAGCCGAGCCACACCTCTCTAGAAATGCTGGCTTTCTTAATGAAAACCATATTTAAAAAAAAAAAAAAAAGGTTTGCATGACCCACTGAAATGCCTGGACAATCTTGAATGTCAGCTTCAGACGACACGTGTCTTATGAAAGTCTGGGGGCCCTGCTTGTCTGGCAGAGAGCGCTCTGTCCCACATCTTTATGAGAAAGAGGGACAAAACTTCTGTTTTTGGCATTTTATATTGGAGTCTGTTTTAAGCGAGGAGGGAAAAAAAAATAGCAACGTAGAGTCTAGACAGAAGAGATGGGGGTGAAATCTGGAAGCCATTCACCCCGGCGAGGGCAGCGGCAGCCCGCCGGCAGCGGGGATCGCCTTACACTGCCTAATTACACATGAAAAATGTACACATCATTGCTCTCAACTGCTTGGAAAAATAGATGCTCAGATGGGGCTTTGGGGCTGTGGCAACCCGGCCAGCCGGACATTCTGGGCGTGGGCTATCTTACTCCCTGCCTTTTGCAAGGTGATTTTTTTTCTTTTTTTTTTTTTTTTTGTTTTCTTTTTCAAGGAAACCGGCATTCCCTCATCCCTCCAAAAAATGTTCAGTGTACTCTAAATTTGGCCAATGGTCACATTATCTGAAGGATATTTAGACATGAAAGTGGGCGACCTATGGGGTGAAATCAAACGCATTCTGTCCGTATAAAGACTTCACTCGATACGAAGACCAAGACTGTGAGGTCTGCAAGGTTATTTTAGGATCTAATTTATGGTTCGGGCTGATTTGTTGTCACAACGATAACTTCTAAATCATTAACTTGGCCTGCTTGGGCAGTCACCGCCTTCTTACTGGGCACGGCTCTACATTTTATTCAGGATGATGATTTTTTTAAGAATCCTTTTTAATATGGTATCTTTTTCCAAGAGTTCAAAGCATTTTTCAGATATTAACACTCAGTCACATTATATTCCTGGGACCTACGGAAGCAATGGGGCCGGGGCCCCGGAACCGAACCTACAGATGCTGCAGGTGTCTCCATGCAGAGAAATGAAAGGGGAGAAGAAATTTAGACCCATCCTTCACTGACCCAAGAGACAGAGGGACAGAGAGAACGGCTGGTTTATAAAATTAGAAATGAAATCAACGTCAGGGTCTTGCCAAAGTTCTCACAGGGGCATTTACGACTGAGACCAAAACAAAGTCATTTCTCTCATCTTGATATTCCCCAGCCTTCCCCGAGTGAGCTGAACAGAAGGACGTATTTCATGAGAATAGTAGTGCGCGTCGTCTGCCGACATGTATAACTTGTGTTTACATTTCCTACATTTTTTTTCCCTGTCTGCCACCATCCTTTCTCCAAATATTTGCTTTGGACTTAGAAACTCATTGAACGCTACAGTTCGATGCTTTGTTTGAACTTGATAGGAAAATGTGATCATCTGTCCTTATGAATTAAAGGCTTCTCCGAAGCCTGGAAGCTCTGTCTAGATTCGGGATCGGGGGACCACGGAGTGGCAGCCTGTTTTGTAACTGCTTCCACACAGGTGTCTTCTGCACCTTCGCAGCCAGGTAAGCCAAAGGCAAATGAGCCTCCCTTTTTGATGGTAGCAAAATCCTGTAAGGATACAAGTGACCCGGTCTTGTTTATTGGAAACAGTTCAGGCTGGAAGGGAAGGCAGATTGGAGGGAGGAAGGGAAGAGCTGACAAAACGCCTGGAGAGGGGGAGGTCCTAGTTCCCTCGTGCCAAAACCTGAGGTCACCCTGGGCCCAAGTCCCAGGCCTCACCTGGAGTTAGGTTGAGTGGGCGGGGCCAAAGCTCTGGATTTAGATGAAGCCTTTCCCACTGACACTCAGCTCTAAAGACCGGGACCCCTCCTGCTGTATGCCGTGGACCTGCCTGGCTATGATACCTGTGGACTGTTTTTCAGAAAATATTTCTAAATTCATAAAATACAGTATATGTCAAAGCAAATCAATGATATGGATACCAGATATCAAAAGATTTCTTTTTTTTTAAGACTTTTTATTTATTTATTTGACACAGAAAGAGAGATCAGTAGTAGGCAGAGAGGCAGGCAGAGAGAGAGGGGGAAGCAGGCTCCCTGCTGAGCAGAGAGCCAGATGCAGAGCTCTATCCCAGGACCCTAAGACCATGACCTGAGCCAAAGGCAGAGGCTTAACCTACTGAGCCACCCAGGCGCCCCATTAAAAGATTTGTAAAAAAATAAGTTTGTGATTGCTATGCCTCTTTATTAAGTTATTAAATAAAATGACCTATTGGCGCATGTGATAGTTACATTATTAAAGTCACGATGGGCAAAAACCATATATCAAGATATCTCTAATGTGCCACAGAAATATTTGTGAACTGTATTGGTGACAAATCAAAAGTATTGCTAATAATAATGGGAGGGGTTAGGTCAGGCACAAGTCAAGGACATGCCCACGGGTCAGTGAGCCTGCAGTGAAAGCAGGGATCATGGTCTTCTCTCCTCCCAAGTTCATTAGCACTGGGTTACAAATCCACACCTTCCCAGAGCTCCGGCGCAAATGCTGGGAACAGCAGCCCCACTCCCACCCCCACCAGCAGGGGGCGGCAGAGGGCCACATGCCCAGAGCCGCCTAGGAATCCACAGGATTCACAGGAGCACACGGTCACTGTCAGTCCAGGGCATGGCCGCCTTCTTACCAGACCTGGCCTGAGTCTTGACCGGAAAGCCCCACCTGAGGTCCCCAGCTAGTCCCCTCCCTTAAACAATTGTCTTCGGACTCTCCATGGCCCATCCTTTCACTCGCTCATGTGTTCACACACCAAATGTCTATTCAGCACTGATTTGGGGTCCTTTTGTCCTACCTGGTGAGGTCCTAGAGGTCCTGGAGCCACGGAGAAAACAAATCCTGTCTTCCCTGGAACAGGACTTTGCGGCTGGGTGGAGGGCGAGAGAGACCACAAACAAATTAACACGTGACAACGTGCCAAGCGGTGATGGGTACCCAGGTAAACTGAGGCAGGTGAGGGGCAGAGAGCCTGTGGAGGGGCGGGGATCCGGGGAGCCTTTGGATAAAGCCTCTGTTGATCAAGGGGACGGGCCTCATGTGCTCTTCAGTAAGGGTTAAGTAAGCAGAAGACCCCACCCCTGACCTCCACGGGGCAGTAACCACTCAGGGGCAGGCACTGGTCAAAATCGATCCACTTCATAGCCAACCACTTTATTCCATGTAAATCTGGCTCCATTAATAAATACAAAATTAATTGATTGAAACTTTGCATCTAGTCCAAGCCTTGTATGAGCCACTGCATTTCACTGGTCTTCTTACTCCGATTTCCACAGCAACAGCTAACAGGCCGTGTGGCCCGCTCTATTCAGAGCCAGGAGAGTGGTAGATTAATCCCGTTAATGGCATAGCAATGTTCACGGACACTGTGTCCTCTTTACGTTGCTGGTGAGGAGCTGGAGGCACAGAAATTTTCCAAGACGTGGCGGGTTTCTGGTTCCCCAGTAAGGCAGCAGGGCCACGATCAGCGTCTTCTTCCCTCACAGGCAAAGTCCAAGGACCAAGCGAGAGGCAGACACATACTAAGGGCCCCGGAAGAATGTTAAGAGCAGCCTGGGCCACCGTGAGGGGCCACATGTGGTCAGGATTTCCCTCCAGAGGCCCCAGTCGCTGCTTCCCGGAGTTCAGAATCGCTGGTCTGGGGTGAGAATCCGACCCAGACTGTAATGACAGCAGCCACCCCTGCCCCCACTTTCCCTCCAGAAATGAATAATTACCTTAATTACCTTGTCCTAACAGCCCTGTTTTCCATTCTTAGGATCATTACTTTTGTTCTTTCCTGGATTCTAAAATGTGTTTCGAAACAAATTTTATTTCGAACCCTTTTGGCTTTTGAAGGAAAGATTGAAATAGTTTACAATAAATTAAAAGACTACAGACCCGCTGTAGACAGACAAGCTGATCAGAAGATTTCCATCTCCGGGAGCTACATGGGGCGGGGGGACCAAAATCCTGACTTGGGTGCCAAACTTAGATCCTGGGTCTAAGCCACAAGGAGGAGCTGCTCCTGTTCCCAAACCAGGCGAGGAGCAGGCTGGGGAGGTGGGCCCGTGACTTGGAGGTTGCCATTCAGGATGGTCTTTGGAGGGTGTGCGCTGTCTGCCTAACTGACCGCCTCCAGACTCCACCCTTGCAAGGGAGCGCCCTCCAGCCACGTGGGGAGATCTCAGGGGCCACCGCCACCTTTCCCAGGCGGGTGTGGGGCAGTGTAGGAGGCGCAGGGAGACCCCAAAGGGAATCCGGCCTCTCTCATGATGCTGTGCGCCTTTGCACAAATTCCTTAAGCTCTCTGGGCGTTGTTCTCATCCGCGCCGAGGAGATGTTCAAACCTTCCCCAGGCGGGTCTGAAGTCAGAGGCGGTAGGAAATCAGGCGCTGGGCCTGCAGTGAGAGCTGGGCAGCAGCCTTTGTGACGATGTGCAAACGTCACCTCCCAGGAACCTGGGCCCGGCGCTGTCAAAGGGCCGGGGCTGGATGTCCACGACTCACTTGCAGACGGACGAGCAGATGCTCATCTCCAAGACAGTCAGGGATGGCTTCCCAGGATGAGGGAAAGAGCATCTCAGGAAGCTGGGGGTCTGCGGGAGAATGCGGCAGAGCTGATCATCCGCCTTGCGGCAGCCTGGAGCTTCTGGCCTTGCAGCTTTCGGGCATTCCTGGGGCGGGGTGGGGGGGGTGCTGGCAGGTCCAGCCAGGAATAAACCCCAGCCCCCCCTCTGGACGCTCAACCATGGCTGGAGGGTCTACCGGTGTTGGGAGCCTCCGGACCAACCACGTTTCACCCAGTACTGACTTTTATTCCAGCACGCACCCGTGTGACTTTTCTAAAATGCAGGAAATCACTGTTAAATCCCGACGCGGCCGCGTGTGCACGGCCTCCACGAGAGGGCACGTTGAAGACTGGCAAGTCTCGCACAATCTTCTGTGTTTCCGTGTTGTGTGTTTACTGGGCTTAACTGCGCAGATGTTTTTAATGTGGAAGAATGGGTGAGTACAGTCCCCAGTTTCAAACTAAGACTAGTTCCCTGGCAATGGGATAATAGACGCTACTTCCCTCTGTTCTTCATAGACTTCCAAATTTCAACATATTTTGATTTTATAATTTATCTTATTTATTTTTTGAGGCGGGGGGAGAAAGGGAGAGAGAGAATCTCAAGCAAGCTCCACACCCAGCATGGAGCCGTGAGATGAGAAACTGAGCCAAAACCAAGAGTCAGAAACTCAACCGAGCCACCCAGGCGCCCCAATTTTATAATTAAAAAAAAAAAACTGTTGAGAGCTCTGGTCTTTTGGGTTTATTTTTATTTTAGAGAAAGTGTGTGCAGGGTGGGGGGAGGGGAGGGGGCAGAGAGTGAGAGTCAAGCAGACTGTGGTGAGCAGATCCCAACATGGGACTTGATCCCATGACCCTGACATCAGGTCATGACCTGTGCCGAAACCAAAACAGTTAACTGACTGTGCCACCCAGGCACTGCTGGTCCTTTCGGATTTTTTTTTTTTTAAGATTTTATATATTTATTTGGCAGAGATCACAAGTAGGCAGAGAAGCAGGCAGAGAGAGAGGAAGGGAAGCAGGCTTCCTGCTGAGCAGAGAGCCCTATGCAGGGCTCGATCCCAGGACCCTGGGATCATGACCTGAGCGGAAGGCAGAGATTTAATGCACTGAGCTACCCAGGCGCCCCTGAACCAGAGATTTTTTGAGGCGGAGGAACCCATAGTGGTTCTTCCATTTGTGCATTTCCCCTTTCTCTCTTTGCTGAAAGGTGCCGTATCTCATTGTTGGGCAGCCTTGCTTTCCTTGGCGTGGTCTGGCCCTCTAGGCCGTGACCCTGACTGCTCAGTCCACCCGTGAGCGTAGGAGGAACAGGAGCAGCCTCTCCCCGGGAGAAAGCCCACGTAGAGTCCTGTGGTTGGGAATGTCATTTCTGGAGGTTCACAAGCCCTGGGTTAAGAACCTCTGGGGTGCTGTCTTGGGACCTACAGACTAATATGCCCTCTGCTCTTCTGTCCCTCTTTATTCAAACCTTAGAGGGTATGGCTCTGACCCCACTGGAGCTCAGCCACTCCCCAATGCATTCCCAATGCCACTTTGACTTGCTTGTAGGTAAAGAACACTGGAAAACTCACAGACGTTCGTGGCCAGTGGACCCGCATTCTGCACAGCAGTCATGGATCTGTAATGGGGTATGGGCAGCAAGCAGTGGTGACAGGCATGACCAGACCCTTCAGGATTCCCCTGGGCTCTTAGCTCAGTCCTTCTCCCCCACCGCTGCTCTCTGGCTTACCTGTGCACCTTGCCGCCCTCCCTTCTAAAATCATCCTGCCCGTCCATCTGTCGGCATTTCCCACTTCCTCCTCCATGTCCCTCCCACTCCCCATCTCCCTCCCACTCCCCAGATCTCTCCCATTCCCCCCTTCCATCACAAACCTCCTTACTAACTAGACTGTGGAGTAAAAACACTGAAATGGTTTGTGTATTGGATTTAAATGGTTTTAAACATTCTTTAACATTTTACGATTATTTTGTCCAAGACATCTTTTGTTTTAAAATATGTTTATTTGTTTTAGAGAGATTAGGGGAGGCAGCACAAGGAGGGGCAAAGGGAGAGGGAGAGACAAAGTCAAGCAGAGCCCACACTGAGCACAGAGTCTGATGTGGGACTCAATCCCAGGACCCTAAGATTTTGATCGGAGCCAAACCAAGTTGGATACTTCACTGACTGACCCACCTAGGTGCACTTTTTTCCAAAACATCGGAAGTGATTTTTTTTAAAAAGTTTCCTAATGGCTCTTGATGGATTTTTTTGTAACTGTGATTTGATGGTTTTTTTTTTTTTTATCAACCTTGTTCCAAAAAATCTTCATCAGGTGATTTTTGAAAAGACTATTTACATCTTTCAAAAAACTTATTCCTCACTCAAGGCTTACAGATTCAGTTGAATAATAATGTGGGGTGTACTTTACTGAGACTAAGAGTAAGAAAAGAAAAACAGGAGGGTCCAAGGGTGCAGACCCTCCATGCAGAGGTTTCTCCAGATACAGTTCACAAACTTTTAACACTGAGTGAAACCATATTTCCCCATTTCTCAGGCTAGGGGCGGGGCAAGGAAGTGTCCTCGTCAGTCGATGGGAAATTTTGAGTCCCTCTTCTACTTCCCAAGTGAAGGGTGCTGACATTCCAGAACTGGTGCACATTAATGAGACCTCATTGGAGAAATTGTAATCTGTAAAAAACCAGAAAAGGCTCAAAATTATTACAATTATTCGTGTCTGGGCATACCACTGTCTTAAGAGAAGCCAACATAGCCTTTGACCAGGACCAAGCAGAATGGTTTGGACCACCATGAAGGGTCTATTGGAAGTGGACAAAAGACCACTGATGGCCACCACATCCAGCCCCGCTGTGTCCCCAAAAGCAGAGGGGAAAGCATCTCTGCTGTAGTTAGAGGCTGTCAACTGTACCATTTAAATGTTAGAGGGAAGAAACAGATTTGCAGAGTGGAAGTTAGGCATGACCCCAGACTTCAAAGATGGATAGTCTTGATGGCAAACAGAAACACACCTTAGATAGGGTTAGTCACTGCCAGAAACGGGAATCAAGAGATGGTGCCAGTCCCTAGAGCAAGTCACTTGGCACTCAATAATTCTGAGCTCCTATCTGCCCCGTACGGTTATCATACCTGCTCACCTGACTGACCAGGTCCAGTCTGGCAAGGACCTACCATGTTTCTTCAACATAACTTCTATTATTTCTATTTCTCAAGGGTTGGTAGGTACCCGAGAAGCTGACCATAGGAAGTGATTCACTTCCTCACTGCCCACAGCTGAGCTATTTTTAACAAATCCACATAAAAATCATAAATCCAACCTTGGGTGTGTGTATTATTGGTTTAACAGCTCAAAAGATGTTGTGGAGGTGGAGACAAAAATGGGCAGAACTGAGCCACTGAGGTGACCGTTCAAACCACCCCCCAAATAAAGACAAGCTTTTTGTAACTTCTTTGGGAAAACCTGTCACAAAGAACAAGAATAATCTTTTCAGAATCACTTCTTAGAGTGATTTTCCACTTGCCGTGGAAGAAAATCGTGTTTAAAGCAAAACAACTGCCCAGCTTTGCCTATGGTAAATTACTCGAAATATCCCAACAACCAGCCAGGGTGACTTTTGCAAAGCTCTCTACTCTTTATCGGTGCTATTTCTTTCAATTCAAATGTATATCATCACATACAAAAAAAAAATCTGTGAACAATTAGAAATGTGAAATGATTCACAAAGAAATGTTTGCATATTAAGCACAGTTTCACTCCAACGTTGAATGAGGGTGGTGGTTGTCTTAGCTCGGCTGCTATAACAAAGTACCACAGGCTGGGTGACTTAACACAAAAAATATTATTTTTTTTGAAGATTTATTGAAGAGAGAAATGGGAGAGGGGCAGAGGGAGAGGGAGAGAGGAAGCAGACTCCCCACTGAGCAGGGAGTCCGACATGGGGCTGGATCTTATGACCCCGAGATCACGACCTGAGCTGAAACAAAGAGTCGGCCACTTAAACAACAGAGCCACCCAGGCACCTCAAAAAATTCTTTTCTCACAGCTCTGGAGGTCACAAGATGTGGGCAGGATTAGTTTCTTCAGAGGGCTGTGAGGGAGAATCTGTTCTAAGAGTCTGTCCTTGGCTCTACAGCTATCTTCTCCCTCTGTCTTCCTGTGGTCCTCCCTCTGCACATATCTGTGTCCTAATCTTCCCTTCTGATAAGGACACCAGTCTCATTGGATCAGGGCCACCCTAATTTCATTTTCACTTAACTCCCTCTGTAAAGTCTCAGTCTCCAAATAAGCTCACATTCTGAGGCACTGGGGGTTAGGACTTCAACTAATGAATTTGGGGATGGGGGGATAAAATTCTACCCAAAGCAAGTAGAAAGGCAGAGTAGGAGCTAAATGTCTGTTCTTTTGTGACTTTGTCGCATACTGGGCTTTCTTAGTCACGACAGAGCTTCATAACGCCTCTCGGCTCTCTTCTTCCACTTTCTTATCCTGTAGATATGTAGCCCACCAGAGAGAGGGCCCAACACAGACTTTGGCCCTGTCCACAGCAGGCAGCACTATCTGGAGATCTCGGGTTGGTGCTCTTCCTCACGCTACCTCAGCACTATTAACGGGCTTCAGGAAGATTGCAGACAACTGTCTGAGGACTACTTGTGATATAATACACACATCATATTGTCAAAGCCGTACAATGCGTCTCTCCTCAGTGATACTCTGGAACAGGAGTCCTCACACTTCTGAGAAGGGCCAAACAGCAGGTATTTCAGACTCTGCAGGCCATTTGTCCTCTTCACGACTTCCGGGCTCTGTGGCTGTGGTGTGGAGGCAGCCATTTGTGCGTGAATGAGCTGGGCTGTGTTTCAGTAAAACTAATTGTCTTTATAAATAAAGAAATTGGACCTTTATGTATTTTGCCTGTACTGCAAACTAGTCTTCATCTGGTCCTTTTCTGATCACTTGAAAGCATAAAACCATTCGTAGCTCACAGGCCACTCTAAAACTCAGCAAGCTGGATTTGGTCGAGTGCTTTAGTATGCTGACCCCATCCCTTTGGCTCCTGGTGAACCACAGCTGTCTTCGCTCTATGAAGTTTCTTCCTTTCGTGGTCCTGATTTATCCCTCATGGTCTGTGTTGACCAACCTGTCATAATTCAGCCCCGAGTCCTTTTCCTTTTTAAGATTTTATTTTTAAGTCATCTCTACACCCAACCTGGGGCTTGAACTTAACAACCCTGAGATCAAGAGTTACATGCTCTACTGACTGAGCCAGCCAGGAGCCCAGGCCCAGGGTCCTTTCTGACGGATTTCCCCAAAGGCTTTGATTCAAATACATTCGGGCTACATGATGGCTGTGTGCCCAATAGGGAACCTCCTGCACCATTTCCAGGTCTTTGCTTCCTTTGGCCACGTGTCTTAGCATCGGGACTTTTCCTTGCTTTGGCCAGAGGTGGGAGTGTATTGAAATCTCTGGTGATAGGCGTGTCATTTTCACTTTGAGTGGAGCGGAGGACAGGCAAAACATGAGCACTGCAACTCTTCACCCCTTTGCTCAATATCATGGTGCTGATCTGCAGGCTTTGTAGAGCCTGGATGGTACCCAGGCAACCCTCCCAGGACACTGCCCAGCATGACGATGTCGCCTTAGTGCAAAGACCATTTCTTGAACAAGGGGCTTTCTCTCTTATCTGCCGGAGGCAAATCCAATCCTCCACATAAGGGGGATTATGAATTATGAAAATATTTTTGGCATGGAAAGGCGGCTCAGCTGTGCACACTGAGAGACCACTGATGCTCTCATTCTAGGAATTAAATTAATTAACAAGTGCATCTCTACCATGTCCATGTCGGAGGGCGTTCACCTTTCAGAGGAAGTTTAAGAAATCACGAAATCCATGTTGTGAAGATTTGCCATGAATTGTACTTCTGATGTGTACCATGGCAAGAAATGTTTAAACAGTGTTAGAAAATCTGACTGGGCTGCTGACATTTATGATGTCCCACTCATCTCAAATCATGGCATTAATTATGTTTTCATTGTACTCATGTGCTGCGCATACTTGAAAACTGAGGACATATCCAAAGGATGTTTTCCCCCAAGCACCAAGTCCTGCAGCGAGGAGGCACTGCAAGGTGAGTCTCCAACCCCACACACACAGCTCCCCTTGGACTGTAAATGCTCTGAGGACAATGGCTGCTCCTCCATGGAGCTCCTGGCACATGTTGTAGTGATGCAGAATGACAGCTTTCCTTGCACGGGAACCAGATTGTGTGACCTTCCAGCGCAGGTGTCCACAGACAGGACAAACCCTGCCAGCGCCAGAGGGACCTCTCCCAGCCGTGGGTTCTGGACACAGCTCAATTCCTTGCTGGCAGCCTCGCACCTCATCTCTTTGCCCACTGGAGCTCCCCTGCAAGTCTCTGTAATTAGATGGAACTTTCTTCACTAGTTCATGGGTTCAAGAGCAGCCCGGGTCCTCCAGTAGTGGCCATGAAATGCTGCTTTGCTCTCCTGCTGCCCAGGGTGCACTGCATCACACAGATTCCTAAGGACTTCCATCCCCTCTTCTGCCCCTTCCCAAGCGGCGAGCAGAGAGGAGCTCAGACCTGGCTTTGAAGCACCGAGTTTCCGCAGAACTCCCTGGTGTGAGGCCCCTCACGGGAAGCCAGACCAGAGACAGAAGCAAAACCAGCAGGTGGCAGGAAGCCAATGGAATCAAACACCCCCCACTCTTGGAGGCCATGTAGGTCATGTTCACCAACTGTTGATGCCAGAGGAGAACAGCCCTGGTGGGGGGCAACGTGGGCCACAAAGCCTCTCCACCCAAGACGCAGACCAGGACCGACCTCTTGGCAGAACAAGTAGAAATTGGCCAGAGGATAAGATATTTTTATTCCAAGAATGTAACTGTTGTCCCATCACCTTGAAAGGGCAGCCCTACCCTTACCTCTGACATCCTTAATTTTTAAAAGATTCATAATATTCAGTATGTCTGCTCCCAGGCTATTAAACTGCTCAGTATGAGAACTTGGGTGTAGCTCCCAAGAGGGCTGACATGACTCTGACTCCAAGGACTAAAAGGGAACCTTGGTTTTCATGAATTACCTGGAAGTTTTCTCCTGAGAAGCTGTCTGAAGCACCCTGGTCCTGAGCTTGACCTCATCCAAGGAAAGAACATCGCCCCTGATGCTCTAGCCCTGATACCATGGCCGCTGCCCGGCATATCGGCTTGCAGTTAGTTTACAGAAAACAGGCACCCAAGAGTCCTCACTGCGGCAACCGACCAACTGACACGGGCCACCAGTCAGGGACTCTGGAGTCCACACCGAGTGAACCCCGGGGATGGACATCAGTCAGCTGAGCAGCCGTAGCAAAACACCACAGACAGGAGGCTTCAACAACAGAAATGCATTTTCTCACATTTCTGACAACTGGAAAATCCACCCTCTAGATTCCAGCTGGTTTGGGTTTCTGGTGAGATCTTTCCTTTGGGCTTACAGGCGGCCACCGCCCCCCTGTGCCCTCACGTGGTCCGTCCTCGGTGCGCACTCACAGAGAGAGCGTAAGTTCTCTGGTGTCTCTTCTTTTTTTTTTTTTTTTAAGATTTTATTAACTTATTCGAGAGAAAGACAGAGCGAGGGAGGGCCAGAGCTGGGAGGAGAGGGAGAAGCAGGCTTCCCGCTGAGCAGGACCCTGAGATCGGGACCTGAGACAAAGGAGGACGCTTTCCCGACTCAGCCCCCCAGGCGCCCCTCTGGTGTCTCTTCTTATAAGGACCCTGACCCTATCAGACCAGGGCCCATTTAACTTTAATTACTGACTTCATTTAACTTTAATTACTTCCTTGGAGCCCCTGTCACCCAATACAGCCACACTGCGGTTGAGCCTTTAACAGAGGAATTTGGGAAGGCAGGGTGTTTGTCTGGTAATAAGGTGACCAAAGCACTGTCCCAAACCACTTTCACTGTTCACTCACCTGTGGGTTTCTTCCCTTATTTAATTCTTGTTCCATTCATCAGCTGCCTTCCCAGGCACCGGGGCAACAGTGAGGCCAGAAGCACCTCTAAAGAAGGAGCCGCCCCTCAGGGGAGGGAGCAGATAAATAAACCCATAAAGAATCAAACGAATAAAAAAATCACGCAGTACACCCCGTGATGAGAATACATTGCTTTTCATGTGTGCCCAACTTTACACTGGTTTTTAAATAATCTGGCTTGTATTTCCTGATCAAAAAAACAAAAAAAAAAAACAAACAAAACTTATCCCTATCCACTTCTTTAAACTTTACCAAACAGATGAGGATCCTCAAACTTTTTAGGCTCTGTGTCACTTCTCCAAGGAATTTAAATGGTATTTCTTGCAGCTTTGTTGGTTTGCACTAAGTCACACCGGCCAGGGACACAAGCGCTGCATTGGAACGGAAGGGTGGGTGTGATGTTAAAATAAAGGAGTATCAAGATACTTCTCTGAATAACTGTGAATTATCACAAAGAAAACATCGTCTTTTCCTTTGGAATTTCATTTTAATATGTGGATCTCTGCTTTTTTTCCTCCAGCTATGTAGCTCTGGCACAAAAAAAAAAAAAAAAAAGGTGCCATAAGGAGGAAGAGACACTGGTGGGTACTGTCATTACGAACTTGACATTTCTAAACTGGGCTTGACGGTGGAACTTTGAAAATATTTATCTATCAGAAAATAGTTTCAGCCATGGGCAATTTGGTGAAAAGGTTTAGTTGATGGAAAAACCATAACTCAGTGTGACTGGCTTTAATGTAAGATGTTCTTGAAGGCCACAGGATAACCAGTGTTTCCAACAACCTGGAAAATTTAGACCAGCTTGGAAAAATAACAGGGGGCTAGGGGCAGTAGCCAAAGTGCTGTACAGGGTCAGATAAATTTATGTGCTTTAGAGACTTAGATTTTAATATTAAATTATAAATGAAAGCAACAGTTAGGCTAAGTATTTAAGCAGGTCTCTCTGCCTAGGCCCTATTCTTCCTCTCCAAAAGGTTTGGATAATTCTCTAAAATAAGGTGTTTCACTGGATCTATATGAAATTCTTTCCTACTTGCATTTCTGAACAAAAGCGTATTTCTGCAGCTCCTTTACTTTGTTAAGAAGGACTCTGCCTGGGGGGCACTGGCCTGTGTCTTGGTATTTTTGTGTGACTTCCATGCCCAAGACAATGACTTGCCATCCTTGTTGTGGACAGTCTGCCCCAGAGCTGCCTTATGCAGCTCCTGCAAGAGACAGCACTGCCCATCGGAGGTCCTCTCTCTTGCCAAGCCTGACTGGTCTGTTGTTTCAGCCTCTACAGGCTGTGGGCTTGCAGGATCATGGCAGGATTTCTGTCTTCACACCAAAATTAACGAAAGCAATTAACTTCAAGAACAAACATGCGATTAGCAGAACAAAGGAAAAGTGCACCCAGGCCTTCAACCCAGTGGTCTTCCCTGTCACAACTCTTGCCCCTCCCATGAGCTCACAAACCACAGAGTAGCATTAACCATGCCTCAGTTTAAAGCCCTCCTCCCCACTTCCCTTGGAATAACTTCCAAAACCATAGCATAAGTCCTTGCTCGCCTCTGCAGCCTCAGAGCTCCCTAACATCCCCATAGACTATCTCTGGCCATCATAGCCAAGTATGTCCTGTTCCCCTCTCCCACCCCACACCTTGGAACATTCCAGAACCAGGGTATTATTCTTACACTCCTATCTCTCAGCTGGCCAACTCCCACTCTCTTTGCCAGGGTCACCGCTCTCCCCAGCTATGCCCCGGCACTGACTCGGGTGCCCCGCCATGAATCCCAGCTCCCGATCACGGTGTTATTTTTACACTCTGTACACAGTTGCTGACATTTGTGCAGCTGTTCCCTGTTAGGCTTTCAGAGGACAGGGCTGTGTCTTGTTTCCTGCTGTAGCCTCGCAGCCTAGTGCTGTGTCAGCCACATGACAGGTGTTGGACAAATGTTTGAGGAGTGGATGAACACAATCACAAGAACCAGTGTTTTAGTTCAGCCATATGAAATTGCTGATATTTGACAGTCTTTAAGGTACAAAAATGGCAATTTCATGATTATATCTAATAAGCAAACTATATTAGGATACTGTACCCCAGCACTAAAAGGTGCTAAAGTTGCCTACCAAAAGGCATAGAGGTTTAGCCCCCATGAAACGAAGCTTTCAGATAAAAGAATGAGACAAAGGTGGAAGGAAAAAGAGATTTTGTAAAAAGGACTGAACAGGCATTTCCAATAAATTATATGCTGTGAATTTTTCCTGGTCTCCCAAATATTGCCCCTTAGCCTCCCAAACCATCTGGAAAAATCTTTCCTCTGGATGAAACATAATCATGCCAAATGTGAACTCTGCACCCACTGACATTCTTAAGGAAGCCTGTGAAATTATGTAGCACTATGGGGGAAGAAAAGAACTTTTCTAAATCACAGAATGATTCGATCTTGTTCAATCTACAGAGAGCTTGATAACAGTGGGATTAATATGTCAAATGTGTAGCATATCATGGGTTTATAAATACTAATGTTTAGAGAAACTAGATTCTATGAGAAAAATGAAACTTGAAATAAGAAATGAGAAAACATGAGATGGCCTAATTTGGGTGGAAGCTGAGAACATGTCACTCTTGTCATGATTAATTAAGAGTTTGATGGCTACAAAGAAAAAGAAACTGACACATTTCTCCTCCTCTGTAGGAAAGGTGGTCAAGGGCGTAAATCCACACTCAAATCCAATCCTTCTGGCTGCAATCAAGGGGAAGCTAAGAGTGTCTGAGCAGCAATTATAATTCTCCATAGTGAGAAGGTCTCCAGGTAACAAATGAGATAATTTTCAAAAATACAAATGGGAAACCAGCAAACCGAGTTTCTGTGGTTGTGCAGAGCACAGAACTCATAAGAGTGTTGTACATTCAGTTTGCACAGATTCTGTTTTAGAAGGATGCCCTTAAGAGGTAGAAAATATTCAACACTGTTATCTACAACACAGGCACCAAGGGAATATCATTACACAATACCCACTTACCAAGCATCCATTGAAAACTTGATGGTGGGGCCAAGGCCCACACAAATGGAAGAGCCATGACTCCACTCCTCCAGGAGCTTCCCTTCATGGGCAAGAGCTGAGCTGACACCAGGTGGAATGGACAGGCAAATACCAACGATGGGAGGCTATAGCTAATAGTTGGGTATGAGAAGTGAACTCAGTGCACCAAGGGTCAAGAAAAAGATGGCACCTGGGAACACTGAGAAGTTTGGGAGGAGGCCATGTGGGAAACTGAAGTTGCTCAGTGTTCAAAGGTGATGACTAAGGTGAGCCAT
This sequence comes from Mustela erminea, assembly GCF_009829155.1. Taxonomy (NCBI): domain Eukaryota; kingdom Metazoa; phylum Chordata; class Mammalia; order Carnivora; family Mustelidae; genus Mustela; species Mustela erminea. The sequence continues at coordinate 213,893,287 of NC_045614.1, forward strand.
TTCTCTGATACATCTCGTAAAGCATCCTCAAAAAGGAAAAGCGGGGGGGCGCCTGGGTGGCTCAGTGGGTTAAGCCGCTGCCTTCGGCTCGGGTCATGATCTCAGGGTCCTGGGATCGAGTTCCGCATCGGGCTCTCTGCTCGGCAGGGAGCGTGCTTCCCTCTCTCTCTCTCTCTGCCTGCCTCTCCATCTACTTGTGATTTCTCTCTGTCAAATAAATAAATAAAATCTTTAAACAAAAAAAAGGAAAAGCGGGTGGGTGCTTTGGGATGAAATCAAGGATGAGAATTCAACTGTAGTTGTGAAATCCAATATCCCTTAGGTTATAATCCAGATAATCTTGGGTTAGTATGAAGTCAGTAAGAAAGTACAGCTCTGTTTGACATACAGACATGATTTTCTATTTTGTTTTTTAAGAGTGTTTTCCTTTTATAGATAAATTTATCACATATACTTTTTTTTTAAATTTTTTATTTTTTATAAACATATGTTTTTATCCCCAGGGGTACATTTGCAACAACATGGATGGAACTAGAGCGTATCACATATACTTTTATTAGTATGTTTAGAATCAGTCCTAATGTTTATTTTTATGCTTTCTGGGCTGCTTTTTGAGTTTTAATTGAAGTAGGACATTTGTACAGAAAAACAAATCAAAAAGGTACATTTGAAAGACTTTACTAGAGTTAATGTGCCTGAGGGGCCAGCAAGCAGATCAAGAACAGAATATGATCGTCATCTGAGAATCCTCCCTTGTGATCCTTCCAGCCACTAAGTCTCCCCAAAGACAGCCACTAGCTTGACTTCCATGGCCATACATTCGTTTTGCCTATTTTCCCACTTTATATAAATGGAATGGTACAGTATATACTTTGCCCAATATCATGCTTAAGAGATTCAATCACATTATTGAATGAGGTTGTATTTTTTTTGTTGTTCTTACTGTATAGTATTCCATTCTGTGAACAGACCATGACCAATTTATCCACTACACTGTTGAAGAGCATTTGGAGGTTTCTGTAGCAGGCCATTATGACCAGTGCTACTACGAATATTCTGGTATTTGTCTTTTTATGAATGTGTGTATACATTCCCCTTTGGCACACATCCAGGAATGGAATTCTTAGGCTATAGGGTTTCTAAATTGTCAGATCTAGTAGGTTCTGCCAAATTTTCCAAAGCAGTTGAACAAATTTATATTCCCACCAAGAGTCAAAAAGTCAAAAAGAAAGTAAGATCTGGTTAACAAAAAACTGTAACGTGCCCTCAGGAAATAAATGTATTCTGAAGAAAACTTTTTTATACCAAGTCAGCATGGCTTGAGAGTTTAAGTATGAAACTTTTTTTTTTTTTTTTGCTTTCTTAGAACAAAAGTACAAGTGAGCTATATTGTTTTTAAAAGGAAGGAGACTAGAAAGAAGTGTGTTCTGATAAGCACTAAGGACTCCTTTCCAAGATGAATGAATAATGTAAAATAAATAATAGCTGATAAAATGGCACAAAACAACAGTTAAGAGTTACCAAGATCATGCCAGATGGTGGATAGAGACCCAGATGTTTCCAGGAAATTATGGTTCTTGTTCTGAACTCAGCTGGCTAAAATATGGGCGAAATTGCATATGTCACACTCACAGGACTATCTGACAACAATGCTTACCCCATTTTGCAAAGAAAGGTCTCTTTGGATGCGTGAGGAAGAAAATGCTGATGAGAATTTTAAAACTCATGGGAGAAATTTTTAATCATTTTCTTTTTTTTTTCCTCATTTTTGCATCATATTCTGAGCACCATCTCGCCAAAAATGTCAAAAGAAGTTGAAAGTGAGTATGCAAGCTGGCTCAGAGACTTACAGAGGTGAAAACTCTTCTAAGCTACAGAAAAATACAATAAAACTACAGTTACAGAGACACACCCTTGAAACTATTTCCTATGAATTTAAAAAGGGTGTGCAGTGTAGGCACACAAACCTACATACAACAGCATAAAAAGTTTTCCAGAATGAGATACAAATCCCATCATGTTCATTCTCTTTTTAAAATCCTTCCAGTGACTTCTCCTGTTGCCTGAAATCCCTGCTTTTGGATGTGGAGTCTGAAGCCTTGAATGAGCCAGCTCTTGCCTCTTCACCCTTGACCCATTCCCTCTGGCACACTCCTCTCCAGCATGAGCAACCCATCTCCAGTGTGTGAAGTGTGTCCTGCTTCAATACGCCTCCTCTGCAGAGCCAACCCTGGCCTGGTTTGCTTCCCATCACTCTTCTCCGATTGTTCTTACTGAGGTCACCCACCAGTAACCTCCCTTCTGCCCACTCTAGTGGTCCATTCTCAGCGCCCTCTTCCTTGGCCACCCTTCCAGACATGCACAGTCCACAGTGTTCTGGGACACCTTACTGCCAAGATTTTCCTTCTGCCACCAGTCTCTCCACCTCAGCTCCCCTTGTGGTTCCTGTTCTTCTTCCAACCCTTGAATGTTGAGGTCCCTGAGGCCTCAATTTTTGAGGTTACACTCTTTTGCAACCACATTACCTCCTGATTTGTTCTCAGCTGGTTTCATGGCTTTAAATACCAGGATACACATTGCTGCTCCCTTAACTTTATCCCTCCAACCCCAACTTCCTTTCTGAGCTCCAATTTCCTGTTCTATGTCTCTCCTTGGCTGCCCACTAGGCAGTGTAATAGAGCTTCCTCAGGCCAGGGCATCCTCCCCCAAGTCTTCTGCACACTGGCTGCCTACAGCTCATAGATGCATCCTTTCTGCAGAATCTCCCTGACTGCTAAGAGATGAGGGCTGATGGAAGACACCTCATCCAGAAATGTTAGGGGAATTTTGTCTTCAAAGGCCTGAGTGAGTACCCTAGCCAGTGACTGGATGTTATGGGAATACAAAAGCCCACCTTCTTGCAGCAAGGAGGGACAATGCCACAGAGCCACTCATGCTCAAGAGGTCCCTGTGGGATCAGGCCCCTGCCACATCCCACATAACCTTTCTCCTGAAAGCCCACCCTCTATAAATCACTTGCATAGGAATCCCCATCCCAGGCTCTGCTTCTAGGAAACCCAACTTAAGAGTGGTATTTCCCAACTGATCAGCCAAAACTGTGCTGTTGATCACCTCCTCCCATGTGTCCTCTTATGATCAAACCATCCTCTTCATTGCCACAAATGGTGCCATTTGCCCAGCACAGGAATCTAGAAGTTGTCCTTGTTTCTCCTCTTTCTCTCATGCTCCAGATCCAATCAGTCCATTCCAATCAGTACAGACCCAATCAGTCCAAGTCCTACCTTTAAAAACACATCCTGAATCTGAGCCCTTCCTCTCCCATGTGCACCACTGGAGAGCTTCCTTACCAGTCTCTGCCTCCATAATCCTCTCAAAATGTGAATAGGAACAGGTCCCTCTTCTGCTCAGAACCCCTGTAGCTTCCTGTTGCACCTGAAATTGGCTTACTCCCATTCTATGTCTTAATACTCCAACACCCATTGTCCAACAAGGGCAGTGACAGCCTTATTTGAAGCACACTATGTATGTTAATTTCACGGGCTTTATAAAGGCACATTTATTATTTCTGTTACCATCACTACTGAGTGTTCAACCTTTAAACATCTAAAGTGAAAAAATGTTTGAAGAGAAAAAATAAACCAGTATCGATCCTATCTAAAAAAAAAATTAGTTTACGAATGCAACATACTTTATCCTCCGAGGAAAACAGAGTAATGACAGACAACGGATAAGAACTAAAAAGTGGATGCTCACAGCAACAGCAATACTAAACCCAGCAAGACTTTCTAATGTTGACTGGCCACTGCCTGGGGTTTGAAGAGTGTGCGGAGTGCGCTCTCTTCGCCGCCTCTCTCCTCCTCCAGGGAGGGTGTCCAACACACACACTGAGAAGATCCTTGATCCGGAATCACCTTTCAAAAATGCTGAGCTAGACAGTGATACAATAAACATCTCTTGTCTTACATCAGGTACCGCTGCACCTGTCTCCTTCATGGTCCAATTCATGAATCACCTTCTCTGTGAAGCCTTCCTGACTTTCAAAAGAGCCCATCCTGCTGCCTCTCTGTTTCCATTTGATTTTGTCACTCATCTTCTTCCTCTGAACAGCAATCTCAGACCCCGTGCATGGATGATGTTTGGTGAATGAAAATACTAATCATCTGTAAAAGGGACTCTGGAGTGGGCTGTCCTACCTTCAACATATCACCACTTGCTTATGAGGAGATGAAATGTCAAAAATACAGAAGTTTAGAATTTGTTCCCACTAAGCCATCATCAGTGAGCATAAAAGATGCTGTGCTCTGCCTAGTTTAATACATGTATCTGGTTCAGCACTCTGATAGGAGAACATCTAATTTTAAAAAAAGAAGTTTTGACATCTTTAAATCAAGCATGCTATTGCCTACCTACAGATTAATTCAGCATGCCTGAGATTTCTAACTGCATAAAAATACCTTTCTAGAAGCTACTTCCCCGTCCACTTCTGCCTGTGTTTTTAGGAACCAGTGAGGATAAGCAGTAAATGGATGAGTGACCTTCCCCATTCAAACACGCCCCTGGGCTGGCAGTCCTGGCTGGCTCACTTAGAGCGGTTGCTCTTTAGGGTGGACAGGATGAGCCGGTCCACTGGCTAGGTCTCCACACCCAAATAGGAAAGAAGGGAGGAATTCCTCTGCGGTTCTGGAAATAGATGCTGGGTGTGAAAGCCATTTGGCAAAGTTAAACATTGAATATTTGGAAAGTCAAGTTTTGACAGAGTTGGATAGGCTGCGTTTCCATACACTCTCCATAATTTCAAACCAGGAAGAACAGTGAACAATTCAAATGAAACAAAACATTGTAGTCTTGTGAAAATTCCAAAGAAAGGCATTGACAGAATTATTCTCTTTCTGTGTGTGTGTGTATGTGTGTGTGTGTAAAATAGATCATTACAGATGCTGGTCCTCTTTGCAAACACACTTCGAACAGCACGGAGGATCCCACAGAGGACTGCCCGTGAGCATCGAGAGGCCGGTACCTGGCTAAATAGTAGTTAGCATCTTTATTTTTTTACTATTTTTATTTCTTTTTAGAGAGGGAGAGAGGAGCAAGAGGTAGAGCAGAGGGAGAGAAAGAAACTTAAGCAGGCTCAACGCCCAGCACAGAGCCCAATGCGGGGCTTGATCTCATGACCCTGAAATCATGACCTGAACTAAAATCAAGAGTCAGATGTGTAACTGACTCAGCCGCCCAGGCGCCCCAGTAGTCAGCATCTTTATGAAGCTCAGCTTTTAGGTTTAACTACAGACCTCGTCAGGCACGCCACTCAATTACAAGAATTGAAACGCAACAGAGGGAATTTATCCTCGCTGCCATCCCCAAGTGGAGAAAGCCCCTCTCCCAAGACCCTCACCTTTTGCCCTCTCTTGGGGTTGCCTCCCCACCCCTGTCGGTCTCCACGCACATGACTCGATCCTCTGTGGAAAAGTGGCAGCAGGAGACCTTGTCAACCTTCTGAAGCCAGAGAAGCTCACAGTAAATATCCAGACCCTCTTGGCAAGGCTCTGGCTTAATTGCTGCCTGCAGATCTCCATCCATTCTGATGCCAGAGATGGAAGTTGAGGTCCTCATACTCTGCCATCTTGAATCCAAGCAGCATGGGGCGGGGGCGGGGTAAACCCGGACTTTCTCAGGCCCTCCGTCTCCGCACTAGCCGCCCCTCCCACGCCCACCCTGCCCCACCCACCCATTGTCTCCGACCCGCCAGCCTCCTCCCTAATGACACGATAGTCTGTAGAAAAAAATCCAGAAGTTAATGCCAAAAACCTCATTTCCCATCCTCAAAGAAGTGAAAATTAAACCACAGTAAAGTAGATCCAAATTGGCAGGCATTTTTAAAAATTCACCAAACTTAATATTGATGACATTTGAGAACAGATATACCCTCATATGTTGGGAAATAAAAATTCATTTAACCTTTCCATAGAGCTATTTGGTTACAAATATCAAAAGTTTAAAAAACTTCACAGCCCTCGAGTTTCACTGCAAGGAATTTATTACAGGGAATAACAAAAATTTATGCAAAGACGTGTTCAATAGCACATTTGTCTCCGCCTTGTTTATAACAGTAAAAATTTGGATTTTAAGACATATATATAATGGGATATCACGCAACTATTAAAAATGGAATGGTATGGGGGGGCTGGGTGGCTCAGTGGGTTAAGCCTCTGCCTTCAGCTCAAGTCATGACTCAGAGTCCTAGGATCAATCCCCGCATCAGGCTCTTCGCTCCTCAGGAAGCCTGCTTCCCCCTCTCTCTCTGCCTGACTCTCTGCCTACTTGTGAAATAAATCTGTGTCAAATAAATAAATAAAGCCTTTTAAAATGTATTTTTAAAAAGATTATCATGGCATATAAAGTAGAAATTAAAGCACCTACGAGACAAAATATGCCTATTACACTGGTTTTATAAAAATAAAAATACATCTCGTAATTGAAAAAAAAACAAACCCTGAAGCATCAACATTGAACTTTAACATGATATCTGTGTCTAGAAGCATCCTTAAAAACTGTTTCGAAACAAGATGGGATTGGGAGGGAGACAAACCATAAGTGACTCTTAATCTCACAAAACAAACTGAGGGTTGCTGGGGGGAGGGGGTTTGGGAGAAGGGGGTGGGATTATGGACACTGGGGAGGGTATGTGCTTTGGTGAGTGCTGTGAAGTGTGTAAACCTGGCGATTCACAGACCTGTACCCTTGGGGATAAAAATATATTTATAAATATATGTTTATAAAAAATTAAAAATTAAAAAAAAAAACTGTTTCGATCTTTGTGTTTTATATTTTCCTTATTTTAAAAAATAATGAGCCTATACACCTGTTAGAATGGCCGAAATCCAGAACACTGACAACACTAAGTGCAGGTAATGATGGGGAAGTCACGGGATCTCTCTCTCCTTCCTGGTGGGCAGCCAAACCTCAGTAGATGAATGGATAAACTGTGGTCCTTCCAGACAATGAGCTATTACTCATTCCTAAAAAGAAATGAACTATCGGGCTATGAGAAGACAGGGAGGAACACTAAATGTCTATCACTAAATGAGAGAAACCAGTCTGAAAAAGCCACGTATTATATAACTCCAACATGACATTCTACAAAAGGCAAAACTGTGGAGACAGTAAAGAGATCAGTGTTGGCCTAGAGAAGAAGCGGGGCGAGGGACGGACTGCAGGCAGAACACAGAGGATTTTTAGGGCAGTGAAACCATTCTGTATGACATCTGTCCACACCCACAGAACATGCAACACCAACAGTAAACCCCAATGTCAACTATGGGCTCTGGGTGATGATGGCGTGTCAAGGCAGGTTCATCGGTTGTGTTGAGGGATGTTGGTATGGAAAAAGCTGTGCAGGTGTGCGGGCAGGGGGCATATGGGAAACTCCCTGTATTTTCCCCTTAATTTTGCTTTGAATCCAAAACTACTCTTAAAAAGAATAAAATCTTTAAAAAATTAATGTTCCTATGGTCTGACTTATCAAGTAAAATGCTGAATGATACCTTTCAGGGCTGATGACAAATCTTCTCCCATTTTGCTCTCTGCATTAATATTCTGGAAAGAAAAGTTCCACCATCAACTGCCCTATTGAGACATGGAGAGAGAGGATACATAAATAAAATAATGGAAAAGTGATAATATTTTGTCAGTGAATAATATCCTCTGACTCAGAAGCTGTTTTAGGAAAATTGCTCAGTTCTGTCACTCAAGTTCATTTTTATTTCAATATATCAATGAATTCTTTCATTCATCAAAATCGTTGAGGCTACTGTGTGTGTCAGGCACTGTCATAGATGAACAGGACAAAATCCCCACCATCATGGGCTTATATCCTAGTGTGGACAGGCAGGTAGTGGGAGAGGGAAGATAGTAAGCAAGTGAGTAGGGCAATGAATAGGATGATTTCTGGCTGTTGTAAGTACCAGAAGAGCTCTAAGCCAGGTGGTATGCTAGTAGGGACGTAATAGCAGGGAAAGAAGTTGCTTTAGATCTGGAAGGGACTCTATGAGAGAGGAACTCTTAGGCTGAAAGAGGAAGAGCAGGGGACAGAAGACATGGCAGGTGTAAAGGTCCTGCGGCGGGAAGTAGTCGGGCACTTTTAAGGACTGGTGGAATCTAGTGAGCTAGATAGGCAGGAAACTAGAACCACAGGGGGCCACCACACATCAGAATAGAAATACCATATAGGTATTTGTGCCAAGGGTCTGGAGTTCAGGGGAGAGGCTGGGGTCCCAGACATGCATCTGTGGAACTACCAGCACTAGGTGGTTCCTGGAGTGATCCGCTTATCTCTGCTTACCTGAGACTTCCTGGTTTTAGCACTCCAAGTCCTGCAAGGAGGGAAAACCCTGGGTTCCCAGCAAACTGGGGTGGTCAGTCACCCTAATGTCATTTAAGACATTCATAAGCCATGAAAAATGATCACAGTACCTGGGAAGAGAGTTTGATGGGGAAGAAAAGAGACTTGGGAACTTGGTCCCAGTCACCTCCATGCTTAGATGTCAAAGAAGAGGTCCCAGTCCCACTTCTTTTAGGACTGGGCAGTGGCCACTGGTAAATTCAGACCTGATGAACCCCCCTCCCCCATGCAGTGAAGCAGGACTGAAGGTAATGCCGCTGTCCTGGGGGCAGGGAGTCGGGGAGTCCAGGAGTTGGGAGGCCAAGCAGAAGCCCCAACACCATCGAAGGGGGACATGGATGTGGCGTTTACTCTGAGACCAAGAGGATGACCAGACTCCACTCCTGGGTCTGAAAGGGGCAGAGCCACAAGAGCCTGGACTTTACCATGACCCCGCTGACATGAGAGTCCAAGAGAAGGGGGCCGAGTTGCAAAGGCAGGCGAGGCAGGGCTTCATCCGATGGGTGAAAGAGCATGACGCGTGGCTTTCGGGCAGAAGAGTGATAGAATGGGGTTTGCATTGTGAAAAGATCGGTGGCCTAAGTGCAGAGAAGGAATAGGGGAGGGTAAGGATGGTGGCCAGGAGAGCCAACAGTCCTGTAGGGGCAGAGCCAAATAGACAATGAGGAAGGACAGGTGGCAAGGACAGGACCGGGCCACTGAGAACAACAGAGAACAAGGCAGGAGCGAGACTGCTTCATGCAGCAGGCGACTCTGCTGTGTCCTGTGTGTGTTGGAATGTCTCGTTGGGGTGCCCACGTGGAGCCCAGAGCTGCCACCAGGCCTGCAGTTGTGCCCCTCTGCCCAGGGGTCTGGGCCAAAGACTATGGGAAGCAACAACCTTATGAGAAAGGGCTTAGCAAAATCATAACAAGTAAAAGAATGAAAAATTACCTGTTCAATCCTAAGAATGAGAGATGGTGAGGAAACAAGAGGCTGGCGTGTGTGTAATTCTGAGCTTTCTGCTTTTGCCTATGCTTTCTAAAATTCACTCCATGAACATAAATTATGTTTTAGAAAAAGAGAAATCAATAAAGTGCTATTTTAAGGGGAAAATGTGTAGTAGTAGGTGAAAAAGGGGGAAGTCACCTGAAAGATCATGGTGATGTGGTGAGTGTGACAGGCGGTGGGGGTACAGTAAGCCCCACCAGGTCACCTGGACTTTCCCGACGAGGACACACATTTGTTGGGGACTACTGACTTCCACTCGTCCTCCCCACCCCGCTGCACACATCGTGCTTCTCTTCAGATGCTGCTCCTTTTCTGGAACGTTCTGGAAGTTTCTGGAAGGAACTAAAACTCATGACCTACAATAACCAGCTAAACTAGGATAAACTACATGGTGAGTGCATTTGTGTGAGGTGAGGGGAGAAGGGGGAGAAGCAGCAGGACGGTGTCTTCCATCAGCCTGCCCCTGACCTTCTATCCTCTCTCTCACCTTCACAGCCAACTAAGTATTATTGTGCTCATTTTCATTCTAGAAACTGATAGTGGGATACAGCAAGTAATCTGCCTCAAATCAGAGTGTGCCAGAGAGTAGCAGCAGGAAAATAATTTGTACTGTTGCCTCCCAGATTGTAAAACCAGTGAACTACAATGATGGGATTCTGAGTGTGGACTCAAGAGGACCCACAGGTTCAGTCTTTAGCTTCATCACTTATGGGCTGTGACCTTGGGAAAGACACCAACATCACCAGACTGCCATCTGAGAAGTGGGTCCTTCATAAGAGTATCTTCCACACTGAGCAGTTGGCAGAACCATACTGGGGAATTCATGGCCATGTTGAGAGCATGCCTCGACCAGCACAGCTGCTCACTGTTGCTTTTCTTCTCATTACCTCCCTTTACCTCTCCAGGAGCTCAGGAGTTCCAGCCTTGGGAATCTTTGGACCACCTTCCTGACCAGATTCCTCAGCTCCAAGTTGGTAGCTTCTCTGTGGTGAAGACAGTAGAAGAAGACACCAGCTTGTAAATTAACGATCAATTAAAGTCAAGTTCTCTACTGCATTCTGGCTTCCCTGTCCTTCCAAGACTATTTCTGAATGCTGAACTTCTCATGTTCAGAATCATGGAAACACCCAACTCGATTCTTCTCAGCATGCATTGCTAAGCCCCAGTATGAGCTCTGAGCCATCCTGGAACCTCACCAAGTCTGACAAAGTACATGGTATGAGCTTGAGTCACTTGTAACCTAGACAGAGAGACAAGAAAACTTGATGAGTGCGACTCATCAAGGTGAGAGAGAAGAAAATACATCTTGAGAAACAGCTAGAAGAGAAACAGCAAGGTTGTGATGCGGGATACTAGATAGCTAGGGTGGGACAAAGGAGTGGGTATAGGCCCCACAAAGGCATGGCACCTGGGCTTCTAGCTCTTCCTAATGGCATGTCAGCCTAAAGCCTGACATGATATTGATGAATAAATGTCCAGTGAGAAACAACCCTCAGCGGGCAGAGCAGCATCCTTCCCCGCCCCTCACCCAGACAAATATAGGCAGGAAGAAATATTGTAGTTGAAAGGCAGCTTGGCCAGTGTCAGAGGAATCTGGTAGCGATGGTCATCAGACAAGGACCCTGATGCCCCCTTCTGCCCTGGGGCTTCTCTTTGGCCCAGACCCTGTATGTAACACTGTGGACAGAGCAACATCGCCCAGGGACCTGTTGAGAAACTATTGCCTATCTACGGAACATGATATTACATAGGATGCTTTCTCTAAGGCTCCCGGGGTTGGAGATTTCAGATTATAAGTAAATGGTAAAACAAATCTCCAAGTGAATGTTCTAAAGTGGGTGGTCAAGAACTAGTTAGATAACTCACATCAGGGCTATAAAGAGGTCAGGCTTCAGGGATGGAGAGTTTGTGGAAAACTCTGGGGAGTTTCCCCGAAGAAACCCGGCAGGGGAAGTGAGAGGAAGTGTGTGTCCCTCTTCATCTCAAGACAAGAGACTCTCTTCAGTAGGGCTGATTGGAGAACTTGGGATTTGGGGAGGCTTGGTCACTGATATCTGATGCCTGCTTGAAGAAGCTAATGATGAGAGGTTGTAGGCTGAGGCCTGTAGCACCAGCGCAAAGAAAGGGGATGGGACAGTGTGGACATGAGGTCAGTTTCCACTGATGGGCACACTGAACTCCTGGCTGCTTCCCAGGGACCAGTATGGGCCACGTAGGAGTGTGTGCAGATCTTAGAATCTGTCCGGAGGAACATCCTGGATGGGTGTTGGGACCACAACAAAGAGATTCTGGAAGATGGGACTTCCCACAACCAGGGACCAGGCAGCAGGAAACCTCATGGGAGGGCAGGCAAATGCTCCCAGGGGGCCTTCATAGACTCCACAGAGGAGTCAGAGGCAAACACAGTCACTGGATGTCAGTTGGCCAAGTCGCGCTCATCGGAGGCCTTGGTTATATTAGGACATCTGAGCTTTGAGCCAAGGCCAATGCCTGGGGGAGATGGCTGTCATTGCTCAGGTATTTAAATATCCATAAAGACAGGAGGATGTGGCAAGAACCCAGAATTCAATCAGCAGCAGAGAATTGAGACAAGGCAATTAGCTGGAACCTTAATGAAATGTCTCCAGTCTGCACAAATCAGATGGAAGAGTCAGGTAACGGTATGACTTTATCCCAAGGGGTATCAGAAGAGTGTGGACCAGGAGTTCCAATTATATAAAACACTCGCTTGGTCCAGGTCCAGTTTTGCAAATAGGATTATTCTTGTATCAGCCGGGGTTTGGTCAGGAAACAGAAGCAGTAGGAAGTGATAAAACAAGGGATTTATTACAGGGATTTTGCCGTACGCGTTTGCGGGAGCTGGTTGAACAGTCTCCACGAGCCTGTTGCCTTTGTGTCTGGTGCTGGAGCTTCAAGTCTGCAAAGCAAGCAGTCAGGCTGGGAGTTAAACATGATCGCACCCTTCACAGCTGTGCAAAACCAGGGAGAAAAATAGGGATGCTGTTGGCCAACTTTGCCAGCAGGAATGGGCACAGAGAGTTCCATGATTGGGGGTGCCTGACGTGGTTTCCGCAGATTCCCAGAAGGCCCCTGGCCCCCAAATTCTTCCTGGAGTTCAGATCTGATGGGAAAAAAGGACCATTCTTGTTCTCATCCACCATTTCCAAACCCATTATCCATCATTAATGGGAATGAAGGGTCGAACAAGGGCCAAGGGAACGCGCTGGAGGGAAACAGGAACCAGGTCAGGAAGTAGAAACAAGGGCTTCTGATAAACTGTGTAGTTGTCACAACCCTTTCCCGTTCCTGTCCTGTGTCACTGGAGCCTCTAATCTCCCCACAGGGCACAGCGGTCAGGCATTATTATCCTTCGTTTACAGATGAAGGAAGAGATGGGCATGTTGGGGATTGGGGGGGGGGGGCCAGGGGTGTGTGTGACATTGGCGTCCTAACTCCCTGGAGCACTGGGGACACCCTTCACCTACTCCACCCCAAACCTCCCAGCCCCCTGCTCATGGGACGGGGTGTAACGGCGCCAGGCGATCAGACAGGCCTTGGGGAGGGGCTCATCTCCCAGGAGCCCCCTGACACCCTTCATCACTCCTCCTGAATAATGGAGTGACATCACCACACAGGAGATACAGGGCTCCCCAGCCCCTGCGTCTGCCAGCATTGCTGGTCACCAGATCGTCGAGGATGACCAAGAGGGACGAGCCGGAGTATTTCAGGAAGAACCAAGGCCTCAGTGCCCAGGGCAGAAACCAAGCAGACCAAAGCCAACACAGAAAGGGGGAGGGGCCGTCATCCGCCTGCACCCTCATCTCACAGACAACAAATCGTCCGGAGACTTGCAGCCTTTAATAGGGAAGGGACCCCAACCTGCTGTCTGTCCTTCTCGCACAGACGCTTACAGAGTTCCAGAGAGAGTGTGATCAACAGGCGGAGGCCCAGAGCTCGCTCACAGCATCTGAGCCAGGGAGCTTCAGACATGGCATTTTTAGCAACCACCCCCTGGGGGACTCGGGGGGGTGCTAACGAGGTGGGGTGGGGGTGGAGGGGAGCCTCCTTCTTCCCATCATAGCAACAAGAAGAGGGAATGCGGCTGGCTTGAATAATTTGTCCTGAGCCCCCCAGCAATGCAGCAGCACGGAGTCACCCTTGCTCCCGGGGCCCCGACCCTTTGCCCACCCCGTTCCAGTGAGAACTGCATCCGAATCGCCCATAACCCGGGTAAACAGGAGGGCACGCCTGCCTTCCTGCAGGACCTCATCCGGGCACGTGGCTGTGCCTGCATCCCGGAACATGCAGCAGCACACACATTTAGGGACAAAGGTAAACGGCAGAAAACCCCGAAGGGGAGGGAGCACTGTGTGTTGCCCAGCTCATAACCTTCTGCCTCCGGATTGTCTTTTGAAAGAAGGTGCCTGTATCTCGCTGTGATCGCTTTGACATACTCACTCTTCGCTGTGTCTCTAGAAGGAACAGACAAACGGCAAGAGGAGAGAATTGGCATTTGTTTCGCTCCGTCCTGTCCCCTCGAGCCTGAGCAGGCTCCTGGGGCCCGGGCGACTATAAACACACAGGACACTCCACCGTCGACAGACGTGCTTTGGCAGGGCTTCATTGATTCCATCTCTGCTTTTTCAGTCAAGCCAGAAGACAAACATGCTTTGGAAGGTTTTAGCCATCCTTCCCCCAAAATGCATAGGGTGCTGTCCTCACTCAGGGAGCACGCCACGGCCTCCGCGGTTTAGTAGAGTGACGGTGGGTCTGGCGCTGGCCTTGCACATCCCTTCCGTCCAAGCCAGCTCGACAGATCCACGAAGAACTCCTCCCCAACCCGACAAGGGATGTCTGCGGGCCGCGATAGGGCCTGGGTGCCTCTGCGGTCAGATAGGATCGGGAGCAGCGCGCATCCGTCCGCCGGCCCCCAGGCCCGTCCTCTGCCAAACCAGCAATTACGCTCGGCAGTTTCCCCAATTAAAGTGTTTAAACATCTACTACTTAAAGGATACTTAAAAAGTAATAAATTAAAAACAGGGGGATGTGGGGGGAGGAGCTAGAGAGACTGAACAGAGAAGGAAAAGGTCTGTATACATAGACAAGCCATCTTTCTTTCATTTCTCAGACGATCCCTTGACGAGTTAAAAATAAGCATTAACTCGGGTGTCGGGGGCGTCAAATAAATCTGACTCGGCTCACGGAAATTCGGGCAGTGATCCAGATAGCAATGTAACATCCCGGCCCTCTTCCTTCTGATCTGGGTTTTGAGTGAGGGGAGGGCCCCAGGCAGAAAGGGCAAAAGCGGGGGTCCAGAAGCCAAAGCCGGGAACACCACCCACTGCCACACCGTGTTCACCATCTGCACAGTAAGTGGGCCGGGTCACTACAACTTGACACGCAGAAGATAAGTTTATGGCGCCTGCTTACTTTCAGCAAGAATCAGCCAGCTCTGTGTCTCGCACAGTCAGTGTGAAAGAACTGTGCTGACCCTTGTTCATAATTAGCAACGACTCTGTCACTGCTGCCTCTCATTCTGGCGTCTGCTCCCACGTCTCTGAAGACTTCCCTGCCATCATATTGTCCCTTACGGTGGAACCATCCTTTTCATAAACAAGCTCTTCTTTGAGAATAGTCTAAGCGTATACTCAGCCACACCCATCTTGAAAGGAAAAGTTGATTTTCTGAAACAAAACGTAGGTTTTGACACCATATGTCCATGGAGAGGATGGATATCTTCCAGGAAGGCGAGGAGGGAGCCACTTCTCCATGCCCTAAGCTTTGTCCACGGCTTCCTCAACAATAAAGGAGCCCGGATACGTGACTTTTCTTTAGCTCAGGCACTGTGACCCCAGACCATATGAAGGTTCTGTTAAAAAGAAAGGAGAAACCAGGGGTGCCTGGGTGGCTCAGTGGGTTAAGCCTCTGCATTCGGCTCAGGTCATGATCTCAGGGTCCTGGGATCGAGTCCCGCATCGGGCTCTCTGCTCAGCGGGAAGCCTGCTTCCTCCTCTCTCTCTGCCTGCCTCTCTGCCTACTTGTGTTCTCTCTCTGTCAAATAAATAAATAAAATCTTTAAAAAAAAGAAAGAAAAAGAAAGGAGAAACCATGCATATTGGGTGGGCAGCTGGCCTTCTCTGCTATAAACACATACAACTATACCACTGAACTCTTTCTTATTGATAAATCGAATTTTTAGTCTCTGCTTCCAAATTCTTTTACTGCAAAGGGTAGCATGAATACAAACTTTAGATACTAACTTGTCACCCACACAGTGCCTAGTCCGTTCTCAGCCCTGTTTCCTTCTACTGGACTGTCCTTTCTAGAGCCCCTGAGGACTTTTCTCATCCCTCTCCCAGATAAACCTCCAGAGGGGGAGAAAAGGCCCCCAGGGACTTGTGATTCATCACCGGCCCTCAGCAGCTCGGGGGTGGGGCCTATGAAGTAATGTTTTCCCATCGTTATTTGCTTCCATCTCCTACCACGAGAAACGATGTGTACCTGCAAAGGCTACTTGTGGCTTTTTTCAGGGTGACCTATATCCCGGGGGGTGTGTGTGTGTGTGCATATATACCTCCTCATGGCTCCTTAAAGAAGTCCCACAATGCAGACATGTGGCCACTTCCCCATCCCCATAATCGTGACACCGACCAGGAGCATGCTCGATTTCTAAATTGTTTCTCCATTGTGCCATGGAATCCTGCCAGGTAATTTCTTAAACCTTTCCAACTTTCTTCCCTCCCTGAACATTTTCACAGCAGAAAAGCCAAACAAAGATGCAAAATCTTGAAATAAACTCTCCTACAAAGCTTGCTTCATAAAAGCATTATTCTTCCAAAAATTTTCCCATCCCCCATTTCCTCTTCAGTATTAAGAATTATAGATGTGCAAGAAGATTAATCCATAGACGTGTCTGTATTTCAAGCCTGCTAAGGACTTCATTTCTCCGTGGTGGCCAAATTTACAGATGAAAAGAGGTACAGATCTCTGTGGGACCATTGGACACAGGTGGGCTGTTCACCCTTCACAGGACCAGTCACCATCATCACCCTCCCAAGGAGCCAGCTGGGAGGAATCTGATGGGCACCCCTCACTCATCGAGCAGTCACCCAAAGCAGCAGGTGCTGAGAGTCATAAAATGGGGACCCATGCCAAGGAATTCTAAAATGCTAGAACTGAAAAGTGGCCCTAGAGATCCCCTAACCAACCTTTTAATTTTAAAGAATAAAATTCCAAGCAATCCCAAAGAGATTTTAGGGACCCCACACCTCTCCTTCCAATTTTAACTGTTATGTCACATTAAAGAAAGCCATTTCTTTGTGCTCTTTTTTTGCTATATTGGATGAGACTTGTCCTAGAAATAAATAAATATATTTTTTAAAGTACTGTGGGGGCATTTATGTATGTGTTTAATACTCAACCAATGTAATTATCTTTAAATAGAAAAAAGAAGATCAAAATAAAATATTCTTCCACTTTGTCATATAATCCCTCTCTTACCCCAACTACCTGGCGTCAAGCCCAAGGTCTACAATGTCTATCTCTGAGCACCTTCTCTTTATCAGCTTTTTTTTTTTTTTTTAAGGTATGTTGGCACTTTTAAAAAATTCTACTTAGTTAACACACAGTGTTATATTCATTTCAGGTGTGAATGTAATGATTCAGCCCATGCATACATCATCAGCCAGCTCTTAATGCAAAACTCCTTCTACCCCATGGTGGTGCTTGTCATTTGCAAGGAGAATGGGAGAGAGCTTGTAGAAACTTTGACTTCCAGTCATCACTTGTAAATGTTCCCTGCGCACTCACACGCTCAACCAAAAGCATCTGTACCGACAATTCACACTCTCCCACAGCCCTCCCCAGGGTCCTCAGGGTTATTTAGAAGAGGCTGGATCGAAAGCTCTTTATGATTTGGGGTTTTGTCTCCATTTTTGTTTTAAAGAGGGCAGCTTGAGGAAGCCATTGGCCAAACTTCTCACCCAAAATGAACATTGAGAAACGCAAAGAGTAGCCTCAAGGAGCCATTCAAGGATAGAGACACCAAAAGCTTTGGAGCACAGCCCGGTTCTCAGGAAGGGGAAAAGGCCACAGAGACACTCAGCCCAAGAAATCCTAAGTTGGTTTACCGCTGATCTAACTACATTTCGGATGAAGGAATAACTTGACTCCCACATCAGGGCTTCATGAATTTGCAATGCAGATTACAAATGATAAAAGGAGGGGAAAGATCCCTATTCCCTGGTGTTAATTTTTCCAAAATTTCATGATCCCCTAAGGGGTCCACAGGAGGTTCCTTATCTCCACATTAATACTGAATGTATTGTTGTTTCTGAAGCTGTGAGATGTTTTTCTGGTTAGAGCCATCACGATTTATCATCCCCGCTACAATCATTCTCATTTTCATCATTGTAGTAAAAGCAACATTTCTTTTTTTTTTTCTTTTCAGCATAACAGTATTTATTGTTTTTGCACCACACCCAGAGCTCCATGCAATCCGTGCCCTCTAGAATACCCACCACCTGGTACCCCAACCTCCCACCCCCCGCCCCTTCAAAACCCTCAGATTGTTTTTCAGAGCCCACAGTCTCTCATGGTTCACCTACTCTTCCAAGGGAATTGAGGAGAAAGCAACATTTCCTGAGTGCCTGCTCCTCCTTGAGGCAAACTCAGTCTTACTGGAGCAAAGTCTCCCTGGGCCGAGGTTGCTGGACTCGAGTCTGTGAACTTTCTCCCAGCAGAACTTGTGAGTAGATCACTTAGCACGTCACATGTTCCACCTTCATTAAACACAGGCCTGAATTGCTCAGTTTAAGCGTGTGTGTTTTTTTGGCTTTTATTAAAGGAGTGATGCGTTTGGAACATATTTTCTATGGCATCCACTGAACTGGCCACTACCGTAGAGTACTACCCCCACACATTCCGTGACGTCTATCACATGGATTGGCCAAATGGATCATAAACAAATTTGTTCAAGAAGAGCTCAGGAATGCTCTGACGGCACCAGACGCACACCAGAGTTGTCCCTTTCAACAGTGATTGGAACGTTTAAGTCACCATAGGGGTAGCAACATATGTAGATTTTATAAGCCACACATCAATCAAAGGGATAATTTTTCTATATTCAAGAGCTACCCTCGGGATCACCGCTGCCTGGTATTCACACCCAGCCTGAATCAGGATGACTGTATAACCAAGAGCTACTACAGAAGTGACTGTGTGCCTTTCAAGTCTAGATCACAAAAGTCATGGCAGAGTCTATCCTGCTCTCTGTGTCACTCCAGTGGAAGGCGCCCGCCATGTCATGAAGACATTTAAACAGGACTGTGGATAGGTTTATGAAGACTGGAACCGCCAAAAATCAGCACAGACCTACAGATCACACGGTGCTCCTCCAACATCTCTCTCTCAGGGAACAGCAGCCCTAGCCAACATGACTGAAGTCTTATGAGAACCCGAACCAGAACTTCCCGGCTAAGCCACTTCTGAATTCCCTACCCACAGGAACTTTCAGATAATAAATGTTTGCAGTTTTAAGCCTTAAATTTGGGATCATTTGTCATGTATCAATAGACGATCCAGCGTGGTGAACGAGCACCAGTAAGAGAATGTTGTCCCCTTTACGACCATGTCACCACGTTGGAAAGAACATCGCAGAGGTGGAAAATTTGAATCCTGTTAGGCAAAACGTCAAAACAGACCTTGTGGAAAAGTGGAATTGACATTTTGTGGGAATTTCACTTATGACTGCTTGGTCTAGTCCACCTCTGATGCACAGAAACACCAGATAGGAAAATGGGGCCTACAGTGGCCACATGCTAGGGCAAAAATCCACAAAGCTGGTGAGGGACAGAGCTCAGATTCAAACCCAGTTCTGTCTACCTTCAAATGCCATGCTTTTTTCCTGTAGGAAGACAAAACCTTCTCCCAATACCAGTGAAACTTAACGTGTTCATTGTTTTCTCCTTCTGCTCATTCCAGAGAAGGTCTACCCATCTGCTGTCAGAAGTGTGTCTTGTACCCTATGAAGTTGGCCATCACCTTCACGTCACAAAACACACTATCTCCAATATGATCTGTTGAGTGTACATTTCAATTCGCTTTTATACCGTGCCCCTTTTGGGTGCACTCTGTAAATTTTTGGCAAGGATAAGGTAAAACCAACAAAGAAACACAAAGAAACATGAATTACTAATGGGGAATAACTCCTTCTATCATCTCAGATGTACCAGTTAATACAAAACTGATTGAGCTACAGGAGGCTTTAGCCTGGAAGACATCAGACCATCATGAGCAGGTCCCAGCACCTAGAATCAGGAGAAGAATGTTTTTGCATACAGTCACAATGCCAGTGTGTGAATAACAGCAGTTCCTTACCTTCGTTTTGCCCTCAGTTTTGCCATCTGTGGCATGATGGCTATGTGCTCACCGGATGTCCCCTAAGATCCACTCAGGCATCCTGTGTTATGAGCACAAATACACTCCTCCCAACACACACACACACGGCAGGGATCAGAGAGCGAGGAAAGGAAAAGGAAGACCAAGTCATTGATGTTTGTTATTTGCCTTTTCAACATTCCTTGCTGCCTCTTTGGGGAGTGGTTCCTGATTTTTTTTTTAATTTAATTGCAAATTCACCCTTCCTCCCACTAGCAGTCCATGAATCCTGGGTGAGACTAAACTTTCAGTTCCAGGAGGGGAGGATATAGCCCAGGCTTGGCCAATCAAAGCATCACAATCCTCTAGCCTTAATGCTAGGGTGAGGGAGAGGTGTTCTAGCAAGCCAGCTGGAATGAATGTCAGAACATCAGCAGGAGCTCCTCTTTCCCAACGGACTCATCTGGAAGATTGTCGGCTTAGGTGGAGTTGCCTAAGGCACTGTAACATCACTGGCAAAGGTGGGGAAAAGAAAAGCCAAGAGAAAGAGAGAGAGAGAGAGACCGAGCCAGTAATTTACTGGAGTCTCTAGACCAGTGGTTCTAAGTAGTAATTCCCTTCTAGATGGTATTTTGGTTTAGGCTTCTGCACAAGCAGACTATGAGGTAAGACTCCTCATACAAGTAGTTTATTTGAGAAATGATCCCAAGAAAGACAAATAGGGAAGCAGGATAGAGAGAAGAAACAAAGAAGGAAAGGAAGCCGATATAGGGTGTTGTGGTAAGCAGAAAAATGGCCCCCAAAGATGTCTGCATCCTGGAGTCTGTGAATATGTTTGGTTTACAAGGCAAAAAAGATGAAATCTGCAGATGGAATTAAGTTTGTCAACCAGATGACCCTAAGATAAGGAGAGTATCCTGGATTATCCTAGTTGGGTCCAACATAATCCCGAGGGTCTTTAAAAATATAGGAGGGAGACAGAAAAGAGAACGAGAGAGATGATAGCATGAGAAGGACTCAGCTTTTTCAGACAGACTCTGAGAGCCCAATGTAGGCTTTGAAGGTGAACCAAGGAGCCACAAGCCAAGGAATGTGGGCAGCTTCTAGAAGATGGGAATGGATTCTCACTAGAGCTCCAGAAGGGGATGCACCCTGCTGGTTCCTTGATCTTCAGCCCACTTCTGACTTCTAACCTCCAAAACTGTAAGGATATCTATATATGTTGTTTTAATCACTAAGTCATGGTGCTGTGTTGCAGCAGCAATAGGAAAGAAATACAAGGGTGTTTTAAGCCAACTACCTTGCAGACAACAGGAGCTCAGGACCCCTGGGAGCTCTGGGAAGCAGTGTAAAGAATGACTCTAGATTTTTCAAGCTAGGGAGAAGAGCTGGCGTATCCACCACCAATCATCCTCCACGAAGGGTGATGCTCTAGCGCTTCCGGGTAGCCCACGTGGGCTTTGTCAATAGGCCTCTGCTCTCAGGCAGAAAGTCTCAGGTGTTCACCATAAGCCGCCTTCTGTGTACAGAGGTAATGTCCAGGGACACAGACCACAGCTGAATAAGCAGTTTCTAGAGAGAAATGGTGTGTGTGGGTGGAGGTGGGGGGTGCGCGGTGGATTTCAGTTGCTATAATCATCGGGGGTTCCTATTCATATTAACTAGCTGGAATTGAGCTTGGGATGCTCCTGCACAACCAAAATGCGGGAAGTACCCCCACCCTTTCCCCTCCAGAAATACTGGCTGAGACCAAGGCACTCCTAGTCCTGGGCTGTTGGCTCAAACTCCCTAATGTGCTTCTTTCCTTCTGGAGCTAGTCTGGAAGGAGTTATCCCTATGACCCTTGAGTGATACATATAGATGTCAGAGACACAGAGGAAGGTCTAGGTCTTGCTTTTGGTAAATATGTCCAACAATAATGCTCTGAAGAAACAAGAAATAATTCACAACAGCCAGGACTAAATTTCCATTCATTCTTCACACTTTTTTGAGCAGTGTTGAAAGGAACATAACATCAGCCCAACCCAGTTAGAACATTCTGTCATGAAGTCACTGAGACACATTCCAAAAGGCAGGAAAAGGTGATCGCAACGTGTTTTCTCCTCCCCAAAGGCATATATGCCACAAACCAGTCCATGTTTAAAGATCAAAATGAGAGTCTGAACAACTTGCTCCCTAAAGTCTGTCTAGCACCCCTGTCAGCAAATAACACACAGGTAATGGAGAAGGATGGAGAAAATGTTAAAAAGGAAAGAAAGAAATCTTTTCTTTCTTTAAAATACCCTACGGAGTTCTTTCACGTGAAGAAGTTTTGGTTGGTCTTCCGTTTTCAATTCTCGAATGGAAAGTCACAAGACTAACACTTGTTTCAGACATGGGTCACCCTGGAAGAGAGGCACAGAGAGAAAAATCTGCACATGGAGGGTCAGGCCCAGAGCTATCCAGACATCAATAATTCTCTCAGACAAGCACCTTTGCTAGCCTTTCAAGATACTTCCTGGATGAGTTTCCTCAGGCGGCCATCACAAATGACCACAAACTGGAGGGCTTCAAAGGATAGAAATGTACCTTCTTGAAGTTCTAGAAGCCAGAAGTCTGACATCATAGTGTCAGCAGGGTTGTGCTCCCTCTGAAGGCTTCCTCAGAAGGCCCTGTCCCTTCTGGGGGTGCCAGCAAGAGGACAGAAACCATTGGATTAGGGCCCGCCCTAATCCAGGACGACCTTATCTTAACGTGATCACATCTGCCAAGACCCTACTTCCAAATAAGACCATATTCATGGGAATAGGGGATTAGAGTATCAACATATCTTTTTTTTTAAGATTTTATTTATTTATTTAACAGACAGAGATCACAAGTAGGCAGAGAGGCAGGCAGAGAGAGAGAGAGAGGAAGAGGAAGCAGGCTCCTTGCTGAGCAGAGAGCCCAATGCGGGGCTCGATTCCAGGACCCTGAGATCATGACCTGAGCCGAAGACAGAGGCTTTAACCCACTGAGCCATCCAGACACCCCGAGCATCAACATATCTTGTTGGTTGACACAATTCCACCCAGAACACCTCCTCAAATCACACTGTGGAAACAGACACTCAGGCATGCATCTCAGACATAAATACTCAGAATTATACTTGGAATGTGGAATGACTAAGAAGTGGTGTGAGAATAGCAAAGCTCTGCCCTCAACATTAGTCCACATAGCACCATGCTCTCTGGGGTCTTGTGGTTCCAACACACAAGCAGCCACCAGACTTAGAAGAATGATCTCTACAACAGCTAGAATGGATTGAGGGAAGGAGTATGCCTATACAAGTGTTTTCGCCAGGCTGGACACCTATGTATGGGAGAAACTCCTCTTGTCTAAGCCTCCACAATCTTCATTTGGCTGTGAGGCCCCGGACATCTCTTCTATGCTTCCTGCCTCTGAGCCAACCCTCTGCCCACTGGCCTGGGAGCACTTCTTCTTTCCCTGCTCAGCCCTGCAGGCTGGGCCATCAGCTGCATTCCAACTGGGCTGGGCAGGAAAGGGATGGAAATACTAGGTTAACCATACTCAATCACCGATATTTAACCATTTTGTTCGTGCAATAGCAATTTCATATCATCTCCAAGTCATTCCCGTTTTGCCAGTTGGACTCTCATTGATATACTGATTGAACTTAGCTACACAATAATCAACCTTGCTGGACAGATTAGCCAGCAAAACTAGAAGTCACTTCCAAGGTCGCAAGAAGCAGAAACCATCCATTTTCAGTTCAGCGTGTGCTAATTTGTTGATCCTACCCTTTAATTACCTCCCAGACAAATGAGCCTTGTTTTAACTTTGCTAGGAGAGGACATAGTCATGCCTGGAGCAGCTTATTTCTTCACAAGTAAGGGAAGTATCAGTTCAGTTTATAAGAATTCTCAATAACGTTTTTTAATCAATGATACCCACTCATAAAAATATAATAAAGGTCTTGGTCTTGTGGAAAAGTGAACTGTTATTGCTTAATTTTAAACAACAGGACTTTAGCTTTAAATTAATGTATTTGTATTCAAAGCCATCTCTTTGAAAAACTGTGACCTCTTCCAAGGGTTAACATGCAGGGATCATAGTATCCCTCAAGAACCCGACATGACTTTTCAGAGCCACTTTTTTATTTATACAGTAGTTTTACTCACTTTGATAACTCATTTTATTCATCAGATGAATCACTAAACTGACTTCTGGTTTTCTTGAAAGGTTGAGCTCACCCTTTGTTGGGATTAAGGACCACCACTTACCGTATTCCAAACAAGGCCTAAAGGAAAGGTATCAAGACATGCTTTACGTTTTCATATGAGTAAGTGTGTAAACTCACAAGATAGCTACTTGGAAGTGATTCATTTTTACTTAGAAATTTAAGTTCTAATCGACTGATTTGTTAATGGCTAAAATTAACAAGACAGGAAACAACAGATGTTGGTGAGGATGCAGAGAAAGGGGAACCCTCCTACACTGTTGGGTGGAATGCAAGCTGGTGAAGTCACTCTGGAAAACAGTACAGAGGTTCCTCAAAAAGTTAAAAATAGAGCTACACTATGACCCAGCCATCACACTACTGGGTATTTACCCCAAAGATACAGATGTTGTGAAACAGAGGGGCACCTGCATCCCAATGTTCATAGCAGCAATATCCACAATAGCCACACTGGAAGGAGCCGAGAAGTCCTTCAACAGATGAATGGATAGAGAAGATGTGGTCCATACATACAATGGAAAGTTCTCAGCCATCATAAAGGATGAATACCCACCATTTACATCGACACGGATGGAACTAGAGGGAATGATGCTAAGTGAAATAAGTCAGTCAAAGAAAGAAAATTATCATATGGTTTCACTCAAATGTGGAATATAAGAAAGAGTGCAGAGGACCATAATGGAAAGGGGGATAAACTGAATGGGAAGAAATCAGACAGGGAGAGAGGCCATGAGAGACTCTTATGTATGGGAAACAAACTGAGGGTTGCTGGATGGAGGGATGGGGCAACCGGGTGATGGGCATCAAAGAGGGCACATGACATGATGAGCACTGGGTGTAATACACAATTGATGAGTTGTTAAACACTGCATCTGAAACTAATGGTGTACTATTTGTTGGCTAATTGAATTTAAACAAAAAAATTAATAAAGTACCTGGATTTTATGATCCCACCTATTTATAACAAAACCTCTCTATTTTTTCCAAAGAAAAAGCAAATCTGATTCAGGTCGAGAAGTATGAAAGCATGGTGCCGCTCCAACCCAGCTTCAGAGGAACTGAAAGCCACTTGTACCAAAAGGGACACTACAAGGCCCTGACTACATCCCAAGTGGCCTTCTAGTGACTGTCCCAGAGCCTAAAACACACGTGGTTAAAGTCCCTGCCTGGCTTGTCCTGTACATGGAACTCCTGCTGAACGTAGAGGTGTACAATGATGAAGTGGGCTAGTAACCCTTTGAGATCCACTACCTTGTATTATCTTGGCTGGATAAACTGTAGGAAATAAAGAGAAGGAAGGAGCTTATTTAAAGAGAAGTGGGACAAGGACTATCTCAGAAAACTTAGAAGTGGTAAAGGGCTGGGTGTTGAGCTATAGGGAAGGTAAGAAGCAGAATAAGGACTTGAGTCTGCTGTTGGGTCATGACAATGCTAGGAGCAGAGGTTACTATGGGTGTTAGAAGAGAAAAGAATGATAAGAATCAGGCCTTCCAGAATGGTGAGAGTTTCTGAGGAGGCTAAAGTCTAGAATCGGGAGGAGAGGATCCGTTTTGGAGACCCCAACACACCAGCTCAGGAGCCAAGCACACCTCGTTGCCAAAATGAGACCATAAATGTAGAGTTTGGGAATAGGAACACTCCCAGTTCCACGTAGCTGTCCCCTCTGAAGGCCTGCAGCCAAGAGCCTGGGGAAGGCCAGCGGTCCGGATTGAAAGCTGGGAAGGGCAGAGAAGGGAGGAGATGAGTTGAGCCCCCTAACCTCCACACCTACCCAATACCCTATCTAGAGGACCCAAAGACCTTTAGAGAATAATGGCTGCCACTTTGCTGCCTTTCAAATATCACACAAACTTCTCTTTTGGCTAACGCTAACTCAGAACCAGACAGGATCATTCAACTGTAGATCCTGATGAGCCATTCTACAGAATCATGGCATCATTAGAATGGTTGGAGAGTATCCAAATTATTGATTAGAAAGAGTCACTCTCTACCATTATGAGAAGGATGGAGTATATTTCTCCATCCCTTGGACTTAGGTTTATTCGTATGCTTTACTTTAGCCAGCAGACTGGGGCAGGAGAAGGTGGGCCAATTCGGAGGCTACATCTTAAGAGTCTTCATGTGTTTCCACTCACCATCTTTGCCACTACCATTGGCATGAGACTAGATCATTAGCCTGGACTGTTGGCCCTGAGGGAGGATAAGGGACGCCTGGAACAGAGATGAACCACCCAAGCTAAACCAACCATAGATGAGCTAACCACTAGCTGATCCCCAGATGTATGGATAAACCTGGCCCAAATCCGCAGACCAGCCTTGACAAACTCGGCCTGGATTAGCTGACGGCAGCACCTCCTGGCTACCCGAATTCCATAAATGCTTACTATTGTACACCGCTGAGATCTCGCGACTGTGTCTTACACAGCATTGCTTTGGCCACAAGAAATCAAAACAACATTTGGCACTGAAAGTGGAGTGCCACTCCATCAAAAATCCAAGACGTGGAACTGTCTTAGGGATCAATGACAGGAAGTTGAAGGACTGAAAGAAGCTGAGAAAAATAGTGAGAAAACAATTTCAGGAGGCTGGGACAGCCATGATCCATGTTCCAGAACAAGAAATAGAAAATATACCTAATGAACAGATGAATCTGATCAGAGATCTCCAGACAAAATACCAACAGGGTTTTTTAGCAACATACTATGAAAGGTACTTCCAGAAAGAAAAGAGCTCGAAAATGGCCAGTTTGCAAGCAGAATTTGGAGGAAATACAGGACTTCAGAACTTGATGAGTTAGAAAATAAACCAGTTTCTAATTTTCAGCCTTTCCCATCAGCAAAATATTTTAAAATTAAGATACAGCCAGGGAACTGTGATCAATCCCAGAGCATTTCCTCCATGACCTGGCCTCAGAGCAGAGACCAAATCAAGCTTATGGACATAAGATTTTTGTAAGAATGATGTGGGGTGAAGTGTATGGCCTGGAGTGTGCTCTCTCAGTTGGACATAAAGACTGTTAGGAGCCAGAAGGGTGAGAGGTAAGGGCAGCCTGAATGCCTACAACAGCAGTGAGTATACTGAGAGAGGAATATCTCAAAATGAATTACGGGTGTGACCTTCGGTATATGGAGTGGACAGGAACGACATATATAGAAAACACACATTTCTGAGGGAGCCATATAGGCCAAGTGCTGGCAGCCAGGGGTAAAAGAGATTAGAAGAGATAGTTTAAAATACAAAATGATCTCTGGCCTCCTATATTAGGACTCCAGGAAAACAGAACCAGTAGAGCTGCTTGGTAGATGAAGATCGATAATAGTTTAGGTAGATTAGACAGACAGATAGATGGATCATAGACAAATGATAACTGACACGTGATGGTTGATGGATGATAGATAGGGGGAGTTAGGGATTTATTTTGAGGAACTGCCCCACCCAGTCCACCACGATCGCCAGCCTCCCCACTGTGCCATCTTGAAAAATGGCCGCTCTGATCTAGTAGCTGCTCAGGGCAAAACCTTGTAGTGTCCCGATTCCTCTCGCTCTTTCTCTTCTCGCATCCAACCCAACTCACTAGCAAACTACCTTGGCTCTTCCTTTAAAATGTCTCCAGAATCCAAAAGTTTATTTCATGCCTCTCTCCCCAGCTTCCGGCCACCATCATCCCTGAGCTCTGGCTGTGGTGCCCTGAGGGTCCTCCTGCTTCTCTCCTTGCCATCAGACACTGCAGTTTCCACGCTGCAGCCAGACTCTTCCAGAACAAGTGAGATCATACCATCCTCTGCTCACAACTTTACAATGACTCCCATTACCCAACAACCGAACTCCTGAAAGGGAATCTGGATTCTGGCCCTCACCTTTGAATTCAGCTCCTACCCCAGGCCCCCTTGCTGGTCCCATGGTCACTATGTTGGCTTTTGTAGCAGGTGCTGCCAGGGCCCAGGCCCATCTCTCCACACTCAGCTTTCTCCACCTGGGATAGCCTTCCTGCAATAAGACCTTATCACTCCTGGCTTGAGCACCTTCTCTGGTAAGCAGGGCCCACACTCAGGGAAAGCAGCTCCTATCTAATGACAGAGCAGACTGGGAGGGTTCATACCCCTCTTTCCTCCCCCTCAGGGCGACAACACTGAGGCTTCTTAGACACATTCCCTGAGGTCCTGAGCAGGATCGCAGTGGTCCACACCGAGCGCTCACGCACTCTGTCCCCTTGCATTTGCTCCCTCCCTTCCCTACCTCGCTTCCTCACTCCTTTGCCTGGGCTTCCTTCCCAGACAGTCTCTCTGCACTTGAATCCTTGCCTCAGAGTCTGTTTCTGGGTCTATCCAACCTTATAGAGCTTCCTTACTGTTCCTTAAGCATCCCAAGCATACCTCAGGGCCTTTGCACTGACTCCACTCCAGCCTAATGTTCTTTTTCCATGTAGCTGGATCGGCTCACTCCCATGCTCAGGTGTCCAGTCAAATGTTACTTTATCCAAAACGAGCCCACCGCCCCCCCAATCTTTTCTCTCATTATTCCTCTTAACACTTTAAAACCCACATGCTTAATCATTGTTGTCTGTCTTCCCACTAAAACACAGCTCCGTGAGACAAGAGACATGGACTGCACTGATCACTTCTGGACTGATGCGTGCCCAGCACAGACCATGCCTGGCACAAAGTAGGTGCTCAGCAAACATCTGTTGAATTACTATTGGTTGTTCCATTTTACAGACAGTAATGAGAACAGCTAACATGAATTGAGTGCTTGCTATGGGTCAGGGCTTACCTAGGCTGACCTTGAACTCTCTTGACATGTACTCTTATCTTCCCTTCACAGTGAAAGAAACTGAGGCAGAGAGGCTAAGGGGTCACTCAAGCAATCTTGTCTTTGAGTCCATAGTCTACAGCATTTTTGTCTTCTCCTCGAGTCCCAGAAATGTCTGTAAATCACCCTAGGCAGAAAGCTGATCAGACCACACACCCCATGCTTTGTTCCGGGTTTAGAATTTCACTCTGTCTTTTCCAACTATTAAAAAAAAAAAAACATACATATTTATCCTGGAAAATTTGGAAGCTCAGGAAAAAATAATAAAGAATTTTAAATCACCTAGGAACGCTGTTCACCCATGGTTGTTTTTCCCAGACTTTTTTCATGCAAATGTATGTCTCAAATACTTAACGCAAAATTAATATCATGCGATATAGACATTTGTGTTACTTTTTACAATTTTAAAATTATGTTGTGAACATCTGTTGTGGTAATATCCTTTGAAAACATGGCCTGTAACGTCTACCTAATATTCTGAACAAAACGCCTTAATTTATTTAGCAATTCTGTTACTCTTCAACATTGAGCTTGTCTCAGATTTTTTGGAGTCAATGTGAAGTACATGAATCTGTCGCTATCACTAGACTATTTCTGAGGACCTTTTCCTATAGTCAGAACGGCTGGGTCAGAGAGCATTCATGTGGCTAATAAAGCGTGTGATTCATGCTTCCAAACGCTGCTCCCAAAGAGTTTAACTAATATTTACTCCCACCAGGGTAGATAAAGCCCAGAACTCCACTGCTAGGTTTCTCGGCTCAATCACGCTGCCCTCCAGTGCCCATAAACGCTGATTTTACAGATGAGGAAAAAAGCCCAGATCAGCGGGATGTCTTGCCCAAGATTAGTGACAATAATAAATGACAGTCCCTCAGAAATCAGAAAAGGGAGATGGAGCTCAAGAACCAGGTGACACCCACCTGGCAGGGAAACTCCTGGGACCCCACCTCCCCACCTCCCAGCTCCTGGCCACCCACAGACTCTCCTGCAAAGCAACACAACATACATCTCCAGTGATTCCAGAAATTACACGTCTTGGAAACTGCCAGAACATTTCCAAACCATGGTCAAATTATGATTTCTCTCAACCACACAGTCACCAAATGACCCGTGTGATGAGGAATTTGCTATTCACTACAGACAAGATCCAACACCAATAAAATGTTCTGGCCTGAAGCTGTTCAAAGGAAGGCCTCTGTTTTTAAATCTAAAATGAAAATAATAATAAATTTGTCAGCTGTCAGCAAGTCATAGGTAAACCAAAAACACAGGTCTTTGTCTCTGGCTTTCCTCTAAAACAAGACAAGATTTCCGTTGTCTGCAGTGATTTGGGTCACATCAGGGAGACCATAACTAGCTTTAGATCTGAGTTCAAGCTGTCACTCGTATTTATGTCACCATTTCAAAGCCAGAGCTGCCTAGTAAAATACTCCCACTTGTCCTTTTAGAGCTTGGAGTCTCTGGGTTCTTTTTCCAAAGATGATCATTAAAAAATAGCAATTTAGCCCATGATTTGTTAATTCTATTTTCTCCATCCACTTTGAAAAAAAGGTAGCTGTAATATAGATTTATTATGTAAGGTTCCCATTCTTTTTAATTGGTTAGAATAATGTCAGTAAAGGGTACCAAAAATTCCAAAAGCAAATACATGATCTTAAAGGGCTTGGAGAAGTCTCTATAATTCATCTTCTTTTAGGTGTATTAGATCTTTTCGTTTTAACCTTGTCTATACTTTTATTTTTAAATTTCATATAATTTTTCGGTTCAAATGAAAATTGATCTCCGTCGCAAACACTCCAGATGAGCTCCATGTCCTGTCCACATGCTATTCTCAACACACCCACCCCACCTGGTGCCCAACACCTGTTCGAGGCTCTTTACATATTAGTCCAGCAAAAGAAGACCCCCCACAGATATGAAGTGGTTTACCCTGGTTTTCTAATGAGGCTGAAAAGAGGCAGCCCCAGGACCCCCTTCTGAGTCTAACCCCCTCCTGATCTCCCCACTCAGAGGGAAAAACTGCCTGATTTACTCACCAGCCTGGCCCCATTCCAGCTGCCTGCAGATCTATGTCACCTTGCAAAGCCAGGCAGGACGATGTTGACAATATCCTTAAGTTTAATGCAGTTAAACTG
The DNA here is from genome assembly GCF_009829155.1 of Mustela erminea. Lineage (NCBI taxonomy): Eukaryota > Metazoa > Chordata > Mammalia > Carnivora > Mustelidae > Mustela > Mustela erminea. Next base: position 213,924,215 of record NC_045614.1, read on the forward strand.
CATTTTGGTCATGAACTTCCATCGGTAAAACATTTCTTAACCCACACTCCCAATACCTTTTAAAATACTCATTTGTAAATGACATATAACTGTTCTCATAATTTTATGTGCATTATAAAAATACAAATGTTGAAGTTTGAGATTTAAAAGAGATATGAATAGAATTCCAGATATTTTAACACCCCAAGGGGTCGGCTCACAGAGCGGGGACACACACACACACACACACACACACACACACACACACCCCTGCACTGAGGTGTGCACATGCTTTTTAGAAACCTTCCAATCCCTTTGATTCCTGAGCTCGAGTCTGCAGAAGCCGAGCTATACCTTGGCCATCAATCTGGGAACCCATGCAGGAGTGAACTATTTCTACTTTAAACCGATACTGCCATAGACAGAATGCTGAAAAAAATAGCGAGGAAAGACTGTTTCCCTCACAGTTCTGCTTTTATATTTTTATTTCACCAAAGTGTATCATATCCAACCCATTTAGAAAGAATGCAATTCATGTGATTTTTTTTTTGTAGCAGATACAGGATGGTTCCCATTTTAGTATCCTTAAACCCAAGTTATTGCGAGACGAGTGTATATATTTATTCAGAAGAAAAATACCTGCATTAGTAAGCGAGAATATCCATCCTAGTCACTACATTAAACGGCTAAGAAACTAGAAACTCCATCTGGCCGGTTTCCCAGACGCTCCTCCCCGACCGGCAGAGGTCGTTCCCGTTTTGGCCAGGCGGTGGCGCTCGAGGCAAGTGGTGACGCGCCAGGGCTCGGGACGCGCTGACCCCGAAGATGCTCTCAACAGCTCTTTGGTCAGAAAGTGGACTTGACACCGGTTCAGAAGCATCGTGTCGCTCCCTGGGCAGGCTGGGGTGAACGGACGAAGCATCTGGAAGCCGCGCTGGTGAGTCTGCGCTGCGGAGAAGAGAGGAACCGGCATGAAGCCGCACAGAAGCGCTGGAAAGGCGTTGGGCGCCGCAGGAGGAGACCTGGCCTCTGGTCACGCGGGCGCCCGGGACGGAGACCCGCGACAGGTGCAGCGCCCGCCGCTGCCCGAGAAGAAGGCAGGTGCCCCGTGGCGGCCGCGAGAACGCCGGGAGACCCGAGGCCGGAGAGGGCGCGGGGCAGGGTCCTGCGCGCGCAGCACAGCCCGCCTCGGCCTGTAGCGCAGGGCCCGGTCCCAGGAAATCCAGCCCCGACCTCATTCGGATTCAGCACTTCAGAATTAACCCCACATGTCCCTTCAGATTGAGTGAGAAGCCTTTTCAAGTTCCACTGGGCCTTTCATATGCAAACGAATCCAAGGTGACTGTTTTTCCTGGAGTCCAGTTACTTTACAGAATTATGTTGCCTGTTCGGAGTAAAAAGATCTGTCCTTCGGATCGCTGTTTAAATACAGGTAATTATCGTCTCTATTTAAACAAACCCGAAAAAAAAAAACAGGAACTCCAAGGCAAAAGTTCATTTTCAGGAAGGAAGTTCTTCTGAAAGCGAGACTATGTACACTTTGCTTAAGTCTGCGTATTTTTCAAGGAGAGACTTCTAAAAGGAAATGTCCCGTAAACCCGAAAATAAAAGCAAATATCTCATCTTTTTGGTAAAATAAAGCATATTCTGCATCCCTGCCCTTTGTAAGAATTAAACTATCTAGAGATGTATCTCTTTGGGTTCATTTTCAGTTCCTAAATAACCTCTCACTGGAGTTACCATTATAAAAACCTCATTTGGTTCCTTGAAATTTGGGGGGGAAGGACAAGGACTGTGGCTCATGGTTCTTTTCCATAAGAACGAGAAAATCCAGCACCCACCTGGGCAGCCACCTACGAGCAGACAGAGGCCCAGCCGTCTCACAAGGCCCCAGGATAGCAGAGCCATCTTCCAGTGAGGCTCAAGTTCAAGACAGAATGCAGTGGGAGGAGAGAGCCTGGTCCGCTCACACGCCATTTCTTATTTTTCTGTTTCATTTGGACCCGTCCCTGGACAGTTCCCTGTGACTTTTTCTGACATAAAAAGGCTCTGTGCTCTGCGAGCGGCCAAGACCTACAGAATGACCCACAGACGCTTCTTTCTCTCCGGTTGAATACATGCTACAAGGGTTCTCTCCCCTCCCTCAACTCTCCTCTGGCCCCCAGAGTGTACGCAGATGTGGGATCCTAATCTGTTGTTCTTGCAATCCAGAGAAAGGCGGGGAAAAGGGAAGTTGTTGCTCTGCTGTGTGCTGGATAGTTGATTGGAAAACACCTACGCAGAAGAGAGAGCCAATGCCCTATTTTCCCAGATGCGCATGTCCTTCTCAACAGATGTGCGCTTGGCCGAAATAAACCTGTTCTTTAAAAAAAAAAAAAAAAAAAAAGTGCTTATTTGAAAACAATGTATTCCTGTTCTCCGAATTACACCGTAACCCAATTTAAAATAGGGTGGGAAACATCCCACTGGTATGTTGATCCAGCTCTAAATTAGAGCACAGAAAACCAAATGCCTAACTAGTTCATTGGGGGAAAGCCCATCCAAGCCCTCGCCCTTCTAATCAGAACAAGTATCCATTTACCAGCATTTACTTGACCTTTCTATTGTCTTCCCAATAAAGAACAAAGAAAGGGAAACAGCAGGAGAGCATTCCTCACGGAATACCTGGCGTGAACAGCCTACCCAAGCAGCTGAGAAAGCGCTGTCTGCCGCTGACTTCCTGGGTTCAGCCCTTCTCTGCAAATTGCTAGATCAGTGACCGTGGGCAAGTCCCTTAACACCTCAGTGCCTCAGATTCCTCATCTGTCCAACGGACCTGATAACAGAACCACCTCTTCAGGTGGCTGCCAGTGTGAGTTAACGCCTGGCAATTACTGGACGTTGGTTTTGCGCTGAGAACACAGCAAGTACCCCGTGTGTATTACCTTGTTTCTCTTCTTCAGCCCTGATCACTGTTGCCCAACACACAGATAAAAAGTTGTCATTACCATGGTGCTTTAATGGTCCTGTGTTTAACACATCAGCTCTGTAGGGTTTCCGAAATGCATGTAACTTTGCGAGCAGAGAGGGAAAAACAGCTCCATAGAATGAGGGTAGATTGCTAAGTTTCTTTTAAAAATCTGTTTTGATGTTTTGGGAAACAGCCTAAGTATCTAACATTAGGGAAATAAGATAATTATGGGAGGGGCACAAAAAGTTGACAAATAATTTAAATAATATAAATAAATGTTCATGATGTGTTAAGTGAGACAAAAGTATACGAATTTTTATAGACAGTACACTTTCCAACAGGTCATGAAATGGGTAGGAAAAGAAAAGTTAGAATGATAAAATACTGCAGATGGTTACTGCGAGTGATGAAGAATGGGAGACTTTAGTTTTCTTCTCTTTACCTCTCCAGCTGGACAAATTGCCACAAGATTAGTTGAGCATTTACTTTGTGCAAAGCACAGTTTGAAGTGTTTAGACATTTATTCTCCACAAAAGCCATTTTGCTTAGATGGTACCAGTGTTCTGAGCAGAGAGCCCGATGCAGGGCTCGATCCCAGGACCCTGAGATCATGACCTGAGCCAAAGGCAGAGGCTTAACTCGCTGAGCCATCCAGGTGCCCAAAAAAGGTTATTTTTTAAAGAATTTAATGTCATACAAATAATTTGACAAAATACGGTGTTTACATGAGCATCCATTCCTCAGACATTCTTATTTTATACAACCCCCAATAAGAATCTGAAACGTTCTAAATTTGCACGGCTTGCTTTGACTTCTCTAAAATACCCTTCCTTTCAAACATCTCTGTTGAAAATGCCTTTCAGAAATACAAATCCAGATTCCCATTCTAAACCAACATGACTACTATGTCATTAAATCTACTTTTAAAAGCATATTTGAGCGGGGGATGTCTTGGATTATTTTTCTGCCGTTTGGATCTAGGAATGGCCACGTGGAGAAGAGAATTAGAAACTGAGCAGGAAGTGCAGACTGACTCCCACCTATTTAAAAATCTGAAACTCTCATAGAATTCCACAGTTTATTTTGCTTTGTATCTTCTTTGAGGATCCAGGTTAAGAATTTAAAGAGGAAGGTGAAAAAATGTCTCTTCTTTGTTTAAAAACATTCTATTTTGCATCTTACATACAGCACACCTATGTCTTTCAAAAAGGGGTTGCTGCTCTGGGACCTCAGTAGTATGGCAATTTACAAGACCAAGGTCATAGACCACCATTAACTGATGGGCCAGTGTTCCATTCAACAGATACCTACTGGAGAGCTTCCAACGTGCCAGCCACAGTGCGAAGGTTTAAAAGCATTTGGCAAATCCTATTTGAAATGTCTGCTCAGCAATCGCTTCTTGGCCCTTGGGCTAAGATCAAGTGAAATGTCTGCTCAGTCCAGGAGTCTGGGGTTTTGGAAAAAAAAAAAAAAAAAAAAGAGTTTGCAGATGTTTGGCTCTCAGAAAATAGACTGTCAGGGGTATGTTGAGCCACCCCACGTCCACCCTGGACAATGCTCCCCTTCGAAGAAATACACACAGAACATAAAGCATTCTCCTTGAAAGTTTTGGCGGACCATCAGCAAGATGCACAGGGCTTGGATGATGCTATGGGAGGGGGATCCTAGCAACTGAATTTATGGGAGATTCTGGAAAGGCTTTGCCCATATGGTGGGCCAGCAGTAAACCTAAAATAAACACGATCACTCAAGCGGGGAGTTTTTTGAGCATGAAAGCTTGAGCAAGTTTGAGAGCAGGACGCACCCTCCTGGACTCCAACAGGACCTTGACATGAAACCGTGTGCTCCTGGCTGTCTCTTCCTTTTTGCCTGTTTATTTCATCAAATCCCACTGGCCACCCTTCAACGGCACGATATCGTGGTTTCTAAAAGGAAACCGTTGGAGTTTATTCCATTGGCATCAATGAAAGAAGGTTTCTTTCCCTTCAGATTGACTTCCCTGTAGCCTTTCACATGACACCAAGGGGTGGCTTTTGTCCCCCAGCTTTATCAGGAAGTGGGGAAGAGCACAACTGTGCTCTCTGTAAGCCGCCCGCGCAGAAGGCTCTGCCCACGCAGTTTGTAAAATAAGGCTGTTCTGCCGATCAGAGGTGGTTGTGCACAATGAAAAGAAGTCTTTTTTCTTTTAAGATATAACTTGAAACCTGCAACAAATTTGAGCACAATTTGTGTCTGGTAGTTTTTAGGAGGTGACAGTGAGTCACATGTTGCTGGGACCTGGAATCCGGAGACGCGAGGTGGCCGGTGGCCCGCGCTTGCTGCCCTGGAGGGTGAGGAGGAAGACCTTTCACCTCTCCGGCTTCTAGTCCACACCTGAGACACAGATGGAGCCATGGTCTCCCGGGGGCTCCTTCTAGTCCTCACGTGGTGGCTCTGGAACGACGGAACATCAGGAACCTGGGGAGGCTGCCTTTCCCTCCTGAGTGTGCCGCATGTGACAGAGGACCTTCTTCATGTCCACCCGCTGCATTGAGCCGGGGACTCTGGATGCCTCTGCTCAGGGCTTTCTTAGGTCATCCTGGGCCAACACGGAGCCCCCAGCCACCAACAGCTCTGAATCCCCTCTAGCATTTTCTGCCCCTCCTGAGAGTCCCTGGCCATAGGGGCAAGAACTAACATTAATCCATAAACGCACAGAGGATGGGAGATGAGTCATCACGATGTCACAATCGCCTATTCTCTGCTCCTCCCAGCAACCTGCTGCAGGCCAGTCCACCTGCCGTTCACCCACCAAGTATTTCAGAGCCTGTGTGTTACGTGGCTGGTATTGTGCAGCCCGATTCTCCAGCAGGGACCAAACTGGGCGGAGCCCTGCCCCCACAGAAGTGATTCTGAAGCAGGAAACAAGCAGGAGATAAGGGAGTGACCCAATTCATTGAGAGCTCTCAGGGCGCCTGGGTGGCTCAGTGGGTTGAAGCCTCTGCCTTCGGCTCAGGTCGTGATCTCAGGGTCCTGGGATCGAGCCCCACATCAGGCTCTCATGTTTGGAGGGCCCCAAGGAGGAAAAGGGAGGGCATCAGGAGTGTGTGAGGAGTGGCCTCAGAGGGAGGGAACAATGGAGAAGAGCCAGTCTGGGCAGGGAGGAGGCGGCACTGGGGGTCAAGGTGCTGACCCAGGGCCACAAAAAGCCAGGTGAGTCTCAGACAGGGATTGGATTCAGGTGACATCCCCAGGCAGGCAGAGTCGTGTCCACAAGATTTCTTGACCACAAGATTTGTGAATTAACAAAACCTCTTGATTTTCCTTCTCTGAGAGTTGATGCCTCATTGTTCTGCCTTGAAAGACCACATGCACACCATCAGTTCCTCTCTCCCCTTTCTATGAAACCCAAAGTATTGGGGCTCCTGGGTGGCTCAATTGTTAAGCATCTGTTTTTGGCTGGGGTCATGTTCCCAGGGTTCTGGGAACGACTCCCCACTCTGCGGTAGGACTGCTTCTCTCTCTCCCACTCCCCCTGCTTGTGACCTCTCTCTCACTGTATCTCTCTGTCAAATAAATAAATAAAATCTTAAAAAAAAAAGAAAGAAAGAAAGAAAGAAACCAACCCAAGGTATTGATTACCATTTGTTTTTTTCCAGTGGACTCAATATTTAATCAGTGTGTGTTCAACACTTACCTCCCCTGTCCCAGGCTGCAGAAAGCAGAAAGCCTTTAGTGAGCTAGCACAGAAAGCTGGGGGCTGTGTCATCATCATACCTGACCCTTGTCTTGCGTGTCCCCTAAACGTGTCATGGGTTCAGGCGGGAACCGGAATGGTGCCCTCACTCAGGAAATGTCCAGTCAATGTTAGCTTCTGTTTTACTGAAGAAACACATACTGTTTTCAATTCTTTACAACTATTACCTCGTTTAAGACTCATGATATCCCATGGGGTAGTTTCTAGGACCAGCCCCTCTTATAGTTCAGGAACCAGAAACACACAGAGATGAGTCAACTTTAGACCATGGCGCTGACGTTCTCCATGCTTTTCCCAAACGTCGCTAGAGAGCCCTTCTCTGCCTGGGCCGGCCTTACAGTTTTTGCTTCTCTCTCCCTTCATGAGCAGACTTCAGGAGGGGGCTTTTAACATGGCCCTGGACATGCTCCCTCCCTGGGGAATTCCCTCCAGCCCCCAGGATGGTCCTGGAAGGGGCCCCAGGGTCTGTGTACTGTTCCCCTCAGCCCTCAGCCTCCCGCGCGTTTCCCCATCCACCATCGACCCCTGAGGACTGTCTCTGGCTCCGGGACTCTGCTCAGCTGCGCAGGCAGGACCGAGTGGCTTCCCCAACAGACCTTGACTTGTTCTCTTGCAGCTCCGGAGGCTGGAAGTGTTAAGACCAAGGTGCCGGCAAATTCCTCACCTGGCGTCTCCTCCCTATGTTCACTGAGCGATCGCTCTCTCAGACCTTTTCTTCTTCCTTAAAGACCCAAGTCCTGTTGGATTAAGATCTCCACCTAATGACTTCATTTGACTTTACTTTCTTCCTTAAAGGTCCAAATGCAGTCACATTGGGGGTTGGGGCTTCAACATAGGAACTTAGGGAGGAACACGATTCAGTCCATAACAGGCACCGTGGTCCGATGGAAAGCCAGGGCTCTGGGCTCAGAACTAGGCCCAGTTTAGTGCTGGTTCTGTCCTTGGCTCTGCTGTTAGGCCATTTAGTTCTGCAATTAAAACAGTGATTGACTTACCACATTGATAAATAGTCCTTCCTTGTTTCCTTTTTCCCGATTTAGCAAACATTTTATCAGGAAAATAGAAATGGTATCTGGGGCATCGTTTCACACCCTGGTGGTGCCAGCCCCAGACCCAGAGGATTATTGGGGCAGACCCTGTAAGGAGCCTTGTCTGTCTGGGTGGCCCTCTCATGATGCCCTAGTGAAGGTGCTTTGTCCCAAGTACCAGCTGTCATTGGCCACCACTGGCCCCCTTGTTGTTTCCCCAGTGGTTCTGGTCTCCTCCAAGCTCTGAGCAGCCCACAACTGGGGAGGAGGGCCAGGGGGGACTTCCCTCCAGACCCTACTGTCCCTGGAGGAAAGGAGAAGCTGGGGCCCAAAGACACAGATACAGTGCCCAGGCAGCATCTCGAAGCCTGGAGGTGCCCTGAGAGTTTCGCTCCTATAGCTAAAACCTCCCACTGCAAAGAGATCCAGCTCCCCACCCCCTGCCCCAGCAAGAATTCCCTTCTTTTCCTTCTGCTTCTCCCTTCATTTGGCACATAGCATCGCATCTTTCAAAGACGGTACAAAAATAGCTGTTCAGTATGTCACTCCAGGACACGAGCTGTGGAGGGGGACACACGTTTCCGGAACCCACTGCAGAGGGATAGGTCAGTTGCTTCGCTATCATTGCCACCAAAGCAGATGGGTTCCTGGCAATGGAGCACTGATTCCAGCCTTTGGAGTGTGAGCTTTCAGCTGTGTCCGGACTCATCCTGGGACAGGGTCGGGGTCTTTCTGAGTTCCCAACTGGGTCAGGCCGCCCTCACATTCCACACTTCACGAAGACCTGATCCATCGAGACAGACAAGCCTGAGAAAAAGCAAACACGCACCCCCCTCCCCCAACATTTAAATCCCAGCGTTCCTAATGTGCAGGCAAGCTTTTCACCGAAAAGCATTGCAATCTTGTAATTAAATTAGGTGCTTGTGGGAAACAGCACAATTAAAACCAGAAAATAATTTAGAAAGATTAAGCCCATTAGGGCAGGGCATTTCTTATTTAGTGGAGAGGAAATAGAATTAGGTGAACTAACTTATTAAAAACACCTACACAGATATCTGAACATCTCCCCAGTGCACCAAATCGCCTGGCTCCGTATGAGGCAGACAGATTCCACTTCCTTTCCCTCCAAATCAAATTAGAAAGCCGAACTCAATGATTCCCCAGGAGAAATATTTACACCTTAAAGCAGATTGAAAGAAATCTAATCTGAAGCTGGCCGGAAATTATTACAGAACTAAGTTATTTTCATCGTTTCAAGGGTGGTAAGCTCTTGATTTCACGATAAGTAGATTCATTCTATCTCCTACGTTCTATAAACCTTGAGGACAAACCAGAGGGTAGAAATTTCCTTCTCAGGATCCAGAGAGAAAGGTTCTCGTGAGTGTGACAGTATATAAGGACAAGGAGTGACGTGAGCCGACCTGTGCAAAAAACAGTTCAGCTCTAATATTGGCTAATGTGTGCACATGAGTAACTGTAGATACAGGAAGGGTTACCAGCCAGATGTCCTGAAGAGACTTTCGTTACTAAACAAATATGACAGAGTGATTACAAGCTTTGCTTTTAGAGCCAGATAGACTTCAGTCCAGTGTGGCTGTGGGATCTTTAAGTATCTCCCCAAACATCATCTCCCCATCTCTAAAGTGGGGGTTGTGGAGCCATCTTTAGGACCATTATGGGGATTGGATTGGCAACACCTCCAGTTGGCTTAGCATCACCCCCGTTCTCAGGAAATGTCCGATGTTCACTATTTTAAAGAATAAAAATAATAGTTCACACATTCACGGCTCCTCCCATGCACTGGGTTCTGTGGTGTTTTGTGCATGATACCTTGTATAACCCTCAAGTGATCTTGTGAGTAGGCACTCTTAATTCCATCCCCAGGTTAAAAAGGGGGAAATCAAGGTAGAGAGGGTTTGGGGAACATGTCAAAGTCATATAGCCAATCAGGGGCTGTATCTAGACTCCAACTCCTCAGCATGCCATGGGGACTTAGATCACGTTTGGCAGATGAGCAAGGACACTGGGAAGCTCAGTAGGTCACTGCATTTCTAACAGCAGCGTCATCAGTGTTGGAAAACTAAAGCATGAAACTCCTTACTTCTCCTATTAGACAAATCTCAGCTTACAACCCTCTAAGTAAATAAGACCAGTTCCCCAACAATGCCGTTCAAATATCATTCATGAGGGTGTAGTAACTATGGGTAATTCCATAAAATGCAAACCTTGCTGCTAGTTCTTCAGTCCCCAGATCACCATGGAAATTATAACCATGTCACTTGTTGTCCGGTGGTGACTGGCCACGGCACAGCCGCAACTGAGGTCATGCACAGACAGTGAAGTGTGTCACTGTGTGGCTTCCTTGTAGCTCGCTGATAAAACCTCATGACCTTTTACAAAAGTGGAAATGGGGGTTGCCTCCCACCTCAATGTATAGGCAGCCAAAGAAACCATTAATAATGTTCCAAGTGAAATTCAAATCAGATGTACATGGGATTATAGAAGAAATGGCCAATTGCTGGCATGTCAACCCTGCTGGTGTTCCAGACACATCTAGACATGCAACCAAAGAATGGAGGAAGGCCCCTTATTGGCAGGACAAGGAACACGGCTCTAATAGAGAGCATGACTACATCCCAGGGGAAGTGACACAGCAAAAACCTTCTCATTAAAAGATTCTCAGATATTTCACAACACGAAAAGCACAGAGGAGATCAGAAGCTGGCCCCAACATAGAGTGGAATGTAGCAGTTTTGTGAAGGCGCAGGAAAGACGCTCGGTGGGTGTGGTAAGTTTTGTGACAAGAAGGCAAGCACGGTTCAAGCCACTCTCGTTAAGTTCATCACAAAGAAATAAAAGACTTAAATTCTCTAAGTTTCCGCTGCATAAGTTACAGTGTGTGAAATACATACTAGTTTGACAGTTTCACACTTCCCTATACAGTCAACCCTGGCAGTAACACAACTCTGAATGTTTTGACAAGATTGACTAAAGATCACTGAAGAGTAAGTTCTCCCATTAATTATTAAAATGGCTTTGCATGACATGCAGCCGTGTTTATGACCCTCCATGAATGTGCATGTACACTAGGTGTCTACCCGTGCAAAGTGTGTTCATGTCTTCCCAAACGGAGCATGGAGCTAGGTGAGAGTTCACCCTCCCGTGCTCTTCTGATCCCCACTGTTTTCACTTGTCAGCATGCCTGGGACTGGCTTCCACCTCCACAGGGACACTTTACCCACTTCCCATGTCTCCATTTCCTCTTCCTGACTTCTGATGCACGAACCCGTGGGTGGTCCCAGGCTGCCCTTAGCACCCTTCCATTCCTTCCAATGAGAAGTGTATTGAGTTTGCTGAGTACATGCTTACTTATAATCTATCCCGTCTTCACTCTCCCAAGAGATTAGTATCCCTCCCACTTTGCAGGAGAAACTGAGGCACAGGGAGAGCACGTGACTTTCTTAGGTCACAGAGGGTGACAAGAACAAAATTCACAGCCAGGTGGTCTGGCTTTAGATCCTGCAGGCTTGACCTCTCAGCCTGGCTGTCCCACGTGGGCCTTCCCCAGAGTCACAAGCTTCTCACAAGACTACAAAAAATATGGATAATTTGGTCTATATATTTTCTAGAATAAGAAAAACTACTATAAAAAACCCAATGCATTTAAGTGTGTACACATGTAATATTTATCAATTTTAATAATAACTAAATTAGGTGTTCAGAAAAGGTCCTTCAGGTTTTAAATAATGTGCCAGTTTGATTTTAGGACTTGAAATCATCCCTAAGTATACAGGTTGGTTGCCCAGCCTCTGAGCCAAACATAAAACAACTCATTTTTTAAACAGACATAAAAATCCTTCAAATTTTTATAGCGAATTACATATGCATGAGAGGTGAGATGTGGCTTCAGTTTTAACTGTGCAATTTGATGTAGGCACAGGGTCTCCCCTTTGAAAAAGGAGAGTCCAGGGCGTCAACATGGTCCTGTCTTGCCCTGGACCCTGGTTTCAAACATGGCCCATTTGTCAATGGTCCCAGATGGACCCCTCTAGGCCTGGGGGGGCCTACATCCCAGCTCCCTGCCTGGGAGCCCCCACACCCACCTGGACATCTGCATGAATCAATCCCCAGGCTCAGGTATGTTTGTCAAAGGCCTAAAGGTTTCAGGAACCTAAACTGCCTGGGTGCAAATTCCCATTCTCCTGCTGTGCAAAATACTACCCTGGGGAGAAAGGCAGGTCACCCAACCTTTCTGCTCTCCCGTGCGGATAACAAACACACTGACTTGTAGGAGTTGTTGCTGACCATTGAGCTTGCACAGGCCACCTGGAGAGTCCTCAAAGAATTCATTCATTCACCAAGACTTTGCAGCACAACCATGTGTCAGGCACTGGTCTCGGCACTGGTCTACGCACTGGGTAAGACAGCAGCCACAACAGAAAAACTCCTGCCCTCGGTGAATCTGCCTCAGTGGGGAAGATGGATGACAACTGGGAAAAGTAGAAGATGCAGAGTCTTTGTAGGGTGGGAGGTGGTGCTAAGGAAGGAAGAGAGGTGGGGGGAGGGAACTGCAGAGTTGGGGGCGCCCATGTTTAGTTCAAGAGGTCATGGAAGGTGGTATCTGAATGAAGACCCAAATCAGGTGGGGAAGTGAGCTATTAGAAGTCTGGGGAAAGTGTTTCAGGCAGAGGAAACAGCTAAGGCCAAGGTCCTGAGGCAGGCGTCTGCCTGTACATTGAGGAACAGCAGAGAAGCCAGTGCAGCTGGATCAAAAGGAGAGAGGTTGGAATGAGTTTGCCGCGGCTGCAAAACAAAGAATCACAGACCAGGAGGCCCAAACGACAGAGATGAGTTTTCTCCCAGCTCTGGTAGCTAGAATTCTAAGATCGAGGTGTCAGTAGGGCTGATTGCTCTGAGGGCCCCTCCTTGGCGTGTAGATGGCCATCCTCTCCCCGCATCGTCACACGCTGTCCCTCTGTGTGTGTCTGTGTCCTAACCTCTCTTTTCAGGACACCAGTCAAGGTAGATGGGGGCCCACCCTAGTGACCCCATCTACCTCTTCAAAGGTTCCATCTCCAAATACAGTCACATTCACAGGTACTGGGAGTTAGGCCTTCGACATGTGACTACTGGGGGGACACACCTCAATCTCTGAGAGACCACAGAGGAAACCTGTAGGTGTGTCACGCAGGAAGGACTGGAGAACAGAAACCTGTGGCTCACAGACCACTGAAGGGACCTCAAGGAAGACTTGGAGAACCATGCAGGCGTTGAGTCTGGGCAATGGGGCCCCCACTGGATCCGTGTGTTCAAACATCTGTGCACAGAGCTGCAGACCAGGGCAAGGGAAGTTCTCACACCTGCTGACTCGGGGAGCGGAGAGAGTCAGTACAAGATATGGGGGGCGGGGTCTCTGGATGGGTAAGAATGGGAGGCTGGCACGGGGCTAAGAACTAACTCTGCTTTTACTCTTTTCCAAGAATCTGCCCATTATCCCTTCTCTGTCTCTTTCATACTTTTCTGGACCTACCTATTGATTTCCGTTCATCAAACCCTTTTTTTTAGATTGATTGATTGATTGATTTGAAAGAGAGAGAGTGCATATGCACCAGGGCAGGGCAGAGGGAGAGGGAGAGAGAGTCCCAGGCAAACTCCTTGCTGAGCGCAGAGCCCAACATGCGGCTCCCTCTCAGGACTGTGAGATCATGACCTGAGCTGAAACCGAGAGTCCCACACTTAATGCCCTTCTGCCCCTCCACCCTCCCTTTCATTGAATTCTTGAAAACCCTCCTTGTACAGCTCGCCTTCTGCAGCTCCTTCAACTTCAAATTATTGAATCACTCCCTCCACCTCATCCACCCCTTTTCCTCCTCTCATCCCACTCTGAAACCCGAGCATTTCCAAACTCGGTTCTACTCAGCCAGATGCCCTTATCCCCTCTCCCCTGCTCTTCTGCAAAGAGCCACTTTTTTATTCACCAGGGGCGGGGGGTGGGGGGCAAAACAGTGGAATCCAGACATGAGTCGCCAGACAGAAAAAATCCATCCCCTGGGAAATGAGAGCAGATTTCTCCTGACCCAGATAGGAAGTGGGCACAGAGCATCCATAAGGCCCTAGGGGAGGAGGGATGCCAAGCCATACAGACCACTCTGCTAGCCCAGAGCAGGGATTTTCACCTGCTGTGGTGGCTGGTCAAAACCAACTACTTCTCTCTCTTTTCCTGTCAACACTCCTGCCCGATGAGGCTTTCCTCATAAATAAGGAGGCAACCACAGAGAATGTCCCACAGCCCACATAAGCTCCTAATTGTGGACCGCTCTGCTCTGCCTCCCACCAGACGTGAGGGTCTGGCCGCTGTGCAGTGGGCGTCCATCCCTGGATGGATGGCGGAATGTGGTGTGCTGGTGGGGGCTGATGTTGCCCGGGGCCCCCAGGGCTCCCCTTCTGCTCGGGTCCCTGTCCCTGCTGTCTGCTGAGCCCATGCCACCCTCCAGCAGCATTTTGTCTCTGCATCTGGTTGAGCCATCTTGAAAAATGACTTGTGCGGTGAAAGCCACCATATTTGATATTGACAACCTGGTGAGAATCAAGTTGCTCTGGTGTTTGCATTTCTCCTCCATCTGGAAAGAAGGCTGCCCCTTCAGGATCCCATCAGCAAAGTGGGTGGTGTTTAAGGATGGCAGGGAGGGTAGGAACCTGTGTTTTCCTGCACCTTCCATGGCTGGGCCCCATGGTAGATCCTTTCCCATCATCACAGGGGTGAGAGAAGAGACAGGTCCTCACCCCGAATCAGGAGGCTACTTTCCTCCCTGAGAGCCTTGGTTTTCTTCCTAGGCCTCTGGGATAGTTTCCTGAGATCCGCAGAGAAACCTCCACAAGGGCTAGGCAGGGAGAAGCACTCCACATGGAGTAGCTTTCTTTAGTCCAAGGGCTGTGTCGTCTGTGTCCCTGCTGTCAACACAGTAAGGCTGGAAAAAAACAGATTTTCCAGGAAGGAGGCCTCTGAGAAGAGGCCCGGCCTGAACAGATCTCCACCTCCCAGGAGGGGGCGCACTCTTCCAGAGGACTCGGTGACAACCTGGCCACGTGGACAAAATGGAAAAGGATGCCCAGCATTCAACATGGCGTGGGGGCCAGTGGACACTCTAATTCCTAGGCCCATTCTGCTACTTACGTCACTGGGGAGAAATTAGTTTACTTTGTTTCTGAGAAGTCTGAATGGCCAGCATCATGGACAGGGATGCCTCAGAGAGGACAGTGAGCTGGGATTCTTCCACAAACGGAGGACATGACCCATTGCTGCCCTTCCCACAATGGACAATTTCTGAAAAGTCTGGGAGAAAAAAAAATTAATCAATTTGCTAAAAAGATAGCATCTCTTTTTCACTCTGTCTCTCTCTGAAGTCTTCTTAATGAAGTGCTTACTTTATCATTTCCTTGTCTTTTGCTGGGACGAGTTAAAGACGGGGCTAAATCTGTTCCAACAAGCTCTATAATATTAAAAAGGAAGAAGGCAAAGTACATAGAGTTTCTAAGTCCAGAGAACATTCCGTTCCCCGGTCTTCAGTTTACAACTGAGTGTGCTTTACGTTTACAAGACAAGCTATAGCTTGTGAATGAAGCAAATGTGGGAATAATCGGAAGCATGAGACATCCATTATTTATTATGTAATTGGAGAAAATTCTGGCGGGGAGAAATCCCTCGCTGAAAGCACAGATGATTCGTCCTTCGTTGTTCTTAAACAAAATTGAAGTGTCTTGGTTTCTTCGATAATTGTCCTGGTGGCAGGCCCTTCCCCTTCTAGGCTGCATCTCCAGACTTGCTATGTTGGGTGTCATACACATAATCATTATTCCCAGAAAGCATCAGAGTTTCCTGGTTTAAGGAAGACAAATAGTTCAAGTGTTGGGGGGGGGGGTGGGTGTTAAGTGATTTTTTTGAAAGCATACTCAAAGTCTTAAATTTAGAACAATGACATTGATTTTGTCTCCAAAATCAGTAATTTTGTTCCAAAAACAGCACCCAAAATAATGTAGAGACCTATCCATGCTTTAAAAGCACAGCAGTAATATTATTCTATACACTGCCCCTATTTTATTCAGTGTATATCTATAACACAATCTCTTCAAGCTATAAAAATAGTTCCGGTTCTATCCAGGAGCAGAAAGGCTTTATAATGATCTTATTTATTGTCTTTCATTAATGAAACCGTCTCCCCATGATACCTCCCTGGCGCCTTCCGGAACTCATGGAGATCCACCTTGTGAATGGATGTGGCTTTTATAAAGCGATCCTCCTGTATCAGGGGCCCCCGGGACAAGGCTTTGTGGAGGCTTCTGGAGGACTTCGTCCCTGCCGCCCTCCCTCCAACACCTTCAGGCTCGCTCTCTCACTGCTTTATTTTATTCCCAACACTTACTCTCTCATCTACATTACTCCTTGACTCCTCTACTGTCTTTCCCCCAGAACGAGAACACAAGCTCCAAGAAGACAAGGACGTTTTCTGTTTTATTTACTTCTGTGTCCCCAGCTTCTAGAACAGCCCCGGGCACACAGTAGGTGCTCAACCAATATGTGTGGAGCTGCTTAATCAACTAAGAACCAGTGACCAAAGGGACAGGTGAATTCATTAACAACATGAAAGAATTTTATTCTTTTACTACATGCAATGAACACATACATGGAACGATGGTGGTATAAGTGTATGCATTACTATTTCATGCTGTTATGAGTTCCTATACACCCAGGAGGAACCCTGAGGATCACCAACTGAGAACCACTGATATAAGGGGGCAAGAGCTACACTGAAATGCTGAAGACTTAATCCTATTACCTACTGTGTAACCCTGAGCAAACCCTCTTACAACTTCCTGAGTCTTGGTTTTCTTGTGTGGCCAGCGGGGTTAATAATGGCTGATCTACCTACCCAGCAGAGCTGAACAAAAGATGAAACCAGTGGATGCAAAGAAATTTTATAAGCTACAAACTACCATGCACATGTGGGCTAGACTTATGAAAGTCCATTATAGTGAGTCCTAAGTCTTCAGTCTATAATCCCCACAAGGCAGAGGACTGCACTAATGGTGCCTTCAATCAACTCGACCACCAAGATAGGTGTCTATCATCACTAACAATGCAGCAAAACACTTTCTCTCCCTGCCATCTGTTGACCTGTACAAGGAATCCCATGTAGATTTGCCCTGAATGTGACTCCCACAGTAGTTGTCTGTTGGACTCATGATATGTGGACACCATGACTCATAGAATGTACCTTTTTTTGTCTTTAGGCTTTGGCAGCACTGACCAGTCCTCAAAATCTTCTAACAGACTCTCTGCAATGGCAGCACTGTCTCACAGTAACACTGCTTTTTCTTTAGACCAGGTGATATTTTAAACATGTTGGAAACATTCGATCACTGACCTTCTTTTCCTGTTCAGTGTAAGAGACAAAGTCCTGGATGAACATGGTGATCCTAATGATTGGTCATTCTCCCTCTACTCTGACCAATAAGATGTGCTCTTTACGAGCAAGGTTCATAACGGCTAGCACATGTTGGGGAAACTGAGCCTCATTAAGCACCCTGGAACAGCTTATCTGGTTTTCCTCACGTAGATGCTTGACCATTGTCAACAATGGACTGCCAACCATTGAATAGCAGTCTTCTTTTTCTACTATATTGAACAATCTGTGCAATTATAGTGATGTTCCTTCCTTAAATACTTATTAGATTTGCCATTGAAGCCCTCTGATCCCAAGGATCTGTGTGTGTGCGCACAGAAGGGGAAGCAGTGTTAAATCCTGAATTTAATTATTTTAAGTTATAAGACTATTCTGATTCTCTTTCTTCTAAGTGTTGTTTTGGTATGCTATTTTATTCTAGGAATTTGTCCACTATTATTTTAATTCTTTAAAGTTTTTCAGAAAGTTAACCATGATGGGATCGGGAAAGAGATAAAACATGAGAGACTCTTAATCTCACAAAACAAACTGAGGGTTGCTGGGCAGAGCGGGGCTAGGGAGAGGGTGGTTGGGTTATGGGCATTGGGGAGGGTAAGTGCTATTGTGAGTGCTGTGAAGTGTGTAAGCCTGACGATTCACAGACCTGTACCCCTGGCGCTAATAATACATTATATGTTAACAAAAAATAAAAAATTATTTAAAAAAGAAGTTAACCATGGTATCTGTCTAACATAGAAATTGTAGTATTATTTCCTTTCTAATTTCTGGTATTGGTTCTTTGTGTATTCTTTTCTTCCCCGCCCCCCCCCACCCCCCCAATCTATCTTGCCAGAGGGATGCCTGGGTGGCTCAGTCTTAAGCGTCTGCTTTCAGTTCAGGTCATGATCCCTGGGTCCTGAGATGGAGCGGTTCCATGAGCTCCCTGCTCAGTGGGGAGCCTGCTTCTCCCTCTTCCGGTCCCCCTGCTTTTTTTCCCTCTCTCACTGTGTCTCTCTCTGTCAAATAAATACATAAAATCTTTATTAAAAAAAATCTGTCTTGCCAGAGATTTATCAATTTAATTAATCTTTTGAAAGAACTACCTTGTGGCTTTGTTCATTTTCTCTACTAAATGCTTGTTATATAGACATATGACTCATCCCTTTCTGTTCTTATCTTTAATATTTCCTTTCCCCTCCTGGCAAACCGTAGGCTGCATACTTTTAGCTCCACAAAGCCCAGCTTCTCTGCCTATTTTAGACATTCTTGCAGAAATCAGGAAGAAAAAAGCAACATAAGACCAGGGCTTCCCTCCTTGGACTTCCATCCTCCCCTGCACATTTCCCTAGTAGTTCTTTACTCTTTTTCTTTTATTGGCTTTTTGATACCTTCAGGAATATGTTTACAAACTGTTTCCACTAGAATTTCTGGCTGCCCTGAATTACCTAGTCTATTACAACATAGAATTCCTCTCCCAAACTTCACCTTCTTTGTTATAGTGGCAAAATAACATGTTGATAATAGAACCCAGTTCTGAAATAAGAATTCTACCCATTCTCCTGTTCCTCAACTGGAGGATGGGTGTGTACAATAATCGTAATATTTTGCTGTTGGGTAGAGATAGACCTTTCCACACTCTGCTTTTTGAGGATTTTCCGGGAGCTTTTCATCAGTGGCATCACAACAGTGGATGACTGGCCCAACCAAGGTTTCATTTTTTCCAGGTTACAGAGTTCTTTTTCAATCTTCTCTGGCTTTATTTTGCTTTCCCCACTTTGACCCTCGCTGGTCCTATTTCAGGACCTCTGATTATTTACAGATTTATTTCTATTTCATTCTGTTACTGCAACTACTCACAATTCACTCCAAGGACTAAGTCTTCATCAATTGATTTTCATGGAAGTTCATTCTTTCCATGCAGGCTGCAAGTAAAGAAAGGGCTTGTCCTTAGATCGAGGAATCCTGAGCCCGCATCTTTCACAATTAAGTAACAGGAAGGAAGGTCATCTGACTCATCCTTTTGGCTTAAAAAGCCGCTTCTGAGTTGGAACCCAAACTGAAAACGAATTTCCCCTAATGACCCAAAATAGGAGTACTGTGCAACAGCCCATCACCACCGCCCCCCATCTCCTCCACCCAGTTTCTTGGGATCTGGTCTCCTTCAACCAATTCATCTGCACTACGGGGCATTCTGCTGCTTTCCTTACAGCTGACGCCACTATTAGGTAACACCCTCTGGTATCTTTCTCAATTATATGATAAGAGCTCTTCATGAATATTCTGACAAGTTCATGAATAAATTTAAGAAGCACAAGTTCCAAGAATACCCACAAAATAATGAGAGATGCCACAAGCCACAAAATCATCCGTCTCATTCTTTCATAGCCATACCCTAAGCATATGTCTTTGGAGGAAGTAGAAGTTGTCAGGAAATTTCTAGAAGTTGGCATGCCTCCATTACTCCTTCAAGTCACTATGTTCATCTGTGTCAGCAGAGGACCCCTTGCCCTGCCACAGCCCACACTGGAATTCTTATAAAGCAGTGATATGCTGTATGTATTTGTGAACGTGTGCATGTGTACATCATAAAATGAAATGATTTTTAAAGGCCAAAGAGAAAAGTCACCCATAATTCCACCATCATAGAACAACCAACATTAACCCTTTAGTGTCTCTCTTTTCAATATTTTGTCTATTGTGTCCTTGCCAGTATTAGCGAATAACATAACATTTTTTATTTTTCTTGTGAATTTCATAGCCCAAAACTGGTTTTTCCTTTAATTTCCATTTCTTCCATGGCGAGTGAAACTATTTCTTATAAACAGGGCAGTAGTAGCATTTCTTTTGTTTATGTCCCATGGCCAGTCGTACTTTTTTTTTTTTTTTTTTTTGTACCTGCAGCACTGGTTTAGTAAGGATTTAGAAAACAATCTTTGGATAATACAGTATCTTATCTATTATAACTTGAAATAAAGACCCATACAATTTAATTTAATTTAACTTAATTTAATTTATTTTTTCGGTCAGCTCAGCTCTTCCACCTTTGGAGGGACAAGAATCCTTACCTCCTCTGTTCTTCTAGGGGTGGAAATCCCAAGGTTCTTGTCCTCGTGCACTTACAGGCATTCGATCCCTCCCCCCGCCCATGACCTCTTATTTAGTGCAAACAGAAGCACACATAAAATTTTGCGGGTTTTTTGCAGCTTTTAGACTAAGGTTCGGATTTCTTCTATTTTGCTTGTGCTTGTTCTTGTACTTAGGATTTGCTCACTCAGTAACATATTTCTGGTGCCCACATGTGCCAGGGACAGGTCCAAGGGCTGGGAATAAAGGGAAATCCATGCCCTGGTGGAATTTATAGTTTGGAGGGGGACAGAAAAAACTGATAAGATAAACAAAAGGATGTGTAATGTAACATAGTGTCTGATAAGCTCTGAGCAAATTAAGGCAAGATGGGGTAATGATTGACCTGGAAAACAGGTAAGAATGACACTGAGCAGCATCATACATTCCATCTTGCCTCATGTTATGATCAACAGAGGCATCTCAACTGACGCTCTTCACACACACATACACGCACAATGATAATCTCCGAAAACAGTGACAAGGTCAGTCTCACCTTTGCCTACCCAAGAGGCCTAACAGGGCACTTCTGCATGATGGACACACAATTTTATTAAAACAAGGAAAATATTTTCAGGGAGTCTTCATTAATTTAATGTGACCCAAGAGCAATTTCTGGAAGTTTCTCGAATGTTCTGGCAGTGTCCCCTGCCCTTGTGCAGCCTCCGTCTTCCCGGTCAGTAGCTTCTGGGGCTTTCACACGGGCAGTTCTTGCTTATGGAAGAGTTGCTGGATGCTGTTCTGTAAGATGACATCCGAGGCCTTGGAGCACCCCATTTGCTTTGTTGGGTTTCAGATCTTCAAGTAAACATGGTTCCATCCACAGTGCCAAAGAACATGAACTCTGTGTCTCATCCGAAGGCAATCTTATACTCCCACACAGTTCCACACCTGCTTGTGACTCCAATAACTCATCATTAAACACCGTTCTCCATGGGAGGCCCTGGAGGCTTGGCAGGGAGGGCGTGTCCCTCCCAAGAAAGGGGGGCCCCTTTCAAAATCCATGATAAAGTGCCATGATAAAGTTTCCCCAGTGTTGGGGAAATAAAAATAAGGGCACTTTTTCAATGCTACAAAAGAAGATCAAACTTTTATGTGTATTTCTGTTTACACGAAATAAGAAACAACCCCCCCCTTTTTTTTTTTTTTGATAAAGGTGTCTTGGGCTGGACAGGGAAGAGAAAGAATTAGAAGGATGAACTTCTCTCATGCTGCACTTGACTGAGCCAGTGAGACTCCTCAGCCAGCCATAAGAGAGAAACTATAATCTGAAAGATCTGGTCCTATCAGATCAAAGCCATGAACGTGAGACAGCATTATGGAAACACATTTTAAGATAAATCCCTGCTAATGTGGTTTCTGATGAAAGGAGGGTATGGTTCTAGCAACATGCTGCTTTAATAAGCTCATACAACCTATAAAATGGAGGACTGAGATGAACATTGTGTCCTCAACCTGCAGAAATGATAATTGAGATGTGTTTGGTGTTTTATCACTAAACAGTATACTCACACACCTTTTATTCAGATGATTCTCAAATACCTTTGAGAGCCTGGAATCATTATTTTGTACACAGGAACTCTGGACGTTAGCTGTCTACCTGTTCTGAGCTGAATTGTATCCCTTCAAATTCATACATTGAAGTTCAAACCCCCAGTACCTCAAAATGCGACTTTATTCGAAGACAGGGTCTATAAAGATGTGAATAATTTAAAACAAGTCTATTGGGTGGGTCCTAACCCAATATGACTGTGCCTTTATAAGAAGAGAGTAGGACACAGAAAGGCACAGAGAGAGGACCATGGGAGGATATCCAAAGAAGACAACCATCCACAGCCACGGATGGGGACCTCAGAAGACATGGAACCACCATATACCTTGATCAGGGACTTTCAGCCTCTATGACTCAGAAAAGAAATGTCCATTGGTCAAGCCTCCCAGTCAGTGGTAATTTGTTATGGCGGCAAAGCAAAGATCAACACAAGGTCTTCCTGGGCTGGAGTGGGTTTCTACTGTTCTGGTAGAGATACTGTAAATTCTGCACAGCTGGCATAAGCTGAGATGGCTTCAGTGGATGGCAAGGAGATCCCAGCTCCTTTTCTTGCCTCTCACCAGCCTTCACTTCCCCTCCCATTTCCATCCTCTTTCCTTTCTCCTCTCCCTCTTCCACTGCAGGCTCCATGTGTGTCAATCCTCTGCAGAATGCACATATTTTATTTTTGCAAAACCCCTTATCACTGGTTTTATTTATTTCACTATGTTTCTGACTCATTTCCTTCAAGACAATTTTTACATTCAGGCCTTGTTGCAAGATGAATATTTAACTTGTTACTTGTCATTGCTGCCCAGACTTCTGAAAATGTCTTATTCTGCCCTTGCACTTGACTGATAGTTTCTGTGGGTATAAAATTCCAGGGAGAAAATCATCTTCCTCCAGAACATTCCATTATCTTCTAGTTTCCAAATTTCCTGCTGGGAAAGCCAAAGGCATTTGAATTCTGATACTTTAGATGCTGCCTTCCCCACTCCCCTCCTGGAATCTCCTAGAATCTTTTTTTTTTTTCACTTGTTTTTTTGAAATTTCACAATAATATGCTTTAGCGTAAGTCTATTTTTATCCATTATACTTGACCTTTCCAGCCTGCAAGCTGGCGTCCTTCGTTTCTTAAAAGTTTCTTGAATTGTATTTTAAAGACACCATCTTGTGTGTTGTCTCTTTCCAGAATGCTTACCATCTGGGCACTGCACCTACTGGACTGAGCCTCTAATTTCTTCTGTTTTCTCCCATTCTTCTCTCTTTGTCATTTTCTGATAGTTTTTTTCCACTTCCAATAGTTTTTTAACCACACCTTCCAATCTTTCTACTTATTCTTTCACTTCTGCTATCATGTTGTTACTTCCTCAAAGCTTGTTGGCTTGTCATTCACCAAATGTTGCCTTTTTATAGCACACCATTCTCGACATTCACAGAAGAATAATCTTTGCTCTCTGAAGAGTTTAAGAGTGGGCATCATCTCTGCTTCCTCCAGATTCAAAAACTTTTTTCATTGAATTATAATTCACATGCCACAAAATTCACCTTTTAAAGTGTTGGTACAATATTACCCCCAAATCCTGGATGAGGAACCAAAACTCAAGGCTATATTCTAGTGATGTGGAGATGAGATTTGTGCCTTGACATCCAACTGCGGATGCCCCACTTCTAATGCTGAGCAAAACCCAATAGTCATTGCCCATTACACGTGGCAAGGCCCCACCCCAAGGATGCCACAGACAGGTCCACCCATGAGGACCAGGTGGAGGAAGGAGAGGGGCCCACATACAGCACTTCCCCCTGAAAAGAGACAGTAGGGTGGGCCAGCACTCCACCAGTGGATTAAATAGGACAGAGCTTCCTCCTCCCACACTGGCCATAAGAGAGAGCCATGGCTACTGAACCTTGGGGACACTGTTTGGAAGATTTGGAAGAATTTTGTTGTACCTGATTCTCAGCCCCCCTCAGCTGAAATGCCTTCTCTGGAACAATTCAGAGCCAAATTGTTTCCAGAGATAATTTGTGGAGATTGCAGGTCGTACCTTTAATAGCCTTTATTAATCCAGGAATCATAGAAGGTTTGCTCCAAAAGAAACCTTCAACACCTTCTAGATCAATGTCCTCATGTTTTTCTTGGAGAAACTCCAGGAGGCCAAGTGTAAACCTAAGGCTCACAGCTGGTGAGGGTGCATTTGGCCCTGCTTGTGGAGTACAGGAGGAAGGTGGTCCGGACACCTGAAGGGGGTGCCAGGGAAGAGTACATGAATGTCAGCACTCGGGGCTCACGGGCAACCCGACAAGAAACTCAGATCCCTGCCAACCTCCACATGTCGGTCAGCCGGGAAGAGGCAGTGGGGACAGCCATCAAGGGCCGCAGAGCCTGCAGGGGATAATGCCGTGGGCTCTGCCTCCCACCCCCACCAGGTGACATGTTGAAGTCCTCACTCCCAGTGTCCCAGACTTTGACCTTACTGGGATTTTTTTGCAGTTACAATTAGTTAAATCAAGAAGAGATCGGGCTGGGTTACGTGGGCCCTTCATCCAAGGTGCCTGGTTTCCCTCCCAGGAGAGGAAAGGAGTCTGGGAGTCAGAGATGCAGGGAGGGGCCAGGTGCAGACGGGGGCAGATGCTCAGGTGATGCCGCCACAAGCCAAGGGACACCTAGGGCTGCCGGAAACCACAGCAGCTGGGAGAGGCAAGGGAGGGTCCTGTCCTACAGATGTCAGAGGGAGCAGAGCCCTGCCGACATCCCGATTTCAGGCCTCTGGCTTCCAGAACTGATGCTCGAGCCGCTCAGTCTATAGCACACTGTGACAGCAGCCCCAGGACCCACATACAACAAAGCAAGCCTTGGGTTCAGCTGCTGCTCTGCCTCCCACCATCTCTCCCCATCTTCTATCCTTATCACATTCACCTTCTTACAAGTACCTAGTTTCAGGCCCCGTCTGTGGTGAGTGTTGGTCTGTTCTCTCCATCAGCACTCACATCCCCAACTTTCTAGAGCCCTTCCTCCCCAAGGACTCTGGCCATCCACCTGTTCTCTGCAGCTCAGGAGCCTGCGGGATTCGGGGCAAAGGTGGGGGGCTGGGGGAGGCCTTGCTCCCCCCAACACCCTTGCCGCCACACAGAAGGAATGTGGGAAGCACCTAGAAAATGCTTTCCTGGGGGGACATGCAGTTGCACACCCCACACTGAGATGTGGGCTGGCACCCTGACGTCTGGCCCCAGGCAAGTGAGGCATGGCACCCCAACTCAAACCGAAACTGAAAGACAGAGTCACAAGTGGGAGGGAAAAGGTCTAGTGAGAAGGAGAAAGAAAGGGAAATTTAGTTTCACTTACTTAAGTTCTAAAGTGTTTGCTGATTCAAATAACGACAGCTATGCGACAGTGTATAGTCAGAACAGATGGGCCTCGGCCTCCAGCCCACCCCCAAAACCTACCCCCTGTACTGACTCCCCAGAAGCAATTGTGTGCTTAATGCACTTAGCCAAACATGGTCCATGGCCACATAAACATGCTCTAACATCGTTTCGTTTTGTGTTATCTTAAAAACATCCTGTTGGACGACACGCTCACTCATGGTCCTCCTTCTATATCAGCGCATGGGATTTATCTCAGCAAGTAACTGAAACAGGCGTTGAGACGCTCTGTAGGGCATAAGGGTGATTACAAATTTTCAATGCCCCCCGAGGAAACTACCGTATGTTTCTGTGGCTGCAGTTTACAGCACGTTAATTTGGCACACCACCAAGCCTGGAGAACAATGGCCTTTAAAGAGGGCAAGAGGACAAGTGGGAAAAAACAAGCAGCTAGTTTTAAAGATAAGGTTTGTCAAGGTCGATGTGCGTGGCTTCTGTTCCATGGCTGGGAGAGAGTGGTCGCTCATAAAGTCCCCAAAAGAGCCAATAGTTATGAATGATTAGAATTTCTGTCAATGTAGAAAGGAGTTGAGAAGCCAGTGTAGATTATATAGTTCTACCATGGGTCAAAAAGAAAAAAGACCTAATGTAGACAGGGCAATGATGACTAGTGCACAATTTAATCCCAAAATCTTAAAAATTTTGGAGGCAAATTGTAAAGGGGAAAAAAAAAGGCAAAAAATGGGATTAAGAAAATAAGAGACTATCTCAAGATTCAGCAATTTTTTGCTGAAAAAAACAAAAATTTTTTCAAGATATTTTAGACATTCGGAAAGGCAGAATTAATTCTCTGTGTCCTGATTAATCATGTTATAGCAGATACTCTGGACGAGGGCAGGTTTGTCCCCGCCCCCAGGGGACACGTGGCAATGTCTGACATCGTTAGTTGTCCTAACTGGGAGGTGGGGTGCGACTAGCATTCGCGGGTGGAAGCCGGGGCCCTGCTGAATGCCCTGCAGTGCACAGGTTTCCCCCTCACCACAAGAAACCGAACCACCTGAAATGTCAGCGCCATCAAAGCTCAGAAACATGGCGCCATAGCCTTCCTGAAGGGATCGCTTTGTTTTTTTGTTTTTTAAAGGATATGAAACCCTATTTAATCAACCCCCAAAACACATCAGAGACACAGAGACCTATCGTTTTCTTGCAACTAAGCCAGTTGAATGTGAATTGAATGTAAAAATTAAACTCCATTATCCTACTCCCTCCCCAAATAAAGAGTGAAATTTTTGAATAAGATGGACGCCACCTGTAAAACTATGAAGTCAGGATAAACAGCAGTACCGAAAACACGGAACCAAATTTCTAGATGGGCGAGATATGACTTCAGACCCTGGTGGGTAGGATGGCTTCTCCCATAACTAATCCAGATGCCATGAGGTACCTCACAATGCACCTACTCATAGCTTGAAAATGACCCGCAGAGCCTGGAGAACAAGGTTAAACACTGTTTCCATCATAAAGGCGAAGAGTAGAAACTTACCCCCTAATATGGTTCATTGCTTGCTAGACACGCACACACACTTATTCTTGATTTTCGTGACTAAAATCCCACTCAGGCCGAAGACGACCTCATGGCCAGAAAAATCTTTCCTTTTTTTCACTGGGTACCAGCCAGCACCTGCTAGACGCTCGTACCTGCTTGAGCTAAGCCTGTCGCCTTCCCAGACCGTCACACCCAGGCACTGGCTGTGAATTTTGAACTCCTGAGGTCAGCCTGGGCGCAGGTGGAGGTGAGCGATCTCATTGCCTCATACTTGCTTTGAAAGTTGCCATTGTCTCCACAAGGGGGAAGCTCTTTGAGCCCACCAGGGAGTGACAGAAACAGAAAGCAAACAACGTGGGGAACATCTCCAAGGGCAGCAGCATCGTGTACATAAGCTGTTTATTTAAAGGAAGGTGGTAATAGGCTGTGAGCAAGCTGGGAGACTTTTATCAATAGGTTCATGGTGGCCTTAGAAAAAAAACTCTGTGAGTAACCACAGCACCATAGATGGGGAAGGATTAGTCCCATGAGGCCTCTGCCCCAATGAGGCTGCCGCCTGCCATTGCGAACTTCACAGCCCCGCCCAAGGGTCTGGAGAGGCTGACTCCAGCCCCAACCTGGCTTGCCTTGTTTTGCCCTGGGAGGGGGCTTTGCTGTAGCCCTCGCCCAAGACAGGATGGACTTGCAGCAGCTTGGAGGAAGGCTTTAGAGGAAAATGAAAAGCCCTAGCCATTCCTGGAGGTATAATCAGGGGTTCTCTGCAAAGAAGCTCTGCTCTCTGTTTTCATTAGAAACGAGAAAACTGCTGATCCATATTTATTTTTTGCGCTATCATAAACTAAATAATCAGCTCCTATTAATGACCCTAATTATTCAGCTCCTATTTTTAAATGCTGGTCTTTCAGCATACTCTACACGGGTGGTTTTAATTAAGCCTAATTGCAGATACGTCACGTCCAAATATACACCCCACACCAGTGATTAACAGGGCTTGGAATTTAGTTCATTAAATACGGGTTGGCAGTGGGATGATGGTGTGTCTCAAACCTAAGTGTATCATATAAATTACCTTTCTGATAGCTATGAGGGTGGGGATGGTTGTTTATTAAAGGAGAGTCGTGTAGGGCACACTCCAGCACATCCTCCAAAGTTCAATTCTCAGAGCAGTTGTTAACTTTAGGGAAGGCTGGTTTCCCCGAAGTTTCAGGTGGGAATGTACTAACTTTTATTTTCTTTTGGATTTGGATGCCCAGATGTCTTCCCAACAGTGCCTTCTAACCTGGGAACATGATGTTATCATTAAAGAAGCACTAATTCTAAGTCAAAGAAAAAAATTCATGTTCTGTTCAAAGTCCAATCACTCCCCTTCAGTTAGTCCCTAGAAATCAACTTTTTTTTTTAATTTTTTAAAAGACTTTACTTATTTATTTGACAGAGATCACAAGTAGGCAGACAGGCAGGCTCCCCGCTGAGCAGAGAGCCCCATGTGGGGCTCGATCCCAGGACCCTGAGATTATGACCTGAGCTGAAGGCAGAGTCTTAACCCACTGAGGCACCCAGGCGCCCCAGAAATCAACTTTTTAACGCTAACAACACAGGCTCACATATTTTATTCACGTATATCTTGCCTGATTCTCCGACACCTCCTCCTTCTTGTTATTTTTCACATATTAGAGTTGAGAAAACTGAAGCTCAGAAAGGTGGCCTGGTCAGCAAGAGATGTCTGTCCTAAGGCTGGCCTTAAGGGTCATATGCCTGAGCCCTCACCCGCAAGGGTCCAGCTTGTCCTGGACCTGTGGTCATCACATGGGTGACGTCACATAGCATTATTCCCTGTGGGCGGGGCAACCAGCCCAGCAGCCAATCAGGGGGCTCCCCCAAGTGCCCGAGACTCAGCTCCCTTCCCCGCTGCCTCGTCCACCTGCGCGTTCCGGTCCCCGGAGGACACTCAACACCCACGGAGGGTGCGATGTCTTGCTGGAGTCTTTACAGAGCACAGTAAGAGCCGCCAAGAACCGGCCTCGGTGTGGGGCTGCCCGCTGCCTGATCCGTCGGCTGACCACGAGTTGCCTGATACTGTCAGCAGGTGACTCCGAGGACGGTCAGAGCTGCGGGTTCCTGCGGGGCCTCGGTCAGAGGAGGTGGCGGCTCCCTCAGACCCGATGGCAAAGCGTCTATGACCGACGGAGACTGCGCTGCCAAGCAGGGTTGTATCGCTCTGGGGACGTCCTCCCTTGTGGGACTGCGTTTCTATGGCTCTCGGGCACTCATTAGAGTGCTCCGCGACAGTGGCCGAGAGTTTGAATGGGTTACAGTGGAAGCGCGGAGACCTCAAGTGATGGCTCATTTCAGGTGTGGCCAAAACCAGCTCCCCCACATCGGCCTGACCTTTCAGTGGAGTGGAGGCTGGTTCCCTTTAGTCATGGTCAGAGGTTTGGATGGTTGGAACATCAAGGCCTGGTGCCTGTCCGTGGGTGGATTTGACCTTTAGACCTCTGGCCACTCGGGACACTTGCCTCAGACAAAGTGTGTAGAGAGGCGAAGGCCACAGGCTTTGGAATCAGGCACAGGTGGCTGGAGCTCAGCTCCATGGCCCACAGTGTGACTTCAGGTACTGCTACCTCAACTCTCTGATTTCCCCCTCTAAAAACTGGTGTGTATCTTTAAGTATATATCTCTCACAGTTAAATTAAATTAATTTAATTTAGTTATTAATGGAGATAGAGTGCCTTGCTCGTAATGAATACCTACACATGTACAAAAGGGGTCTTTTTTAATCAGAATATTCCTCCTGGACTTAGAATTGTGAAAATATTGTACAACTATGCCAAAGTAACCATAATTCTTAAATATTCTCTAATGAACTGACTGTTTAGAGAAATCGCTGATACTCAAACCCCTCCAGGTCCACCTAGTCTCTTGGGTCAGTGTCTGCCCCAGTCTTTTTTTTTTTTTTTTACAAATATTGAAACCATCTGAGAACGCTGTGCAAAGACAGTGTGAACTGAGGACAGAGCGAAGCTTTAAACCTTGCCTGGGATACAAGGTTTCCTGAAGTGAAACAGCGTGACTGAGAAGATCCTGGAACTGTTCAGCATGCCGTGGAGGCTGGTGTGGCAAGGAGAACCTACAACTTGTTGTAAAAACCACCGTGCTTATCCTCCTCATTTTAAATTTCATCTTCAAGATGACGCTGCTGTTGCCGCATCTTCTCTCAGTCTACAAAACTGTGTTCGCCATCTTACTTAGGTTCACTCTCCTTTATTCAGTAGAAATTATCATCCAAGAAAAGAGGTCCCTGTGTATATAGACTTACATATGTCATTTTCCAGAATGGCTTCACACATTATATCCATCCCTGTGAAGTCTCTTGAGGCACAAATGCAAGACAAACCCACGGAACAAGACGCAACGTCTTGTGTGCCACTGTTGGTTGGGATGCACATGAGGGATGAGAAGACAAGGCAAGAAGAAGTAAACAGAGAAAAATAGATCGAGATCCTGTTAGAGGCCCTGCTTCCCTGAAAGGGAGCAGAGACCACCTGGGGCCCCTGAAAGCAGGAAGTCCTCCCACCTGAAGCCAGCAGAGCCCTGCAGTGAATGGACCTGAGCCCTTCAGAGCTTGGGACCAGAGTCTGCTGTGTGCAAGAAATCACATTGCCTGAGCATGACTTTCAAGGGCAGGTGGCCTCACCCCGGGTCTCTCTGGCAATTCTCCATCGGGGTCTGATTCCTTAGCATTGCCGCACACGGTAACACCCCCCTCCTCCTCTTACCCACAGACTTCCCATTGGCCCATGCTCTGTGCTCCATACCAAAGGAGTAGTTCATTAGACATCACTGGGGGTACAGTTTACAGACTCCATCCTCTTCTCTGTGAATGCATAATCCCATTCTAAGCAAGTTGGCTCCCCCCAGATGTACAGGCTCCCAACCCTCATAGTGCAAAATGATTCGTTAGCTCATCCATCACAACAGCAGCTGAAGTCACGTGTTTTGAAAAGCTTAGAGAATGTATATTGTGGACGCAGAAATAGGAGGTTTACAAATTTCTAGCATTTGACTTCATTGGGGAAGGAGCAAGGCAGAAATGAATTCCACATTTTCCTAAGTCAATTGTATTAAAAACCCACATCATGCAACATCTGTGTGAATCAGTCTCCAAGGACTCAATGTAAATGGTTGTTGATATAAATAGACATGCATTTAAGTAAAGACAGATGTTCCAAACCAAAATGTTGGGAAAACACATGAAACAGTTAAGTTCAAAGACATCTTGGCTTTTATTTCTTTCTGAATAGGTGAATCCTTGCTGGGCTATGACAGCAAGGCATGGAAGAGAGAACATTCTGTTTCCCAATAGAAAGGCATGTTGTGCCATAGGAAGCAGGTGTGTGAACAGCACACCCTGGAGAAGAGCGTCCACTTGCCTGTGTTGTGATATGTTCTCTTACTCATACATTCTCATGGTGTTCATTGATTTATTTGAAGAACATTCCAGAAGACTCCTGTACTCAGACCGCCTCAGAATATTATTTCAGGGAGGACTAAGTGGGAGGCGTTGGGAAATTAGTCACTGGAATTTGGGGGTGGGCCAAGCTGACATCAGTAGGAGAAGAAGCTAGGAGCCGGCAGTGTTCTGGAACAAGAAGGGACCCTGGGACCAAGGTCTCCAGCGGGTCCATCAAAAACACTGCTTGATCAGTGGGAACGGGCTTGCCTCTCATTTTCTCAGTACGAGGACCCGAGATCAGAAAGATAAATGAATCTGCATTTCAGTTGGGGGAACATGATCAGTGAGATTACCAAGAAAACCAGAGCCAGGCAGAAAGGTCATTTATAAATAGCAATTCACATTTTTTGCATGTCAGGCTCTGTGCTAGGAAGCATTTTCACATACATTCCCTCACTGAATGTGAGGGATGAAGTAAAGAATTTAAAATTCCAAAGGAATTAGTGACAGGGAAGTACGTATTTTGATCATACTACCCTTTATATGGTAAAAAAAAAAAAAAAAAAAAAAAAAAAAAAAAAAAAATTCTACTGGACCCTGCCAGAGCAGGTCCTCCTCCCTTCCAGGGGGACAGAGCAAAGACATTTGCCTTCAGATTGAACTTTCTCTGGAAGGAAGCTGTAGCTGCTTTGGAAGGCACTGAAGGCTGATTCAGAGGTGCCAATGCTGGGAAATGAAGCAGGTTGGAATGCCAACCCAAGGGTCATCTTGGGTGAATCCCTTGCTGTCCCAGCAAGGGCAGCCCAGGCTCCACAACAGGCACAGGGAAGAGAGCTGGTGTTCCAGCTGTGAGGACATGGCCTCCTAGCTGACCACACATAAGAGCGGCTGGCTAAGGGTGAAGGTAGAAAGGCCCTGCTTTTGTTTCATTTGTCATGAAGGCAAACAATCTGGAAACTGGTTCTTTCTCAAACTGTCACAAAACAAAGTCAAAACGAAGCCCCAGTGGCAAACCATGTTTAGGATGATCTTCCTCCTAAACCCAAACATTATTACGGATGAGAAATTACTGCTCGATAGTGCAAGCGGGCTGGGCAAGCTGTCTGGAGTTGCAACAGCAGTCCCTGAGTCTGTCCATGTAATACCATCAGTCAGTACTCTGGAGGTTTGGTCTCTAAGTGCCAGACCTCTGTGAGTATTAGGATAAAGTGTATTAAACATTCAGATGAGGCTACAGGTGATATTCCCTATGTGCAGACATACTATAGGAGAGATGGTCAAGGCAAAATGTCCACAGTCCCCTGTCTTCTTGCTAGGTACACAAGAGGATGCATTTTCCAGCCTCTCTGGCAGTTAGACTGACCATCTCACAGGATGCTGGTCAATGGAAAAATGGGCAGGAGGAATGGGGGCTACCAGGACCCTCAGCCCTAACACTCCTTGCATGAATTTGGATGCACTCTCCTTTGTCGTGACACTGGAGGTCACATGTGAAGATGGTGTCTTCACTAGATGTGAGGAGATCGGACGTCTGAGTTACACCACTCAGAGGAGAGCCCGAAAGAGCAGGGCAGTTTCCCTCAGACTGTGGATGAGGGAAAACAGATCTTTATTCTGTTGAGACACCAAGATTTGGAGATTGTCACAGCATCAAGTTTTTTATACTGACTCCTGCATCTAGTTTCTGGGAAGTAGAGCTAGATACTTCCAAGAAAGATGACTTTGAGTAGCTTATTTTTCAGTATTTTCCTGATTAGCTGTACAGTTCAAAGCTGGTCCCAAAAGACCACAGCTGGAGAGAGAAAGAAGAAGAGAATGAAAGGAGGCCCATGATACTCCTTCTGGACCAGATTCACACTAGCTTCCCATAGCAGAAGGAAACCAAAAGTGTTGTTGAGTTCATTCCCTGATTCTAAACTTGGCTTCCCCCAGCTGATCCTGGAAGGGTGGTCTTTTCTCTGTTCCTAAAGGCAGTCAGACAGAGATCTGTAGCCCAACTCAGCATCCAGGGCTTTGTTGAGTACTGATCCAACAAGCCCAGTGGCATGCTGCTTCTCATTCCCACTTATTCCTTGTAATGACGGAGCAGTGTTGCTCTCTGTTTCCACGCTGTATGTCTTTGTTGCTTTGGCTACAGACATGATATGAATTCCTCATCACTCTTTCTTCTCTGGGAAAACTAATTCATTGCTCTTAAATTTTTTTAATCCAACCAGCAATGGCTGAGGCTCAGTCTCTACTCTCAAAGAGATAAGACAGAGACATAGGGTGCCTGGGTGGCTCAGTTGGTTGGGCGACTGCTTTTGGCTCAGGTCATGATCCCAAACTCCTGGGATCAAGTCCCGCATTGGGCTCCCAGCTCCATGGGGAGTCTGCTTCTCCCTTTGATCTTCTACCCTCTCATGCTCTCTCTCACTCTCTCAAATAATCTTAAAAAAAAAAAAAATAGAGACATAAAAAATAGCTACCAGGATCCTGTCCACGTTATAATGGGTGTGAGAAGCCTGAAGAAGAGGAAGAGGTGAGCTGCCAGCTTCAAGGCAGGCTTCCCAAAGAAGATGGGTTTCAAGAGACACCAAAAATTCTGAGAGTTTGGAAGAGTCAGGATAAGGGTTGGAATGTTCGAGAAATCTGGAAGCCAGGATGAAGATAGGGCAGGATGGTGAGAAAACCAGCATGGCCGGAATGGAAACTTCCAATGAGGATAGAAAAGAAGAGGAATCGATGGAATAAGAGTAAGGAGGTGTGATGGGTGGAGTGATCCAAGGGTGTCTGAGGCCGAATCCCCGAAACCTGTGAATGTTGCCTTACATGGCAAAAGGGTCTTTGCAAACATGATTAAGTTAATGACCTTGAGATGGGGAGAGTATCCTGGATTATCCAGATAGAAGCTAAATGTAATCACAAGGGTCTTTATAAGAGGGAACCAAGAGTGTCTGAGTCAGACAATGAAAGCAGAGGTCAGAGAGAGAGAGAGATCAAGATGGTATGCTATGTCATTGAAGAGGGAGGAGGGGGACTAGCCAAGGAATGCAGGTGGCCTGCAGAAGCTGGAGAAGGCAAAAGAACAGATTCCCCACCACAGCCTCCAGAAGGAATGCAGCCCTGTGGATACCTGGATTTGGGGACTTCTGACCTCCAGAACTGTAAGGTAATAAATTTATGTTGATTTAAGCTATTAAGTTTGTGGTAATTGGTTACAGCAGCCACTGGAAACTAATGCAGAGGACTTCATCTTGGAGGCTGGTGAAACTAGAGTCTACAACAGTCAAACTTAGACTGAGAAGGCTTTTGAGCAGAGATGTGAAGGTACTCATCCCACATGTATGCGTCGCATGAGCTCTGTGTGAGCACCACAAAAACAAGTCCTTGCCTGTCCTGGTCCCCAAGTGCCTTAGCATACAGAACATTGCCTGCCACACAGATGGAACCCAGTCAAGAATTTTCTGGATGAATGAGCACATGGGTAGTAAGTGCTGCGGTCTCTCAAGTGGAAGTCCTCACTCCCTCTCCCCTGAACTATTTCAGTATTCATCACGTAGGCCTCTTGATCTTTGATCCCGTCTCCATTCCAATCTACCATCAAGTTCATTGCCCAAAACAAACTCTGGTTATGTAATTTTATCCAAATAAAATTTAAAGTCTTTCAAATATTGTTTAAAGCCTACCTACACCTACGTAGTCTCCTGTCTACACTGACATGATTTCAGCATTCAGCTGGGCTCCCTAACACAACTTTCCCATCCCATTGCACTCAGGACTTTTCTGTTCTAAGAAGCCCTGGCAAGGGAAAGTGCAAGTTACTAACTTTCTCTTTAGTTTAAGGAATCTCCCAAAAAAATCCACCTAAATGAGCATCAAACCATTCAACTCTTCAGGTGATAGTCTCAAGGCTTGTTTATTCTCCAAGACTCTCTTGAGAATCTTGCCTCAAAACTCTCACCTTACTGTCCACACCAATCCTAAACACTGATATCCTGATACTTCCCCAAACACAATTAAGTTTCCTCCCACTTTGAAAGACCCACTAAACTTCTGGAACCTTATAAATGTCCTAGCTTTGCCTTGGGCATGAAAACACTGCTTGGACTCTGTCAAGATTGTGGTCTCCCTTACTGTGGTGAACAGTGAACTCAGCTTTGCCTTACCAGCAGGTCGTAACCATTTGGGGTAAGTCAGCATTGGACATCCAACTAAACGTGCCACTTCCTGCTTCCCTCTTATAGAAGGCAGAATAGTGACCACCCAAAAATATCCACAGCCTCATGCCAGGTGCCTGTGAACATATGTCACATTATAGGGCAAAGAGGAATTAGAGTAGCAGGTCTGAGGTTGCTAATCAGTTCATTTTGAAATGGGATATCCTGAAAAGAAAGAAAGAAAGAAAGAAAGAAAGAAAGAAAGAAAGAAAGAAAGAAAGAAAGAAAGAAAGAAAAGAAAGGAAAGAAAGAAAGAAAAGGAAAGAAAGAAAGAAAAGGAAGGAAAGAAATGGGATATCCTGAATTATTCAGGTGGGACCAGTGTAAACCTAAGAGTTCTTAAATGCAGAAGAGAGAATTGGAACAGTCCGGGTTAAATTGATGCAATGTGGGAAAGAATCAACCCACTGTTGCTCGCTTTGGAGATGGAGCAAGGGGTCATGAGCCCAGGAATGCAGGTGGCTTCTGGAAGCTGGGAGTGGTGAAATGGAGTCTGCCCTAGAGCTCTCAGAACAGAACAGAACAGAACAGACAGAACAGAAAGCCCTGCCAACATCTGAATTCAGCCAGGTGACACCCATGTCAGACTTCTGACCTCCAGGACTCTAAAAAATAAATACATGTCATTTAAACCCACTGGGCTTTAGTATGTTGTTATACCAGCAACAGGGAACTAATACACTCCACCTGCTCACACTCTTTTCCTACCCCTGAACTCCTGGTCTGATCTTCCTTCTCTACTGTGGAAATCCTGTCTGTCCTTTCAAATGAATGAGAAAGGCGGCCGCCTCCAAGGTAGCCTTCCCTGAACACTCATTTTCTGAATTCTCATTTGTCTATTTTGTGCTCTTTCATTTCATAGTAAGTACTATACTTTTTGGACATGCTAGCAAGCGTAGGATGTATTCAGGTGTGTCCTGAATGGAAGACCATGCAGGTGGATAGGGGCCAGATCCTGAAGGGTTTTCAACCTCAGAACAATAGCCAAAGTCTGGTAGCTAACAGTGGGTGGGCACTGAGGACCAGTGGGGCAAGGATGTGTCATCAGGGCCTTTTAGATACTCAGGTAAAAATGGTGGCCAAGCGTAGGCCAGGTGAGAGAACCCATCCTGGGGGCACAGGCCTGAGCAAAATGAGCAGCCTCATGGACTGCCCGCAAGACTTTTATGGTTGGATTGGGAGAATTACCACCTTTTAGTGGTAATTAACTTAGTGGGAAGAAAAATGACTAACAGTCCAAACACAGACACACATACAAGAAGCCACAGTTGCCTTCGCAGCCACAAGCACGGTGGCCGTGGCAACAAACAAACTTACATGGAGAAGTCAGAGGAGCGGGCACCAGCACACAGAAATGTAAATTTATTGAGATGCCTTTCCCACCTCTACACAACATTTTGCAGTTTCAGGAGTCCCACAGACTTGAAGATTTAATCTGTAGGCTTAGGTCCCAAGTTTATTCATTTTGCTGTTCTTTCTCTTGTATATTAAGATGCATACTTAGTTCATTCATTCCCCCCCCAATAGAAGTACTTAAAGCTATAAATATACTTCTAAATTCCACTTTATCTGCATCTCCTAAGTTTTAATAAACTTTCAGTATTTAGTATTTTCCTAATCATTCCGTTATAAATATTTTCTGATTCCATTATGATTTCTTCCCTGAACTTTTGATTTGGTTATCTGTTGCTGCATGGAAACAATAATTTAGCAGCTTTAAACAATATCTTACTTTATCTCGTGATTTTATGGGCCATGAATTTGGGCAGCATCCAGCTGAATGATTCTTTTGCTCTCCTAAGTTCTGGCCTAGGTGACTGGTGATATTCAGCTATTCAGATGGTAACCAGCTGGTCTGGAGGACCTTGGTGAGGCTATCTAGCGGGTAAGGTGTTTAGCACTGTGGCAAGGATAGCTTGGAGGTCGGGGCAAGGAAGACAGTTGGCCGGAATATCTACATACGGCATCTGCTGCACAATGATCTCAGGATGGTTGGTCTAACTCAAGAGGGCTCAGGGTTCCTGGAGAGTGTTCCGAGGGGAAAGAAGTTGTCAGTCTAAGGTCTGTGCCTAGAGACTGGAACAGCATCAGTTCTGCCATATTCTGTCACTGAAGGAGCCACAGAGACCCCTAGGTTCATTGGAAGTGACAAAGAATTTCTGGTCATCTGTTTTGAGCTGAATTGTGTTCCCTAAAAACCTATATGTCAAAACCCTATGTCCAATATCTCGGAATGTCAATGTATTCACAGACAGGTCTTTGAAGAAGTGATTAGGTTAAAAATGGGGTCATAAGGTGGTCCCTAATCTAATTTGACTGGCAAATAGGAGGTTAGGATATGGAGACACAGATGGAGAGTTGACTTGAGGGCACAGTAAGAAGACGGCTGTCTTCAACCAAGCAGAGAAGCCTCAGGAGAAACCAAACCTTAGACACCTCGATCTTGGACTTCTGGCCTCCAGAACTGTGAGAAAATAATTCATTATTGTCATTTGGGGGTTTCTCTGTCTCTCTCTCTCTATTTTTTAATGGAAAAGAAGGTACTGCTGGAAATAAGTCTGGAACGGTTTTTACAGACACAGTTCTAACAACTGATACCCAAGAGCACAAAAGGCTTGATCTGGAGAGGATACAAAGAGCACAGCGAACAGCGATGACCCACACAGCAGCAATGCCCACAAGGGAAGTTTTAGAAAACCTGGCAATGTGTGTGGTAGGGCAAAGATTTTTTTTTCCCCTGGACTCAAAAAGATTCAGAATTTTGACTGAAGCAGTAGAAGTGACTAACAGCTTTGTTCTTCCTGAGACTCAGGTCATAGAAGGAGAGTTGTAAGACCTAGAGTATAGGGGGAAAAGTTGGAATTCCTGGAACTTATGCCAAGAGAAGTTGTAGTCTCCCCTCTCTGGCAATTCTGAAGGAAAGTACAGCCAGCTATTTTTGTTAATATTCATCATGAAGTCTAGCCTAAATCATGGTGCTTATTCTAAATAAATAGTAATGATGCCTCTGATTTATTGAGCTATGGGTCTTTTCTGAGACACAGTGATGGATACTCCACTTACATGTTTTATCTTATTTAATCTCAACACTTTTTTGCATTTTTTTATTATCCTGCTTATTTTGCTGGTGAAGGACTTACGGGTCTAACTGGCTAAGTTACAACTATTGGACCATGTGGCTCTTAAGTGGTAGAGAAGAGATGGAAGTCCAAATTGTCGGGATTTTAGGATTCCAAGTAGCAAAACTAACTCTGATATCTCAGGCAAAATAGATGAGTCTATATAGTAGGCAGGATTCCCCAGGGAAACAAGCAATAAGAGATCCATGGTATGTTGGAGGGGAAGCATGATGGGAATGGGGTCCATCATCATGGAAGCAGGAAGTCCTACAAGATGCCACATGCGAGCTGGAGAACAGAAAACCCTGCGTGTGATTCCATCTGTAGTCCAGGAGCCCCAGTGTCCGGAAGAGGCCTATTTATAGAGACAGAAAGTAGATGAGTGGTTGCTTAGGGCGGGAAGAGGGAACAAGGTGACAGTAAGTGGAAGGTAGCTGAAGAGTACAAGGATTCTCTCTGTGGGGATGAAGATATTCTAAAGTTGACTGTGGTGATGGTTGCACAACTCTGTGAATATACTAGAAACCACTGGTTTATACCCTTGAAATGAGTGAGTTGGATGCTATGTGAATTACAGCTCAATAAAGCTGTTACCAAAAAATTTAAAAAATAAATAAAGTCCAGGATCTCTAATGTCCAAAGGCTAGAGGGCCGGGTGTTCTAGCCCCAAAGGAGAAAGTAAGAAAATTTGGCTTTCTGCTGTTTTTGTTGTTGTTGTTGTTGTTCTATTTGGGCCCCTCACAGACTAGATTATGCCCACCCACATCTGTGAGGGCGGCTCTCTTTTCTCAGCCTCGGAAATCAAATGCATGTCTTCAAGAAACACCCTCACAGACACACCCAGAAATAATGTCTTGTCAGCACTCTAGTCAAGCTAACACATAAAATTATGTAATAAGGAAAATAAATGTATATGGATAAAACCGACCAGCAAATGGAAGGGTTTAAGAAAGGGATAATTTCTACTATGTAAGACACCCAGACTGTGGTATCTTCTGGCAGTCCTAGCAATGAAAGACCAGAGCTTTGATCTATCCACTCAGGAAAATAGGTATAACTGTGTTTCTTAAAACACAATCAACAGGGGTCCTCTTCTGGTTACCTTTTATTGATTTCTAATTTAACAGCCTCGTGGCTAGAGAATGTGGTGTTTGACTCATCAGTGATTTGAAATTCATGGGTCTCGTCTTCTAGCCCATTACATATTGCATGATGGAGGTATATATTCTGTGTGTGCTTGGTGGGAAGGTCAATGCCATCGTCAAAGTGCTTTGGTCCTTATACGTCTGTTGGGTAAAGCAGGGGGATCCAGAAAGGCTGTTTTCCCATTGGTTCTCTGGTGCTCATGGTGGGTGACATTTGTAGCTCACCTGTGCACTGAGGATGAAGCCACTTGGGGCTCTAGCTTTGTGGGAGCCCTCCTGCTGTACTCCCCCCTTTTGACAGCACTGGGCTTTGCCTTCACTCTCTTCCTCCTATCCCAAAGTCATAGGGACAGATACTCTAGTTTACCTGCTTTGATCTCAAAGAAAGACCAGCCAGCAAATGGAAGGGTTGACCTCAAAGAAAGACCAGCCAGCAAATGGAAGACTCCGCACATTCCCCTCCAAAGGCCCCACTTCACCTAGACTCTCACTCTGGTCTTCCAGACCTTTTGCTAATGTGCAGATGCAAATCAAGAATTTTTTTTTTTAATCTTTCATTCCACATGTAAGACATTGAATATACAAAGGAACGAGGGCCATACCATGTACAAAAGCAGAATGACCTATAATCTGCAGCAAGCTGCCCAAAAGAACAGCCCCTTATCTCCAGTAATCAGCCCAGAGAGCAGGCCAGCTCTAAGTCAGGCCTGCAGGAAGACAGACTGTGTTCTCACCAACAATCCAGGAAATCAGGCGGTCATCTCTGTAACGAGCAGCTCCACGAGGCCAGTGCTGGATTAAGAACTGACACTTTCCCTGTCCTTGCTTCCAGTTTGGGCCCAGCCAACCAGAGAAAGCCAAATTTGCACCTCTCAGCCGTCACCCAAGACACCCTGCTTCTTGTTGGCAGCCCACAGTCTCCCTGTGGGATACACCTGGCACCTTCCTTTTCTCTGCTGTGAAGCTTTCCCACTCCTCTGCCTGCCTTGGGGTCTCTGTCCAGATGCAGGCAATGGCAGCCCACTCCCTTGCCACTGCCATCCCATCCACGGCCTTGGTTTTGTCCATTTGGGTAGTCTTCATTTTGTCTGTTTGTTTGTTTTAGTTATTTTGATGATTTTAACCACCATTTTCAGTGGTTCCTTAACCTATAATGTGGTCTGGTACTTCTCAATTGATGTTTGTTTTCTCACAAATTTCCATAATAAAGACCTGCTCTCAACACAGACTCAACAATGCTCCTTTGCACTTCCTCTCCTCTTTCCTACCGAGACCTCACACCAACAGGCTCCTCTACTGCCTCGTTTCTCTACACAGTGACCAGAAAGATGTTTCCAGAATGTACTTCCTCTCACCTCACTATGGGGACCCACCACCCCCAGCCAGCCCTACCTCTGTGCCTCCTGTTGTCTCTTCAGAGAGAACAGCTAAGACCCCAGTTCATTGTGTTGGGTGTATTAATATCAAAGTTATTCCTCATGAGAAAAGGGAGATACACAGATATGAAGAAATTAACAAAATTTCATCTCCATCCTATAGAACAATTGGCAGTTAATGTCTGGAATCAGGAATGGAGCACCGAGGGAAGTGCTGGGATTCAGACCTGCATTCCTACTTCTCTGGGTCTGACATTATCATAACCAGAAGAGAGATGCTGCATCTGAACAGGAACCAGACTTCTATAAGAGAAACAACAAAAGGGAACCCAAAGCTTCTGTGAAACTTATAAAAGCAGGGGAGGAGGGGGAAGGGCAAGGGGAGGTGACCCTAAACTTTGCAAAAGTTTCTTTCTGCTGCTAGAGCACTCTGTTCTATCACGCCCCTGCCAGAAGCCTTCTGGGTCACTTTGCTGGGATTTGAACTGGCCTGAGGTCAGGAAAGTCTTTCCCGAAAGGTGACATTTAGATTAAGACCTGTAGGTCTCAGAAAGGAAAACACTTGCTCTGAGTTTAGGCTCTCCTGACTATGAATGACTGCAGGAACCTAGAATCGTAGATAGAAGCCTTTCACATGTAAGGGGTTAATTCAGCATCCTAAATCTAGGGTACATTCGTCAAGTAAAGTTCTATTCAGGAAAAAGAGAACCTCTCTCAGAAGGGTTATCTTGCCCACAGAGTCCTTGTCAGAGAGGAAAGCTCTCAAGACTCTAATTCATTTTTCAATAGTTTGCTTTGAATTTGCCAGAAAAATCATTCATTGTTAACTAAGCATCCAGTTCCATTTAAATCAAAATAATATCAATTTACATAACTTAAAGGTGTTTGGAAAAGGTAGAAACAAGCTTTGCCAAGGTATTATCTCCCTGCCCAGCTCAGAACAAACATTGTCTCATTAATGGGGCCATAGCCCTGCAGGGAGGTGGTTCACAGCTCCAGATCCATTTCCTCAAGGAAGAAACATGGCTGTTAACAGTCCGAAGGCCACATGCTCTTGCTTACCAGAGTAAGCTGATTCATTCCATCGTCCAACATAATTAAACTGAACTTTGGAAAATCATCTGTCTAGGACAGACCGGTGGGAGTGAACAATGACAAGTAAAGAACTTTTCCATTTCTTCTCGGTTTTTCATTTTTACTGTGTTCTAGCAGATTCTCAAACTTGCATCGACTGACCAAGTTCTCAAATTGGAGAACAATGCTGCTTTATACAAAAGCATAAAATCCAATCATTTGTGGCTACAGTGTAGCCACTGACCATGTGTGTGTTTCCAGCCCAGATTGTGCCAAAACACTGTACACGTGGCGCGGTCTGCAGACTGGGTGATAGGTAGGTAGATAGGTAGATATATAGATATGTAACCAGAGCCCAAGGGTACAACAGGAGGACCGGGCTCCAGGGGTCTCAAACAGGCCAAGTCTGGCCACTCCCCATGGACAAAATCCAAAGACAGACGGGTGGTGGTCACACAAGAAAGGAATTTATTCCAGCGGGGCCAACCCAGGAAAGACAGGCGACGCGCATTTCAGGGGTTGTCTCCAAAGTGCTGAAAATACTTCTAGGTCTCTATAAGAAAAATTTAGGGCAAAGGTCAGTGGGTTTATGCAGCTGACTGGCGAAGGTCAGGTCAATCATTGTCTTGGGATCAATCACGTGGGGGCTGGCTGGCGTCAGGGCAGTCCCTATTGCTTGAGGGGGTAGTTTTGGTTCCCATCATGGGATGCTTTGCCCGCCAGGGCAAGTTAAGAGATGATGAGAGAACAACTCTCAAAAATCTGATATATAAGGGAAACTATTTTGGATTTCTTCCTAAATCAGCATGACTCTACGTAAACTCTGTTTAAACCAAAAGCATGATTTATGGCTTGCCACCCATGCTTTGTGGTTATCCACTTGCTTTGTGAACGAGTAGCCTAAAGGAAAACCATCTTGCCCTAGAGATATCGATCACTCTTCCTGCCTTCTGCATTCCTTGATGTTAAAACTCGCCGTTCCTGCCTATATGCTAATCTATAATCTTCTGAGCTTTTATAAGATGTAAAAAAGCACATAACCCTGTGAAAACTGTTCATTCTCCCGAGCACTTTCTTCCCTGCCAAGAGCACGATTCCCTGGACAGCTACCCTAACTTGGGCTCAAAGAGAACTCTTTTTCAGCAATTCTAAAAGGTGTGTTTGTTTTGCATCAACAGAGATAAACAGGAAGGAAAAACTTACTCAAAAGGAACAGACTGAGGTCACCATGGAGGCAGGTGAAGTCCTCTTTCAGATAGATGGATGGATAGATAGACATGTCATGTCTATCATGGCAATCGAGCCTCACAACACCACTGAGGTCTGTGCTGTGGTTTCCATGTTCCATGTGAGGCCCAGAGAGGATCGGCACCTAGCCCGAGGTCACATAGCTACGGGATGACAGAGCCAAGATCTGACCCTGGATGTCATCTACGCTGCCTATCAAAATACATCCGAAACAGAAACTAAGGCTTTCTACAGCGTGAGCTTTTAACACTACTGGGTTGCTGCTGAAATGAATTATATTCTAATGTGTACCACATACCACAAATGAAAGTATCCAGGTATAGAAAAAAAAAATTAAGTCTGCCCAGTGTAACAACAGTTACCAACCTAACCATGGGTCCACTTATGTTTTGACATTATGATGGTATGAAAGCGATCTGCCTTTGGTGGACAACCGTATTTCGCATTTTGAATTTTGATCTTTCCCCAGGCTAGGGATGAGCACCTGGTCTCTAGTGATGCTGCCATAGAATTACAGGAGATATTCAACACTTTATTGTAAAATAAGCTTTATGTTACATGATTTTGCCCACCTGTGGGCGCGCACAAGTGTTCTTGTTGAGACACGTTTAAGATGGGCTCTGTGAGGCCAGAACATTTGGTAGATTAGGAAACGTAGGTTACATGCATTTTTGACATATTTTCAAGTTATGATGACTTTATTGAGATGCAGCCGTGTGGAAAACTGTGGAAGATCTGTATATTAGTCCAAATGTGGCTGCTTTTCAACCATTTCTTTTAAGGCTGAGTTCTAAAATTAATTCATAGTTTTCTAATCTCAAATTGGGCAGCTTGCCCTGTTCAGTTAATTAAACAAAGAAGCCACTAGACTGAGGTGACTCTAATATCCTGAGAGCCTAGGCAGCAAACCAAAATCTAAGCCCATAAATGCTTCAAGATCACAAAAATAGAAATCTAAGGACCACCCATTGCAAATAGCAAACCAATGCCTTAAGTGACTGCCAATCAGCAAACTCCTGTCTTTGCTCCCTCACTTTCTCTATGTACGTCTCTGGCCTGGGGTCTGTTGTTGGGACCAGGAGGGCTTCTTATCCCTTCCAGCTTAGGGCTGCCCAATTCTTAAAGATTTTTGCTCTAATAAATTCTTAACATTTTTAATGTGCCTCCATGTATCTGTTAACAGAACCTGAAGCTATTTTTCCAATGATTCCAGCAGACCATTAAGGTGACACAAACTTGAGCCCTTCAAGATGTAGACAGTCTCCATCCAGAGACCTGAGAAGTGGGGCAGATGGCAGGAAGTTTTTATAGTATAAAGAAAAAGAAATAAGGAAGTAGGTACAGAGCCCAGAGTTGGCCTGGCACTTGGGGACTGGCTGACCAAGTGAGTGCACTGCATTTCTGGGAAGGCAGA
This sequence comes from Mustela erminea, assembly GCF_009829155.1. Taxonomy (NCBI): domain Eukaryota; kingdom Metazoa; phylum Chordata; class Mammalia; order Carnivora; family Mustelidae; genus Mustela; species Mustela erminea. The sequence continues at coordinate 213,968,939 of NC_045614.1, forward strand.
GCAATGACAGGAATTTGGAAGTTATCTGTCTGTATTTGCCAATGACATGGCCCCTGGACAGCAGTGGCTCCTTCTTGGGTCAATAATTTGTTTTGATGGTACCAATAGCTGCAGAGTTCAGTGACCGCTTTGGCCCCTGGTGGTCAAGGCCAATGGTGGTTCCAGGGGGACTTACAGGATCTTCTCCTAGGAGGGCCAAGTGGAAAAACCTGGGGACGCTGGGTTTCTACCCCTCTCTGTAGGTCCAATGACTTTTTCCAGATTTCTCCTGAAATTCTGGCACATCCCAATTAGTCTGGGACTACGACAAAGTGACTGCCTTTTAAAAAGTGTTCTCTGTCAACACAAGGATTTTTTTTAATAAAATTTGTGGTTTTGTGACATCAGAATGAATTTACTTCTCCTTCTGCAATCTGTTCCTGGCATTCACTCAGCAAGCACCCACTGAGTCCCGACTGCCTGCTGAGTGCACTGCATAAAGTGTAACCAGGATATGTACCACCTGCTGTATGACACCTGGGGAGAAAGCGGTGTATCTGATTCATGTACATCTAGAACGTTCTTGTGGATTTGATAAACTAAGGAACGGGTCCTAGAGCTCATGATCCGTGGGAAGATAATGACCCATTCAGACAAAAATACAACCAAAGAGGCTCATGTTATACACCCACCCACAATAGTGACCCAAAACAGAGCACCTAAAACCAGCATATTTGATTAGTGAACGTCACTAATGACAAGTGATGCTCCGTGAGCAAATGTCACCAATGAAAATGTCAAGTTCTTTTTTTTTTTTAAAGATTTTATTTATTTATTTGAGAGAGAGAGAGAGAGAGAGCACAAGAAGGGGGAGCAGCAGGCAGACAGAGAAGCAGGCTTCCCAATGAGCAGAGAAGTCCCCCCCGCCAATTCAGGGCTTGATCCCAGGACCCCAGGATCATGACCTGAGCTGAAGGCAGACGCTTAACTGACTGAACCACCCAGGTGCCCCAAGAATCTCAACTTCTTACTGTGTGAGAGAGAGAAAGGTATTTAAATGTCATTTTAGTAGAAATGTCTGCGGTTCTTTTTTTTTTTTTTTTAAGATTTTTATTTGACACAGAGAGAGAGATCACAAGTAGACAGAGAGGCAGGCAGAGAGAGAGAAGGAAGCAGGCTCCCCGCTGAACAGAGAGCCCAATGTGGGACTTGATCCCAGAACTCTGAGACCATGACCTGAGCTGAAGGCAGAGGCTTAACCCTCTGAGCCACCCAGGCACTCCAAAAGTCTGTGGTTCTTAACACTATTAAACATTAGCATTAAATATGTTGTAAAGTTATTCATACTACTTTAACTTTTGTCCATACAATTTCTCTAGCTTTTAAAGCACCAGAGTTTTTTAAGTTGGTATTAGTATTGAGCCCTATTATGAGACAGTATCTATAGGCCCAGATTTTTCCCCATCTATGCTTAATAACAGTGTTGCTTTATGAACAAAAGCAGTTAAAGAGTTGAACATTTGAAAGGGAGACATGAAACACTAATTTTTTATTTTATAGAATATAGTACATTAAATGTCCTTTTGAAGCTACTTCATCCAGACTCTCAGTAAACGTGGTAAATATTTAATAATTCAAATTTACACTGGCCATAAAAGCTTTATCAACCAAATTATTTTGTCCTATCAAAATGTCTAAAAAAATAAGATGTCCAAAAATGTCTAAATTTTTTTAAATTTTAAATATTTAGTTCTAACATAAAATCTGAAAATATAGCTTCTTAGTCAAAGCTGTTTGTTAAAAGAATAAACTCTAAACTCTTTGGAATCCACCTTATTCCTGGCAACAGCCTATTCCCTTCCCTGCCGGGTCTCCTTCCCTTTCTTCCTTTCCAGAAGCCCACTGGCTAGTTTGACAGGTTTACCTTCTAGAAGGAGGACTGCTGTGAGAGACTGGCATGTGACTAGTGGACCACCATCCCAGGTACAGGCCCACGCTCAGAGATCCCCGCCCATTCTATGCAACCCCACGGCTGGGTGTGGGGACCTGGAGGCTGCCTGGACATCACCTTCGGGGCAGTGAAATCTTTGCTTGCACAATCCCAGCCAGGACCACTGAGTAAAGCGCACCGTATTGATTTTTCTACTTGGTTTCTGTTTGCCTCACAGGTCTTTGATGGCCCAGTGACTCATTCCCAGCCCTGTCAGAACTTTCTACATCTTGATAACATCTGCATGACTAATGCCTACGACACCTGGGGAGATCCATGAAGGCACTGTTTGGTCAGACCACACTCACTCCAAGGGCTTGTCCTTCCTGGAACAGAATCCAAACGTTGGTGGTGACCCTTGGCAGCTCTGTTCCTGTGGACCCCGAACCTGAGGGATCCATCCATTCTCGCTAGCTGGCTGTAAAGCCATGTTGTTGCCTCCCAGGCCTGGAGGTCAAGGTGTGTGAAATTCACCCATTCAGAAGGTGCCATGTTCTTGGAGAGCACTCGCCTGGCCCAGAGCAGCTCATTAGCTCTCAGTCCCTTTCAAGGTTCTGTTTAAATCACCTTTGTTCCCTCCATCAAAGGGAATATTTACTGTTATTCTACTGACTTCTCTCACTGTACCCAAGGCCACACCTAACACACCCAGGCTTTCAGAGAGCACAAAGGGCCATTGTGTAAACTTCAGGCTGGCGAGATAGAGTAGTAAACACACCATTAACAACCACGCTCCTGGGCCCACGCCACTCACCTTTATGTGTGGTCACGGGGCTTGGACTGTATTTATTTCAAAAAAGTGGCGGCTTCCTCATGCACAGAATTAAATATCTGAGCATTTGCTTTGCATTAAAATAATCAAGCAACAAATAAAACTTCAAACTGGGAAGAGAACCTTGGGCTAAGGTAGGAAGTTGTGGGTGCTCCATCCACTTTACCAACAAGCTGGGAGACCTGAGAAACGCAGAGTCCCACTCAGGATCTTAATTTTCTCATCTGAAAAATGAAGAGATGGGAATACGCCAGAGCAGCAATTCTCAAAGTGTAGTCCAGGAACTCCCAGGGGTCCCTCGGCCTCTTTCTGGGGCTCTGTGAGGTCAGAAGTACTTTCCTAAGTGTTTTCTGCATTTTCCATTCTGGCCCCACAGTGCACAGTAGAGCTTTCCAGATGCTTCACGGCACGTGATACAATGGATTGGATTCAGAGGCAGATGTGAGAATCCAACCGCCTTCTGTTAAGTCAGACATTAAGATTTACAAAAATGTAAAACAATGCCCAGCTTCACACTAATTTTGGGGTGGTTTTTTACAACATTGTTACCTTTCATTTAAAAAATGTTATTCATGTGGCCGGGCGCGGTGGCGCGCGCCTGTAGTCCCAGCTACTCGGGAGGCTGAGGCAGGAGGATCGCTTGAGCCCAGGAGTTCTGGGCTGTAGTGCGCTATGCCGATCGGGTGTCCGCACTAAAGTTCGGCATCAATATGGTGACCTCCCGGGAGCGGGGGACCACCAGGTTGCCTAAGGAGGGGTGAACCGGCCCAGGTCGGAAACGGAGCAGGTCAAAAAATGTTATTCATGTGAACATGAAATAGTTTAACTTCCTAATAAATAATTAAATATTATTTAAACACTTTAATATTTTTAAATATTCTTTTAATTATATTAAAATATTTTAAATAATAAATTAATAATGTGTCAATAGTAATTTTTAAATTTAATTATATTAAAATAATATTTTAATATTATTAAATAGTATATCCTAATAAATAATAAATAAATAAATTATTATTTTAAACAGTTTTCGGTTTTGATTGCTAATCTGGTAAACGTGGGCAGATACTACACAAGCAAGAAATGGGAAGGGTGTCAAGGAATCCTGAGAGCAAAAATTTTTGATAGTCACTGCCCTGGACCGTCTTTCGGGGTCCTTTGCCACTCTGTGATTGGGAACCCAGCCCCAACCACATCTGGTTCTCATTTTTGTTCTCTTTTTACCCATCATGCACTTACTACCATTTTAGTTACTGAATACTTCACTTATTTATTATGTTTATTATCTATTATGCCCCACCTTTTCTAGTAGAGCCCACAGGTATCTGAGTCCCCTGGACTGGAAGAAGTAGATAGCCAGTGTCCAGTTACTCCTGAAAGGTGTAGGGAAACTCCTTTCCCAGGGCACAGGTTCCCCAGAGCCCCTGGCAGGAGCCTAGCAGGAAGGCTCAGACCCACAAGGAGGGTGCAGGAGCCCTGGGCCTATGACCAGACACAGGCCTTGGAAACCAGCTGAGAGCCAAGTTCGTTCTGCTAACAAGGCCAGGCCCCTTTCACCAGCCCTGGAGAATTTCCCGCTATGTCAGGCACGCCTCAGAGGGCCACCCATTCCTTCTGTTCCTGATAAGTCCATGATTAACTAACCACAACCACAGCGCAGGCCTTGCTGCCTCTTCCAGATGTCTCTGGGAATGAAGAGGTAGTTTTGTGATCAGCCAGCCAGGCCCCCTGCTGACCTCACCCACGTTCAACCTCTCCTCTCCTGCCAGCCTCTCCAGCTCAGGGAATAACCACCTTCCTCTCCTGCCAGCCTCTCCAGCTCAGGGAATAACCACCTTCCAACTCCTCTGAAAGGTGATTCCTTCGCCCGTGGACACTCGAGGCCCAAGTGGAAGGGGAATCTTCTGGGCCTTCAGGAAGTTTCAAGTCTCCAGGGAGCGACACTCTGACAAAACTGTCACAGCCCAGGGGTTAAGACCCAGGAGTCATGTCAGAAAGTCCGTGGGGTGCAAGTGCGAAGGGGCCTGGGCCTCCGTGGGCGCCCAATACATTTAAGTGATGATTGTCTCAGTTCTTTCAAACGACTATCACAAAATACCACAGACTGGGTACCTTAGAAACAACAGAAATTTATTTCTCACAGTTCTAGAGGCTGGGAAGTCCAAGACCAAGGCACAGGCAGATTCAATGTCTGATTGAATCTGATTGATTCAATGTCTGAAGCCCAATTTCTGGTGCATAACCTGCTGTCTCCTCACTGTGTCCCCACATGGCAAGGGGACAAGGGAGATCTCTCCGGCGGCCTTTATAAGGGCCCCAATCCCATTTGTGAGGGCTCTGTGCTCGAGACCCAATCATTTGCCAAAAGGCCCCATTTCCAGATCCACGTGTTGGAGATAGGTTTCAACACATGAATTTGGAGGCCCCCCAAAACATTCAGGCCATAGCAATAATTATTACAAAAGGCCCTCAATACATTTCTCTTCTCTTTTCTCCTTCTTCTCTTGCCCTTCTTTTGGCTGGACCCTGAGGCTCTTGGTGTAGCTGGCGAGGGATATGGGAGGGCAAAGCTGGCAATGCAGCTGAAAACCTCACCAAGCTATGTAGACTTTCACAGCAGAAGCACTGAACGCTTTTGAGCAGGGGAATAACAGAATCAGAGCAATGCATTAGGAAGCCTATGTGCCTGCTCAGCGCACTATTGATCGAGAGGAAGTTATCAGAGGGAGGGCATCTGATTGGAAAGCGACTACCAGATGCTATCAGGCTGTCCCTCTGAGATTTGTGAAGACAGAAAGAAGAGATTGATTGCTAGGGAAATTGAAGGGCCGGAATCCACAGGCCCTGGTTCCAGATTGATTTGGATTGAGCAAGACATGGAAGAACCTGAGGATTGCCCCTGGTCCACTGAGATATAACCCAGGAGGAGGGACACATTTCAGGGATGAATGGCCAAGGAGGCTTCTGCTTATTCTGCTGGTATCCATTCTTAGCACCAACCGGTCCTGCTTAAGACTACACTTCCCAGCATCCCTTGTAGTCAGATGAAGTCATGTGACTAAATCCACCAATAAGGATGAGCAGGGCTGCCCCTGCAATTATGAATAAAAAGGAAGTGCCTAGGGTTCCCTTCCTCTCCTTTCTAGGAAAGGAAGTGAGTCATCTGCCCTAGGGAAGAAGGCAGATCAAGATGGGAGGATCCTAGGTCCCAGTCACTGAGCCATCAAACCAGCCTCAGATCCCCTTCCCCAGGTGTCATACCAGAGGAAGGTAAAATTCTGTCATTTAAGCCCCTGTGTTTGAGAAGTCTTGCTACTAACATACACGTTCAAGTATCATTCTCCGTGTGGGGAGACCTGTTTGCTTTGGTTGTATTTTAAGTGACTGGGGGGTCAAGGGACTGTACCTCTGCACCAAGGGCCCTCAAGGTCCCTGGTCCTCTGCCCACCAGCTCTGCCCTGACATGTGTCATGGGAAGCGTCCACAGCACATACCAGCCCAGGGTCAGGGGCCATTTGGGTCTGCAGCAGGCACCTGGACAGCAGGGGACACTTCACCTCTGCTCCCGCAGGACGGAGCCAGGAAATGCACCTGATGGAGTGGAGGCCTCAGGGTCACCAGGATTTCCTAAAAACAGGTTGTGTGGGTGTGAGCTGACAGGCTTAGTGGAGACGCAGATAAGGCAGACGTGGCAGACGCTTGTTTCACACAGGGTCTTATATCTTCAAGGGTAGTTATACAAATAGAGCTAATCAGGCCTTGGTTACTGTCACCCAGAGTGAGAGTCCTAGTGACATACTTTGCCTTAGTCACTATTTGTTCAATGGCTTGCTTCTCAAGGTTATAGGTGACCAGAGTGGAGAGTAATGGAAGATACTTTGGATAACAAAACTCAGGAGTCATAGAGATCTGAGACACCATGATGCACCAAATCTAGCCAGATTCATTCATTCATTCATTCATTCATTCATTCATTCATCAAGGTCATTCATCCATGCCTAGAACATGCCAGTTGCTGCTGAAGGTGCAGGGACACAGCAAAGAACAAGATGAAGAAGGGTTCTGCTCTCACTGAGCTTGAATTTTCGTAAGCTAGGGGATGACAACAAAATCAAGTAAACAGATAAATTAACAAGATAATTTTGTAGTGATAAATGCTAGGAAGAGCGTTATCAGTTGACCAGAGATCAGAAAGGACTGCCTTGAGCCAGTGACATTTACCCTGGAGTGTGAGGAGGAGCAGCCTTGCCGAGAGAGAGACCAGGGAAAGAGCATTCCAGAGAACAGCAAGGGGAAGGGCCCCAAAGTGGGAGCAATTTTGGGGTGTTCCAGAAGTAGGTGGAGGCTGGTATACTAGAGTGTGAGGGGCAAGGAGAAGATGGTGGGAAGGCGGGAAAGGCAGAGCAGGTTTTCTAGGTCCTGAAAGGAGTCAAGATTCTATTCTACGTGGGTGAGAAGATTTGAAGGAGTCTAAGGAAAGAGGTGGCATCATAGGATTTATTTTCTCAGAGACGATGTTGGCTGCTGTGAGGAGGCTGGATTGTAGGAAGGTGGAAGCAGAGGTGTGCTCTGACAGTTAGGAGACTGATGCATGGTCAAGGTGAGGGACATGGTGACAAGGGTGTGGAAGCAGGAAGAGAAAGTAGTAAGATTTGAGAGATGTTCAGAAATAGAGTCCACAGGACTTGCTGATGGTTTATGGGGCTCAGGGAAGAATGAAAATCAAGGACAACTTGACAGGCCTTGGCTTGAGCAGCCAAAGGATGGTGGTGCCTGCTCCTAAGGGGAAATACTTTTCTACATTTCCAGTATTAACTCCCTGGTCCAAACCACCCTCCTCGCCTATGTTACTCCCACTGCGGTCACCTGGCCGGCCGGTTTCTCTGCTTCGACCACTCCTGCCCCCATGGTGTAAGACGGGTCGTGTTCCACGTCAACACCCATACTGCTCACAGACAGGCTGGAAGGAAACCCAGTGTGGCCCCTGCACTGCTGACAGGCAGATAGGTGTTCCCTGTATGGGACTGTCCTTGCATGGCAGAATGTGGACATACTCCTGGCCAGGGAGAGGCCCAGGAGAAGTCTGAATTAAAGAAATAAGTTCAAGGCAGAAACCCCATCTCAAGAAACCAGAGGTGAGGGAAGGAGGAGGTCCCCTTGCACAGTAAGGCAGGGACCAGAGGGGTGCTCAGGGCCCAGCAGTGGCTCTAGTCTTGCCAAGACTCAGTCCATACCCCACCAGACGGTGGGGCTGGCTGTTGGTGTACTGTTGGTCCCTGTCCAGAGGTCAGCAGGGCTGGCCCAGTTTTCTTAACAACTCAAGAACAGGGATTGGATCAGATTCAAAGTCAAGGAGTCCTAGAGAACCTAACTGGGAGCTACGAATGAACAGGAGTGAGGGGGAAGTGCAAAGATGACCTTCAGCTTCCTTCTAATCTTCTGGTCACCAACCACTTCACACCATAGTTAACATGTAATTGCTCTGCATCTGTAAGTTCCTATTCTTTTATTTTTATAATTTTTTCCCACATGAATTGTAAATGGTGACTCACCCCCGAGATTGTACTTAACGTTCTAGCACATAAGTGCACCCTGAAGTGTGTATCTCCCTCACTGGCTGGGACGCCCCTACAGTGGCTTCATGAATCCCTTCTTCTCGCTTTCTTACAGTGAATGTCAAAAATCCAAGTCACCGTCTTATTCCACTTATCGTTCCTTATCCAGTTTTTAATTTACTCAAGACTGCGTCTTACTCACGCGAAGATCGCTCGCTGTCTGAGAAAGCTTCGAGTCTTGAATCCATCCGGTGTCCTCACCTCCCGGCTCTCCACTCAGGGTCACTTCTCCCAAGGAGTCTGTATGAGTTTCCTGCACCTGATGTAACAAATTATTGCAAATTCAGTGGCTTAAAGCAAAGGAAATTTACTCTCTCACAATCTGGAGGCCCCAGATCCACCATCAAGGTCAGCAGGATCGCGCTCCCCTGAGGCTCTCGGGGAGGGCCTTCTTGGCCCCCTCACCTCTGGTGGTCCAGGAGGTCCTTGGCTTACAACCGCATCCCTCCAGCCTCTGCCTCGGTCCGCGCCTGGCCATCTTCTCTTCTCCGTGTGCCTCTCCTGGAGATTTGTCATTGATGCAGGGTCTGCCAGGATAACCCAGGATGATTTCATCTTGCAGGTCTGCACTTACTACCTCTGCAAAAGACATTTTGTCCACACAAGGTCCCATTCATAGGTTGCGAGGGTTTGGATGTAGACGTATCATGCGGGAGGGGGTGCGGGGCACCATTCAACCCACTTCAGGGACACAACTGTTATCTCTTTTGGAGCGTTATTGCAAAGACTGAGAGAAGGGGAATCCACCCAAACTAAGATAAAACCCAACTGGGCAGTGTAAGTTTCCCCTGCCAACCATATGGCTAGAACAATCAAGATGTGTTTCAGCTGAGTTTTGAACAAAGCCCACCATGGGGCTTCAGGCCACTCTTGGGTCATGGAATGGACCCACGAGACAGCCTCAAATACCAAAGGTCAAGCTGTACCTTATCCAGGAAAGAACAAGGAAGTCAGGTGTCACTGTTTGTGATTAGCAGTCAAGTCGGTGCAAAGACCAGAGGCCTGGTGCTGGCCCTCAGCTTAGCCCACTGGCCAGGGGGCAAGATGCTGGCCAGGCTGAATCAGAATTTCCTCACTGGTAAACCAGGGATTCGAGGATAACAGGGTGTGATCTGCTTATCACAGAGCAAGGGCAGGGCCACCCATGTCTGCGAAAAAGTCTGTGAACTGTTTAGGGCTCCACATAAACAGAGTGGCCTTCTGTTTGCGTTAGTGGGAAAACACACTTCACAGAAAATTTTGGAATATTTTAGTCTTGAATACCAAATAAGTTTGCTCTCTGACTTTGGGGAAGTCCCTTAAACCAGAGAGAGTAATGCAATCTCAAATAAGGAACACCAGAGAAGGTAAGTCTAGGCAAGCTACAGCGTACTACATAAATGCAAGACTCTTTTTAAAACAGATTTTATTTATTTATTTGAGAGAGAGAGAGAGCAAGTGCATGATCTGGGAGGGAGAGAGAATCGGAAGAAGATTTCTTGCTGATCACAGAGCCCAGGGTGGGGCTCGATCTCACAACCCTGAGATCATGACCTGAGCCGAAATCAAGAGTCTAACTAACGCTCAACTGACTGAGCCATGCAGGTGCCCCCATAAACGCAAGATTCCACCATTATTAGAGGGTTTTTTTTTTCCATTTCAGCAAAATATTATAAAGGACATCACGTAATATATTCACATCTTTTAATGGGTAGAATTTTTCTCACATGTATCCATACTTACTAGCCAACATTCTGTGTGTTCGCTGGAAAGGTGATGAAAATTCGCCCTCGGAATTCGTTAATGTCATTTACCCAACAAATATTTATTGAGTCCTGTGTGTCAGGAATTGTTCCACACATTACAGAAAAGTAGGAAACAAAACAGATACAGTGCATGCCCTAATGCAGAAGAATTTGTGCTGGAGAGATAATGAGTCAGGTAAAAAAGTGAGCTGTAAAGAATAGTAAATAATACAATGGGCTTAAGGGAAAAAAACAACCATGTGGGTCTGATGGGACTGGTTGAAATTTCCGACAGGTAGCCGGGGAAGGTCTCAGCAAAGGTGACTAAGGGAGATGGGAGAGAGTAGGGAGAAGGAGCCATGTGGCATCTGGGGAAGGGCTCGTCCAGGAGAGGAGGAGACGGCCTGGTGTTCGGGGAAGGCTAGAGCGGCGCCTGGAGGGGTCCGGGACGGAGGAGGGAAGGTAGATGACAAAGACGGTGGAAAGTCAGGTCATGGGGCACTGGGGGGCCTGGTGGGCACTTGAGCTTTTACCCGGAGTCACATGGGGCCATTGGAGGGTTTTCACTGAGGAAAGACAGGTAGGACTGATGTTTTAACAGCATTCGTCTGGCTGCTGTGATGAGAACAGACATGATGTCTAGAAGTCTTCAGAAATAAGTATAAGAATTTAAATTCAGAAGTTATACTGAAAGTCATTTAAAATGGTCAAATGATGTCAATTATATCTTAATAAAACTGGAATGAATGAATGATAGGTAGAGGATAGATAGACAGATAGATAGACAGGCCAATAAAATGGTTGCTTTTTTCCCTAAACTAGAGCAAGTGACTCATGCAGAGAAATAGCCTACTCATTTTTTTCTATACAGATGCCAAAGTGCAGGGTGAGCATAAAGAAACGAGAAGGCACAACTTGCTTGAGTCAAACAAACTTCTAGCTCCCGAGCTCAAGCTAGCAGCACTCAAGGCTTAGGAGACCAGTTTCCTCGGTCTCCCTCCCATAAGGGACGCTCAGCTGCTTCTGGGGTGGCCAATCAGCGGAGGGCCAGAGCCACGGGGCAGCTAAAGCCCTAGGGGACAGTCGGGTGGGCAGTCGGGTCCAGCCCAGCCCCGTCCTGCCTGGCATGAGTCCACCTCTTCATGCTCTGCTTTGGCTGGTGGAGGAAGAGACCATCAGCGATGAGCCCACTCTGGGCACTAAAGACGCCGTGAGCTTCATGGTGCAGGCCAGTGGTTGCGTGAGGACCTACAAACGGACACAGCACGTGGGATAGAGAAGTGTGTATTGCCATGAAAAGGAGTGAACACTGACACACCCTTTGACATGGGTACTCCTTGAGAACACGATGCCAAGTGACAGAAGTCCATCACGACAAGCCCTTCCTGTGAAATGTACCCAAGAACCAAGTCTCGGGACAGGAAGCAGATTGGCGGTAATTTTTTTTTTTTTTTAAGATTTTATTTATTTATTTGAGAGAGCGAGAGTGAGACAGAGCATGAGAGGGAGAAGGTCAGGGGGAGAAGCAGACCCCCCGTGGAGCTGGGAGCCTGATGCGGGACTCGATTCTGCTCGTAGACCTGAGCAGAAGGCAGTCGGCAACGAACTGAGCCACCCAGGTGCCCAGATTGGTGGTAATTTAGGACTTAAGGACAATGGGGGGACAGCGAATGGGAACAGGGTTTCTGGGGCACCTGGGTGGCTCAGCCAGTGAAGTGGCTGCCTTCAGATCAGGTCATGATCCTGGGGTCCTGGAATCAAGCCCCAAGTCGGGGTCCTGCTCATTGGGAAGCCTGCTTCTCCCTCTCCCTCTCCCAATGGCTCATGCTCTCTCCCTCTCTCAAATAAGTAAGTAAGTAAATAAATAAATAAATAAACAAATAAAATCTTTAAAAAATATTTTTAAGTGCATTTGAATCCCTGCTGTCACAGCAGAAAGGATGCTGCAAGATGACCAAGAAGACACGGTCTCTGCCTGTGACATGGCTGTTGGCTCCGTGTGGGAGCAGAAAGGCCTGGGACAAATGCCCCACCTGGGACCAACTGCATCATTTGCAGGGCCCAGTGCAAAAGGCAGGTGGACTTCTTGTTTAAGACAGTTACTAAGAATTACAGGATGCCAAGTGGAAGCCTGGTCCTACCATCTGTCCCTTTCTCCAGCCATGAAGTTGGGGGCGGGGGCGGGGGTGGAGGTTCTTTTTTTTTTTTTTTTTTTTTTTTTTTTTAAAGATTTTATTTATTTATTTGACAGAGAGAAATTACAAGTACACTGAGAGGCAGGCAGAGAGAGAGAGAGAAGGAAGCAGGCTCCCTGCTGAGCAGAGAGCCCGATGCGGGACTCGATCCCAGGACCCCGAGATCATGACCTGAGCCGAAGGCAGCGGCTTAACCCACTGAGCCACCCAGGCGCCCAGGGGCGGAGGTTCTTACAACATGAACCTGCAGGTCAGCTCTGCTCTGTTTTGATGAAGGGCTATTTCTTTGCCAGAACAAGAAGCTCCTGTGATGTTTGTGAGATTCTTCCAAAAGACAGGTGCCAATGATTCTCCTCCTGGACGCCTAAGAGTGGAGGGTCGGCGTTCCTCCTCACCTTCAACCTGAACCGGAGTGCAGGTTCAAGTGCCTCGGTGAAGTTTGGAATCTAGAGGTGAAGAAAGCATCCGCCTGGAGGAAAGTACATGAGGAGGTGTGATTTCCACAACAGCTACAAACAAGAGGTACTAATAGCTCAGTGGGTCTGAAATAGACACAGAGACCAAAATTCCCAAGTGCAAAGAGGTGGGGGAACTTCTTGCTGCCATCGGAAAGCCATTCCTCAAAAGAATGGACATCCCATAAATTCACCCAGCGTCTCTGTGATTTATTCACAGGCCTGTTGAAGCATATTACAGTATTTAGCTTTAAAAACGTTAATCCGGGTTTCAGTTTGTCACCAGAGTGGCGTGTCCATTAACCTTACTTAATCATTTGCCAGGCAGACGGGCACAATGATGACTAACTCTTGGCTTGTGTGAAGACCAGTGGTTCAGTGTTCCAGTCTGCAGGGTAAATAGTCAGGCCGATGCTCTGAGTATTACCCAGCTGAGTGCACAGTGTGGGAATCATTTTGTGATTCAGAAAAAAACACACACACAGCTACAAAATCATGTATCTGTGCGGGTCTGACTCACACTTCAGACGCATTTATTTAGGGATTATCAGTTTCACAGAATACAAAGGGTCCCTCTTGCTATTTTTGTTGTCCAGACCTGCCTAAAGCATGTCATCGTGCAGTTTAATATCACGGTGGATTCTGATGGTGGTTTGTACGCACCAAGACTACTGCCGTATAAGGGAGGCAGTAGTGGAGGTGAGCCTGGAAGCAGCCCCAGTCCCAGCCCTGCCAAGAAACAGCCCCATGACCATGGGCAAGAAATTGATCCTCCTTGGGCCTCAGTTTCCTGAGGCCGGTCTCACTACAGATCTCTGAAGTTCTTTCCAATTGTAAAATTCATTGTTTCATTCTACCCACAAAGGCAAGGGAATGACAGTGAAGGGAACCGTGGGCTCCTATTGATGGCACTGGTCTTGATCTATCTTTTTCCTTTTCATGAACCAAAGTCCTGCTCAGGGTGCAGAGCAAGGCATCCATCGGAGATGGCTGGGATGAAGGCATGAAGGGACCAAGCTCTCCAGGGTCGGAGGGACTACTGGTTTGTAACAGCACACTTGGACTTAACTGTGTGCTTGACATCCCTCTAAGTGCATTAGAAACGCTAACTCATCCTCAGGCAGCCCTGGAAGAAATCTCAGCACCACCATTAATCAAACTTGACAGAGAAGGAAACTGAGGCCCAGAGAGGTTAAGTAACTTTCCCAGGGCCACGCTGGATGCCTAGTGAAAGATTGAGCTGGGATATGACCCAGAGAGTCTGACCCTAAAACCTACCCCTCAGAGGTCAAGACCGTAAGCTCTACCATGTTTTTAATGTCTTCGTACCCATAGGGAACCCAGGGGACAAATGAGGCTGCCAACAGCGGAAGAAGTTATAATGGGCCATCAAGAAAAACTACCGATCTCCAGGGTAGTCCCAGGCTCGCTATTCCAAAAAGTCTTCACGAAGAAGATAGATACTGCTTGCTCTTACAGTTTGGGACCACCCCGTCAGGAGGCTGGGAGCTGCCAGATGACCCCAGGTTGCCCGGGATTCCTGGTACCTGTGCCGGCCTGCAAAAGGGCAAGAGTGGAGAGTGGCTTGGATGGTAGGAACGCGGTGTGCCCCCCCGGAGGTGGGGGTACGTGGGTGTTACAGAGCTCAACTTCATCCCTTCCCTGACCCTGCCATGCATCAGTGGGCTGGCTGCTGCTGCCAGACACCACCCCGCCCCGCGACTGCAGTGTAAGTGGTCAGTAGAGGAATTCACTGCTTTCTAAGTGCATTTCCCCTCCCCCACCCACCCCCACCTCCAGGATTTCCAGTCTTCTGTTTCTGTGTGATTTTTCACATTATTGTGGACTCAGTTTTACTTCTTCAGGGGCGGGGACTCAGCCTCATTGGTCTTTGTCTGCTCAGCAGCTGACAGTAAGTTTGCCTAATGAATAAATGATACACCGCAGACCAAATGACGTCTGTTTAGCTTACAAGTGGAAACCACCCCGTACTGAACATCGACTACCAATTTGGAGTTCAAGGTAAATACAGACGTGTTTCTAAGGAAGTATTTTTGGTTTGGGGAGTTTGTTGTGTTTTTGTTTTTGTTTTTGTTTTTACAAAATTACTTGGTAAGCTAATCATTTTTAATAATTACATCTGGATTCTAAAGCACTCTTATCTTCATTTTAGTCTCTAGACATCTAGTATTTAACCACATATGTTCTTCTGTAATACACTTTTTCTCTTCCGTGAGCTTCCCTCTTTCTTAAGGGAAAAGAGTGAAGACGGCTTTTAAGCTCAGTTTGACATAGTACATCTGATCATTTCACCCCGCGTGCCTTCTGACTTTTCATTTCCTTCTAACACGTTCGACTTTTGATCTGCAAGCACAAGGGCCGTACTTTTATTAGGGTTTAATTTACTGTAAAGCTCGGTGTTCCCTGTGAATCAAGCCATAATAGGTGAATAATCACAGGCTTCAGCCGGCCAGGTTCTAGTTCTACTGAGTAACTAGGAAACCGACGAATAACAGGAAGGTTAAAAAATGTTGGGAACCCTGATATCGCCCCAGAGCTAGGATAAGCCGTTTTATTACGTGAGCATGACTGTCCAAGCATAGAGGGGGATCAGCCACAGCATGGAACCAAGGGCATAGAGGGAAATCAAGGAGCGACAGGGGAGTCAAGATTTGGTGTTGGCGAGTGACCCCACTTCCTCTCCCCTGCCTCCTACATCCCCTTCAGCTCCACCATTCGTGCCTGTGACCAGATGATTTTCATTTGGGCTTCACACATTACATCAGAGAAGGTAGGATTGATTTCGTTTTTCATGTATATGGTATTTTTTTCCCAAGGGTTTTCCATAAAATGAAAAGGGAAGAGCTTAGGAAAAGAAAATTAATAGCTGTATCATTTTGAGATTCTCTCGACCAAGTACTCACGGCTCTGATAAATTCTTTACACATTCGGCTCTACGGAGAATGTTCATTACAGCCTGATGACATAGGTTCCATAATCCTCTTTTCTTCTGTAGAGGAGAGAATTGGCCCCAGCCTTCACAAGTCAGAGCAGAAGGAAAAATCATACTCAGGAATGGATTGTCTCCCACACTCCTCTTTTGATGTCTTTCTGGTCAGATATGTCGGAACACTGCCCAGTCTGAGCAGAACTCCCCTCCAAGCCCCCAGCCCACACCGGCCCCTCCAGGAGGGAAGATGGCTTCCCCCAAAAGCAGTGGACATCAAACGACTCAGGGAGCCTCTGAGCTTGGACAGAACACCCAAGGTCATGGCAGCTGGTGCTATGGCAAAGGAAGAGGCAGTCCCACTTAGGGTCGCTGAGCTTAATAGGATGGCTGTAGGCATCAAGCTTCTCAGACACTATCAAGGGCTGAATGAGTTGCCTAGGGAAAAAGTCCCTCTATTAGCTATAGCAGCGGCCCAGATGAGTCAGTATTTTCTGCTACAGTGAAAAAAAAAGTAGCATACTCTTCACGTCTCCATGGTAACTTACTATGGATCTGCATTCCATTTATGAAACTCCTTCTTGACCTATCTATGATTTCTGATCCAGGACTGAATATAAACTGAGAAGCCATCAGAATCAGATCAGTCTCCTAGAAACAGCAATACTCCACTGCACCTGGGCTATCTGAGCTGTGTAGACCCTGCCTCTGACTCATGCCTAGTAACACCTGAAGACCCTCAGGTGCTTGGAAACATTGCAGTGCACTAGTATCTCAATTATCCGGGTAACTCCGGATTTAGGGTTGCCATGGAAACCGGCAGCCTTGGTAACGGAGAAGGGAGATGGCTCTTCTCCCTTCCCAGCACTGCAGTCCCTGAGATAGATGCGCCAACTTTCAGTCCCTTGGCCTTCCCCAAACCGGATTGTTTTATTTTTTACCACCTTTAGGAATCTAAATTTTTCTCCCAAATATTGAGAAGCTGAGTAGGAAATGCACTTATTTCTACGCATGGACTCAATTGTAGCAATGGAAACCAGCAGTAGGGGTGATGGTTCTGACCGTGACTGGGACTCAAACTTGAGTTTTAGCCGCGAATTTCCCATTCATACGTTTTATGACCCGGCAAGTTATTTACCCTAAGGTTCAGTTTCCCTTACACTTTTTAAGTGGGAACAGTCACGGTTTGGAGAACGATACGCATTCGTTCGCCCGGAGCAGCCTCGCCAACGCTGGTGACCATGCAGGCACCGCCCAACTCTAGGGGGCGCCCCGCACACGATGCCGGAGGCTTGGGGCTTCCCGGAGCGGGGCAGGCTCAGCGCCCCAGCCAAGGGCCGAGCTCGGACCTTTATCGTCTCCGCGCATTTCGTGATAGAACGATGAGAAATCGTAAGGCCAAAAGGAGATTCAGAGATGGGGCCGCTGTGAGCCCCTCATTACCCAAGCCCCGCGGCCACTCGGTGCCGCCACCCCTCAGGACAAGGGTGGGGGAAACCGAGTCCTCCCAGGAGAGACTCCCCGCCTGACCTCCCCGGGCTCCCACCCGCTCGGGGCGCCGGGCCTGCAGCCCCCCGCGCGCCGCGGTCCCAGAACAGCAGGCGAGGGACCGAGCCAGGTGACAGCGGGCGCCGAGCCGCGTCCCGGCCGGAAGGAGCCGGCTCCGCCCCCGCTCCCCTCCCTCTACGCCTCACCCCTCCTCTCGGCCTCCCTCTCCGCCCCTCCTTCTCCTCCGCTCTCCTCCCTCTCCTCTGCTCGCTCCCTCCCGCTTCCTCCCTCCTCCACCGCGTCTCGGCTTCTCCCTCCCCTCCACTCCTCTCACCTCTCGCCGCCCCTCCTCCGCCCCCACTTCTCCTCCTCCCTCCTCCCCTCCTCCACCCCTCCTCTCTCTCCCCTCCCATCTTCTCCCCTCCTCTCTTTCCCCTCCCCCTTTCCCCTCCTCCCCTCCCCTCTGTCGTCTTTTCTCCCTCCTCCCTCCTCCCTCCTCCCGCTGCTCTGAAGAGCGCGCCGCGCAGGGCACTGGCCGGTTACTTCCTCCGGTGGCAGCGCAGAGCGCGGCGCGGCCCCTCCTCGAGCTCCCGGAGCCGCCTGCCTGCGCCCGGCCAGTCCCGGCTCCCGGCCCCCCGCCCAGGTGCCCGCACCCGCGGCCCGGACCCCCGGCCCGCCGCCCTCGTCCTCGTCTGCGTCCGCCGCGCACCGCGGAGCCGGGCCCGGAGCCGCCGCCGGCCCTGCCCGAAGCGGCGCGGTAAGAGCGGGGCCCGGGGCGGGCGGCCGGGCGGGCCGGGGGTCCTCTCCCGGGGACCCAGACCCCGGGCGGGGGACGCGGATAACCCAGAAGTCCAGATCGCGAAGCGCAGCCGGGGTCGCGGCGGGGCGGCGACTCTTCCCCGGCTTCGGGCTCGCTCCGGGTGCCGGGGCGGCTCGGGGGCAGCTCGGGGAGGGGGCGCGGGCCGGACGCCGGTGGGCCCGGCGGTGACGCGCCGA
This sequence comes from Mustela erminea, assembly GCF_009829155.1. Classification (NCBI taxonomy): domain Eukaryota; kingdom Metazoa; phylum Chordata; class Mammalia; order Carnivora; family Mustelidae; genus Mustela; species Mustela erminea. The sequence continues at coordinate 213,987,100 of NC_045614.1, forward strand.
GCGGGCTGCGAACTTGGGCCGCGGCCGCGGCTAGCCGGGCGGGGCGCGCCCGCCGGTTTCCCTTGCTTTTGTTTTTAAAAGGAAATGCGGTGTGGTGGGGGGCTTCTTCCAGAGGGCGCCCCGCGGGCTGACTGCGCCGCGGCGTCGGCGCGCCCGGCCACGCCGGCGGCTTACCCGAGCGCTCCGGGCCCGGTGGGATCGCGGGTGCCCGGCGCCCACAACACCTGGAGGCTGCAGCTCCCCGCAGACGTGCCGCGTCCCGGCTCACCTGCTCGGCCACTCCGGGGCCCGGCCAGGGGCGGCGGAAGAGGGAGGCTCCAGGAGGGGAGACCCCCGCGGGCGCCCCGGGACTTCTGGATCGGGGCCCTCTGCGGCGCGGGGCGAGCGTGGGAGCCCGTGGGAAACGCGGTGTGGGTGCGCGCGGCTGCCTTTATTTTCGCGTTCTTAAAGGATTTCGAATTCATACTTACAAATGTGGGGTTTTTGGTTTTGCTTTGGATTTTATTTCTCTCTCTCTCTTAAGCACAGGAGACTTAAAATACTGGCCTGTATTCAGTTTCAGGGTAGCTTAAACTGGTAGTGACGAGCTACTTATTTAGAAAGTAAAGAAGGGAGCCCTTTGGAGATAGAGGTAATTTATTTTAATTCACCAGTAAGAGGTTCTGTTCGTCCCGGACAATGGAAGCGCCCGTGCGCTATCTGCCTGTCCACAGCTCCACCAATCAGGGAGATAAATCTCCAAGTTAAGGTTTATTAAAATTCTGAGTAATATCACAGTACAGTAAGGGTTAGCACTGTGGGCCCTGCAGGGAAATATTCACTCATTTCTGGCGTTAGTCATTCCTCTCTCCAAACCGGTAACTTTTGAAAGAAAGAGCAAACCAACCTTGCAAAGTGGCAAATGGGTTTGTTCTTGGTTTTGTTTTTCTGATTTACCCAGATACTAACCTGTGCCCTGACCTCTCTGGTAAAGGATCAGTCCTTCCAGAAAGGGTACTTTTGTTAGGCTCTTTGTTTTAAAATTTCTCTCTTCTCAGCTCACACATTTCTGCCCGGTTTTCTTTTGTTTTGTCCCAAAGCAGCAGTCAATAGGGCAACGCCACCTTGCCCTAAATTTGAAATTGATTTGGGCAGAGGAACTTGCCCTCTTAACAAGCTTTGTGGAGTGAAATAAGTGAACTTCAATTTCCCTCGTTATGTGTCTGCCTGAAACCAGTTGGAGGGACACTGATTCCACATGGTTTTTACAAAACAGATTAAAAGCTGGACAACAAAAGAATTGTAGTCTGTAGCTAGTAATTAGAGCTCTTTAGGTGGGAGTGGTAGACTGCTTTTTCTCCTGGTATTTGTACCCAGGAATCAGGCGGACTTTACCCATGGCTTTCCATACCAATTCTCTGTCCACCTCTGCGAGGCTGAGAACATGTATGCTAAAGTCGGCAAGTTGTCTGCAAACCAGACTTAGAAAAAGAGCTGGCCTAGTGGGCTCAGGAGGGATCACTGGTAACAGTTAAGGTGTCTTTTCATGTGGGTCTTCTGTGTGAGGTTTATTTATTTAATCAACAGGTAATAAGATTTAGTTCCTGAAGCTCAGACTTAAGGACCATGTCCCATGGGAAATAGTGGTGAGCTGGGACAGGGTCTAATAATATTTGTATGTGCTCTCCACTCCTTAGTGATGTTCTGGGAGAAGGCCCATGCCTCATCATCCCAGTTACCTTCTCACGGAGCAGCTCCGTCGGCTGGGACTGATCTGCCCTGTGCCCCCTTAGTCAGCCGTGTAGTAGCTGTGTGATCCTGGGCAAGTCACCAGAGGTCTCTGGGTCTCCCTTGCCTAGTAAGATGCAACATCACTGTAAAATGTTGACAACATCCATCTCTGAGAAATGCCAGGGAGACTCAGTGAAGGGGGAATGTGTAGTCGCCCAGCATGGGCTTAGCTATTGTCAGTAGGATCCTGTCCAGGGGCCATTGTTAGTGCATATCGACTCCTGAGTTCACGTGGATGGCATGACCCACTAAGTAGAGATTCCGAACCAACGTGGCCACTTTGGATCCAGAACAGATTCCTTCCTCTGCTCCCCTCTTGCCCCATAGGACAATTAATTTATTGTTTACTGATTTATTATTTATTAATTTAGTCCAGCCTTCACAGGTCACCATGATAATTGCTCGTACTCTGAGGGTTTCACCAGTGCCTCTTGCCTGCTCTGCGGCCTAGACTCCCCTCCCATGATGCCTTTCTAGCCGTGTGTGAGTGTGTGTGTGTGTGTGTGTGTGTGTGTGTGTGTAGTACTTGGGAGGTCTGGTTGAGCCATAATGTTGATCATAAAGAGAAGACAAAGTACAAACTGGAAGTAGTCACAGGGAAATGTCCTACTTGCCACCTCCATAAGCCCTATCAATTGCACAATATTTTAATTACTCAGAGTTCCTGGTTGTAACAGGTGGCAGTGCCCAGGGGAGATTATGGGGGAAGACAATTAGGGGGACCCTGTAAAGCTGCCTGTAGACCTTTGGTTCCAAAGCTGGAAAGCCAGGATGGGGGGCGGTGAGGCGCGCCCCATGGGGTAAAGGTGACTGCCATTCATGCTAGCCCAGCTTCTTCAAAAAGGAGTTTTAGTTTCAGTCGCTCTGTATTTTTATATACCACTCTGGTGGCATTATCTTGGTACCTTTCTTACTTATTAATGTAGAACTCAACCGGCCCGTCCTGTGTTAGGGCTCCAGGTTCAGTTTTTGGTCTCCAGCGGTGCCCAGTTGCGAGCCACATAAAACTAGAAGTTTCCTAACAGCCACATTCAATGTTGGGAATGTAAGTGGAGTTAATTTCAGTATATCTCAACTAACCGGATACATTTGGAATATTACATAAACGTGTAGTAAATACAAAGTCCTGACTGAGATACTTTACTTTTTTCTACCAAGGCTTTGAAATCTTGTGTATTTTACACGCGGAGCTCATCTCGACCCATCCTAGCCCTGTGCCAAGTGCTTGGTGGCTGCAAGTGGCTGGTTACTGCCGCGTGGGTCAGCGCAGGTCTGTCTTGCAGAAGCAAGTACAGGCTGCTCCGTTCATGACCAGCATTACTTGCCCTTGGAGGAATGAGCAGCCGAGCAACACACAGAGCAGACCTATTTGGAGTTGGTGTAGTCCCCACGGGAGGGTCTGGGACAACACAGGGAGTTTGGTCTGGAGCAGTGGCTCTGGGAACCTGCTCTGTCCTTCAGGGAGTTCTTCCTTAGCAGGGAGGGGCTGGGCCCTAGGAAGCTCTTTCCAGCATGCTGACCTGGATCTGGGTCCTCCAGGGCTTCCTGGGTTGAGCTGACTGCCTTCACCTCCCCCTGCCCCCAGCAGATGGGAGTGGCCTGTGCCTGCCTGGCACCCCTCTCTCCCCGAGGGTGTCCTGCACCCTGAGCCGACCATGGACATGGCAGTGAAAAGCAGCACACCCCGCTCCCATCATGGGAAGACGAGGTCCTCCTGGCCTAGCTCCCCCAGCCAGGTTCCCTTGGGAGGCCCTGACCTGCCAACCAGAAAGTGACTTTATCTGTGTGCTTTATCTCTAAGTGGAATTCTGGAGAGAATCAGCGTTATTATTTAATTACTCAAATAGCCTACCCTTTGTGAAAAGGGCTTTTTACGTAAGAACTGGCATTCAGGTTTGAATGACCTGTCTTGCTGTAGACCTTCACAGACTCCCCCAGAATTAGGGTTGATGAAGCCAGTAAAAACTCATTAGAAATGTGCGTGATTTGTTGCCCCCATAACTCTTTCTTTATGTCTTTTCGTTTTTCTTTCCTTCAAGATGAATGACTTTGGAATCAAGAACATGGACCAGGTAGCCCCTGTGTCTAACAGTTACAGAGGGACACTCAAGGTAAGTGAGCAAGTCTTCATTTAAAACCTCTTAGAAAACACTGGAGAACTGAATCTCTAGGAGAAAAAAAGACACATGCTGGGTTCTAGAAGACTGGTTCTTGCCCTAGCCTTTTAATTTATGGGCTGTGTGACTCTGGATTGTTTGCTTAAGCTCTCTGGGCCTCAGTTTTCTAGTCTATAAAATGGGTCTCCTGATGCTTGTTCTACTTGTCTTCCAAGATATGAAACCATTTAATTTGCAGATGGGGAGGCTTTTGTGGTTTATTTCTGAGATTCCTGGCAGGTGAAAAATCCTATGATTCTCAGTAGGACAGAGCTCTCGGAGAAGCTGTCTCCACTGCTATTCAGTTCCCCAGTGAGTTTCCCCGGAGCAATGGGCTGGCTGTAGAAGAACTGGAAAGGAAAGAGCTGAGCAGTGGATGACCAGCCCCGCTGGGGGGCTTCTTTCCTTCAGAAGAGCCGGTGCCCGTGGGGCTGCAGGTCCCTGTCCTCCCGGCTGTAGAGAGCAGCGTTGCCTGTTGGCGTAAACCAAAACACAGATGAACAATGAAGGAGCTTTTTCCAGTGCATAATAACCAAATTTCATGTAGCTGCTATCTCAGTTCCTTTGGGGAACGTTCTCGAGTAGCACAAACTGATCATTTCCCCTTTGCCTTCTCCAAACATGACAGCGAGATTGGATTGTTTTCTTAGCATGGTGTAGTAAGCACGTTTCAGGGCTGCGATTTTTAGACTCGCTTCCTCCAAGCCTGCGGAGTTATGTATCTCTGTCGTGTTGGATTTTCTGCTGTGAATCCTTAGCAGGTTGTTTGTCTGGGAGAGCCCAAAGAACCAAAAATGGGTACAGAGACTGTATGGTGAAGGTCACGTATGGTTGAAGGTCATGAAACTTCAACCCAGCCAGTTCTCTGGTTTGATTTGGTCAGCTGTTTTCAGTGTGGCAGAAACCATACGAGAAATTGCACTGTGAAGTTTGTAACCATACCCCTGGGAAGAAATATTCTTCTATAAGTTAAAAAGGCTTCAATGATGCCCATGTGATTTCTGGGTTTGGAGAAGAAACAGTTATTGCTGAAATTGAGGTGTTGAAATACACAGTGCGAATTTGTATTGTCTTTTGGCTTCCTGATTTTTAAAAAAAGAACTTACAGGAAGGAAAGGAGAGGCATTTCTTGGTCACCCGGGGAAAGGCTAGTGGGAATTTTAAAAACTGATGGGCTATTTCACCAAAATTAACCCTAAAGTAGTTCATATGTCTACGTACGGATTTCAAACGTGATTGGTTCCCCCCCTAGGGTTTTGGCAGTTGGACATTGTTGTCCTGGACTTTGGGGGGCTGGCCTCCAACATCATTGGGACATCATTGCCTTGAGTGTTTTCAGCAGAGTCCCAACTTCTGCCTGCCTTCTTACGTAATGCGTCATGCATTGTTCTGCATTTCTAAGAAGAAAGCACCCAAACCAATTTTATTTGTAAATGTGTTGCACATTTTTTAAATTGATGACTCAACAGATGGGTCATTGTGTTACACATAACATGGGCTTTCCAGTTTATGTTGGAAAAATACAACCATCTTTTACGTTGTTCCTCAGCAAGTCAGGCAGTGATGAATCAAGACTCTTCTCTGTTACTTATCAACCGGTCTTACACTAAAGGCTCTCTCTTTCATAAATGTTAGACGAATTATCAGAGATCAACACAGTATCTTTTTCTGTGTCTCTGTCCTCTTCCTCCCCCTAAGCTATAGAGAGTTTAACTTGAAACCTCTTTCCCTTTGGAAATTTTTCCCCTCAGTGGATGATGTGGGGCAAGGGTCTTTTCAAAATCTCTACATTTATAAAATTAATCCTTTGTGAGGAATGTTTTCATACGTATTACTATCTTCTGAACCATTGGAATTGATGAGGGGGAAATCTAGTTTCAATTAAAGCGTTTCACAGTTGAACATAAAAATAAATGCTTCCACAAATAGTTTAGCTTCATGTTTGTTTTCCAAGTTTCATTCAGTCATCTGCCTTCGCTTTAACTGCAGTAACTGAGCTAACTAAAACTGTCCTGTGGAGCGTGTGACTCAGTTTCCCCTTGATGGGACAGAGGGGCCAGGTGTTTGGACCAGCAGGTCTCTAAGTCCCACCTAACACTGTTCTTCTAAAATCCCATCATTTTTAGATTTGTTTACTTAGTTTACTCACTGAAATTAGTTAGGCCATTAAAAGGAAATTCCCAGTCATCTTGACTCCGTGAGGTCGATGCAATGATCCAGAGTTAAACAGAATCCTTTCCATCACTTTGACAAGAAGTCTGGTTGGATCATTGAATGGTCATTTCCTTTTATGGCTTTATAATTGCCAGTTTCATCAGGGTGTATCGGGAAGATGACCATGGACCACGTTTCAAACAGGTAATTCAGTGAGTTTAAATATTAATTTCAGTCTCCTTTTCCATCTGTTTTGCAGCGCCAACCAGCTTTTGACACCTTCGATGGGTCCCTGTTTGCCGTTTTCCCCTCGCTCAGTGAAGAGCAAACTCTCCAAGAGGTGCCCACAGGCTTGGATTCCATTTCTCATGGTAATTTGTTACTCAGACTTGACCAATCATGCATGATTTCCCATAGTTGAGTTACTAAAAACATGACCACTGGTAAGCGACAAAGGTTGGTTTCTTCAATCTCGGGTTTGAAAAGTCAGATAGTGACTGTGGACCTGGGAAAAGACGGTTTTCCTTCTTCATGAGCATGAGGGTCCTGACGTCATGCACCACCAGACACACTCCAGACTGCAGGAGGGCCCTGAGATTTCCAGGGATGGGATGTTCTCATCCCTTTTGCAGACCCAGGCCCCTTGTCCCAGGGGCACCTGCAAAGCAGACCATGAAAGTGCCCTCCAGCTTCTCATTCTAGGGTCTCACCGTTAGGTTTGATCATCCCCTGCCCCGGAGTCTTGGGGCAGCAAAATTATACTTGCTGGTTTGCATTTACTTCTATAGTTCTTAATGTTGTTGTTTATTATTTTCTAAAGGGATAGCAGTCAGATAATGCCTATGCAATTACTGTGATAGGGTTATTAGTTGGAAACATTCCAGACATTACTTTGTCCTGTGAAGTAGGTGCTAGAAAATATAACCTAGAAAATTAATTAAAAAACAGAGGCTTGCATAAGCCTGCCATGAGATGTATAATACTTTCTCAACTTCTGCTGCCCCATCCCCCAATTTTTGTTAATATTTATACTCTTTTTTTTTTTTTAAGATTTTATTTATTTACCAGAGAGAGAGAGAGAGAAAGCACAGGCAGGCAGAGTGGCAGCAGAGGCAGAGGAGAAGCAGACTCCCCGCTGAGCAAGGAGCCCGATGTGGGACTCGATCCCAGGATGCTGGGATTATGACCTGAGCCGAAGGCAGAGGCTTAACCAACTGAGCCACCCAGGCGTCCCCCCAATATTTATACTCTTTTGAAGAGTGCCATCAACAGGATGTCTGGGTGGCTCAGTGGGTTAGGCTTCTGCCTTCAGCTCAGGCCATGATCTCAGGGTCCTGGGATCGAGCCACGCATCATGCTCTCTGCTCAGCAGGGAACCTGCTTTCCCCGCTCTCTGCCTGCCTCTCTGCCTACTTGTGACCTCTCTCTCTGTCAAATAAATAAATAAAATCTTTAAAAAAACATAAAAAAGAATGCCATCAAGGTTTGCAGTTGGAATTGTTCCTTCCTGAAAACTAAGATTTCTCCCCTAAATTCTCTCTCCAGTCTTGCCTGCTTAAAGTCCTCATGTCCCCCTGGGTTTTCTTTCTAGACTCTTCCAACTGTGAATTGCCTCTGTTAACTCCATGCAGCAAGGCTGTCATGAGTCAAGCCTTAAAAGCTACCTTCAGTGGCTTCAAGAAGGAGCAGCGCCGCCTGGGCATCCCAAAGAGTAAGTGCTCTCCAGGCACTTCCCTGAGTCCGTGTTGTAGGAGAACAACAAATCTGACTGCAGTTGCCTGAGACGACTTTTTCTTCCATCTTTGCTTAGAGCATCTTACAGGGTGGCAAGGATGTGGTTCACCTGCGCTGGTTTTTAGTTGGACCCTGTTGACTGAACACTTAATCCAGCACTGTTGTCAGGGTCTTAGAATTCCCCGGGGTGTCTTGCTTCTTTAGCCAGTCTCTGGAACGCTTCTGGACTTTGTGAGTAGATCCCGGAGTAACTCCATTTTCTCCCTGTGTTCCGTCTTTGCTTCCCTCCCCGGCAGACCCCTGGCTGTGGACCGAGCAGCAAGTGTGCCAGTGGCTTCTCTGGGCCACCAATGAGTTCAGCCTGGTCAACGTCAATTTCCAGAGGTTCGGCATGAATGGCCAGGTGTTGTGCAACCTGGGCAAGGAGCGCTTTCTGGAGCTGGCTCCTGATTTCGTGGGCGACATTCTCTGGGAGCATCTGGAGCAGATGATCAAAGGTACCCACCGAGGAACTGGGCACCTCGCTGTTGGGGAGAGCCATGGCAGGGAAGGGAAATGGGGGATTCTGTGCTCCGCAGTCGTACGGTCGGGGTTTCAGATTGTGTAGAGCAAGATCGCCTGAGAATGCCACCGAGTGAGTCAAATGTGTGTCAGTGATTATAGGTTTTTTAATCTGTGTGTGTCTGGCATCAAGGATAGCCACCAGGCAATAACCTTAATCACTACCTTATTGACGGTGATCCGATGGCTTGCGTCAGGGGCGTACGTGTTGCCTCAGACTTGGGAGGCCAGCAAGTCCCGTGTTTTGTGGCTCACCTTATGGAACCCAAAGAAGAAAGTCAGCCTCAATGAAAGGGAGCCTTTATTCAGACAAACTCTGTGAATTTGACCATGAATTTTCCTAAGACCAAATGGAATCCAGCAGCAAGAATTTCTTCTGATTTTATGTATTTAAACACAGGCAGACATAATTGATGCATATTTATATATTGACATTACACAGACTGGCCATTGAACAAAAGAACTTTCATCTTATAGAAAGTTTTGGTTTAGACCTTAAGAGAGTGTTGACAGCAGTATTAAAAATATATCCAGTTAAAAAGGAGAGGAAAAGCTATAGTGAGGGGTTAGGTTAAAAATATGAGAAAACTAGTTCTTTGGTCGAGTTCAGAGCAATAGTTCTCGCTCACTTGGTTTCAAACACAGAGTTTCAACACTGTTTACAGACTCAGAATCTTTAAAAGACCTTGGGATTCAGCCACCCTCTCTTGGCTGTGGCTTCTAGGGGCCAAGGACACTTATGTTTGGAGACCCCCAAATTCTCCCTGAATTTGAACAAGTCTGATTGGACAAGTTTCTGGTAAATCTGTTCACTGGCAGGTTGGGCCTGTTTTACCGTCACTCGGGCTGTAAGTCTGAGGGTGTGGATTTGTGGGTATGCATGGTTCAGTGTGTTTGTAGGAAGTAAGCACACACCAAGAATGCTAACCTTTTCAAGGTCCCAGTGCACCGTGGCACCTTCAGGGTCCCATAGCACTGCTGGCCTCTCTGTGCCGAGCTCATCTCGCCCTGGAGAAACGTGGGGCTTGAAACCACAAACCCTAACCTCAAGCGGGCAGGAGCTGGGTCCTCTTTACTAACCCACTGTATTCCCAGCCCCTGGGACACGTGGCACTTCATAAATATTTAACTGTCTGTTGTTGGCACGGATGAATTAAAATCACAGTGTAGATATTTAAAATTATGCAGCAGAACATTTCACTTAACCAGTGATAGCATTCACTCTGGAAAACTTACTCCGGATATTAGAAAGTGTGTTGTCATCTCTAGTTTTTGAAAAAGACCAAGTGACACCAAATCCCGTCAGCTTAAATATGAAACATAAATGCATTTAATTATCCTAATATAATCATATAGCAGTAGTTTAGAAATAAATATTCTTTCTTGCATAGTTTTAACCTCGATTTGCAATCCTGTTTTCCAGAAAACCAAGAAAAGACAGAAGATCAGTATGAAGAAAATTCACACCTCAACTCAGTCCCTCATTGGATTAATAGCAATTCACTAGGTCAGTCCAATCAGTTCTGTCCTGAAGACCTTGGTGTTAATTTTTTCTATTAAATTGGGACTCCCAACCCCCCAAAATAAATCAATAAAATAAAAATAAATCTGTGGAAGTTCCAAAGGCCAGTCTCAGCCTGTGCTGTCCCATCGGGTGACCACACGTTGAGCCACTGAACACTTGAAACGTGGCTGGTCCACATGGAGACGTGTGGTAAGAATATAAGCTTAATGGAACAAAGAACGTAAAATGCCTCCTTAATCAATTTTAAGATACTGATTACATGTTAAAATGATCATTGGTAATAGAGGGACAGGTAAAATATAAAAGTAATTTCACCTGTTTCTTTTAGTTTGCTTCTGTGGCTTCTAGAAGATGTGACATTGCCTACATGGCTGTGTTATACATTGGCCAGTGCGATCTGAGGCAGTTCAGAGAGCCCGGCGTGGAAGGAATGAGCTGAGCAGCTGTGGGCCGAGCTAGCGTAATAAGTAGGGGTCCAGGCACAGGAGGCATGTAGAAAGCAAGTCTGAGTTTGCTCTGATCTTTGGAGTTTAAAGAAGTGTCCTGGAATTCGGGTCTTTCCTTCTGGTCAGTGACACTGATGAGTGTAGGTTACAGGGCAGGAGAGGGACCCTAGCCAGCAGAGCGAGGGGATGTTCCTTACAAGTCACATGCTGGCTGGGAAATCACTTGGTCTCTCTTAGCCTTATTGCCCTCGGAAGCGGAAAGAGCCAGTGACCTGCGCCACTCCGAGAGTCGCATGAAAGCATTTGATAACCTAGGGCCGTAGAAGTGCTCACGTCGAGGTGTCGCATCATGGTCCAGAGGCAGCAGGCGTTTGGGCGAAGGGCTTATGGGCCGAGAGCGGGAACGGCTTGAGAAGAGGAGCTGGTGGGAAAGCGCCTGCCAAAGCCCGTGCGGTTTTGGAGAGGGTTAGAGCGTGCAGAACTGGGTGCATTTGATTTGGTTCAAGGGCACGGAGGGTCTCTGATGACCCCGTCGCTCCTGCCTCATAGCTCTGCCATCCGATTGTTCTATCCCAGGCTTCGGCATGGAGCAGGCAGCGTATGGTGTGCAGACCCAGAACTACCCCAAAGGTGGCCTCCTGGACGTGTGTCCATCCTCCTCGGCATCCAGCATGCTCGGTTCCGAGCAGGAGTTTCAGATGCTCCCTAAGTCTCGACTCAGCACCGTCAGCGTCAACTACTGCCCCATCAGTCAGGACTTCCCGAGCGGCAACTTGAACCTGCTCGCCGGCGGTTCCGGTAAGTCAGGCTCCTGAGAGCTCCGTCAGCCAGTGGGGTGGGTTGCTGCCAGGAGCCACAGTAGAACAGAAACAGGAGCTCCTTAAACAGTATAGCCTGTGTTCAGCCGTTGGAGGAAGTCAGACGCTCCTCTGCGTCCTGAGCAGCTGTCCCGCGCTGTCCCCGCAGGGGACGGATTTGCTCTCATGCATGGACTCCTGCTGTGTTTTAGGCTCTGGGCTGAGTGCTGCGGGGACTGAGTGAATGAGACAGGGCCCCTGCTGTTGCAGCGGGATCCCCCCCACTGCGGTGCGATATTTTGGGAGAAAGTGCAGGAACATGACATTCCCGCAGTCCACAGCTTCCCCACACCAGAAGGAATCCACTGTCTTGAGTTTTGTCCTCATAGATCCTTTGTTCCTGTCCTTGAGCTTATAGAAACGGAATCCTTGCATTACGTTTTCTTTCGCGTTGGTCTTTTGCTCCTCATGTGTCTGGGACCCAGCCATGCTGTTGGATGGGGCACACGGTTGCTCTTTTTCATTGCTGTATAATACTCCATCCCATGAGGACGTGCTCCCCTCCCCCCAACCATGCTCCTGTGGGTGGAGGATTTCCTTGTATAGAGCATTTGTCGTAAGGAGTAAGAGCCTGGCGAGAAGTCCAGGACTCTGCACCAGCGGGCTGTAGGCGCAGTGGGGTTGCTGCAGCCCCCAGACCAGCCTGTTGGACCCATGCGCCCACCCCCCTGCCCCTCATCGCTCGGCAGCACCAGTCGATTCGCTGTCCTGGAGAGTCAGCGTTTGTGCCCGGCTGTCTTTGCCAGGGAAGCCCCGGGACCACGACTCCCCCGAGAACGGCACGGACAGCTTCGAGAGCTCTGACTCCCTGCTGCAGTCCTGGAACAGCCAGTCATCGCTGCTTGACGTGCAGCGAGTGCCGTCCTTTGAGAGCTTCGAGGATGACTGCAGCCAGTCCCTGTGCCTCAATAAGCCGACCATGTCCTTCAAGGACTACATCCAGGAGAGGAGCGACCCAGTGGAGCAGGGCAAACCGGTTATACCCGCGGCAGTGCTGGCTGGCTTCACGGGTGAGTGCGTCACACCGGCCTTCCCTGGGCCCTCCCCAAGGCCCTGACCCAACGCCGTGTTCCTCCAGGCTGTTTCTGCTCCGAGCACATTGTAGCTACAGCCCACACTTGATGCGTGGCTGTCATCCTGAATCAGGCAGGCTGTACCCCTGAATCCTAAGAAGGCCGAGCTCGCACGAACCGTCGTGCACAGTGGCGTGGATGGGATCCCACAGGCCGCCCGCTCCCTGGGATGTGCTCTGCCAGCCTGGAGAGGAGCAGGCCTGGGGGCCCGGGCCCGTGGAGGCCTCAGCTCTGACTCACCCACTCCACGAATCCCAAAGAATGTAAACTGGCCCAGGGAGGGACAGCAGAGCCAGCCTCAAACATCACGGGGACTGTTTACCTTTGCTTGCTTCTAAAATCCATCTTATTTTTAAGATTTGGGCGAGAGCTATTTTAGGCAAAGGACAAATATTAAAGCTGTTTTTAGAACCAAATATTTCCAGTACTTTAGCAAAAACACCAAGATTTTTTTTTTCATTGCTTCATGGGTCTTTAAATGTGTTTTTTTCCTATTTTGACCATATGGAGCCACTGGATTAAAAAATGCCTACTTAAAATATTCAGTACAGAAGCAGTCACTTTTTTCTTTTTTGTCATCCCGAACACCCACAGGAATGGGGTTGGTAAGAAAATAAACAGCCATGCTGTGACTGTCTTTCTTTTTCTTTTTCTTTTTCTTTTTTTTAAGGTTTTAAATTTATTTTTTTATTTATTTTATTTATTTATTTATTGAGAAAGAGGAGTGCGGAAGCCTATGCAAGCACGAGGTGGGGAGGGGGCCAGGGACAGGGAGAGAGAGAATCCAGGGCAGACTCCCCACTGAGCACTGGTCACGACACAGCTCGACCTCATGACCCTGAGCTCATGACCTGAGCCAAAATCAAGACTCAGATGCTCAACCAACTGAGCCATCCAGGCGCCCCTTGCTGTTTTTCATTTGAATATTGGTTACCATTTGTTGACTGTCGGTTCTGTGCGGTTAACTAGGCACATATAGTTGCTTGTCCTTGGAGCAGCCCAGCGGGGGTAGGCGTGACCCTGTTGGACCCGTGGGACAGTTGGCTCAGAGGCAGACAGGTCTCCATGGTCACATGGGAAACCTGGTTGTGCCTGGTTCCAGAACGCCCGTCCTTGGTGCTTTACAGCCTCATGGCTGATGGCTACTGGGTCTTGAGGAACGACTGTTCATGGGTGTGTGATCTCGGGTGGGGCACCTCGCCTCTGAGCTGTTCCTCATCTTTAAAATAGTTCCTCACAAGACGTCAGTTCTAAATATCAATCCAGAAAAGGCATATGAAAACCAAAGTGTACCTCACCAGATCTAGGGAGGCCGTGGAGGCAACCCCAGGTGACCGAGTGGCGTTGAGTAAACCAAGTCGTGGATTAGGCAATTTACCCGCCGTCGTTTGGCAGGAAAGCTGCAGCCTGGGATTCCATGAGACATGCCTCCTTCTGTGGTGAAATGCCGTTTCAGCCACCCCCACCCCGGTCCCACTGGGTGGTTCTAGAAAGGAACCCTGAAACTTATTACATAAGAAACAATTAAACAGGATGAGGAATTTTTTATTTTTTTAAGATTTCATTTTTAGATCCTCTCTACACCCAGCTTGGGGCTCCAACTCGCAGCCAGTCCCCTGCTCTACCCACTGAGCCAGCCAGGCACCCCCAGAATGAGGAATTTTAAGGTGAAGAGTTGCTGGCCCTGAATTTTCTTCCAGAGAGACCCGACTCAGCAACCAAGGGCGTGAAGTGCCCACTTTTTCAGGAGGGGGAGGGTGGAGGGGAGACCCCAGAATGTGTGTCTCGCCTGATGCCATTAAAGCGGTCCGTCCTGTCACCACGCTTGGGAGATGTGCCTTCCTGTTGGCTCCCCGCCCAGAGTAGGGGCTCCCGTTCCTTGGTCAGCCTGTTCCATTGGAAAGGCCCAAAGCCTTGCCGTACTTCAAATCTATAAAAACATACAACTCGCCCCTTTCCCCCAGGAAGCGGACCTATTCAGCTGTGGCAGTTTCTCCTGGAATTGCTCTCGGACAAATCCTGTCAGCCATTCATCAGCTGGACCGGGGACGGCTGGGAGTTCAAGCTCGCCGACCCTGACGAGGTACAGCCAGCGCTTGGGAAGTCGGTCTCTGGGCTTTGAACCCTGATTTCATCACTCTGGGCTCACAGATTCAGCTCTTGGGGCCCAAGGAAGGGCTCCCCGCTGCAGATGAGTTCTAGCATTCTCTGGGTATGTGTGTGGGCACAGGGCAGGCTTCTGCGACTTGCTCTCTCATCTGATAAAAAGGCCCAGGTGCTAAGTGAGGTTGTCTCCTGACCATCTGAAAATGCCTCAGGAATGTGCCTTTTCCCACTGGTGGGGAATGAGCCTCCCAGCAGCCCGGGCTGGTCCTCTGGCCACTGCCGTTCTGCCATGCTCAGTGTAAGCACTCGGAAACCCCGGAGGGGAAGGCCAAGGGCAGATGCCATACTCTCCCCTCCAGGACAATGTTAAAGTAGCCCGTGATCTCGGGCAGCCTTAGAGTGCAGGCTGTCGCCGCTGGCCCACTCCGATCCCCTGGGGAAGCAGAAGCCTTAGAGAATGCAGAATGTCACATGGCTCAGAGCCCCAGCCAGCAGCTGTTGACTGTTGGGCTCGGAGGGGAGAGACACTACTTCTCGCCTGGTTGGGTACGCTTGCCCCCGGCATGGAGCCTTGCTGCACAAGCGGGGACAGGAGGGGACGGTGCTGTGGGCGGGGGACCCTCACTCTCCCACCTGCCCTGCTTCGGCCCTCAGAGAGGCAGCGAGGACCTCCGTGCCGCTGCAGGTGCTGGGACACACCACACCCTTGGGCCCCTTCTGTAGTGCTCAGGTTCTCTGGGGGCAGCAGACATGAGACTCCTCGCCGGGGCAGGTCATTCATTTTCCTGAATTGCAGATTTGAACTCTTTTCCCGCCTGTGCCTGCTGCAGGTGGCCCGCCGGTGGGGAAAGAGGAAAAACAAGCCCAAGATGAACTACGAGAAGCTGAGCCGGGGGCTGCGCTATTACTACGACAAGAACATCATCCACAAGACGTCGGGGAAGCGCTACGTGTACCGCTTCGTGTGCGACCTGCAGAACCTGCTGGGCTTCGCCCCTGAGGAGCTGCACGCCATCCTGGGCGTCCAGCCGGACACGGAGGACTGAGGCCCGCGGGGGGCTGCGAGTGCGGCCATCCGACCCACCGCTCCAGTGACCCTGACAGGCGGGATTGGACACGTCCAGGAGAGTCCCCAAGAAGCAGTGGCCTTATTTCACTGGAAACCATGGCTTTTCACCCGAAGCAGCATGGTTTCTCACTTGTAAAGCCCACTGATGGGAACGCGCTATGTATGATGCTGTGACCTCAGAGTGGCCAAGAAAGAAGTGCTGGGAAGCCGTCCTGGCTCCGAGCAGGCCATGTGACAGGGACGTGCAGGCCGTGGGATAGTCTCCAAGGAGCAAGCGTATCTCGGGCACACGCATTTTGGCTTTTTTTTTTTTTTTTTAATGTACTTTTGCCTTTGGCTGCCAAGAATCACAAAGGCAGAAGTGGTCTCTTTGGTTCAGCGAGGCGGAGGGTGTGGGGAGACAGCCGTGCCATTTCAGAAGTTAGTTTGTATATATGACTGTAATCTTAATAATTGTTGTCAAAGTCCTCTCAGAGTCCTATTTAACGAGAACTGTATATTGTAATTTAAAATACTTCCGTACGTGTATTGGAAAGATCGCAGACACCCGGTGTCTCTGTGGTTCCGAGGAGCACGCACCGCGCTTCGCAAGCCCAGGGTCTGCACAGGCGGACGGAGGAGTTGTAAAGTGTGTATTATTTACATTTAACATGCCTACAGGTAGACATCGAAGAGGGTCAGTCCCTGTTTCTGTTTGGTTTTGCCTGGATGATTATCTGGCAAGACTTTGTACATTTGGGAATTTTTATAAAACACTTAACGTTATTCTCCGGAGGCCCATCCCGCCTCTGCCTTCTCTTTAATTGTAATGTAAAAGCTATAAAGCGGTATTTTTCTTGACAAATAGCATCTGTTTTCCATTTCTGTGCATGCCTTTAAATCCGTTCATACACAAGACCGATTTTATTTTTTAGTTCAACTGTGTTTCCCCAACAACTAACCTCCCCGACCAGCCGTCTCCTTCGCTTGCCCCACCTCCGCACCCCAGATTATCCTGTATGATTAAAATAAGAATGCTATTTTTGGAAATATGTGGCTCCTTTTCAGAGAGCAGGAGGAGTTTATGTAGCAGCTACTTTGACTGCAAGTAACTCCCTGGAAAAAATGTAATTTGTAAGAAAGCTTTATTTTTATCTGCACTCCATGGGGAGTTAAACATGTCGTCCAGAGCGGAAGCCAGCCCGGGGCAGGTGGGGGACAGAAAGGGGGGGATCTTCAGGAAGCCTCTTGGTCGTGAACAAAACACGACTTTTCCCTCAAGCTGTCGAGGCCCGGGCTATCTGGACACTTGGCCGCTCCTTGCTGCTCAGTGCCCAAGCTCTGTGTTCCTGTTTCCGTGGAGGCAGAATGTCCAGAGGCGAAGAGAGGTCAAGCGAGGCGGGCAAGAGAATCCGTTGGAAGATTCGATGTGAAAAACATTTTGCTCACCGTGGAGACTGTCGTGGTTGTTTCAAAGGACCCCTGGGGTGGGCCTGCATCCGGGGTGCTTGGAACAGATCAAGCCAACGTGGTTTCAGGGCCACACGGGCTTCCCTCACAGTGCAGGGCCGTGCAGGGAGTGCTGGGAGCTGTGGCTGACGTCCCCAGGGAAGAGTCCGTCCCCGCGATGAGGCTGCGGGACCAGGTGGTGGGGCCGGCTGGGCAGCCCAGCGCTGGGAAGGGAGGACTCAGTCCCAGCACCTACAGGAGACCAGGTCCAGTGTCCAAGTACAGGACGTTTTTCTCAAGCAGGACATGTTTATCACTGAGACATCTGTTTATAACATCCCCAGACATGTGACTGGGACCATCTGGCTGCCAAAGGGAATCTTAGTCTTCGGCTCGTTTTATGTGGGGTTGAACCAAGCGAAATTGCCAATATTTGACTTTTTTTTATCTACAAAGTTGGCCGTTTCATGTGATTCAGCCTAATAGTTACAGAAACTAAAGCCCATGGTAACCCTTTGGTGTGGTAATGCACAGACCTAAGGATGAAGATTTTGTAATCTCGCCTTTCCTTTCTCAAATAATAAAGTATTTTGTTTATATAAACGCCTCCTTGTAAGAGTCCCTTTGTCCCACCCCAGCAGGGACGGAGGAGGGTAGGCAGAGTGAGGATAGTGAACCCCGACCCATGGTGCCCCCGCAGTTTCCAGTCTGCTGAGACTCCCATCTCCGTTTAACTGGTTTTACGCATGGGGTCACCCAGCAAATCATGACCAAGCTGCAACCCAGCTGTAAGCTCTTCCTGAAGGAATCCCCCCGAAAAAGTGTTCCCTTACGTCAAAAAATGCTTTTAAGAGGGGATTAGAATAGAAAGATGCGGTTGTCTTGTTTTGGCCAAGGAATTGGCAAAGGTAACAGAAGAAATTGTTGGCTGCTTCTGTGAGGAATCCATTAGGGTTTGAGGCTCAGGAACTTTCGCCGTGATGCCTGACGATCTGATTTACTAGAGGTGAGGGTGATGGTCGTGGGATGTGGGTTCTCAAACACATTTCAAAGTTAGTGATGATGCCAGCCAACAGGTGGGCTACATCAGAGGTGTGCAGGAGCCCCTCCCAATACGTCACCCCAATTGAACCAATTGGGGTTGAACCAAGCGAAATTGCCAATATTTGACTTTTTTTATCTACAAAGTTGGCAGTTTCATGTGATTCAGCCTAATAGTTACAGAAACTAAAGCCCATGGTAACCCTTTGTTACCATGTGCAATTCATTCACCTGGTGAATTGCAACAGTGACGTATTGGTATCTTCAATGGGATCGAGATGAGAGTATTTCTGTCATAAAATCAGCAGACACTACAAATCAAGGCTCCTTTCAAGCCCCGTCAGGGAGCTGGTTCTTAAAACAGTTACCAGAACACCACTGTTCACCAGTATTCACTGTATTAGAAATTAGAAAACCTTTTAAACTACAATTACTTTTTAAAATAGCATTAATGCTTCTGTGGAAAATAACTTTTTCCCAAAAAGTGAGTGTGGCATTGTTTTGCATGTTTTCAGATTTCCTTGATGTTTCGTTTGAAAGAAGGGAGCTGGGTTCTTGTATATTTTTCCACATTCTGTCTTGTGATATATTTTGAAGGAAATCGGGCCTCACACAACTATGTAATCGAACAGAGGTGCATTCGGGAGACATATCCTACACCAAACCTGGCAAATGCAAGTTTCTTCAAAGTTCATTGCAGTTAGAATATGAAACCCTATCAATAAACTTTCCTATGATTATAATAAATTCCACTGGTCTGCCTTGCACTTTGAATGGATTCTTCACCCATGTGTGATTTTTTTTAACATCATGCATTAGTCATTTGGAAAATATTGCTTCAAAATGTTGACCCATTTCAACAGCTAATATCAAACGATCACCTTAGTTGCTGTCATCATGACTTTTACCCAGAAAGTACTGGGATCTACCAAGCTCACAACAGCAGATGTAAATTTTCAAAAATTCAGATTTTCATTTGAAAGCTCCTATGTTATCATTGGCCACAAACACTTTACATTGCCCTCTTTGCAGTGACAGACTCATTCCATTTCCTTTTGAGGACATACCTGTCAGATACCCAATAGACATAACATGTCTGTTGTTCTGGCAGGTAAAAATGGTGATTAGTTTAACTAATCACGGACAAAGTGATTAGTTTAACTCACAATTCACAAAAATGCAGGACAGCATTTCCTAGTAGATGAACTAAGGCAATGTCAGTTCCAGCTGTGAAGGTGTCGTCACCAACTATGACCAAAACTGGCATTTCCTGGGACAGCCCGTCTACCTTAGGGTGCAGCAGTCCTTTACGTGTATCACGGATTACCTAGAAGTTAAAAAGATGTGTATTCACTTATGAAGAAAATTAGTTTTTACTGCTTTATTGAGTTCTTCGGTTTTTGTTTTTTGTTTTTTTGTTATTTTTATTCTGTTATTTTTTTTTTTTCCACTGAGTACACAATGGTAAAAAAGACAGTGATGGCTGTGACAGTTTAGCGCTAAGGCCCCAGCAGTTTTACTGACCTTTGCTTTGCTTTTGCAAAGGTGACATTGAGGATCCCCTGAAAGGGTACCAGAGCCCCACAGTTGTCTATGGACCTCACTCTGAAAACTCTTCTGGAAAGCCAAGCAGCTCATCAAACACAGACTGGAGCAGGAAGCAGGAATTTGACCAGGAGTCGGGTGAGGAGAATTTTCCTTCTCCTCTTAGATCCGGTGTCCATCCTTCCAATCTTACCCTGCCATAGCCAGTTAAGAGAAGCAGTTTTATTTAAAAAAAAAAAAAGAATCATGTGGTCTGTCTCCCAGCTCGTCCACATGGAGGTGAAGAAGCAAACTTAAATTGTCCGAAGGCCACACCATGTCCCGGTTCTCCCCCATGCAGGGGCCCCCGAGGACCTCAGATCTCCAAATAGTGGACACTCATGAGCAGTAGTGATTCGGAGCCTGAAGGAGCTGCTCTGTTGGGTTGTGACGTGCAGGATGTGGGGCCAGAGCAGGTGGACAAGGAACAGGGGGGACACGGAGGGTAGTAACCTGTTTCATCACCTCTTTGGAAAAATCAAGCAAGTTGGCTGTAGGGTTTATTGTGCTTTGGCCTGAACTTGAATTATCATCCTCACCCAGCAGTCATGCACTGCTGTGTGACCTTAGACATGTAACTTCATCACTCTGTGCCTCAGTTTCCCCTCCAGAAAGTGGAGTCACTGGGTGGCAGTGGATGGCTATATCTTTCATTTTTTAAGATGGAGAGAAGTCAGTGACTTGGCACCTGGTAGGGAAGGGGAAGGTACTCCATTTAAGTCATGAGCAAAGCATTCCAGCAGGGGTCTCTGAAGAAAACACGGTGCCCGGCAGTCATGTCTGTTTTCATATGAAGAAACCCAGGCACAGAGTTCAGTGATAAAGCTGGCACTTACCTCAATCAGGGCTCAGACATAGGTCTTCCGTTTCTCAATATTGTCCTTTTGCCGTATAACTGCACTGTGTTTTGTTTAAGTCATTATAAATCCTACCCAGGGACTACCCCCAAGCTTCTAGTTCCTTCTCCTGTTTTGTTTTAAACAGAGTACACAGCCCTTGATTTGAATTTTAAAATTATCCATGAGCCTCCTACCCAAAGGACACCCAGTCCTCATACACACAGCAGCTGGAGGCAGCTAGTTTAGTTTGAGCGTGAATGCGTGAATCCCATAATCTGGGCCAGATGTTAATTTATCTTTTCTGTAATCGCCCCACAGAAGGGTGAGGCTGGAAGCAGTGAAGGGGGAAATCCCTTATTGTGTAATTCTTTTGAAACTCCTGGGCAGGGTTTGAACATGTGATTCTACTTGAAATCTGACATTAACGGAAATACCATTTTTGGTCATAGTTGGTGACGACACCTTCACAACTGGAATTGACATTGCCTTAGTTCATCTACTATGAGTAACTGCCCCATTCTGGCCTCCCAAAGTCATGTTCAGATGGCAAGATAGCCCAGGATTGCCAAATCTGACCCCCACCAGCAGTTTCCATGTCTATGGCCTCATACTCTACAAGTAGATAGCCAGGACTCAACACCCAAATGGAAATGCTGATTCATGGGAGCCCATGGCCTGGGTTGGTTGGAGGATGACATGTTCTGGGGATGCTGGGGATGTCAAATGGTACATAGAGCATGAGGTCTTGCATGAGGTCTCAAGCAAGAGTATCATGCATTGGCTATGGTCCATCTCCATGGTCCAAGTCCATGAGAAGCACTGTCACCGTTTGCTCGTAAACTCCACCAAATTGTCTACTGAAGACTTTATTTTTCATCACAGTGCGAACGTACAATTAATAATTGTGAAATACAGTAGCATTGGCAAGTCTCCATTTTATCCATCATCTCCGTGGGTCTCTGGGAGGTCAGTTTCCTTATGTTTATTTTATAAATGTGGGAATTGAGGCTCAGCGAGGTTAAAGCCCTATGTTGAAACTAGAGGGACTTCTTCCACACTCAGCAGTGGTCCCTGATCCATCATGCCTGTGGACTCCAGCTTGGGGGTGGTGGACGCCTCCAAGAGCTGGAACCCAGAGTGGCCACGGCAGCTGAGGGGCTGGACAGGCTCTCAATACTGCCACCCTGTCTTGCTCTGTCTGTCCTAGGTCATTACTAGCAGTGCTGTAGGTGCTCCTCACCATCTTACTCCAGGGATGAAGCCAACCCATCCTCTCAAAGACACAACACACTGCTATAGTTCTTAAATCCTGAGCAATCAGACTACTTTTGATCCAATTTGCATGAGCCTGGGCTTCTGCTTTCCCAAGCTATGGATGGACCCCATAGCACCCCCCCAATAGAGGCTCTAACAGTAAGGTTAACTTTCAATTATACATTTTTTTATTCATCCCCCCCAACCATTCATTCATAAGACGCTCTTAAATGCCAACCACTAGGAAGGTACAGATTACAGAGAGCCAGATTATCTCTGCTTTCTAGGATCCACGTTAGTGAAGTAGTCCAGGAGTAAAGATGGTGAGGGCATGTGAGTTCCATCTAGCACAAAGGCCAGAAGTTGGTTGCTTCCCTGTGTCTATGGCTGGAGTCGATTCAATAACCATGTGCAATAGCAATAACATCACAACAGCAGGTGACAAGGAATCAGCCTTGCTGGGTGCTGGCCCAGGCTTTGGAGGTCCACGAGTGCACTGAAATGTCTCTGCAGACGGCCCTGCAGTTGGGAATAAGAAGATCCTCAGAACATAGGTGTTCACGCACACTCATACTCACATGCATCCTCCCACAAACACAAACACACATGTCTGCTCACACACAAACACTGCACACACTCATTCCCACAGAGGCACACACAATCACTTGTGTACACTGTGCACACATATATGCATGCTCACACTTCCTCAAGCACACACCTCCTGGATTGGCTTCTTGGGGCGGCTGTCACACAATACACAGGCTGGGAAGTTCAAGGGACTTCAGTCTATTGTCCCACTCTTCTGGAGAGCAGAAGTCCCTTGTTGGCAAGACTGGTCTCTTCTGAGGACTCTGAGGGAGAGTCTGCTCCAGGCCATTCTCCCTGGCTTGTAGATGGCCCTCATTTGTGTTTTCATATTGCCTTCCCTCCGTGTCCATGCTGCCCCTTTTATAAGGACATAGTCACACAGGATTAGGGACTGTCCAAATGACCTCCCTTTAACTTGATTACCTTTGTCAAGGCTCTATTTGTAAGTAAAGTCACATTTTGAGGCATTGTGGTGGGGGGGTGGTTAGGACTTCAATATTTGAGTTCTGGAAGAACAGAGGTCAACCCTAACATTCCCCAACACTAATGAAGTTAAAAACAGCAGAAGTGGACCCAGGGGACAGCAGTCTTGCACATGGACTTGAGTCAGTTGTAAAGGTACACTTCTAACTCACATGGGTTACTACAGATTTGTAGAAGCACAATTCTAAGAAAGGAGGTAAAACAGAAACCTATAAAGGGCTCAACTGAGATATAGAATGCCCAAAAGGTCTTAAAGAAAACAAAAAGAAATAGAGCAACAGGGGAAAACAGAAATAGCATAGGTATTAATCCACATATCTCAATAATCACTTTAAATGTCAATGGTCTAAATCTATGATTTAAAAGACAGGGACTCTCTGAATGGATTTTAAAAAATCAAGAACCAACTCCACTAGATATTGTCTACAAAAAATTCACTTTCACTGTGAAGACACAGATTAAGAGTATGGGGATGGAGAAAAGATCACACTGAAACTAATTTAAAAAAAAAAAAACCTGGGATCACAGTATGACATGACCAACTACAGAGCAAGAAAAGTGAAAGGGCTTGGGGGAGGGAGGAGAAATGAGTAGGGGGAACACTGGAGGTTTTCAGGGCGGTGCAACTCTTCTGTATGACACTGGGATGGAACACGCATGAAGGCAAGCATCTGTCGAACACCGTAGAATGCACAAAACAGAGAGCGAACCCCAGATAAACAATGGACTGTAGTTGATAACACACCATTACGGGTTCATCGCTAGCACTATATACACCTCATTAATACCTGTCGTCGGTAGCAGGGGTTCCTCATGGGGGAGGCTCGGGGTGTGTGTGAATTCTCTGTCTACTCCATTAACATCTTACTTCAAACCAAAAATTGCTTTAAAAAATGAAGTCCAATTAAAAATTAAAAGGAAGCAACAGTCACTTCAGACAGTGGGCCACCGCTTTCCTCACGAATAAGACTAGTCCAAGCACCTATTCCAAGCATCCACAGGGCCATGCAGCCTAAGCCAGGAACACTTCAGGACACCAGACCAGCCTCCCTGACTGCACCCTTTGTCCTCACCGAGGAAGGGGCTGTACAGAGTCTATAGCGGCAGAGTTGCCAGGAATGGATAAGGAGGCTCAGAGCCTGCCTCTGCCATAGACAACCAGGAGACCCACAAGCCATTTACAAAGATAAAAAGTGGCAAAATGAGTAAAAATATGAATGGTAGCATCCCCAGAGACCCATTTCTGAAGATAACTGCCTGCATTAGGGACCTTCTTTGGCCTTGCGGGACACTGGATTTAGAAAAGGACACAAGAGGTAAAGAGCCTAGGTCACTAGGTCACCCTGTAACAGAGTCACCCCCATGCAACAACCCCGGGATTGAACAAGGACAGGCTGGCTTCACAGAGTCCATGACACTCTGAGACCCTGCCCGTTCCTGCTGATTTCTACCCAGGTATTAGCACCAGAATCCTGGTTTCTGATTTTACACCTTTGAGAACAAAATCGGCCTCAGACCCACAGTCACCTGCCTGCCCACAGTGGCCACACAGACGAGAGAGGGAGCCTCAGAGGAAGAGAGAACCTGGGACCTTTGCAGACAGGACCAGACTGGCTGCAGCAGAAGCAAGTGGTAGATCAGGAGAACGGGCCTCGGCCAGGGAGGAGGCCTTCACACTCTGTCTGCCCTGACTTCTCCTGTGGGCCCAGAGCAAAGGGACCAGGCCCTGCCTCAAGCCCTTAGGTTGGCTGGAGGGCCAGATGGGCCTGGAGGGGCTGAGCCCAGGCGGGGATGAGCCCTTCCCACAAGCCCGGGGCTTCTGTGATTGACACAATTTGGTCCTGGACAGCAAAGTCAGGAGGAACTCCTTCCTAGAACCTGGCTGGCCTCCCCTCCCCCAAGCCAACTGCTCTGTCCTGGTTGCCATGCACAGGTTGACCTCAGAAACGGAACTCTCCACAGGGTTCTGAGTGGTCACTTGGGGCCCCAGGACACCGGCACTCGGAGGCGTAGCCGTGGAGCCGGACGCAGCCATGGAGGCCCCTCCTTCGGCCAGCGGATCCACGTGCCAGGTGGTCCTGGAGCACGTGTGGGATGCGCTACTGCTGACGTCCAGAAGCTGGACACGTATCCCTGGGTGGTCCTGGGCGGTGCTGCTAGGGACCCTGCTGCTCCTTTTCCTGCGGAGGAGACGACTCCCTCCGAGAAGAGTGAAGGAGCCGGGACAAACGTGCTCTGCCCGCCCCCAAGTCTGCGCAGCGGGCCGCCAGGATATGGGTCCGACCACCCGAGCCCAGGACGGCCACGGGCCAGCCAGGGAGCTGGCCAGTCCTCCCTCCTTACAGACCTTGTGCTTGGCAGCCATGCGTCACCAGCTGAGCAGGCTGGTCCTCCGGGGCCCTGCCGACGTCCTGAAGAAGGACCAGAGGAGCCAGCCCCCTCAACGTCCCCGGGTCCCTGGAGAAAACGCCGTCGGAGGAACAGCAGGTGAGGATGGAGGACAACCCGGGAGGAAAAGCGCGACGGACGGCGGGGACCACACGGCTTTTCCAGAGCCACTGGGACTGCGCAGCCAACAGGCTTCCAGAGGGAGGCAGAGAGGGCAGGAGGAGGAGGGGGAAGAAAGGCCGGAGCCGTCGAGGGCACGCACGGAGCCGGTCCCGAAACATCCACCCCGCCAGTCACCGTCCAGGGCAGGACCCGGGCTGCAGACCGGCCCCCCACCTGACCTCCCAGCAGGTGACGACGCTGCCGGGACCCGCGGAGTCCGGCCAAAGAGCGGAGCCCGGAATGCTGACCACCCCGCCCACCGGGCAGCCCTTGAGCCACAGACTATCACCGAGGACACTGGCTTCCCAGTGTCCCCTCCAAGGCCCAAAGCGGGTCCACAGGACAGAGCCACACGCCTGGAGGCAGAAAGGCGAGAGATGGCCAAGCTGGCCCGACACATCCACCGTCTGCACACCCGGGAGGCAGCTCTGCAGCGGGAACATGCCCAGCTGGACCGCGACATGCAGCAGCTGAGGCGGAGCCTGCAGAAGCCGCTGGACGAGCAGGACGAACTCGCCCTGCGCCTGCACGGAGCCCTGTTCCGAGGGGCGGCTCAGTGCGAGGCCCTGCAGAACCAACTGGCCGGCCTGCGCGGGGACCTGGAGCTCACCTGCCACTTGCGCAACCTCCACCAGGAGATGGCCCGAGACTTGCGCCGAGAGCTGCAGAGACACCGCTCCCACTGCCGCGAGCTGGTCCTCTTCCAGCACAACAGAGCCGCGAGAGCCTGGGAGGCCGCTGTGTCCAGCCAGAGAAAGTTCTGGGAGCTGAGGAGAGAACATGACCGCCTGAGACAGACGCTGGCCGGCCTGGAGGCCCACCACCTGCCTTTCCCGAGTGACCCTCTTGCTCCTGCGGCTCCGCCTGCAGCCCGCGCAGCTGGGGACGTGTTGGGGCGTCCCTGGGGTCCTCGGGCCCCCGGGGAGCGGGGAGGTCCCCCCGTGAGGGCTCCGGGACCCGGGGTCGCCTGCGGGTGGGACCGGGCTCAGGGCCGCTGGGCGCTCAATAGCCACAGCCCGTTTCAGCCTCTGCGGGGAGGGCCAGAAAGGATGGCCACCGGCTCGCTCTCTAGGCAGGTGCCTGGGTCTCCCCTGGGGCCCCAGGGTCGCTCAGCCGTGTAGCCCGCTCACCCTGCCGCCGCACATCCGGACAGACCTCCGGGCATATTGTCCTCAGTCCGGACTGTCCCCGTCAGACCCTCTACAACGGTGCACTGTAGGATCGTGTTGGCGTTGAAATCCCCGTCACTAGGACGGAAGACATCCGCTCTTGTGGGCGTGGACAGAGACTCCAAACACGACCATTTCTGTGGGCCAGGACTAGCCTCACGGATGGGCAGAAGCAACTCCGTACTTATGGGAATAACGTGGAATTGCTTGAAAGAAAAAGAGCAGAAAATTTCAACTAGACAACATCCCACACAACTGTCAAAAATCGTTAGTGTAGTCAACTGTAGTCTGAACTCATAGTCTAGTCCTAAATCCAAATTTTAGTCCTTCATTCAAATCTTAGTCCTCAACTCCAATGTTAGTCCTCCATGCATAGTTTAGTCCTGGATTCATAGTAGTAGTGTAGTCTTCCATTGATTGCTAGGAAATCGTAAGAATTTGCAGCCATTTCTTCCCTGTTCTGTAATACATTCCCTTCATCCTCATTCGTTTGTTGAAGATACTGTTTCTTGTTGACCACGTAGGAATTTTAAGCGGTCCAAATACCGAGGGTTCTCTGGACGACAGACACACCGGCCCATGCACGAGGGCGCGTGCACACGCTTCTCTTCCCACGACACTGACTCCACACGATGGTCGTTGTTTTGTGCGGACCAGAAAAGTGTAAAAATAGAGTTGGAAATTTTAAAAGAGACTCATTTTAAATGTTAAAAGAGTATAAAAAGGTATCTGTAGATCAATAAATGCCTGAAAACAAACGCCGTGTGTGCGCCGTGTGTAAGGAGAGGAAGGCCTCCGTGCTCCTCCTCCCCGAGAGCAGAGTGCCCTGAGGGAGCAGGGAAGGTGGCAGCGGGGAGCACTGTCCCACGGGGTGCAGAGGAGGAGGTGGCCGGGGACAGTCCCCAGCTGCGGCAGGGAGGAGGGCAGGACCCAGGAGGGGCTCCCAGGCTCCAGCCACAGGGGAGGTGGACCCATCCCGGGGCCTGGAGGGAGGACAGGGAAGTGGCATCTGCTGAGCCCAGTGGGGGACTTTCCCAGCGATAGGGTCTAGTGCCCCCCTTGGCCATCAGGGCCTCCCAGGACTGCTGGTGCTGGGCAGCCCCCCAGAGGGTCTGGGAGTGCAGGCAGGGGAGGCAGCCTCAGGCCCAGAGCCGGCAGGAAAGGGTCAAAGAGGAACTTGGAGAAGGACCCAACCCTGTAAGTCTATTTGACCCAAAGTGCGCCTGAGGGTGACTGCCTGCCTTCGCACCCGCACATGGAGTGTCTCTGCAGCATCTCCAATGTCTTGGGCACTGTTCTGGCGCATGCAGGACAGTGATGGCAAAAATAAGCTTGTGAGGTCCTAGGACCCCCAGCGTTTCTGTCCTAGTGAGGGGCAAGGCCAGGGAATCAAGAACAAGGGGACAGGGAGTAGCAGTCATAGCTCTGCAGAGAATTCCGGAAGTGGGATGGTCAGGGGCCATAGCCAGAGGGGACATTCAGGCTGAGTCGAGGGGGACAGGAGGTGGTCTGGGATCACAGGGTGGAGACTGTTCAGGCAGGGAGCACAGGAGGATACATGCTGAAGGCTGTGCTCCCAGGGGCCTGGGGAACCAGAGCAACAGTGACAGGGCAGGGGGCAGGGAGCAGGGAGCAGGGCTGCTGCACCGCCCTTCCCTAGGGCAGGGTAGAGACACCAGGGGAGGGTGCAGACCTGGAGACACAGGGCGCTGGTGGGCTCGGGTGTGATGTGTGTGCTGCACGGATCTGCGTGATGGTGGGGGCTGGGGAACGAGGCTGGGGGAGACGGGGATGGATCATTCTGGGAGGGGGCTCACAGGTCAGCATGGAGCACTGGGAGGTGACCCTCGGGTGGTCCTCGTGGAGATGGAGGAGGCGGACAGTCTGGGGCTGAGTTTGCGCAGCTGTGGGGTCAGGAGAGGCGGCAGGAAAGCCTGGCACCTTTGGTAAGAAGCCTGTGTGTTGTCTGGGCGTCTCCAGGAACCCTCAGAAAATCTCTGCGTGGGCCCTGAGGAAGGTCAGCAGGCGTGGACCCATTCCACCCAGCGGGCAGCTGCTGTCTGAGGAGTGGGTGTGAGGAGGTCTGTGCGTTTGGGCTGCCACCAGGTTTCCGCCATCCCTGAAGGTCCTCGTGAGCAGGTGGTCTCAGCTCCCAGCTGCTCCCACCACAGAGACCTCAAGGACAGCTTCAGGAACGAATGGGTACAGGGTGAGGATTCCCAAAGGGACTCACGTCCTCCCTGATTGAGTCGTTGCTACTACCAGTGGGAACCCCGACAAGTAATCCGTGTCCCCCCCACAGAGTCCCAGGCAGCAGGAGACAGAGGCTCGGGGACTGGAAGCACTCATGAATGTGGCAGGTGCCCTCACCTTGGGGCCACCCTGTCTCTACCTGTCCCTGCTGCAGGTGGCCATGGGTTGGGATAGCAGGGCAGAACTGGAGGGCTCCCTGGAGGAGTTGGCCTTGAGCTGTATCCTAATGGATGAGCCTCAGGGACCAGTGGTGCTTTCACACTTGAAAGAGCATGTGATGTGTATTTCCCTGACAGGAAGTAATGTGTAGCATTTTTTCATGTGTCTGTTGGCCATTTGTATCTCTTCTTTGGAAAAGCATGTGTTTGTGACTTCTACCCATTTTTTGAGCGGATTATTTGGTTTTTTGGATGTTGATCTAGTAAGTTCTTTATTGATCTTGGATACCAGCCCTTTATCTGCTATATCATTTGTAAATATCTTCTCTCATTCTATAGATTGCCTTTTGGTTTTGTCACCTTTTCCTTTGCTGCACAAAAGCTTTTTAGCTTGATGAAGCCTCAATGTGTCATATTCACTTTTGTGTCCCTTGCCTTTGGAGACATGTCTAGCAAGAAATTTCTGTTACTGAGGTCAGAGTTTGCTGCCTGTGTTCTTCTCTAGGATTTTGATGGTTTCTTGTCTCACATTTAGGTCTTTCATCCATTTTGAGTTTCTCTTTGTATGGTGTAAAAAACAGTCTAGTTTCATTCTTCTGCATGTGGCTGTTCATTTTTCAGGCACCATTTATTGGGAAGACTGTCCTTTTTTCCACTGGATATTCTTTCTGGCTTTGTCGAGAATTAGTTGACCATTGAGCTGAGCATCCATTTCTGGGTTCTCTGTTCTGTTTCTACTGATCTATGTGTCCATTTTTGTGCCAGTACCATACTGTCTTGGTGATCACAGCTTTGTAATAGAGCTTGAAGTCTGGAATTGTGATGCCACCAACTTTGGCTTTCTTTTTCAACATTCCTTTGGCTATTCAGGGTTTTTTCTGGTTCCATACAAATTTTACAGCTCTGTGTAAAATGTCGTTGGTAGTCTGGTAAGGATTACATGGAATGTGTAGATTGTTCTCGGTACCATAGACATTTTAGCAATATTTATTTCCAATGCATGAGTGTGGAATGTTTTTCCATTTCTTTGTGTCTTCCTCAATTTCTTTC
Source organism: Mustela erminea (assembly GCF_009829155.1). Taxonomy (NCBI): domain Eukaryota; kingdom Metazoa; phylum Chordata; class Mammalia; order Carnivora; family Mustelidae; genus Mustela; species Mustela erminea. The sequence goes on from NC_045614.1 coordinate 214,016,948, forward strand.
ATAATGTTCTTTCGTTTTTAGAGAACAGATTATTTATCTCTTTGGTTAGGAATTGGAGGGTAATATGCTGAGCGAAATAAGTAAATCAGAGAAAAACAGTTATCATGGTTTCACTGATATGTGAAATATAGGAAACAGTGCATAGTGTCATAGAGTAAGGAAGGAAAAACTGAATAGGAGGTCATCAGAGAGGGAAAAAAAAAAAAGCCATGAGAGACTCTTAACTCTAGGAAACAAACCGAGGGTTGCTGGACGGGAGGGGGCAGGGGGGCTGGGGTAATTGGGTGATGGACATTAAGGAGGGCACGTGATGTGATGAGCACTGGTGTTATATGCAACTGATAGATTGTTGAACACTACATCTGAAACTAATGAAGCTAATATTAAACTAATACATTGGCTAATTGAATTTTAAAAAAGAATTTGAAAAAAATAGGGGATGTCTGGGTGACTCAGCTTGTTCAGCCTCTGCCTTCAGCTCAGGTCATGATTTCAGGGTCCTGGGATCCAGCCCCGCATCAGGGTCTCTGATCAGCTGGGAGCTGGCTTCCCCTCTCTCTCTCTCTCTCTGCCTGCCTCTCTGCATAATTGTGATCTCTCTCTGTCAAATAAATAAGCAAAATCTTTAAGAAAGAAAAAGAAACAAAGGAAGGAAGGAAGGAAAGAAGGAAGGAAGGAAGGAAGGAAGAAGGAAAGAGAAAGTGAACTTCACTGACACCTCATCACAGAAAGATTCAGATCCCTCAGTTCATGGCGCGGAGACCCTGCGCAGCCCCCATGTGCTGTCTCTGCCGGGACCTGCGGGGGAGGAACGCGGATCCTTCGATGAGGATGGGATGGGCGGGGGCCGCTGGGGGGGCGGGTAAAGGCATTTCTGGCAGAGGGCAGCACACAGGCAACAACACGGGGCACCAAACTGCTTACACGGCTGAGCAAGGCACGTTGGTGCCGTTAGCTCCCTGGAGACCAGCAGCTCAGCGCTGGGAGGGCGGGAGCAGGAGGCAGAATGGACGCACGCCCCGCGCACTGGTTCTCCGCCCACTGGCCCCGCGCAGGGCTCCTGTCCTCACGGTCCATCTGATCCCTCCAGCAATGCCCATTTCAGAGGAACACGATGAACCTTAGCCTTGAGATGCCTCTGGGCGAGGCCAGCCATGGAGGAAGCACCCTGCTCAGGCACAGTGACAACTCTTCAGGGAAGCAGACTCTTTAGCCTGAAGATAAGCCAAAGCTTCCCACCATACACACAAATTCTTTGTCCCCTGAGCAGGCACCTGAGAGCTCAATGAGCTGTGCATTTCCGGACACAGCAGAGGCAAACACAGCTTCTGTCCTAGGAGTTGGTACCAAGGTATATTTTCACCTCTTTGGGGTTAAAGAACACATTTTTTACTGTTGTCCACCTCAACTGGAGATTAGAAATACGGATATTTAAGATATGGTTTTTGCAGCATCACCGAACCTATATCCTTTCTCATTTCAGGCAACAAATTCTCACCTGACAATTGCCCCAGGTACAACTTTCAAGGACAGCCACCAGAAAGATTGTGTGCACTTTTTAAAGGGTGATGTGCTGATTCGACTTCCACTTTCCATCCACTCGCTCAGGAGTGATTTATGAAGTGCCTTCCTTGTGTGCCAGGCAGCAGGCTGACTTGGGCACCAGTGAGAACAAGACAGACAAGGTCCCAGCCTGACAGAGCTGACCTTGACCAAGAGGCAGGTGGTGACCCAAGCTCTTCCCGGGAGGACGAAGACCTCATGCCAAGGTCCCTCTCTGGTTCCATTTCCTGGGTACAGCACTGTCAGGGTAACATTAATAGTTAGGGTTTATTAGACCAGATCACAGAGCCAAAGAATCACATCACAGATGGAACAATGGAAATAAAAAAAAAAATAGATGAAGCAAAAATCACAGGAGCAAAAGCAACGCATTTCTCTGGTTCTTAGGAAACCCCCGAGAAGGAGTGACAGGTTGGAAATCTCCAGCTCGGGCTCTGACCTCAGGCTTCTTTCTCAGCTCGATCGCGGCTCCTCGCACCCTGAGCCCAGAGCTGTGTGCAGCACGGAGGCAGCTTTCCAGAGGCTGAAGCCACGGGATTGACTGGGGGCACATGACTGACGTCCAAGGAGCCACCACGATCATTCTCACCCTACGGGGTTACCTTGTGCTCATCATGGGTTTTCTACATAAATTTTCATTTTTAAAAATAATATTGCATGCAACTATTTATCTTGATGACTGAGGCTTTTTGGCATGCCTTAAATGTTTTGTTTTTATAAAATATACATATATAATTTACCATTATACCTATTTCTTAAAGATCGATTTATTTATTTTAGAGAGAGAGAGTGTGCCAATATGAGCAGGGGGAGGGGCAGAGGAAGACGGAGAGAGAGGCAGAGAAGCAGACTCCCCGCTGAGTGTGGAGCCCCCCCCCCCCCCCGCCGGCCCCCGCTCGGGGCTGGGTCCCAGGATAGGGAGAGCATGACCTGGGCTGAAACCAGGAGCCGGAGACTTAACCCACTGAGCCAGCCAGGCGCCCCTCCCTATTTTTAAGTGTGACATTCAGTGGCATGAAGCACATCCCCGTCCTTCTGCGGCCGCTCCCATCATCCCCTGCCAGAACTTTCCGTCCTCCCAAACAGAACCTCTGCCCCCATGAAACACACACTCCCCCCTCCCCCCGCCTCCAGCCCCTGGTGCCCTCTGTCCTCCTTTCCGGGTCCGAGAGCCTCAGTGATCCAGACGCCTCACTTACGCGGAATCACACGGCGTCTGTCATTGGGGACGGGCCTGCTCTGTGGAGCGTGACAACATGAAGGGTCAACCGCGCCGTAGCAGGTTTCAGGACATCCAAACTTCATTCCTCTTCCAGCCTGAATAGGATCCCAGGCGTGGCTAAGACCACATTTTGTTCAGCCACGTGTCCATCAGTGGACACTGTGGCTGCTTGCACCTTCCGCTTATGGGGAAGGACGCTGGTGGGAACAGTGGTGTGCCAGTGTCTGCTTGAGTCCCTGCCCTTCGGTTCCTTGGAGTATAAACTCAGAAGCAGAATCACGGTATCCTGTGATAACTCCAGCTTTAATTCTCTGAGGAACCTCCCTACTGTTTCCCGCAGTGGCCACCGCACTTCCGTTCCCACCAGCAAGGCACAAGGGTCCGCATTTCTCCACCTCCTCCTCGACACTTGTTCCTTTCTGGTTTTGTTCTCTGATGACAGCATCACCGTGGACCCAAAGGGGACACCCTCTCAGACTTTGTGAGGCATCCCTCACCCTGCCCAGCCATGGCTTCCCACCTCCCATGAGTGGCCCAGAAAGAAGTCCCATCTCTGTTCATGAATTAGGGCCCTGTCCTGAGGGAACCCCTAAGAGGGGGCTTTCCTTTGTCCCCACACGGACCGTCCGGCTTTGCTTGGTGTCTTGGCTAAGACCTGGGTCTGTATCCCAGGGCTCAGGGGTCAATTCCCACAGGTGTAGGTGATCCATTGGAAATGTGGGAAGGAGTAGGGTCCTTCAAGGCAGGTCCTGATCTGAGAAGCCACGCACCCTCAGTCTGGAGACCAGAATGCCATCTAACAAACAAATAACCTGCTGAACACCATTAAAAATTTAAAAAAAAAAATTTTTTTAAATATCATCTCATACATGTCCCTCTGCAACTTGATTTTTGGCTCGGTGGTCTGTTCTGGAGAATGGTTTTCATGCATGGTTGCAGTTCTAGTTCATGCCTTTGAGACATTAAAGAGAGTCTTGTGCACGTAGAAGCTGTCCCCCCTTCCCAGCCCCTGTAGGCCAGATGGGTTGTTTCTATAACTGCAAACCCAGTGCCCGCCCCCCCGCCCCCGTTCTGGTTCTGGGTGGATTTGAGAGAGGGTTTCCCTGGGGGACATGGACATTCGTGTGCATGGGCACAGCCAAGACACCCCCAGCTGGGCAGGACAGACAGACTAGCCCTAAAATGGAAAACCAGAAACACAAGGGTCTGAGGGATCAGGACACAGACCTAAGACAGGAAGACGGGTGAGGAGGGGTCAGAATGCTCTGTATGGGTTTCAGGAATTCAAGAACTCACACCCTTGGTTCCCAAATGTAGCCTTGAGCTTTCTGGGCCCAGCAGAGAGGGAAACCTAACCAGGGAGAAAACGTGCTTCCGGGAAGAGGCAGACACTTGCTCAGGACCAGACTGTCAAAGAGTCTTGTCATGGGGCCCACGCCAGAGACCCTGGGGAATGTCACGGGCTGTGTCCTCCTATGATTCCTTCATTCACCTGTCTCAAAAGAGGCATCCGGGACCCCTCAGAGACAGCCCTCCCTGGGGGATTTGGTTCCCTTTGCTCCCAACATGCAGGCCTCACCTCCCAGGACACAGCTTCCCTCTGTCCTCCATGCGGTGTCTGTCTGTCTGGGCTGGGCAGCGCCCCTCCAAGGGCAGGAACTGGGCTCTGCAACGCGCAGGCCGCCCAGAAAGGCAAAGCGCCCGCCCAGCCGACCTGAGGTTCACCTGCATGCTGGAATTGGGCTTCTCCTTGGTGGGAGGCGGAGGGAAAGCAAACACTTCTGGCTGTTGCAGCCTCTCTGTGGCTGTGGGGATGACGGGGTCCAGCTCCCCCATGGAGAATGAATCACCGCCTCTCCCCAGCTCCCTGCTCCTGGCTAAGCAGAGTCATAAAACATCTTAATGTTAGGCCATGTCCTTCTGCAATTCTGGGTAAGTCCTTTTGTACAGAGAACCTTTGCCAAGCCTCCTGACGCTGATGCCCTGGGCCTCGGCGGGCTTTTGGCACCTACCCTGAGCGGAGCCGTGCAAAGACCCTGACTCCTCTCCTGGCCATCTGGGTCCAGCTGCTGCTCAGTGAGCGTGGGACCCACGTGAGTCTGGGTGAGTCACCCAGAAAGACACCCTGGCCTGGCCAGCAGCCTGGGGAACTCTGTGCCTTCCCTCCTGAGCTCCTGACCACGGAGGAGCCTTCATTCCCGCCAGCGTGGAAATCAGAGGAGTGGCCACACACGCAGGGCAAGGAACCCACACCTGGCCAGGCGGCCAGGTCAGGTCATCAAGAATAGGAGGCTACAGCAGCAGTTCCACGGGGGTCCTCCCACAAGGTGGCTCGGCCTTGTTTCCAGGGCGATGCGTACTTTCCCAAAGGATGTTTGGAAAAAAGGACTTGCCATTTACCATCTTCAGCAGTATAAGTAAGGTTGCGGGGAAGTGATAGCTAGGGATAGAGGGGGCGGCCGGGTTTTTTTTGTTTTTTGCAAAGGACAGCACCGCTGTGAAATGTGAAACCCAAGCTGTTGCTGCAGCTCCGGGCTGGGAAGCCAAGAGCAGAAATTCTGGACTTGCTCCATGATTCGGGGGTCGCTGTCAGGATGCTGAGTGTGTGCACAGAGAGAGCAGGAAAGACAAGTCACCCCTGTGGGACAGACCTAACAGATGCTGGAGGGCACAGGTTCCTTGTGTCAGGAACTCCAGAGAGGAAAGGTGCGGCCAGCTCACAGCTGGTTTGTGCCGGTTCTGCCGCTTCTGGCTGGTGCCCCAGGTAAGGGGTCTGGTCCACAAGACCAGGATGGTTTCAGGGGCAATACACAGCACGGAGATAAAACACTGAGAAAGTACCACCCCCGAAGCCCAAGCCAGCAAAGACTCATGGTGCCCGAGGACGCCAGGCCCATATCACCTGTGTCCCCACGGACGGGCGCCCACTTGAGTCTGACGCAGAGTTAACAACCCCTGCTCTTCTCCGAGGCAGGTGCAACGTCTCCAGTCCATGGCTGGGACACAGAGTGCGGTTCCCGGAGCTGGTGATGCCCAAGCAGATTTTGAACCCACGTGCACCCCTTGGCTTCTCTGATTTGCCCACTCGGAGGCTGTCTCTGCTGGCCTCCTGCCTCCTTCTCTGCCCTCTGCTTTCTCAGCCACACTCATCCTCTCCTCCCTCTCGCTGCTTCTTCCTGCCTCCGTCTGATGCGTCTGCCCAGCATCCAGCCCGGTCCTGCACAGGCCAAGCCGGTTGCAGGCGTGTGCACTTGGAGACACCAGAACATGCTCCCGGCCTCAGGAGCTCTTGCTACAGCCTCGCTAAGCAACTCAAAACTGAGTAACACCTCGTGGTTCCACTCAAAAATCAGGGGAGCAGAACACTGTACTCATCTCTCTTGGGCGGGTTTCCACTTCTGGGTAACATTCAGTTCATGATTTCAGACAAACCCTGCTCCCCCGTGATTTGGGGAGAGGCGCTTCCAGAGACCGGGGTGGCCGCTGGGGTCGGAGGATGTGCTGGTGGGTGAAGAAAGGGGGAAACCAAATTCTCTGGAGTTCGATTCCAACCCAGCCACCTGCACCTCTACTCTGCTCTGTGCGCTGCTCTGGGATGGATATGCCTTTCCTGTGGTGGACTGCGTCCACTCTGCCAGCCTCAGTCTTTCCATCGGGTAAGTGGGGGCATCGTCAGTACCTTCCTCACAGTGTGGTTGTGATGGCTGCCTTACAAGCACACAGCACACTCAGCCCAGACCAGCAGGAAGGAAGAGCCGTGGCTCCCCGCAGCAGGCCACCGAGGCCCCTGGACCCCTTTATGCATGTTGAGATGCATAAAATAAAACCCAGAAGGATGACAGAAAACACACAAATATCAAAATGGGTATTGAATTATAATTGCAGGAAAACAATGCACATGCTTCTCTACTAATGCATGTGTAGTAAGACCCAGTGGCAGGTCTGGGAGCGACTGCGATTGTGCAGCAGGGACAGGAGCAGTGTCCCCAGATCTCACAGCAGGAACCACACGGTACGAAGCATCTCTCTCCACCGGCGAGGACGTCCCGGGTCCTGCAGCTGCCGCTGTAATTTATGGCTTCTGTTCCACGATCGAAGGAAATGCTACACTTCAGCTGGAAGCTCGTGATAAACAAAAACACAGCTTCCCCTTCCGCAAGTGTACTCACGGGCTGTGAGGAGCCACTTCTCTGGGCTCTGGGTGACCCACCACCACCAGCCTGAGGCAGCAGGATCAGGACAGAGAGAACTCATGCTTCGTTGGAGTTGGGAACCTCGTGGGCAGTGAAGATGTCAGAGAGGAATTCTGCATTTTGCTTTTTTTTTTTTTTTTTTCAGTTCTCCTAAGAAACAAGTCCCAGAGGACAGCCTTTCAGAGGGGGTAATTTTCTCCAGGCACTCCATTTCTCTACCTGAATATTAAGTTCACAGACACTCTCATCTCTCAGCGAAAAGCCGTGGGTGGAACATTCTTTGAAATGTCAAATCCGGAATGAATCTGCAGGGCACGGCCGGGAGAAAGTTCTGTGTTCGCCAGCAACAGCCTGTGCTGGAGGGATGGGCCTGCCTTTCGTGTCACTATTCAGATATCGCTTTCAAGTTTTCAGACTTGTGAGGTTGTCAGTGTGCAGAAGTTTTTAGAAGCTCTTTCTTTTCCCCTGATGAACTTTCCTCCTCGACCTCCACGACCTCTGTAACTCCTCCCATCTGGGAGGCGGATCTCCAAACACCCAGTAGTGAAGGCTGATAGAGAGGGTCACTCGGCATCTCTGGCCCCTGCTCTTGCCTTCTGGGAACCACTGTCCTCAATGTGGGAAAGTACTCCCACCCCCCAGTCCAGGGCTAGGCACGAGACCCCAGCAGGCCCGGGCCCAGGTCTTTTCTTCAGACAAAGACACACAGTAAGAAAGAGGGGACCTCCCTCCTTCTAAAATCACAGGCACCAAGAAACCTGGAATGCCAGGCTGCCAAGGGCCATGGTGTCCCTTCTGAAGTTCCTCGATTAGAGACCTAAGCGATCCCAGAGATAGCAGTAGAGCCAGAAGGGAGCAAGAAACCAAATCCTAATCCCTGGACCCAGGAATCCGGCTCTGGCACAAGCCTCTCTCCTGATCTCAGAAAGGACCTCACCCGAGTCCCTTTTGAGGCTGAAGCACATTGAGATGAGTTTCGACCTCCCGCATGTGAAAGAATCCTGTTGGATCTATTTTATAATAGTTCTGCCGAGGAGCAAACACATCAGAACGGACAAGAAGAGACATCGCCCAGGCTCCGGTGACGATGCTCGGGCTCCTACCTTTCAAGCATAAGGATAATGACAAGATTCCCTGCTTCTGAGATGGCCGGGCATCTCCCTCTGGGGTTCCCCAGTGCCCATGGCCATTGTCCTTTCCCGGGTGGGTCTGGGGACATTGTGGTGCTCTGCTCCCAAACCTTGGGATCCCAGACCTGAGACACCATCTGTCCTGAGGGTCGGGGACCAGAGGCATGAAGCGGCTGCAGAAGGGGAGGCACAGGCCCGGCTGCCCGTGCCCCGCCATACTCCCCCATACACACCCCTGCAGGGCCAGAGGGGAAGAGGAAAGATGGTCCTGACTGGAGGCCCCATCTTCAGACTCCTGAAAACACGATCCAGGCCCAAAGGTCAAGGGCCTCATTCACCAGGTCCAGGGGGAGCTCATGTCCTCTGAGAGGCACTGCTGAGCCCTGCCCCCTACACCAGCCTCTGGTCAGCCACCTTGGCCAATACTCAGGAGGAGGAATTTAACCATTTGTTTTAGTGAGGGGCCCATGTGGGCGGGTCACATATTATAATTTTCTCTCCCTGTCCCCACTGTTAAGGACATATCCACCCACAGGCCCTCCTTGGCAGGCACAGTCTATACATGGGCGGCCCCACAGGGCAAACAGACCAGGTCACTGGGTCACCCTGGAGCAGAGTATCCCCTGGCAACACACTTGGATTGAACAAGGACAGGCTGGCCCTACAGAGTCCATGAAACTCAGACCCTGCCAGTTCCCGCCGCTTTCTCCCCAGTGGTTAAGCTTGGAATCCTGTTTACTGAGTTCATACATTTGAGGACACCCTTGGCTTCAGACCCACAGTCACCTGCCTGCCCACAGTGACCACACAGACGAGGGAGGGAGCCTCAGACAAGGGAGAACCTGGGACCTTTGCAGACAGGACCAGAGTTCCTGTAGCAGAGGGAAGTTTCAGATCAGAGGAACTGGCCTCTGCCCGGGGAGGAGGCCTTCACACTCTGTCTGCCCAGACCTGTCTTGTGGGCACGGAGCAAAGGGACCCGTCCCTGCCTTGAACCCCTTGGTTGGCTGGAGGGCCAGGCAGGCCTGGAGGGGCTGAGCCCAGGCAGGCATGAGCCCTTCCCACCTCCCTTGGGCTTGTGTGATTGACACAACTTGGTCCTGGACAGCAAAGTCAAGAGGAACTCCTTCCTAGAACCTGGCTGGCTTCCCCTCCCCCATGCCAACTGCTCTGTCCTGGTTGCCATGCACAGGTCGACCTCGGAGATGGAACTCTCCACAGGGTTCTGAGCGGTCAGTTGGGGCCCCAGGACGCTGGCACTCAGACGTAGCCATGGAGCCCGACGCAGCCATAGAGGCCCCTCCTCCGGCCAGCGGATCCACGTGCCGGGTGGTCCTGGAGCACGTGTGGGATGCGCTACTGCTGACGTCCAGAAGCTGGACACGTATCCCTGGGTGGTCCTGGGCGGTGCTGCTAGGGACCCTGCTGCTCCTTTTCCTGCGGAGGAGACGACGCCCTCAGAGAAGAGCGAAGGCGCCGGGACAAACGTGCTCTGCCCGCCCCCAAGTCTGCGCAGCGGGCCGCCAGGATACGGGCCCGACCACCCAAGCCCAGGACAGCCATGGGCCAGCCAGGGAGCTAGCCAGTCCTCCCTCCTTACAGACCTTGTGCTTGGCCGCCATGCGTCACCAGCTGAGCAGGCTGGTCCTCCAGGGTCCTGCCGACGTCCTGAAGAAGGACCAGAGGAGCCAGCCCCCTCAACGTCCCCGGGTCCCTGGAGAAAACGCCGTCGTAGGAACAGCAGGCGAGGATGGAGGACAACCTGGGAGGAAAAGCGCGACGGACGGCGGGGACCACATGGCTTTTCCAGAGCCACCGGGACTGCGCAGCCAACAGGCTTCCAGAGGGAGGCAGAGAGGGCAGGAGGAGGAGGGGGAAGAAAGGCCGGAGCCGTCGAGGGCACGCGCGGAGCCGGTCCCGAAACATCAAACCTGCAGGTCACCATCCAGGGCAGGACCCAGGCTGCAGGCCGGCCCCCCGCCTGACCTCCCAGCAGGTGACGCGGGTGCCGGGACCCGCGGAGTCTGGCCAAAGAGCGGAGCCCAGAATGGCGACCACCCCGCCCGCCTGGCAGCCCTTGAGCCACAGGCTGTCACCGGGGACGCTGGCTTCCCTGTGTCCCCTCCAAGGCCCAAAGCGGGTCCCCAGGACAGAGCCACACTCCTGGAGGCAGAAAGGCGAGAGATGGCTGAGCTGACCCGACACATCCACCGTCTGCACACCCGGGAGGCAGCTCTGCAGCGGGAACATGCCCAGCTGGACCGCGACATTCAACAGCTGAGGCGGAGCCTGCAGAAGCCGCTGGACGAGCAGGACGAACTCGTCCTGCGCCTGCACGGAGCCCTGTTCCGAGGGGCGGCTCAGCGCGAGGCCCTGCAGAACCAACTGGCCGGCCTGCGCGGGGACCTGGAGCTCACCTGCCACTTGCGCAACCTCCACCAGGAGATGGCCCGAGACGTGCGCCGAGAGCTGCAGAGACACCGCTCCCACTGCCGCGAGCTGGTCCTCTTCCAGCACAACAGAGCCGCGAGAGCCTGGGAGGCCGCTGTGTCCAGCGAGAGAAAGTTCTGGGAGCTGAGGAGAGAACGTGACCGCCTGAGGCAGACGCTGGCCAGCCTGGAGGCCCACCGCCTGCCTTTCCCGAGTGACCCTCTTGCTCCTGCGGCTCCGCCCGCAGCCCGCGCAGCTGGGGAAGTGTCGGGGCGTCCCTGGGGTCCTCGGGCCCCCGGGGAGCGGGGAGGTCCCCCCGTAAGGGCTCCGGGACCCGGGGTCGCCTGTGGGTGGGACCGGGCTCAGGGCCGCTGGGTGCTCAACAACCACAGCCCTGCTCAGCCTCTGCGGGGAGGGCCGGGAAGGATGTCCACCGGCTCGCTCTCTAGGCAGGTGCCTGGGTCTCCCCTGGGGCCCCAGGGTCGCTCAGCCGTGTAGCCGGCTCACCCTGCCGCCGCACATCCGGACAGACCTCCGGGCATATTGTCCTCAGTCCGGACTGTCCCCGTCAGACCCTCTACAACGGTGCACTGTAGGATCGTGTTGGCGTTGAAGTCCCCGTCACTAGGACGGAAGACATCCGCTCTTGTGGGCGTGGACAGAGACTCCAAACACGACCATTTCTGTGGGCCAGGACTAGCCTCACGGATGGGCAGAAGCAACTCCGTACTTATGGGAATAACGTGGAATTGCTTGAAAGAAAAAGAGAAGAAAATTTCAACTAGACAACATCCCACACAACTGTCAAAAATCGTTAGTGTACTTCTCAACTAAATTTTAGTCTGAACTCATAGTTTAGTCCTAAACCCCAATTTTAGCCCTTAATTCAAATCTTAGTCCTAAACAAAATGTTAGTTCTCAGTTTATAGTTCAGTCCTAAATTCATAGTGTAGTATTGTCTTAAATTTATTGATAGGAAATCTTAAGAATTTATTGCCATTTCTTCCTTGTTCTGTAACAGATTCCCTTCATCCTTGTTAGTTTGTTTAAGATACTGTTTGTTGTTTAACATTTATGAATTTCAAGTGGTCGAAATACCAAGTGTCCTCATGATGACAGACACACCGGCCCATGCACCAGGGCACGTGCACAGGCTCACATCCCATGACGCTGAAACTAGACAATTGCAGCTGTTTTGTGAGGACACGAAAAACGTAAAATTACAGTTGGAAACTTTAAAATAGATTCATTTTAAATTTTAAATGAATTCAAAAATGTATCTGTAGATCAATAAATGCCTGAAAACAAACGCCGTGTGTGTGCCGTGTGTAAGGAGAGGAAGGCCTCCGTGCTCCTCCTCCCCGAGAGCAGAGTGCCCTGAGGGAGCAGGGAAGGTGGCAGCGGGGAGCACTGTCCCACGGGGTGCAGAGGAGGAGGTGGCCGGGGACAGTCCCCAGCTGCGGCAGGGAGGAGGGCAGGACCCAGGAGGGGCTCCCAGGCTCCAGCCACAGGGGAGGTGGACCCATCCCGGGGCCTGGAGGGAGGACAGGGAAGTAGCATCTGAGCCCAGTGGGGGGACTGTCCCAGCAATGAGGCCTAGTGCCCCCCTCGACCATGCAGGCCTCCATGGACTGCTGGTGCAGGGCAGCCCCCCAAAGGCCTGGGAGTGCAGGCAGGGGGGCAGCCTGGGGCCCAGAGCCGGCAGGAGAGGGTCAAGGAGGAAGATGGAGATGGACCCACCCCCGTGAGTCTCTCTGACCCAACGTGGGCCCGGGGTGACTGCCTGCCTTCGCACCCGCACAGGGAGTATCTCTGCAGCGTCTCCGATGTCTTGGACGCTGTTCTGGAGCGTGCAGGACAGTGATGGAGAAAACAAGCCCATGAGGAGAAAACAAGCCCATGAGGCCCAAGGACCCTCAGCGTTTCTGTCCTAGTGAGGGGCAAGGCCAGGGAATCAAGAACAAGGGGACAGGGAGTAGCAGTCATAGCTCTGCAGAGAATTCCAGTAGTGGGATGGCAGACGGGTCAGGGGCCATAGCCAGAGGGGACATTCAGGCTGAGTCGAGGGGGACAGGAGGTGGTCTGGGAGGGCAGGGGCAGACGGTTCCAGGCAAGGAGCACAGGAGGAACATGCTGAGGGCTGTGCTCCCAGGGGGATTGGGGAACCAGGGCAAAGATGAAAGGGCAAGGGGCAGGGAGCAGGGCTGCTGCACCGCCCTTCCCTAGGGCAGGGTAGAGACACCAGGGGAGGGTGCAGACCTGGAGACACAGGGCGCTGGTGGGCACCGGTGTGATGTGTGTGCTGCACAGGGGTTCGGGAGAAAGGGCTGGATCATTCTGAGAGGGGGCTCACTGGGTCAGCATGGAGCACTGGGGGCTGGCTCTGGGGTGGTCCTCGTGGAGATGGAGGAGGCGGACAGACTGGGGTTGAGTTTGCGCAGCTGTGGGGTCAGGAGAGGTGGCAGGAAAGCCCGTCACCTTTTGTAAGAAGGCTGTGTGTTGTCTGGGCATCCTCCAGGAACCCTTAGAAAATCTTTGCTTGGGACCGTGAGGAGGTCAGCAGGCGTGGACCCATTCCACCAGCGGGCAGCTGCTGTCTGAGGAGTGGGGCGTGGAGGACGCCTGTACATTTGGGATCCCATCAGGTTTCCACCAGGTCTCCACCATCCCTGAAGGTCCTCGTGAGCAGGTGGTCTCACCTCCCAGCTGCTCCCACCACAGAGACCTCAAGGACAGCTTCAGGAACGAATGGGTACAGGGCGAGGATTCCCAAAGGGACTCACGTCCTCCCTGATCGAGTCGATGCTGCCACCAGTGGGAACCCCGACAAGTAATCCATGTCCCCCCACAGAGTCCCAGGAGCAGGAGACAGAGGCTCAGGGACTGGAAGCACTCATGAATGTGGCAAGTGCCCTCACCACTGGGCCACCCTGTCTCTCTACCTGTCCCTGCTGCAGGCTGCCGTGGGATGGGATGGCAGGGCAGAGCCGGAGGGCTCCCTGGAGGAGGCGGTCTCTGAGCTGAATCTGATGATGAGCCGCAGGGACCGGTGGTGCTTTCATGCTTAAAAGAGCAGGGGAATCTCTTGGACACCTTGTCACAGAAAGGTCTGGATCCCTCAGGTCATGGAGCTGAGACCCTTCCCGGCCCCCATGTGCTGTCTCTGGTGGGACCAGACAGGGAGGAACACAGATTCTTCGATGACAATGGATTGGGGTGAGAGCAACTGCAGGGGCAAAGGCAGTTCTGGCAGAGAGCACCACACAGGCAAAACCAAGGGACACCAAATGGCCTAGAGGGGTGAGCAAGGCACGTTGGTGCCATTAGCTCCCTGGAGACCAGCAGCTCAGCGCTGGGAGGGCTGGAGCAGGAGCTAGAATGGACGCACACCCCGCACACAGCTACTCTTCCCTCTGACCCTGTGCAGGGCTCCTGTCCTCACGGTCCATCTGATCCCCCTCGGGAGCCTGTTTCTTGGAATCTCAAGCACCTAGAATCTTCTAATCCTGAGGTGCCGACAGCCATCAGGTCATTTTTGGAAATCTTCTGAGAACTAAGCTGACCCAGAGAAACTCACAGGTCGCGCACCCTCCTGGAAGGGCAGGCCAGAGCGACCATGCCTCCCGGAGCGACCAGCCTGCTCCTGGGCTCCAAGATGGACCCCAGACTATCAGGTGAGGAGGGAAGCCTGCTGGCCACCCTCAGGCCCATTTTGTAGGATGCAACAACAGTGAATAACCCAGACCCATGGAGGGAGAGACAGGACCCCATGGGAGCTGGGGGACCCTGATGACAATGTGTTCCCTAGCCCTGGCCTCTTACCTTTGCTACGTCCAGACCCCTGTCCTTTCTGACATGTGTGCTAAGGTTCTCTCCAGGATGTAGTCACAGGAGGTGTTTCTGCGACTCGCAGAGGTAGGTGACAGACACACCCATTTTGTGCTTCGGGCCCTGAGGGGCTTCAACAGCTACCCCCAGATTCGTGTCCGCCTGGAACCTCAGAAGGTGAGCTTCCTTGGAAATGGGGTCTCTACCAATGTAATTCGTTGAGATGAGGTCACACCGGGCTACAGATCACCCCCAATCCCACCTGTCCGGTGTCCTTACAAGCAGAGAAAACAGACTCAGACTGGCAGCGGAGAATCAGGGGAACCCGGGGCAGGGACTTCAGTGAAGCAGCTTCCCGCCCAGGAACGCCCCATGTGACAGCAGCGCCGGAAGCTAGGAGTGAACCATGGAAAGGATCTCCCTCTGGGCTTCCAGAAGGGACTGACTCTATGGACCCTGATTTCAGACCCGGTGGTCTCCGGATCCCCAAGAGAACGCAGTTCTGAGGGCTTAAGCCTCCTGGCTTACGGTGTCCTGTTTCAGCAGCCAGAGCAATCTCTTGCCATGCCACAGAGCCCTTCCAAATGCAGGCCCTGCAAACCCTCAGAGCCAGAAGCCACAAGCCCAATGCAGGGACAGGATAGATGTCCATCTGTCGGCTGGGCAGCCCTCGTGCTTCTGTGGGATAGACATCACCTGACAAACAGCACAGAACCATGTAGTCCCTCCTCTCAGATACTGATTGTAAAAGTCACCTCCTAGGGAACATTCTGGGCCTGCGGGAGCCCATCATGAACTGGTCCCATGATCCTGGGTGTACAGTTAGCCTCCGGGAGTGACCCCACAGCAGCAGGAGTGACCTCCCTGTGGTGTGCTCTGCTGACTGAGCAAGAGGGAGGGGCCAGAATGCAGACCTGCCACCCTGCCTCTGTCTTATTCTTCCAGAGGTTTCTTTGAAGCAGCGCTTCCCATGCAGTGATGGAGGAGGGGCAGGGGCATTCCTGATGGGACCCCAGCCCTCCAAGACCACATGAACCATAATCCCGGCACATGTGAGATCATCAGACCATAACCGAGTGTCGCGGGGACAGAAAGTGGCCGACAACCCGAATCACCTGCTAGAATCTCTCGGGGCTGCTTTCACTGACCTTCCTGCACATCTGAGGACCCGCATCCAACAGCACCCTGTGCATCACAGAGTAGGAGTCCATTTCTGTCTGGGGCATGTCGAAGTTCCTGTATGTGCTCTGCGTGGTCAGGCTTGGGTTCAGCCAGATAGACCTTGTCCCTATGTGTTTGTCTGCCTGGATGTTCCTGGGACAAGTGACACTGTGGAGAGACTTCCCCCATCACAGTCACCTTTGGATGATGGAGAAGGCTCTTCATAGTCACGGGTGCAAGGATCACTGTCAGCCTGGGCCAGTGGTCCCCTTGTTGGGCATCTTACGATGTGTCCCCATCAGGGATTAGGTGTGGGAACCAGAAGAACCCGCAGTTATTCCCCTTAGCTTTGGAGAAGGGACAGGAAGTGAGGATATAAGGAGGGTATAGGGAAGAAAGGGGAGGGTTACTGTGAAGGATTTTAGCACAGATGCACAATTACATTCTGAAAGTTTGCTTTTACTAATGGCAAAGCCTAAAAGCTATTATAGCTTGAATTCTAGTTAAAACTTCACTCTGAAGAAGGGAAGTGAAGAAATCGTCCCATTTACAATTGCACTAAAAACCTCAGAACAAACTTAATATGTTTGAATAAAATACCTCAGAACAAATTAACCAAGGAGATGAACTCCAAGACAATAAAAACAATAAAACACTGATGAAAGAAATTGAAGAGGACATAGACAAATAAAGGTATTTCATGCTCATGGATTGAGAGAAAAAGTATTATTAAAATGTCCATACTACCCAAAACAACCTACAAATTTAATGCAATGCCTATCAAAATATCAGCAGCATCTTTCACAAAACTAGAACAAATAATCCTAAAACTGTGTATGGAACTACAAAAACAAAACAAAACAAATAGCCAAAGTAGTCTTAAAGAAGAACAAAGCTGGAGGTATCACAATCCCAGATTTCAAGAAATACTATAAAGCAAGAGTAATCAGAATAGCATGGCACTGGGACAAAAACAGACATGGAGCAGAATAGAGAGCCTAGAAATAAACCCACATTTAAAGGATCAGTTAATATTTGACAAAGCAGGAAAGAATATTGAGTGAGAAAAAAAGACACTCTCTTCAAAAAAAGTGTTGGAAAAACTAGACAGTGATGTACAAAAAAATGAAACTGGACCACTTTCTACACCATATGCAAACTAGACTCAACATGGATTAAAGACCTGAATGTGAGACCTGAAACCGTAAGAACCCTAGGAGAGAGCACAGGCAGTAATGTCTCTGACATTGGGTATAGCAATATTGTCTAGATGCGTCCCCTGAAGCAAGAGAAACAAAAGCAAAAATAAACTATTTGGGACTACATCAAAATAAAAAGCTTCTGCGCAGCAAAGGAAACAACCAACAAAACTAAAAGACAATCTACTGAATGGGGGAAGATATTTGTGAATGACATTTGCAACAAAGGGTTAGTAGCCAAAATTGATTAAGAACACATACAACTCAAAAAACACAAATTTTAAAAAAATAATCCCATTAAAAATGGACAGAAGAGGGGTGCCTGGGTGGCTCAGTGGGTTAAGCCTCTGCTTTCGGCTCAGGTCATGGTCTCAGGGTCCTGTGATCAAGCCCCGCATTGGGCTCTCTGCTCCTCGGGGAGCCTGCTTCCGCCTCTCTTTCTGCCTGCCTTTCTGCCTACTTGTGATCTCTGTCTGTCAAATGAATAAATGAAATCTTTTTTTAAAAAAATGGACAGAAGCTATGAACAGATATTTTTCCAAAGAGGACATACAGATGGCCAACAGACATGAAAAGCTACTCAGTATCACTCACCATCAGGAAAATGCAAATGAAAACCACAATGACACATCACCTCACATGGTTTAGAATGGCTAAAATCAAAAAGATGAGAAAAAATGTTGGAGAGGATGTGGAGAAAAAGGACCCCTCATGCACTATTGGTGGGAATGCAAGCTGGTGCAGCCACTGTGGAAAATAGTATGGAAGCCTCTCAAAAAATTAAAAATAGAGGGCGCCTGGGTGGCTCAGTTGGTTAAGCAACTGCCTTCAGCTCAGGTCATGATCCTGGAGTCCTGGGATCGAGTTCCACATCGGGCTCCCTGCTTGGGAGGGAGTCTGCTTCTCCCTCTGACCTCTCCCCTCTCGTGCTCTCTCTCAAATAAATAAAATCTTTGGAGGAAAAAAAATTAAAAATAGAATTACCATATGATCCAGTAATGCCACTACTGAGTAATTATCCAATGAATATGAAAAAACTAATTTGAAAACATACATGCCCCTCTATGTTTACTGCAGCATTATTTACAGCAGCAACTTACGGATGAATGGATAACGGAGATGTGGTATATATGGATGTACACACACACACACACACACAAACACACACACAAACCCAAGTGGAATATAATTCAACCATTAAAAAAAATGAAGTCTTGCCATTTACAACAACATGGATGGTTCTAGAGAGTGTAATGCTGCGTGAAATAAGTGGGTCAGAAAAAGACAAATATGATTTCACTCATATGGAGAATTTAAGAAACAAAACAAACAAATAAAGGGAAAGAGAGACAAACAATAAAACAGATTCTTAACTATAGAGAACAAACTGGGGGTTACCAGAGGGGATGGGGGGGGAGGGAGAAACAGAGCATGGAGCTTTGAAGTGCACTTGTCGTGACAAGCACTGGGTTTTGTGTGGAAGTGTTGAACCTCTATATTGTACACCTGAAATTAATACAGCGCTATATGTTCACTAACTGGTATTTAAGAAATAAAAAAACAGGGGCGCCTGGGTGGTTCAGTGGGTTAAAGCCTCTGCCTTTGGCTCAGGTCATGATCCCAGGGTCCTAGGCTTGAGCCCTGCATAAGGTTCTCTGCTCAACAGGGAACCTGCTTCCCTCTCTCTCTGTCTGCCTCTCTGCCTACTTGTGATCTATGTATGTCAAATAAATAAATAAAATCTTTTTTAAAAAATTAAAAAAAAAAACAGCTGCTGACCTACGGTTCAAAGCCAAATAGATTCCCATATTTTTTCTTTAATATTTTTACTTTTTGTTGAGATATACACCATTTCTACTGTAGGTGCTCAAATCTTAGGGGCACTTAACTCTTCAATGACCTTTCACGTATGTCTACAGCCATGTAAGCATCTCCCAGAGCAAGACGCAGAACATTTCCAGACCCAGAAGGCCCCTCCTGCATAACTAATCCCCCAACCCTAGAGGTAACTGCTGTTCAGACCT
Organism: Mustela erminea; assembly: GCF_009829155.1. Lineage (NCBI taxonomy): Eukaryota > Metazoa > Chordata > Mammalia > Carnivora > Mustelidae > Mustela > Mustela erminea. The sequence continues at coordinate 214,035,698 of NC_045614.1, forward strand.
TTGGCACCACGTGTTACTTTACACTTAAAATTTAGAGATGGAATTATACACTATGCATTCCAGGATCTGCTTTCTTCCGCTCAGTATTGCATCTATGACATGTCCTTGTGTAAAGCAATAGTTTGGGGTTTTTTATTGTTGCATACTATCCCATCACGTGACTCCTTTACTTTCATTTCTTCTGCTGTTAGTGACCCTTTGGGTTGTTTTATATTTGGGGCTATTAGAAACAAAGATGCTATGACCATTGGCATGCATGTCTCTCCTGGTGGCCAGAGCCCTCCCTTCCCCCAGCTACACACCCGGGATGCTGGCCATGGACTTCTGCATGCTCAGCTGCACTAGACACGGCCACGCTGTTTTCCAGTGCCGTGCCACTTCCCCCGTCGGCTGTCAGCGTACAGGAGCTGCAGCCATCCCCTTGGCACTTGGTGCCAATCTTTTTTCATTTTAGCCATTCTGGTGGGTGTTCAAGCGTATCTTACTATAGGCTTAATTGGCATTTTCCTGTTGGCTGATAATGTTGGCACCTTTCTCTATGCTGATTGGCGTCTCGGTTCCCTCTGTTACAGGGTCTGCATGTTTTTCTGTAGGGGTCTGAGAGTAAACATCTTTGGCTTACAGGTCAGACGGTCTCTGCTCTAGCTACCCAGCCTTGCTGTTATATGGAAAAGCAGCTATTGACGATACAGGAATGAGTGGGCATGGGCGTGTTCCAGTGAAACTTTATTTATAAAATAGCTTGAGGGGTAAGATTTGGCCTCCGGAGCCTTCATTTCTCCACCCCTGCTCTGGGGTAAATCATCTGCTCTGGACGCTTACCAATTGCTAAACGGCTTTTCTTGAGTCCTCTTATTGATCTGTACAAGGTATCTGTAAGTTCTGGATCCCAGTCTTGTGCTACGAATCATTTGTCATGTTCTGGAAATGAGAAGAAATCCTGGTATTATATCAGACCATTTCTAGAGCTTTGTCCTCGACCTTTCCACCACGAGGGCCCTAAGGTAGGAGATGACAGGTGTCGCGGGTGGTTTCCTCCTGACACGGGGACCCAGCAGACCTGTCCACTGCCCTACCATCTGAGTGTCAGCACAGCAGCCCAGAGCCCTGTGTCCCTCTGCACCTCTTACTGTAGATCACCGTGCCGTGATGGGCTACAGTAAAAACGGCCCCGACTTGTTAAAAGGCACACATTTCCCAGAAGGAACAGAAACTTAGTATGGGTCATGAATGTATGTGCCACAGGACTTTTTCTGTCTGAAGGAAATTTTCTAGTCTTTCAGATCAAAGATGGTCAAAGTCGGGGAGCTGGTAGGGACCCTCTTTCCATTGCTAGTCTAAAGCTTTACAGGCTGGGCGTTGGCTGACAGAGGGCTGGAGAAGAAATGGGTCCCATTCAAAGATGGGGCTGGAAGAGCTGCTCCTGGAAATCTGGTCAGGTTCTGCACACCAGGACGAGGCCTTGAGGTCTTGGGGAGGGAGAGGGGTTGGTCAGAGGACTCGTCACTCAGGCCCCAACAAGCCGGCTGCACAGCTGGGATGAGAACCCACATTTCCCAAGTCCGAAATCTTCCTCACATCCTCCCTTTATCTAAGTAACTGACTTTTCCAGATGAACCATAATGTGAGCTGCATAAAAAATACCACGTATTTTGTCTTTTTCTCCACCACACCCATATCCTCAAACAGCTGAAGAGCCCTATCTGCAGAACAAACGGATCATAAGGAAATGACAGTAGCCGGCTTGATTGCATCTTGCAGAGATGTTTGGTGTCCATCCCTCCATCCTTCCCTCTCAAGATGGACAGGGTGGCTCCATGCCCGGCATCAGTCAGGACCCGAGGCGAAGAGGAGACTCATGGCATCAGACCTCGTTCCCTTGTGCATTACTAACATCGTGGAGGTACCACACTTTGTGTCCTTCACGGGTGCTCTAATCACAAAGAGATACATCACAATTTGGGAACTTGTCTCATCCGACCTGGCCTCAGATGGCCAACTACTCTTACTTTCAGTTTTTCCTGATTCCAAATGCACAGCACCTTATCAGCATAGAAAAGCTATTCCCAGCCCCTAAATGTGGGATTTACCAGTCATGCTTTGTTTATTCTTGCACAATTAGGGACATCATTTCTGGAAAAGGACTTTCAGGATTGAATAAATCTCTGTCATTTTCCTAGCAGCAATTCTGCTTCTTTGGACATGCCCTCCTTTCATACCAAAGTGGGGTTATGGGAAGTTTGGGTCAACAAAGCTCTTATGAGTAATTAATATCCAGTTAGGCCAAGGTTTCGTGTCTGTGGGAGTCATGGCCTCTTTCTCCAACCTCTGGGAAGTATTAAGTAGGTCAGGCGTCTGTTTACAAAGCAAGGCCCATGCTGACCGCCCCGCCATTTTACTAGTTGCTGTTAGTGGCTGGATGTCTACAGAAAACTACTCTGTATTTTTGTTGCCCTAGTCTGCTGGTGGAAAATCAAGACTGGCCCCCAGTGACCAAGGTCCTTCCTCTCTGTGCCTGTCATATAGGAGATTCCAGGATCACTGAGAAACTTCATCCTGACCCAGAGAGAAGGTCACAACACTGCTCTCTGAGTGAAAGACATTGTCTTTCCCATCATCAGTCTGTTTGAAATAATGAACCTGGAATGAAAGCCTCTCCTGACAAGTCTGTGCCTGGTTTATCTTTCCCAACTTTGTATTATGAAAATGTTCAAGGGGCGCTTGGGTGGTCCAGTCAGTTAAGCATCTGTCTTTGGCTCGGGTCATGATCTTGGGGTACTGGGACCCCCTGTCAGGCTCCCTGTTCAGCAGGAATTCTGCTTCTCCCTCTGCTCCTCTGCCCCTCGCCTCCACTCATGTTCTCTCTGACTTTCTATCCCAAATAAATAAAATCTTTTTAAAAAAGGAAAATGTTCAAATATACAGAAAAAGTAAAAGAAGAACACAAAGAACATTTGTATACTCTGCCCTCAGATTCACCAATTGTCCAAATTTTGCTGCACCATTTGAAAGTGAGTTACACTTTAAATATTTCTGCATGTATCTCCTAAGAATGAGTATATTCTTTAATACAACCTAAGAAATATTATCACAAAGAATTTATCTATTTCTTTTAAGTTATTGAAGTAATTGGAGTAAAATTGTTCATGTTTCCTTCTTTTCCTTTTAAAGTCTATAGGATCCGCAGTGATGCTTCTATTTCATTCCTGATGTGGTAAGTAGTGTCTTCTCTCTTTTTTTCTGAATAAGTCTAGTTAGAGGTTCATCAATTTCATTGAATTTCTTTTCCAAAGAACCATCTGTGGGTTTCACACATGCTATTATTTTTTTTCTGTTTTTTATTTCATTGATTTTTACTTTTATACTTATTTCCTTCTTATTTTTAAGCTTTATTTGCTTTTTTCTTTTCTAGAATTTTAAGATGGGTGCTCACTTCAGCAGCAAATATACTAGAATTTTAAGATGGAATTTTAGATAATTTTTAAGCTGCACCCCACAAATTTTAATATGTTATATTTTTATTCCTATTTAGTTCAAAATATTTATAATCCCCTTTTTGATTTCTTCTTTGACCCATGGATAATTTAGAAGTATGTTGTTTAATTTCCAAATATTTAGAGATTTTCCAGATATTCTTCTTTTGTTGACTTCTTACTAAATTCTGTCATTAGGTAAAACATAAACTTTGTATGTTTCAATCCTTTTATATTTAGTAATGCTTATTCTATGACCCAGTGCATGGTCAATCTTTGTGTACATTCTACATGCACTTGAAAAGAATGGATATTCTTCTGGTGTTGAGTAATATGTTTATGTTAATTAGATCAAATTGATGAATAAAATTATCCTCATCAAGTTTCTGCTTACTTCTTCTATAAATTATTAAGAAAGGAGTGCTAAAAAAAATTGGCAATTTTCCAAGTCTTTCAGGTCTGTCAGTTCTTGCTTTATTTATAGCACATGTGCACATTTAAGACTGTCATGTTTTGTGGTGAATTCTTTATCTCTGTTAATAATTTTATGAAATCTATTTTCTTTCACATTAATAAAGCCATTTTTACTTTATTCTGTTATCGTTTGCATGATATATCTATTTCCATCCTTTATTTTCACATATCTTTGTCATTACATTTAAAGTAGATTTTTTTATAGATCACACATATTTTGTCTTTCTTTTTTATCTTAAAAGCAAGAACTGTAAATAACTCCTCAAACTCAACACTCAAAAAACAGATAATAATGTCAAAAAATGGGCAGAAGACATGAACAGACACTTTTCCAAAGAAGACATACAAATGGCTAATAGACACATGAAAAAATGTTCATCATCGTTAGCCATCAGGGAGATTCAAATCAAAACCACATTGAGATACCACCTCACACCAGTTAGAATGGCCAAAATTAACAAGATAGTAAATAACTTGTGTTGGAGAGGACGTAGAGAAAGGGGATCCCTCTTACACTGTTGGTGGAAATGCAAGTTGGTGCAGCCACTTTGGAAAACAGTGTGGAGATTCCTTAAGAAATTAAAAATAGAGCTATCCTATGATGCTGCAATTTCACTACTGGGTATTTACCCCAAAGATACAGATGTAGTGTAAAGAAGGGCCATCTGTACCCCAATGTTCATAGCATCAATGACCACAATCGCCAAATTGTGGAAAGAGTCAAGATGGCTTTCAACAGGCAAATGGATAAAGAAGATATAAGGTCCATATATACAATGGAATATTATGCCTCCAACAGAAAGGATAAATACCCAACTTTTGTATCAACATGGATAGGACTGGAGGAGATTATGCTGAGTGAAATAAGTCAAGAAGAGAAAGTCAATGATCATATGGTTTCACCTACTTGTGGAGCTAAGTAATAACACAGAGGACGTTAGGAGAAGGAAAGGAAAAGTAAATTAGGGGAAATCAGAACCATGAAAGGCTGTGGACTCTGAGAAACAAACTGAGGGTTTTGGAGGGGAGGGTATAGGGGGTTGGGTGAGCCTGGTGGTGGGTACTAAGGAGGGCACATATTACATGGAGCACTGAGTGTGGTGCATAAACAATGAATCTTGGAACATTGAAAAAAAAATTTTTTTTAAATAAGTAAAAATAAAATTAGTGAAAAACAAAACAAAAAAAAAGCTGTCTTTAATTAGAACATAGACCATTACATTTGTTATAATTACCAGTATTATTGAATTTAAATCTGTCACCTTGCTATTTTTTTCTATTTGTCCATCCCTTTCTTATTTTTTTCTTCTTTTCCTACTTTCTTTTGGATTAAAGCTATATTTTTTAGTATTTTCTTTATATATGTACTGTTGGCTGATAAGCTATATATTTTGTTTTATTATTTTTGAAGTGATTATTCTAAGATTTACAATACTCAATTTTAATTTATCACAGTTCAAATAGGAATAATATTATGCCATTTGATATGTAATATACAGATCTTAAAACATTATACTTCTCTTTTTCACCTGCTATTTGCGCCATTTTGTTATTGTCACATTCTATTTCTCATATAATATTAAGCCCACACTACACCTTTACATTTTGCCCTAAGTATTCAATTATCAGGGCACCTGGGTCACTCAGTCAGTTGAACGTTTTACTATCGATTCAGCTTAGGTTGAGATCTCAGGGTTGTGAGAATTGTCAGATTCTGCAGTGGGCATAGAGCCTGTTTGGGATTCTCTCTTTCCATCTCCCCCTCCCCTGCTCATGCTCTCTCTCATAAATAAATAAATAAATAAATAAAATCAATCTAAAAAAATAAGTATTTAATTGAAGGAATTTTTTAAAGGAGGCTAAAAACAATTAGCATATATTTACCAATGTTTTGCTCTCTCCATTTCTCTGTATATATGCAAGATTTAATGTGATCACAGGTTTCATATTTTTTAAAGATGTTATTTATTTATATGACAGACAGAGATCACAAGTAGGCAAAGAGGCAGGCAGAGAGAGTGAGAGGAGGAAGCAGGCTCCCTGCAGAACAGAGAGCCCGATGCAGGGCTCCATCCCAGGACTCTGGGATCATGACCTGAGCCAAAGGCAAAGGCTTCTACACACTGAGCCACCCAGGTGCCCCAGGTTTCATATTTTTATGATTTAAAAAACTTGGCTTCAATTTACTGTAAAGCAGATCTCTTAGAAGTGAATTCTTACAGCTAGTGTTTTTCTGAAAAAGATTTTATTTTACTTACATTTTCAAGAGCTTGTTTTCCCTGAATACAGAATTAAGATTGCCAGAACTTATTATCTATCTATTTACCACCTATCTGTTATCAGTCTATCTAGGTCTCTTCAATATATCATTCATTTGTCATCTCTCCGGCCTGCATAGTTTCTGACAAGAAATCTGCAGTCATTCTTACCCTTGCTCTTTTGTTCACATGCCCACTCTCTCTCCGCTTTTAAGAACTTTTCTTTCACTGTTTTTAGCTACTTTATTATGATGTTTTGTGGTGTCGTGTGTGTATATGTTTATCCAACTTTGAATTTGTTGAGCTTCTCTGGCTATATAATCTTCATCAAATTTGGACACATTATTTCTTCAAATAACTTTCTGGTTTTTTTCTCTTTTAGGGATTTCAATTACCATCATGTTAGAGGACTTGATTTTTTCCATAGATAACTGATGCTCACTTTGGTTTTTTGTTTTGTTTCGTTTTGTTTGGTTTGGTCTCTTCTCTCTATGCTTCATTTTAGATAAATTCTGTTGTTACATCTACTGGTTCATTGGCTTTTTCTTTCGTAGTATCTAATATACTATTATTCCTTCCACCAATTTTTGAAAAATTTCTGCTATTATATTCTTCATCTCTTTAATTTCCATTTATTCTTTTAAATGTATCCCAGCTCTCTCCTTATTGTGTTTCTGTTTTCCTTTAAATATAAAAATATAGTTATAATTCTTGATGTAATTTCCTTTTCTACTAATTCCATCATCTCTGTCATTTCTGGTTTGCTTCTAAAGACTGATATCTCTCCCTGTTATTGGACATACATACAGTATCTTTTCAGGATACTGTAAATGTTGTGTTTTATGTCTGAACCTTGTTTTCTTGTACAGAGTGGTACTGTTTTGGAAAGTACCTAAATTACTTGAACACCAGATTGATCCCTGTGAGGCCTGGATTTAAGCTTTTCTAGGAGGCAAGTCTAGAAAGGCCTCACTCCACCAAGAGTTCAGTCCTAACAATATGACGTGACTTCTCTGGAGTCTTCAGTTATTGGCCCAGGTTGTCACTGAGGCCTCTCTACTCTGACTGTCCAAATTTAAATATTCCCCTTCCTTCCCTGGGTGACTGGTACTCAGTCAGGTTACAACATCCCACTCATTTCTTTCTGATCTCTGTTTAGATTCATTATACCCAGGAGCAGCTGAGCACTCAGCAAACACTCAAAAAGATTGTACACAGATGTCTGCAGCCCTTCTTCTGGGAAAGTCCCTCCTCTTTGGAACTCTGCCCTGTGACTTCAAGTGGCCCCAGCCTCCCTAAACTCTGACCTCTCTCTCTTCAACTCATGAGGCCACTGGGCTCTGTTTCTGTTGCCTCTCCTGTGTCAATGGCTTGAAAAGTGCCTGCAGGCAGAATGCTGGGCAATTATAAGACTTATCTCTTTAGTTTTTCTATTATTAAGGATCACAGTACTGTGCTACTTATTGTCCAGCATCTGGAAACAGTTGTCTAATCTATCTTGTCCACTTTTCAAATTGTTTACAATGAAAGGGGAAGTTTGGGTCTGTTTTACCTCATGGCCAGAGGTGGAAGTCCTTATTTCTTAACTTGCCTTTTTTCAATCATTATTTCCCCCTTGTCATTTATGTGTTTATATTTGTGTTTTCTCCCCTCTTTTTCTTAGAGTTGTCTACTTTGTTGTGGTTTTTTCTCATGAACTAGTTTTGAATTTATTATGTTTGCTATTTTTTAAATTTGTAACTCATTAATTGCTGCTTTTATCTTTATTATCCCTTTCTTCTGCTTTCTTTCGATTTGTTTTTCTAAAACTTTTAATTTGAACTTCAATTTATTTTCTTTTTTAATTTTATTTATTATTTATTTATTATTATTATTATTTTTACCAAAGCTAGGACTATACTTCATGCAATGATCTTATCATGAATAACTTTGTCCAAAGTGGACAATGTTTTTTGTGAAATTAAAATAAAGGAATGTCATGCATTACTTTTTAAATAATAGACTTATTGACATGTAATTAACATACCACAAAATTCACCTTTTTAAAGTGGTTTCATGGGTTTTTAGCATGTTCATAGATTTGTGCAGCCATAAATATTATCTGATTCTGAAGCATTTTCCCCACCCTAAAAGGAAAACCTGTGCCATTAGCAGTCTCTTCCCTTCTCCCTCCTCTAAGCTCCTGGTGAGCACTAATCTGTTTTCTGTCCTCAATGAATTTACCTATTATGGACATTGAACATGAGTGTTATCATTATAATATGTGGTATTTTGTGACTGATTTTTTTCACATACCATTGTTTTCAAGATTCATCCATATTCAGTATGTGTCAGTACTTCATTCCTTTTTATTACTGAGTAATATTCCAAGGAAGGGTAGAACATCTCTTTTTATCCATTCATCACTTGACCAGTATTTGGGTTTTTCTACTCCATAGCTATTATAGATAATGTTTCTATGAACATTTGTGTATGAATTTTTGTATGGATATATATTTTCAATGCTCATGGAGTGGAATAGCCAGATCATATAGTAACTTTATGTTTAAATTTTGAAGAATTGCTGAATTGTTTTCCAAAACCACTACACTATTTTAAAATTACCACCAACTATGAATGAAGGCTCTAATTTTTCCACATCCTTGCCAAAACTTGTCATTTTCTGGTAAAACACAAGAAGGTAGTATCTCCATGAAACAATATCAGAAAACCAAAATCTAGGAACAGGCTGTGGTGACAGAGAACAGCAAAGAGTATTAATAACAGAAAGGTACTAGGAAACGTACTACTGAAGAGAAAGTTTTTTGGCGGCTCCATGAGAGTCTCTGGCCCAGTGAGTGAGGGTCAATAGAAATTTTAACCTGTGAGGGCTCTGGGGATAGATTACAATGAGTGGAAAATGGCCAGGAGCTCACTGGAGCTCATGGTGGCCACTGACCCAGGAATTTAGGCGCATTGTGACCCCATCTCCCAGGGGGAGATCTAAGAGGAGTTATGTGGAAGAGCAGGTCGCTGCTGAAATAGACGTGTCCCAGGAGGGATTTCAAGGTGAACAAACAGCTCCAGTTCACTGCTCTGCCTCCCAGGTCACAGGCTGGCCTGGCAGCATATGGGCACCCTCTGTGCCTGTCCAGCAGCTCCCTGCTAAAGACCAGCCTCCACTGCCTAGACCATCAAAGGGGTAGGAGCAACCACTGAGTGGCTTTAGCTATTTAATGGAAAATAAACATCAGTTTCTTTCTTTTTTCTTTTTAAAAAATTTTTTTTTTATAAACATACAATATATTTTTATCCTCAGGGGTACAGGTCTGTGAATTGCCAGGTTTACACACTTCACAGCACTCAACCATGGCACATACGCTCCCCAATGTCCATAACCCCACCCCTCTCTCCCGATCTTTTTTATGTAAGATGAGCCAAAACTATTTAAGATGAAAAACTAATCATTTTAGGGGAGAAAAGGAAGGATTCTATTGCAACCAAAATTGCAATAACATAAACATATTTTGAAGGAGCCAAAGAGGACAGTGTCCTATATGATGGGATAAAATACTGCATCCTTTAAAAAGCAGATAAAGTCTAGGGAAACATAATGAAGAAAACAAGGGAAATTAAACAAATACAGAAATGAGAAAGCGTTAACATAAGTAAATTTCTGGCACATATAATCAAGAAAAAAATGAGCAAATAAGAGTTTAGAAATAAGAAACTTAAAGAAAAAAGAATAAAAGGGAGCAACGTATAATCCAAAAAAAAAAAATGTTGAGGGCATATCAACCAATCATAATGCCCGACTTAAATCATAAATAAGTGAAGAACACTGGAGAAATGGGAATTTAAGTGAATGTTTGACGATGTTAAGAAATTACTGTTAGTGCATTAGGTAGGTAGCAACATTTTCATTATTATTTAGAATCCCTGTCGTTCATGCTGAGGTATCTACAGATGAACTTAACGATGATGGGATTTGTTCAAAACAATGGAGGAAGGGCAGTGAGTGAGAACACAAAGTGGGGGAGAGACAGAATGAAGTTGCCCACAACGCAATCAAGATCGAAGCCAGAGGACAGGAATGGTAGGACTTTGTACTTTTCTCTCAAATTCTGTATAGGAAATTGTGTTATTCTATTTCATGCAAAATATAATACAAAAAAATTTTTTAAAGGACACAGGCAATTTAGGGGGGTTATTAAATGTCGATAGATGAATAACCATAGGGGAAATATAAAATACATTTGCTGTATCTCAAAGATTTCTTTCAAAGTTTTAAGGAATTAGATTATATCCACTTTTCAAAGCATTAAAAAAAGGAAAGCAATGTGATCTATTTCATGAAGCAACAATCACCCTAATTCCAGCATCTAATAGAGATAATTTTAGAAAAGAAGAAGAAAGAAAGAAAACTATAAACTGGCCTCACTTAGGAGTAATTTTAAAATCCTAAATAAAGTAACAGCAAAATAAATGGTCTCTGGAAAAAATTTTCTATCATGATCCAGGAAAATGGGCTTTTGCCTGGGAAGGCAAAAGAGTTCGAGATTAGGAAATCTGACATCCTGGTGTTTTATGTCAGTAGCCCCCACCTGAAACACATCTCTGAATTTTAAAAAATCCTTAGGGAAAACTAGAACTGAAGGATACTCCTTTCACATGATAATTATGTAAGCAAATGGCCAACATCTTAATAGTGAAACACTGAATTATTCCTATTACAGCCAGAAACAGAGCAGGTGTGTCTGCTTCAAGTATTGCTAGTTCACGTTGCTTAAGAAGACATGACTCATGTAATAAGATCTCAAAGAGAAATATGGGCTCTAAGTACTGGAAGGGAGGAGGCTAAGATGTATTACATACTAATGATATACAATTCTGCATCCAGAACCCTGGAGGGAATCCACTCTGAGACACTTAGAATTTGAAAGAAAGCTTAGTAAAGGGGCCAGACTAAAAAAAATTGATAAATGTACAACAGTCGGTAGCATTTCCATATACCAACATAACCAAGCAGAAAATATATTCTTTCATTTCATTCTTTTTAGCAAAATGAAGGAAAGAACAAACTTGACTGAGACACAATGCAAACGTAATGGGCAAACAGCACACAACCACACAAAGAAGTGCTATGCAGCTGCCAGGAATTTACAACAATGTGTGAAAATCACTCTGGGAAAAAAAATAAAAAAATAAAAAAAAAGCAGAATACATAAGCATATATTCAGTATGATTCTTTTTTGGAGAAAGTAAATTTATATATATATATATACATATATATATATATCCAAAAAATAAAAATGAAAGATTGCTAGTAAACTTAAGAGATTTTTTCTTTTTTTTAGAGATTTTATTTGACAGAGAGAGAAAGCACAAATAGGGGGAGCAGCAGGCAGAAAGAGATGGGGGAGGAGTAGACTCTCTGCTGAACAGGGAGCCTACGTGGCGCCGATCCGAGGACCCTGTGATCAGGACCTGAGCCGAAGGCAGACGCTTAACTGACTGAGCCACCCAGGCACCTCTAATATACTTTAATAATAATTATTTTTGTGAGAGATTTTTTCAGACCATTTTTGTGTTTTTTATACTTTTTATGCTAGATCATCTACAACAAGCCAATATTATGTTTGAGGTCAGAAAAAAAAATTTAATGTGTTGAATTGTCTTGAGTGTAAAACCAATCAACTGAAAAATAATAAACTCATTGACTTTATAATTTAAATTTGAGTATTTGAACTCAAGATTGTGCTTCTCTGAGGCACGTGGGGATGAGAGCTTCTCTGCAGGATGGGGTAATTAATATCCAAGAGCCAGAATCTGGGGCAAAGTTCAGATGGATGGAGAGTGGAAATATTTCTCTGGCTTTCCTGTACTGGCCAGTCTGCCTAGGATCTAATTTAAGAATATGAAGATGACATCATTGCAGGTGTTCTTTCAAAGTAGAACATAAATTTATAATGTTTTGGCTGACAAAATTGGAAAGGAGACAAGCTTTTAAAAGCCTCAGATATTCTCTGTCAATGCTTACCACATTTATCTTCAAATAAAAGTATTTATATTTTTATTTCTGCCCCTTAGGCTCTGGTTCTTGGTTAAGAAAGGTCTCATAAACTGTAGAAGGAAAGAAAAGCACAAGATGATAGTATATAATGTTCTATTTTTTAAGACCATAAACATTTTAACTACTAGAGGGACCACCTATCATGAAAACGTCAGGTCTTCCTGTCTTATAAAAATTAACTGTAAAGTTTATTATAGTTTCCAAGCTCAAGTAATATATACCAGATTCGTTTAAAACATTTAGAAATAAATATCCATGGGGTGCCTGGATGGCTCAGTCGTTAAGCATCTGCCTTCGGCTCAGGTCAAGATCCCAGGGTCCTGGGATCGAGTCCTGCATCGGGCTCCCTGCCCAGCGGAAAGTCTGCTTCTCCCTCTCCCACTCCCCCTGTTTGTGTTCCCTTTATCACTATGTCTCTCTCTCTGTCAATTAAATAAATAAAATCTTTTAAAAAATAGAAATTAATATCCTGGATGTTTTGAAAGGTCAGCGAACTGGAAAGAAGTGATGTCAAATTCAAAAAAAACAGAACAGTAAGAGATGCTATCAATCAAAAAATTAAACACCTAAACATGACTGAATTATAAATAAATTAATAAATAAAATCAACAAGTTAAGCCACTCACTCAACAGGCAGAGCTTAATACTAGCTGATAATCCAATAAATATTTATTAAGCCCCTGCTATCTACAAGGAATTACAGTGGCAGTGTAGAGAGAGCTGATGAGATATCTTGAGGAATTCGGGGAGAAAAGAGAAGTACAGAAATAAATAGTAGAACTCTTACAACTCAATGGGAAAACCCAACTAATTTTAGACGTGGGCAAAATCCTTGGGCGCCTGGGTGGCTCAGTGGGTTAAGCCGCTGCCTTCGGCTCAGGTCATGATCTCAGGGTCCTGGGATCGAGTCCCGCATCGGGCTCTCTGCTCAGCGGGGGGCCTGCTTCCTCCTCTCTCTCTCTGTCTGCCTCTCTGCCTACTTGTAATCTGTCTCTGTCGAATAAATAAATAAAATCTTTAAAAAAAAAAAAAAATCCTTGAGCAGACACTTCCCCAGAGAAGGTGTACGAACATTCAAATAACTTAAGAGTCACCACATGTCCCTCATGAACTTCTTACAGTGGCTTGCAAATACTCAAAAGAGGGGAATTTTAAATCTGAAAATATAATTACTGTGCAAGATAGATTATTAGAAACACCAGATGAAGCCATAGAGAATGTTTCAAATGAGGAATAAAACCACAACAACTAAGGGGTTTACCCGTCCTATAATCACTGCTCCTCAGAATCTGGCTCCATCCACGTGGGGGGAAGGTGATGCTGGTTCTGTGACCTGAAATGAACATGCTGCGAGGTCTACTGGAACTCCACTTGCTTCTTTCAGATACACTCCTTAAGAGCCTTCCAAAAATTGTACCTCATTTTCCAATGTATTTCTCTGTTTGGTTTTTTTTTTTTTAAAGATTTTCTTTACTTATTTGACAGAGACAGAGAGAAATTACAAGTAGGCAGAGAGGCAGGTGGTGGTGTGGGGGAGGGGAAGCAGGCTCCCCGCTGAGCAGAGAGCGTGATGTGGGGCTCGATGTGGGGCTCGGTGTGGGGCTCGGTGTGGGGCTCGATCCCAGGACTCTGAGATTGACCCGAGCCAAAGGCAGCGGCTTAACCCACTGAGCTACCCAGGCGCCCCTGCAGTGTATTTCAAGTTAAGATCCCTTGTTGGCATATGAGTGATAGAAATACAGAATGGCCTTAGAAGAGGGTTTGTTCAGGCAATACCAAATGTGATGGAATTTCCATGTGTTTACAATATTGATCTTGAACCCTTTACCTGTCCCAACATGTGTGAGACCAGGACATGCAGACAGCTGCCTTTCACCCATCAGTACCTGTGCCTCCATAAGACAATGGTGTTCTAAAGAGGGGAACCATGCAGAGACTTTCTGGAGGTGGGGAGTTAGGATTTCCAGCTCCCCTTCCCACAGAGGGAATGCCATAATGGATTAAACTAATGAAGTACCAAGATGCCTATTATGTTTTTCATTGAGACCCAAAGCCTTCCTTGATCCTTCTCTTTCTCCCCAACACCCTATGTGGTCTGCCCTATTCCTTCCTTGCCCTGGCCTCACACTTCCTTCCTGTCTCCCCAGCTTCTGCCACATCAGCCTCCTTGGTATTCTTGGAACATGCCCAATGTTCCTGTCTTTGCACCTCTGCAGTGGCTGTCCCATCTGCCTGAACACTCTTCCCCAGATGTCCCAGTGACTAACTCCTTCACCTCTTGCAAGCCAAGCCTCTTTACAAGGACCATTATCTCAGTGGGACTGCTACACTGCTCTGCGTTTCCTTTCTCTCCAGTACACTCATCACCTTCAACATACCATGACGTTGGCTTATTTTAGTATAATTATTACTTTATTGTGTTTTACTTATTATTTCTTGTACTACTCTTATTATATTTACTGTTTATTGACTGTTCCCCCTGCTACAGTGTACTTCCTATGTTCGTTTTATTCATTGACATCTTCTAAGCACCTAAGACCCTACCTGTCACAGCAGGTGTTCAAAAAATATTTATCAAGTGAACAAGTGTTTATTTTTCCATGCTTCTCTAGCTAACATGAACTATGACTGTAATATTGCCATTGTAAGTATTTCTGTTCTCATGTCCTCCCTCCATGAACCCAACCCTCCATTCAGGGAAGATCTATACGTGATGTGTTGAACATCAAAGAGTAAATTAGTGAGCTGAGTAGTCTCAAAAGCCTCTGGTTGCAAATATAGCAGAGAAAACTGCAAAAGCAGCCTTTGACCCCCAACTTCCCTATCCTATGAAATCTATGAATAGCTACGTGTCCACAGAGACAAGGTCTCCAACCCCATCCTGTTATCTCTTTCCCCTCTGCTTCTCTTACATCAGTATAATTCTTATCCAGCCAACAAAATTAGGGAACAGATGAAAAAGCATTTGAGTGAGTCTTTCCTTGATGTTGGATTCCAATCAATCTGAAAAGTCAAGTAGAATAATGTAATTGGCATTAGTCTATCATGCGTGGTAGACGAATTGGTTCATCTCATTTAATGGTAAGGAGAGGACTCATTCAGTCAGCCTTAGGAACTGGGGTTTTATGATTCATTTAAGGAACAACCTGGTAATAAGCAACATAGAGGAAGGACAGAATCTAATGTACTACTGGCCCCATAGAGGTTGAGCTAGGGAGGTTGTTCAGGACTGAATGTGGCTCTGGGTCCTACATTATCTCATCCTATCAACATCAGGCATTTTTGGATCTTCACTATGATGTTCCCATTAGCATGCATCCCCTCCTGCCAATTGGTCTCTGTTTCTGTCTAGGTATCTTCTTGCTTTTCCTTTTGGAAAAGTTGATTTCATCCATGTCTCCAGGAGAGAGAATGAGACCATCCTTGCTACCTGTATGGTTCCAGCTTAGGACATTTTTTTAATCCCTCAGCCTCTTATAGGTCATCAGTCATCCCACAATGTAGCTTCCCTTGGTTTGGGCAGACCCCTGAACCAAGCTTAACCTCTCCAAGGATGAGAATTGTGGTATGGGACATTGTGATGGTTAAATTGTATGGGTCAACTTGGCAGAGTCAAGGGTGCCCAGATATCTGGCTAAACACTGTTCTGGGTGTGTCTGTGAGGGTTCTGGATAAGAGTAACATTTGAATCAGTAGACTGAGTAAAGCAGATTTCTGTTCTTAATACAAGGGGCACTTATTCAACCAATTGAAGATCTGAATAGAACAAAAAGGCCAAATAAGAAAGAATACTTCCTGCCCAACTGTGTGAGCTAGGACATTGGGGTTTTTGTTTTTGTTTTTTTCCCCAAGCTTCAGACTGATGGAAATATTAGCTCTTCTGGGTTTCCAACTTACTGACTGCCTATCTTGGGGCTTCTCAGCCTCCTCAACCACATGAGTCAATTCCTTAAAACAAATGTGTTAAAATAGAGAGATAGATGATAGACAGACAGATAGATCTTATTGTTCTCTGGAAAATCCTGACTAATATAGACATGGTGACCCGTGAATGAAGAACAGATTAGAGTTGCTTCCCTCGGCTTAGCTGTGGTCTAAGCAGTAAGGGGCATCCATGGAAGGTGAGTGAGTCACAGCCTCAGCACACAAAACACGACTGCTTGAGCCAACCAGGGGATACAGTGGGCTTCTGTGCTTGACCATAGCTATGCCCAGCTCTTCTTTCGAGAGCACTCTCCTCAGGACATCTGGGACTGCTGCAAGCTCACTACACTGCCCCAAATGCCCGAGGCCCCAGACTCTGAGTCCTCAGTATCCCCTGGGAACATCTTGTCCTTGCTCCCCCTGCCAACAGTCTAACTCCCCAGTCTTCAGTTTGCAGAGGATTTTGACAGCAACCCTGCTGCTTTCTGGTAACTCCCCAGCTCCCAGCCGATGGCATCTAGAAAGACACAAATCTCATTTCTTCATGGACCAGAATGGATTTTGATAAGCACCAAGAGAATGCAGACAGTACCCACTGGCTCCAGAGAATACCCACATCCCTGGGGGCTCCCCTTAGATTGTGGAGTGTAAATGCAATGACCACAGATAAGGAAAGGAAAACAAAGGTTCTCAAGACTACACCAAGCCTAGAAAGTTCCCTGGCATGTACCCACATCCATAAATATTCCACTTGGGGAAAATTATAAGCATCAGTCTCATCAATTCAGAAAACAACCTATTGGCCATCATTGACTTTCGTTTCACATGCTGTACAGCAGGGAAGAAAGCTACTTGGTGCAAGCAGGATCCCTTGGTGTTTGTTTCCAACAAGTATTTGCTGAGTGCCTACTATGCACCCAGCCTCATGGTTAAGAGCAGGCCCCATCCTGTCGCTGTTTTCATTTCAGTCTCTCTGTTCTGTCTGTAACTTGCTGGAAGCTGCAAGGAATTTAGTGCTCGGGGACAGGCCTGCACAGGTCCAGCGGAGTCGGCTGAGTCTCTGATTCACTTTGCCATCCAAGAATAAAAATAGAGGCTGATCCATTAAAATGATCCTGGGAGATTAAAGGATTTCTAAGCCAAAACAAGACCCAAGATAAGCTGCCTACGTGTGAGAGAGGAGGTGTGTTGCTTCCAGGATGCCAGCAGCGTCCGGGAAGGGCCCCTGCAGCCTGATGAGACTTGCCCGGGCCGCCTCTCCTCTGCAGAGGCCCTCTTGTACCTGGGCCACATGGAGTGGCGGCGTGCTGGCCAGCCCTCTAGTCTGCTCTGCCTCTAACCTTTACGTGCTTGGCAATTCCCAGTTAAAAGTCACTGTAGTGGTGGTTTAAAGATCCCCGCCACTCATCACAAATGTCTTTAAGAACCAGGTTACTCTCCTCCCTTTGCTGAACTTGAATAGCCCCCCTGTCCCCTGTGAGATTTGAATTGGGTCATTCCTCAGTTTCACCAGGGATTTCCTCTCTTCTCAAGGGCTCACCCAGCTTGACCTAGAAAAAAGAGAACTACTGAATTGGGGAGAAGGACCCCTTTATGCCAGGTGGCAGCTGTGGACACGTCCTCTGCCAGGCACATGTAAGGAACCACCCCAGCTCGGGAGCCTGTCCCCTACATGGGACACTGTGTCCATATCCCAGACAGCACATCTGGACTGTGCGTGTCCACTGCTTTCCAAGCAGCCAACCATAGGCAAAAATGGAACAGCAAACCACGAACCTTTTTGCTGTTCTTTTTTTTTTTTTTTTCAGGTTTTAAAGAGTCAAGTAGTAAATCACTTTTGCCTTAGAAAGACACCAGATTTGGAAGCAGAGGACGTGACTTTCAGTCCTCCCCCTGCCCCCATCTGTCCATGTTACCCTGGACAGCCTCTCAGCCTGTTTCCTCACCTGCAACTCATAGATAATACTCCTCCTCTTACTTCACAGGGCTAGTAATGGAATGTTCTAGATGGAAGGCACTCGGAGCGCATACTGTACGCAAGCCCATTCACGGTACTAATACTGACAAGAGCTCCTGCACAGTGAGCACCCACTGGGCACCTGCCACTTTGCCAGGAACTCTGTGCTTTCTCACAAAAACCTTCCACTCAACCCTGAGACATCACGGGCACATGAATGTGTCCCCTTAACACAGAAGACCACCTCTTTGCACAGTGAGGCCTTTCCCGAGGACCCGTAGCCAGAAAGATGAGGACTGGGACCCAGGGACCCCCATTCCTAACACCATGGCCAAGTGCTGCCCACTGAGGAACCAATGAAGGGTCGTGTTTATTGAACAGGTAGGGAAACTAAGGCTCAAAGAGGAGGAATAATTTGTCCGTGTCACTCTGGACAAAGTCACCTGACCTGAGCCCAACTCCTCTTCCCAGAGCAAGGGCCCTTGGCTATTTGGACTTTCTCAAGAAGAAATGTTGCTCAGATCAGCCCTTCTGCTCTACAGCCTCAGCGCCAGCCATCTGGTTTGCCCTGGCTCTCCCTGCACAGCAGGTGATTTACTCCACTGTCGGCTTATCTCACCTTTCCTGGACTCTCCCTTTCTTGGCATACATGCCACCTGAGTGACACGCTCAGTGCTGTAAATGAGGGTGTCATGGTGTGTTCTCAGATCTTACTGGAAGTGCAGCTGTTAAAAAGCAGTCTAGTAAACAGCCAGCCCAGTGAGCGCACGTCAGCAGCTCTGCTCCAGGGCTCCGACGTCAGCAAAAGCAGGGCCCAGGCCTCGGGCCAGAGCCCTTTCCAGCTGCCATCCTGCCATCAGGCCAGCCTCGCCCGCCTACATCTGCAGGATGAGATTGGCCAACACCTCACGGCACAGTCCTGCTGGCTTCTGGAGCTTCCAGATTTCCTAGGGGAAAACAGACTCATGCTCGAAATTGGGACCTGGAAATCATTTCCCTTGGGAAACAACATTTGGCTGAGCGGGAAAAGTGGGCCAGAACGTGGGTACTCATCAGATCCCTGAGACCTGAAGCTGAAATTGCAAGGAGTGGTGACTAAAAGCATTTACATTGTGACTTGGTGACCCAGCTCTGCTGTCTACACAGTCCCATTTGGGGTCTCCTTGCTAATTCTTAATGACGGAGGACAGTTTGCTCATAAAATCATAGTTCAACACAAGTTCATAGTGGGCTAAATAATTCATTGGAAGAAAGATGTGAAATTTCCTCATTAGAAATTGGAGGCCGTGGCTATTTATTTATTTATTTTAATTAACATATAATTAACATATATGTGTGATTTGTTTCAGGGATACAGGTCCGTGATTCATCAGTCTTACACAATTCACAGCGCACACCATAGCACATGCCCTCCCCAATGTCCATCACCCAAGCCACCCCATCCTTCCCACCCCCTCCCCTCCAGCAACCCTCAGTCAAACCAGCTTCTTTAAAATCACAGTAAGAGGGGCACTGGGGGGGCTCAGTTGGGTAAGCATCTGCCTCCGGCTCACATTGTGATCCCAGGGTCCTGGGATCAAGTCTGCATCAGGCTCCCTGCGGAGCCTGCTTCTCCCTCTCCCTCTGCCCTTCCCCTTGCTTGTGCTCTCGTGCTCTCTCCCTCACTCTTTTTCTCAAAAATAAATAAATAAAATCTTGTGAAAACAAAATAACATCACAGTAAGAAAGAAAATGAGGGAACTAAGGCATGAAGACTATTACAGGGTCTCAAAGGGACTGAGAGGAGGCTTTTTCCCACGAACTGAAAGTTCACCACCCTTCAGCCCTGCAGAGGACAACGCAGTTGGGAAGCCAGCCATAAGTAGACATAAAAGTGGGTGTAGCGGTGAGTTCTGAATCCAACTGTTAATAATAACAGAAGTAATCAAAATAGCTACTATTTCTGTAGCCTTAATCCACTAAAACCTCAGCTCTCGGAGGCAAGGAGTTTTGTCTTGTTCCTACAGGATCTCTAGCCCAAAGCAGTCCCTGGCAGGTGGGAGCTCCATGTGCATTGCTTGGACGGATTCGTGCGTGCATGAATCCCTAGGTACAAGACACTGTACGGGGCACTGCACTTGTAGTATTAACACTCACCTCCACCCTAGGAAGCAGGTCTAATCCCCATTCACAGCTCAGAGCACTAGGCTAACACACCTTTCCTTCTCACACTTGGTCTTAAGGGTCACGGGAATATCCCGGGAGAGCCTGGGCTTCCCAGAGTGTTTGCTGAATGATGCCTCTTCATGTCTGTTCTTTTGTTTTCCCAATTCAGGGGTTCCTTGTGCACTAAGCACTTTGGAATGTGTGGTTCTGGTCTCCAAGTGGCTTGAGCTCCAGCTCCTTCTCACACCTCCCACCCTGAGGACTGAGGCAGCCCCAGGCCCAACAGAACCAACAATAAGGATTCCTATGAGTGAGTCCCGCCACACAGAGCTTTCCCGAAGCAAGGCCTCCCTCCCGGGCCTGGCCCTTTATTTGCATTGAGCAAGGCAGGGAGGAGTGTGGTATCCAAACAAGGAATGGTGTCACCCGGCCTTGGCCATCTGTGGCTAAGGTACTTAACTACTTACGTGTCAGAAGGCGCTCCCCTTGGAACATTTGCCTCTACAGAGCCGGACCCAGGTCTTGGAGACCCTGTACCCATCAGGATCATTAAGAAGTGACCACGGACCTCGAGAATGCCACAGGCCCTCTCCACTGTGAGGGAGGCTACCCACCTCCCTGGTCCCACACTTGACCAACTTTGGTGGAGAAGGGCCAACCACGCTAAATGGAATGGTTTTCAGACCCTGGACCAGGAAGCCGCCAAAGGGCTCCTTTTCCTCCTCCCAAAGTTCTTAGGGTCCAAAAGGCAACCCCGCCAATGGGCCTCACCGATCCCAGGTAGAGCCCAGCCCTGGGCCTGACGGGTCACCAAGGGCACCTGGCTGGTATTTCGGGAAAAAGCCAACGTGGACTTCCAATGGCTGTGAATCACCCTACCTGATTCAGATGCGGACTTGCGGGGACTGAGACAGAGAGCCGATTGCTTCAGAGTAATCCACAATTGCCTCAGCGGGTAATTTACCGCTGGGAGTTTCAGGTACGAGACACAACAATGCATTGCCGATAAAGTCTAAAGCCAGCTTGCAGTAGGCTGGTTTTTGGGTGGCAGCGCCCAGCGAAGGCCAGGAGGACTCCTGGGGTTCCACGCCTCCCCGCATGCCCCCCTCCTCCATAAATGAAAAGGGTCTTCAAGTCGTGACTTGGTCCCTGGCCACTGCCCCCGAAAAGTGGGCACCTGCTTTGATGCACCTCACCAGAACTCTGCATGTCCCAGAGACTTTTACTGCCACCAAATTCCTCCTGCACTGGGTGACAATTCACCATCTCACAACTCCAGCCACCCTCCCGGTCCACACGGTACAGGCCAAGTGCCTTGGTCAGTGGGTGTTGCTTCACATTTGTGAAGCTCTTTCTGCCTTCCCTGGGCTTCCTGGAACAGTCCACCTTTCTATCCAATCTCCTCCAGCCTTAGTCTTCTCGGTGGCCTTCTTCTCCGAATGTGACAGCCATACCAGCGGTGGTCTCACCAGTGTCATCTCCCTTGTTTCCGCCGCCACACTACTCTATTATTAATATCATTGAAAATCACGTTGGCTATTTTGGCAGCTCAACCAAATGGTGGCTCATGATGAGATTTATCTAGAGTCGACCAAAAGCCTTTTAGAAGTGCCCCTGTCTGGCTTCCTCTTCCCTAGCTGGTAGCTGTTCTGGTGGGTTGGGCAGCTAAATGTCGGACTTTGCATTTGTTCCTGTTATGTTTCTTCCTTTAATTTGGCCTGTCGCTTCTTCCCCACCCTTTGTGGTCATTTTCTATCTTTTGGAAACCTATTACAAAGGCCTTCTGCAAAGTGACCCAGATTATTATTTAAACAGCAGTTTGAGGGAAATTGGAGTGGGAGATGAACCATGAGAGACTATGGACTCTGAAAAACAATCTGAGGGTTTTGAAGGGGGGGGGAGAGTTTGGGGGAGCCAGGTGGTCGGTATTAAGGAGGGCATGTATTACATGGAGCTCTGGGTGTGGTGCAAAAACAATGAATTCTGTTAGGCTGAAAAGAAAAAAAAAAAAATATATATATATATATATATATGAAGCAGTTTAAGTTATGGATGGATCGAAACAAGTCAGCCCACACCTTGCTTTTCTCTACCTTTTCCAGAACGTACGTATCATGAGGCTGCTTATTCATCACTTTGCTGAGACGCCTAAAAACCTTAAAGCCAAAGGAGGTGTTAGAGCCCGTGTGGTTGAAGCCCTTCATTTTACAGACGAAGAAACTGAAGCCAGGTGAGGCGAAGGGACGCTGAGCCCACGGGGTTGCCTGACCTAGGGCAGAGCCAAGCATCCGGACCCTGGCGTCCTTTGGTCACACGCTCGGCAAGGAAAGGGTGGGCGCGTCCCTCCAACTCTGCAGGAGGGTTCCGACAGCGACAGCGGACAACAGGACACCCGGCCTCGGTGGGGAGCTGCTAGGCAGCTCGAACACCGAAGAGCCACGACTGCCCGACCTCCGAGGAGATTCGAACCACCTGCACTGCAGCCACCGGGGGGTGGGAGGGGGAATATCCCCCGCCCGGAAGAGGAAGGAAGCCCGACACGCGGACCCTGATGAATCTTGTCCCCGTTTTGCTGCGTGACAGAAAGCTGTCACAGGAGACCCCTAGGGCCTCCTTGCATTCAGGCGACATGTCCAGAAGGGGCAGATCCATATGGCGAGAAAGCAGCGGTGGTTCCCAGAGCTGGGGCTGCAGGGGGAGGGGCGGGAGGGGCTGCCGGCCGGGACAGCATTTCGGGGGGGGGTGGGGTGGGGGTGAAAAGGTCCTAGAGTCAGAGACGAACTTGTGACACACCCCCGACCTCTGAACTGCACGCCTCGCAGAGGTTGAAATGGTGACTCTTGGGGTATGCGAACTTGCTTTTCAAAGCCGGGGGACGCCCGCCTCCAGGGACACGGGGAGAGAAAGGAAGGGCCCGGAGGCCGCTGCGAGAGGGAACCCTCTCTGGGCTCCCAGCCGCGCGGTGAGGGCCGCAGGGTTTCCCGCGAAGGGCCTGGGAGCGACCGGCACAGACCGGCCCGGGTCCTCCCTGCCGCTCCGCGTTGGTGTGAGCAGGTGAGGAGGGACCGGAAGCGGTCACCTGCCACCTGCCGCGGGTGCCACCGCCCCCCCCCCCCCCCCCCGCTGCCCGGGTCACACTGCCCTGGGACTGACGCGCAGAGCGGGGGTCCGCGTTTACACCAGCCGCCCGGGCCGGGAGCGGGGTGGGGGTGGGGGTGGGGGATCCAGATGAAGGCGGCCGCGAATCAGCCCCGAGAAGCACAGAAGCCGCACTTCGGGCTTGTTTAAAAAAGAATACGAAAAAAAAGGACGAACCCCTCTGTCCGTTGGAGGAGAATTCCTTTCATGTGGGCTTGCCGGATTCCGCGGGGGCGGCGCAGCTCCTGGCGGCCTGCCTGACGGCGGAGGCGGCGTTCCCAGAACAAAAGTTCACGGCTGCTGCCGCGCAGCCGCTCACCCCGCCGCACCCCCACCCCAACCCCCCACCCCCGCAGCCGCTCACCCCGCCCCCCCACCCCCCACCCCCGCAGCCGCTCACCCTGCCGCCCCCCCACCCCCACCCCCACCCCCGCAGCCGCTCACCCTGCCGCCCCCCTCCCCACCCGCCCTGGCTCTGCCCCTCTCGCGGCCTCGCTCCCCGCCCGGACCGACTCCGGCCCCTGCCCCGCCGCCCCCGTGCCGCCCGCACGCCACAGGCACGCCTCACGCGCGCCACACACAGCGCGCACACCGCACGCACCACAGATACACCACACATGTACCACACACACACACCACACACACATCACACTTCCACCACACACCACACACACAACACACACACATCACACTTCCACCACACACCACACACACAACACACACACACATCACACTTCCACCACACACCACACACACACCACACAACACACACACATCACACTTCCACCACACACCACACTCACACCACACACCACACACAGATCGCACTCGCACCACAAACCACACACACACCACACACAGCTCACACTTCCACCACACACCACACACACAACACACACACATCACACTTCCACCACACACCACACACACAACACACACATCACACTTCCACCACACACCACACACACAACACACACATCACACTTCCACCACACACCACACACACACCACACACCACACACACATCACACTTCCACCACACACCACACACACAATACACACACATCACACTTCCACCACACAACACACACACAACACACACACATCACACTTCCACCACACACCACACACACACCACACACCACACACACATCACACTTCCACCACACACCACACACACACCACACAACACACACACATCACACTTCCACCACACACCACACACACACACCACATACTACACACAGATCACACTCGCACCACAAGCCACACACACACCAGACACAGATCACACTTCGACCACACACCACATATATACCACACCACACACACACCACATACACATCACACACACCACACATACACACCACAAACATATCACACCTGCACCACACACCCCACATTGCACACACTTGCACATACATGCATGCCACATGCACAACACACACTTAACACACACAGCACTCTACACACACAGCACATACACACATATCACATACATATCACATTTGTACCACACACACCAAAAAACATACCACACATATGCCACACACACAGTATACACACCACACACAACATCACATACCACACACATATCACACTTACACCATACATACCACACACGACACACATGTATCACATTTGTACCACAAACCACACACACACATACCACACAAACCACAGACACACACATATATCATACTTGCACCACACATACCACATACACATACCACACACACATATACACACAGTCCACACACACCACACATACATACATAGATACACAGGCCACACACACAACACAGGCATGCCACATACACACCACATGCACACACAGCACACAGACACCACACCCATCACACTCTGTCTCTCTCCCTCTCCACGCCATGTTATCCTGAGTGAATGAGAGGAGTCGTTTAACTTATTCAAGCCAATCAGGCTTCCAGATAAAAAGGAAAACACAAAGGCCCACACTCTTACCAGAAAGACTAGAACACATGGTCTTGTCTTAGCATAATGAGGACCAACTTTTACGGAGCACTGTTGTCTTCAAAGAGCTTCACAAACATTAACTAATTAGGGTCCCCCCACCCCAGCTGCTGAGGTCTGTCGTCTGTGGTACAGATGAAGGAAGGAAGGCCCTGAGGCACAGGGTGAATCCAAAATGGGACAACAACCCTGGCGCTCAGCTACAGGTAGACCAGCCAACACACAGACCTCTCTCTGGGAAAGGGGGTCAAATTAGGACAGAAGGCAGGAACCAGTTCTTCAGGTGCTAAAGAGTTAAGAAAGGAGGAAGACAGGGTGGCTGGTGGCTGGTGACATGAGGTCAGCTCCAGCTGATATCCTGTGCTCAAGGGGGGAGAACAGTCTGCTGGCCTCCTGCCTGTCCAGGCTGAACAGGCCAGGTTGGTCGCAGACAGCTGTGATGCCAGGATGGGCCCAAACTCCCAGTGCCCACAGGGCCCGGGCAGCCGCCACTTCTGCACTCTTCACCCTGTGCTGGCAGAGTCAGGCCTCAGAGAGGCTCATGGACTTAGTTCATTCATTTCTCATTTATGGGAGTGATTCATTATTACCACATCAACACACCTCACTCCCAGGCAAGTTTTCCAACACATCACACTGACAAATCTTTCTGTATCTGAGAGAAAGTGGACACACTGTTTGAACTTACCAGTGGGATGGAAATTCTTTCTCAAGTGAAAGAGCTTTGAAGACCTGTATTTCCATGTGGGCATTTTCTGGAAGGCTGATCCTGGGCAGAATCTCTCCCCTCATTCAAACCCCTCCACAGAAACGAACATCCTTCCTCTCTCAGAAAGAGTCATGTAGAACAGAGCTTAACTTCAGAAGTCCTTGTCCTTGGACCTGGAAAGATGTGCTAAGTTCATTGTCTTATGGAAAATAACACTACTTGGTAGAGGCACCTTCCTTGGTCCCATCACTACCTAAATCCACCCATCTAGGAAGGTGTTTGAAAGAGGAACTGCTCAACTCAAGACCAAGGGCAACAGAAACAACACTGGCTTCTTCATTCATAGCTTGGGCTAACTGCTCATCTTAGGTCTCAACAATTATTTGGGTATGTTTGAGGCACAGAGAAATACACTCACTTCTTCTTTTTTTTTTTTTTTAATAAGGGCATTAAAGAAAAGACAAATATGAAGGCAAAAGAGACCCAAAAGAGAAGCACCTAGATACACCTTATAGAAAAACTTCAGAAAAGAGAATGAGCATTATCTAGAACTTCAATTCTGAGCTCTTCATTGGAAATACTATCCATTTTCATTTTGTTTAAACTAGGATTTTTTAACTAAGACCATTTCTAAAATGCTGTTGTGGACATCTTTGGTAGTAAGCATGAACTCAGGGCAAATGTGTCATCTTCAAAATACAGTTAAACCAGGTGAGTTGTATTTAGGTAAAAGTGATTTGAAATGCTAGGTTAGATGAACTTTGATAGTCTCTTACTGGGAACAATGTGAACATGTTATCTGTAAGATTGATTTATGTGTTTTTGTTAGAAGGTTCATATTGGGTGTTCTTAATCAGTAGCTGCTGGTAATAGTACCAAGAGTTCAAATTCTGGGTCTGTTATTTACTCACTGAATAACCCCAGGCTAATTAACCCCTTCTAGACTTGGTGTTCCCCTGTCTAAACAAAGGACGGAAAGAATACTTACCCCTCACAGTCTGTTGTAAGACTTCAGTGAGATGATGTCTACAAAACTCTAGTGCATAGGAAGCATTTCTTTTTGCCCTTGGATTTTTTTCCCATAATTAATTTTATGCCCCTTAGAAAATCAAATGATGACAAACTAATTCTAAAATTTATAGAGAGAGGCAGAAGACCCAGAATAGACAACACAATATTGAAAGAGAAGAACAAAGTCAGAAGACAGATACGACCCAAATTCCAAGACTTAATGTGGAGCTGTGGTGACTAAGACCATGTGTTATTGGTGAAAGAATAGACAAATAGATCAATGGAACAGAACAGAGAGCCTAGAAATAGAGTCAACTGATCTTTGACAAAGGAACAAAGGTGGTACAATGGAACAAAGATAGTCTTCTCAACCAACTGGAACATGCAAGAAATGAATCTAGGGACCCCTGTGTGGCTCAGTGGGTTAAGCCTCTGCCTTCGGCTCAGGTCATGATCTCAGGGTCCTTGGATCGACTCCTGCATCTGGCTCTCTGCTCAGCAGGAAGCCTGCTTCCCCCCCCACCGCCTGCCTCTCTGCCTACTTGTGATCTCTGTCTGTCAAACAAATAAATAAAATCTTTAAAAGAAAAAAATTAATCCAGATGCAGACCTCACACCCCTCACAAAAATTAGCTCACACTAGATCATAGACCTAAATATAAACTGCAAAACTATAAAACTCCTAGATAATAACACAGGAGAACATGTATATCACCTTGGGTATGGTGATGACTTTTTAGATACAACACAGAAGGCATGATCCATGGAAGATAAGCTGGACTTCATTAAAATCAAAAATGCCTGTTATGTGAAAGACAATGTCAAGAGAATGAGAAGACCAGCCACAACTGGGAGAAAATATCTGCAAAAGACACATCTTATAAAGGACTATTATCCAAAAATACACAATGAACTCAAGAATAAGCAAACAACCCAATTAAAAAATTGGCCAAAGACATCAGGAAAATACAAATCAAAACCACAATGAGATACCACCTCACACTAGTCAGAATGGCTAAAATTAACAAGTCAGGAAATGACAGATGCTGGCGAGGATGCAGAGAAAGGGGAACCCTCCTACACTGTTAGTGGGAATGCAAGCTGGTGCAACCACTCTGGAAAACAGCTTGGAGTTTCCTCAAAAAATTGAAAATAGAGCTACCCTATGACCCAGTAATTGCACTACTGGGTATTTATCCTAAAGATACAAACATAGTGATCTGAAGGGGCACGTGCACCCGAATGTTTATAGCAGCCATGTCCACAATAGCCAAACTATGGAAAGAAGCTAGATGTCCATCAACAGATGAATGGATAGAGAAGATGTGGTGTATACATACAATGTAATACTATGCAGCCATCAAAAGAAATGAAATCTTGCCATTTGCGATGATGTGGATGGAACTAGAGGGTATCATGCTTAGCGAAATAAATCAAATGGAGAAAGACAACTATCATATGATCTCTCTGATATGAGAAAGTGGAGGTGCAACGTGGGAGGTTTGGGGGATAGGAAAAGAATAAATGAAACAAGATGGGATCGGGAGGGAGACAAACCATAAGAGACTCTTAATCTCACAAAACAAACTGAGGGTTGCCGGGGTGGTGGGGATGTGATATGGAGAGGGTGTTGGGGTTATGGACATTGGGGAGGGCATGTGCTATTGTGAGAGCTGTAAAGTATGTAAACCAGGTGACTCACAGACCTGTATCCCTGGGGTTAATAATACATTAAATGTTTATTTAAAAATTATAAAATTATAAAATTGGCCAAAGAGCTTAACAGACACCTCACCGAAGAAGATATACAGAGACCAAGTATGAGAACATGTTGCACACCCTGTGTCATCAGGGAAATGGAAATCAAAACAATAAGACACCAGTACATACCTACTAGAATGGCCAAAATCTGGAACATTAACCATGCCAAATGCTGGTGAGGACATGAAGCAATAGAAATTTTCATTCATTGCTGGTGGAAATGTAAAATGGTACAGCTACTTTGGAAGACAGTTTGGCAATTTCTTATGTAATTGAGCATACTTTTACTACAGAGTCCAGTAAATCACACTTTTTAGTATTTACCCAAAGAAGTTGAAATGTTAGGTCTGCACCAAAAACAAAAACAAAAACAAAAACCTGTACATGGTTACAGTAACTTTATTCATATATGGCAAAACTAGGAAGCAACCAACATGTCTTTCAGTGGATGAAGAAACTGTGGTATATCCAGACAATGGAATATTATCAATCACTAAAAAGAAATCATCTGTCACATCTTGAAAAGATCTGGAGGAACCTTGAATATATGTTACCAGATGAAAGAAACCAATCTACAAAACCTTCATACTGTATGACTCCAACTATATAGTATTCTAGAAAAGGTAAGAACTATGGAGACAGTAAAAAATAATAATAATAATAATGGTTTCCAGGAGTTGATGGCAAGGGGATACCTAAGCAGAGTGCAAAGGGTTTTTAGGGCATCCCCTCCATGGAGGGGATGTCATTATCTCGTGTTATTCACTGCATTTGAATTTATTGCAAGTTGCAGATGCTACATTTTTCACAAATTGAAGGTTCAGGACATCGGTGGAGGGAGTCACTGCAGATGGGGTAGAAATACTAGAAAACTAGAATCAGCAGTGGAGCCTGAAGACAGGACTGAGTTGTTGCAATCTCATGATAAAACTTGATTGAATGAGGAATTGCTTTTCATGCATGAGTGAAGAAAGTGGTTTTCCTGAGATGAAATCGACTATTGGTGAAGATGCTGTGAAGTCTGTTGAAATGACAACAAAAAACTTAGACAATCCCATAAAGCTAGTTGACAAAACAGCAACAGGGTTTGAGAGGATTGCCTCCAGTTCTGAAAGAAGTTCATCTGTGTGTATAATGGTATCAAACAGCGTCCTGTGCCGGAGAAATCACTTGTGAAAGGAAGAGTCCATCGATGCGTTAGACTTCACTGTTGTCTCATTTTAAGAAATTGCCACAGCCATCCTAACCTTCAGCAACCACCACCCTGGCCGGTCAGCAGCCCTCCACATCAGGGAGGAGTTCCCAGCCAGGAAAAAGTTGTAACTGCTAAAAGCTCAGATGATGGTTAGCATTTTTTAGTAATAAAAGGTATTTTTAAAATGGAGGTGTACATTTTTTAGACATAATATCACGCTTAGAATACTGTATACTATAAATGTGACCTTTATAAGCACTGGATTTCCAAAAAAATCCATTTGACTGGCTTTAATGTGATATTCACTTTACTGCAATATTCACCTTTCTGCAGTGTTCTGGAACTGAACCTGAAATATCTCCAAGGTCGGCCTGTATACCTTTGTCGAAACCCATAGGGTGTGCAACACCAAGACTGAATTGTAACATGAGCTATGGACTCTGGGTGATTATGTCAATGTAGGCCCATCGACTGTCACAAATGTCCACTCGTGTTGATAAAGGAGGAGGCTGTGCCTGTAGAGGGTCAGGGCTCGAGGTGTGTGGGACATCTCTACATCTTCCCCTCAATTTTCCTGGGAACGCAAAAATGCTTTAAAAAAATAAAGTTAATTTTAAAAAATCAAATAATGATTTGGTTATTTTACTTTCTGGGGGCTAATCCCAAAGATGCCTATAAGGTTACTGAAATTCGTGTTTTTGTTTTCTAGATGTCTTCATTAGACATAAGGATTGATGGCACATGTTGGCTGCACTTACGGTGGTGAGCGTTGCTGATGTACAGACTCGTGGAATCACTGTGCTGTACATCGGAATCTAACATGACAGTGTATGCTGATTATACCGTAACAAATTTGAGTGACAAATTTTTTACAAAGAAATAAGGATTGATGAAAGAAAAAAGGGAGGAAAAGAGAGAGGGAAGGAAGGGGGGAGGGAGCGAGGGTGGGGGAGGGGAGGAAGATGATGAGCCTATGCTCAGCAAACAAGCATCACTCCTTCAACTAGAGCTAACCCTAGCTCCTCCTAGCCCGTTTGTTGACCTGTAAATCAGAAGGAAAGAAAAGGCCTTGCCTGCTGTTGGTCTCATGCGCTGGAGGAGCTTGTGGACACTTCCCCAGGACAGGCCCTGGCCTGCTGCCCCGGTGTATGAAGCCCTTCTTTTTCTGGAAACAGTACGCTGAATAAACACTCCTGGAATTAGAAATATGTAAAAGCATCCAAATAGTAAAAATAGCTAAGGAAAGAACTGCAATATACGCAGGAGAATTAGCTCAATAAATATTTGTGGAATGAATTCTAGCCCCGAAAGACATCTTGGGGTATAATGTACTCCACTTTCCATGGGGCCGGCTGCAGAACTCTGACCCCATGTCAACTTTTTGTGTTCCTGATGTCATTGCATGGCCAGGAGCTGCCATGTCACGTCAGTGCCTTCCAGGATCTGAAGTCACATTGCAGACCACGTATACCCCAGCCATGTGCTGAAAAGGTACGTTCCAGACCTCTCCAAATGCCGAAGCCAGAGTTCTGAACAGATGCGCCTGACTTCTTCGGGAAGGAGGGAGAGAGAGACGGGCTTCTAGAGAGGGGAGCAAGTGGGAGCTGGTGGGATTCCAGAACCTGCTTGGGGGTGGGGATATGGGGTCTAGCTCTCCCAGGAGGGATGGAGTCGGTGGGGGAGAGGAGGGACAGGCCGGGGCACTCCTGTCATTATTTGTCAAAGTGAGAGCCTAAGAGATGCTGTTCAAGAGACAACAAAGCTGTGATTTTGACTTACAAAATTGAGAAACCAAAACAGCGTAAGAACTATATTGGCAGGAGGGAAGAAGAACAGATAGACATCTCTAATTTTTATGACAGAAATATATAGATATTGCCATAAATGGGTATTTTTTAGGAGGTTCACCTATACCTAATTTAGTAACCTGGTAGGGATTACCACAAGGATGAGAAACAGTGACGGTTAAAGGCTGCCTTTACAAGGGTTATTTCTGCAGACCTAGACCCTGTGGAGAGGGTAGGGTGGGGAAATTCTTGTTTTCCATGATAAACCTTCCTCCACGGTTGATATTCCCCGAGCCGTGTCTTGCTTACACAAGAAAGTTATGATCTGTGTTCCGAAGGCTCCTTGGCTCTCCTTGCTCTGGTGGGTTAGCCTCTCTGGCTTGAGGGGCCCCCGAGAGTGCATGACCAAAGGCTCCCATGGGAGCCAGGAACCATTGCTAGACCTCACCAGCATCAGGCAACGCTACACCTTGCATGAACAAATGAGTAAATCCTGGAAGAAGTGTCTATCTCGTGACACACGTTATTCACGTAAGAGGCAATGCTGTCCATTTGATAAGCACATGCACGTGCCCTCCATGCCCGGGACCCACAGCCAAGCCAATCCAAAGGCAAACTGGCTGTTCCAGGATGACCAAGTCAAGCTGCTATCTGATACTCCTCCTCCTGTATCCCCTCCAATTTTCCAAAACTATTTTAATTTTAAAAAATCACAAATTGGTCTTGGACATATCGAATGATACGTCAGACACAAATCATTTCCTTGGTTGGTACCATTTCCAAATGGCCTTGGCTGGTACCACCACCACCCAGATGCTCCCCGGGGTGGCCCAGGGATCATTTCATTTAGACCCCACAGAAATCTGCCAAGGACATATGCCTCAACTTACAGAACCTTCCAGCAAACCTTAGTCCTTCAGAGACTTCAGTCAAAATCTTGGACAGAGAAGGCTAAGGCAAACACAAACAAAAACCAATTCTAGTTTTCTAGGAGCTCAAAGAGCCTTTGTCAAAGGGAATCAAAGCTCCCTGGGGAGCCCGCTCATTAGGTTTAATCATCAACTGTGCTTATCAGATCCTTGATTTCTAAGTCCCTGGAAGACAAAAGGTGCAAAAAGAATCCTTGTGTGCTTTGGAGATTGATTTCAAAGCAGGCCTTGAGGTCACCTGCCCAGATGCTTTAGGCAGCAATTATAAGCAGGAAACAAAAGGCACTCATTTGATTTCATAAAATTGGGCAGGACCCCTGGATGCAGACTTGCCCTTGAAATCTAAGTGTGGCTGGAAGCGTCGGTTTACACACCATATTTATCTGGGGGTGGAGGGAAGTCAACAGGTTGGGGCCTGCTCTGACTCCCCGGAGGTGCTCCTGAGTTGGGATAGCTGGGCTGAGACCAGGGGGGACCTGTCAGGCTTACCTACTAGAAACGAATGCTCACCTGGCTGTCCAAGCTTCTGGAAAAAAAGGGATCCCTTAGACTGTCTGAGTTTGGCTTTCCTTGGCCCGTTCTGCATTACGAGTTAGAGATTTGGGGGTCATTTGACTCAATCAGGGTGACGCACCTGGTACATCTGAGAGTTAATCCCCAGATCCGCGGCGGTTCTGGTTCCAGTATCCTACTCTGGGGAGGGCAAGCAAGAAGACCTACAGGTAGGGGTTGATAGGAAAGGGTTAATATTACTATCCGTGAAATCTGCAGGAACTCCATTGACTGGCTAGCACCCTGAAGCTGGCCAGGGCAGGACATCTGATTCAAACACCAAACAACCCTCAAGGCAAAGAGTAAGTCAGAGAGCAAACGAAGTCTCTCTCCCAGAGGCCCAAGCAAGCATTCCATCACAACACACGGTAAACCTTCTTCCTACCTTTGCTTCCGTTCTCTGTATCACATTTCAGTTCTTGGAGACTCTGTCCTCCCCAAACTTGGCCACCCTCTTCGGGATGTTTGTATTACTTTCTCTCTCCCTTTTTCATGCAATAGCAGTTCTCAAAGCTTTCTGTTGAAAATCCCACCATCCTCTCTCTTTCCCGGACCTGCTCTCTGTTCCTTCCCCTGTACTGCTCCAAAAGATCAAGACCCAGCAGGGATTACAGACTGGGGGAGGGGAGGGGGTCCCCGGAGGAGGACGGGGATCATGGGTACATATAATATCTAGTCCCTGAAACACTTTCGATACCATGTTGATGACCTACCATGTGTTACAAGCCGCAGAGAACTCCGATGTACCAGGGGTCTAAACTGGGGTGTTCAAAGTGGGCCCTGAGGACAGTTCCAAGGAGCCGCACTTTGATGAGAAGGTTTGGTAATTAACTACGTTTGCACAACGTGTTATCCTTCACCCGTCTGTCTGCTGGTGATCCCCAACGCATATTAAATTTCTGATAATTTCTCTGGTAAATATGCATATTTGTCATCGGTCAACCTGGTGTTGCCCTAACTTATTTGATCACCAAACTTACTTGATCATGGGGGAAGAAGGCACTAATGTCAGCAGCACACTTGACCCACACGGATCCAGGGAAAGGATGCTCATGCCATGCTCGCAGGTGCCGGAGAACTTATCGCATATTTGTGGCCCTGTAGACCTGGGCTTGATTATTCTTGATGGGGAGGTGTTACTCCCCATGCACGGAAGATGGGTAAAGATGAGCCAATAAGACAACTCAGGAGTGGCTTTAGAAGGGAGAGACAAACCCATGTTGGGACCCAGCCGTGCTGGGGGGAGAGGGAGCCCCTGTGAATGCAGCGGGGAAGGCAGAGAGGGGCAGTTGTCTTAGAGACCAGGAGGTCAGACCCGAACCCAGAAGCCAGCCCCGGCTTGCCCAGGGACAAACATGTTGTTATTCTGCATTCCCACACTGAAGCCCTACATTGAAACTTGCTCTAGACTCTGGCTGGCAACTAGAAAGAGAAAAGTCAGCAGAGCAACTTGGTGCTACTGGCTAAGACTTATTCTCAGAAATGGCTATGACTTTCCAAAAGCCCCAGATTCTTTGGGGGTTTTTTTCCTCACACTCGTGTTCTCCACAAACCCCACCCCCTCCCTCGGCAGCATGGTTTCTTAGATCAAATAAACTTAGCATGATCTGTCAAGACCCGGGGAAGGTTGGCGAGCCTGACCTGCCTGAGGAAGGGAGTCCTTTCCAACCTGGAGCCAGACCCTGATAACCGGCATCGGGGCTGCTATTTTGGAAGGCAGCTTGGAGATCTGTGGCTGTAGGCATTTTGTTATTTTGCTGTTTGCTTTTGGAACTTCTTAAAACAAACCTCAAAGAAGAGAAAACTCCTGTCTGAGACAGATTCCTTTCAGGATCCAAGAAATGACTCACACGGTCTGTTTTGGCATTTATGCTCCCCGTTGAGTTAATATGATTAGACTCATGAATTCTATTTTTGAAATGCAGACTCTGTACCCTGAATATTCTTCCAGAACAACAACAATAACCAAAAAAAAAAAAAAAGAAAGAAAAGAAAACTGGGAGAGAAATGACACCGCATTTACATATTTGCCGTATCTAAGTAGATGCTATTTGCCCACTTACTTTTGTCCTTCATCGCCTATTTTTTCCATCAGATTAAAGAGCTCCAGCAAATTCCCCAGTAAAGTTGCAGAAACCGTTTTTTTAGAATGAGTCCTGTTCACGGGCAAGCTAGTGATATAGACAGTTCTGTATTCACCAAATGTCTATTGACAGATGAATGGGTAAGAAACATGAGGTATGTATACTCGATGGGATATTACGTAGCCTTAAAAAAGAAGGGAATTCCGAAACGTGAGACAATGGAGGAAGCCTGAAGACACGATACGAAGTGACCTAAGCCAGTCACAAAAGGCTGCATGGTTCCACATGTGTGAGGTCCTTAGAGTTGTCAAAGTCACAGAGGCAGAAAGCAGAACAGAGCTTCCCAGAGGCTGAGGGGTGTGGGGACGGGGGGGCGAAAAAGTTCTGGAGGCGGATGTGATGAGTATCGCACGACACTGTGAGTGTACTGAATGTCACTGAACTGTACACTTAGAGATGGAGAAAACGGTTACGTTTTTGTTATGTATGTTTCACCAAACGTGCCTGCTTGGCTTTCATCTGAGCAACCCACTGCTCCAGAAATAACCAAGTTGCTTGCTCTTCCAAGCTAATGCCCAGCCAGACCTGGGTCCTGCTTCCTTCACCACAGAACCGGCACGTTCCCACCGAGGGAGGCAGTTTTCATACAGCATATGATGGGCGGTCTGGGCAGGAGGCAGGTGTAGGCTTTCCTTCCTGGGAAAAAGTCCCCGCCACAGAAATGGGATGGCTCCTGAGATTTGTCTCAGTCACTATAATTGTTATATAAGGGTTTTTTTTTAAGGTTTTATTTATTTATTTGACAGAGAGATATCACAAGTACACAGGGAGAGAGAGCTGGAAGCAGGCTCCCCGTGGAGCAGAGAGCCGGATGCGGGGCTTGATCCCAGGACCCTGGGTTCGTGACCTGAGCCTAAGGCAGAGGCTTTAACCACTGAGCTACCCAGGCTCCCCTAGTCGTTACATAAGTTACGCACGTACCCTTTGTTCTTGCATAATAAACAGCTGCGAGGGCTCTTGGACACGTGGCTCTCTATTTGGCTGTGAACTTCACCCTAATCTAAAGAAAGACTGCTCCATGTTTCATTTCAAGTTGTGCGCCAAGCCCAAGTTTTTAAGCGTTTTGTTTGTTAGGTAATTGTTGAGGACTCCTGTAAAGTAATGTTGTGCATAATAAGGACTTCATGGGTTCCTATTAAGAACAATGAGCCATGCTAACCGCAGACCTCAAAAGAAGTGTTGTTATTTGGGCTTTAAATAAAAAATAAAGATCTTTATTCGTGCCACTAGAATAAAGGTCTTTTCAGAACTTCATTTTTGAAAGTCTTTGGCATGGCCATAGACACAATAAACACGCATATATATATATATATATGTATTCTCATGCTTTCCCTTTAAAGCACATTGTGCATTTTAGAATTCCATGTTAAAAGATACATATACATGGGCGAGTGACCTCTATAACATCCCCAAAACAGTATTTGCTAAACATAACCTTCTTAAGTAGATTTGTCCTTATTCCTCGTACTTACATAACCGCTTTCTCCATTTACAGTGGACCCAGATGGATTTTGGAGAAGTAAGGTTTGTAGGGGACTGAGTGTCCCAGACAGAGACCAAATTGTCAGATAAACTTTACAAGTAGAAAGTCTGCCACCTGTGTGTCCTATGCAGGCCATTCTCAATGTCTTAATTGGGGCTAATTAGGAGGGATGTTAAAGCACTCCGGTTGGCTTTACATTCTCACTCGCGGACCACTCCAGTTGATGTACCCCAGGGTCAAAGAAGGTGGGAAAGATAGATAAGAACTCAATTAACACCAGTTTCCTGGACACCTAATTAGGAGGCTCTCTTTTGGGGCAGAACTATGGGAGCTACCCAATAATACAGTGTAAAGGGCATGGGGCTTAGCTGGATTTGATTATTATCACTTGAGATGCAAGGCCGGGTGCCATCTTGCTCCAGCCATGACAACCAGCTCTTATAAAGGCAGGAAATTGACTTAGGCAAGATCATCTTCCTCTCAGCTCTGTCAATCTTCCCCTCACCTCCACACACACTCTTTTCTGCCTTCCTTTAAAGTCTGGGCAGAAAGAAGGATGAGAAATCTTCCGGAGGTCCTAAGATAAGCCACAAGAAAGCCCCTTCCAACAAAGTATACATTTTGTGGCCATGGAAGGCAGGCATGGTTGGAGCCCAGCATAGACATTTAAAAATCCCAACGTAAACCCCAAAAGGTGCTGGGAAGAGACCTCCCTGGTGTTCAGAATAAGGGCCTGGGGTTGGGTGTGAAGGGGTGTCCTTTGCTCTGGATGGGAGGTGTGGTGGCCAACACAGGCGTGTCCTGAACTTTTAGAAACATTTTCAACCATAAAGAACCAGATGAGAGGCTGCAGGCAGGGCCAGCCCCTGATGGAGCCTCAAGCTAGGGCCTCTATATTCCCAGCGACAAACAGATGGCAGGTTAGGTGGACGGTCAAGCAATAGCTGTGCTAAGACTTTGATGATGGAAAGGAGCCAGGAAAACAGAACTGTAGGAGGAAAGCTTTTTGCGTGGGGGTAACACGGCAAGGCCCTGAGGAAGGAAGGTCCTGGGTGTTCAGGGAGCAACTCAGCGTGTGGTTGGAGCGAAAGGAAAGAGGGACGTGTAGGGAGTTGAGCTTACACACAGGCAAGGTGCCCTCACTCAGAGCTCAGAGGGGAGGAGTAAAGGGGGTGAGGACTCCAAGCTTCTTCTGGCGCACTCTCTGTTCTCACCTGGAGCCCCCAGAAGGCCAGAGGACAAACTGACTCAACAGCCAACAAGACTGACCTCCTCTCCCCTGTGTACACTGAGGATGGAGACTTCTACCTTCCCCGGTATTCCTGCCATCCACCTTAAACATTTCTATCCATTATCCACATCCCACTTACAAGTGATGGTATTCTGAACAAAGAAGACCAAGCCAAGACCCAAGCCCATTCTCTCCATCATTCTGTTTTTCTTCACTGTTGAGTTAGATTAGTCCTCCTCAACTGGGGGTGATATCCTCCCTGGGAGAATTGGCCATGTATGAGACATTTTTGGTTGGCACAAACACTGTGGGGTTGGTTACTGGCATCTACTGGGTAGGTGCAGGATGCTATTAATCTCCTACAGTGCATGGGACAGTCCCCTAACGACAGATAATTATCCCCTCTAAATGTCCATAGATGGATAAGAAGGAAGACCATCCCCTGGAGATTACTGGGGAGGATTTTGTTCCAGAAAAAAATGACCCAGAAGAAAGCTGGCTCAGCTCCTTTCAAAATTAAATACCTCCCTCCTTTGTCACACATTGGAAAACAAGTGAGTTTCTATTTCAGTCTGTGGGGTGGGTTTTCTGCCTGTTTGGCTGGCTTTTTTGGCTGATGCATCTTGGACAGCTCAGTGTGGCTTGCTGTCCATCAGGAAGAGAAGTCCCAGAAGGGGCCAGAGCCATAAACGTGGGCAGAGAAACCACCCTCAGAGCCCCCAGAAGCTGGCCCACACCCAGCCGGGTCCTCCCCAGGTGAAATGACTGGAGGCAAGGCTTAAAGCCGGAGGGACTTTCTGGCATCGTCAGTTTGCACTTTTAGCCTTTCCCTCCTTTTATACATGGCCATACAGGCTCTGAAATTCAAAGCTGGGTGTATCTATAAATACCTTTGAATAGAAATGTCAGTAATGTCATTGCACAATGCCATTGCTATGGGCTGAATTGTGTCCCCCTCAAATTCGTATGCTGAGGTTCTAACCCTAAAGACCTCAGAATGTGACCATGGATGTAGGGTCTTTAAAACAGTGATTAAGGTAAAACAAGGTCTTTAGGGTGGGCCCTAATCCAGTATGACAGGTGTCCTGAGAAGAAGAGGTAGATTAGCCCATAGATACACACAGAGGGACAACCATGCAAGGACACAGGGAGAAGATGGCGTCTACACACCAAGGAGAGAGGCCTCAGGAGGAACCAGCCTTGCCACACCCTGATGTTGGACTTCCAGCCTCCACACTGTGGGACAATAAGCTTTTGTTGTTTAAGCCCTTAGTCTATGTTACTTTGTGGACGCAACCTAGCACACCAACACAGCAGTCTTAGAGCTGAGAGGGGCTCAGGGATTCTCCCGTGCACCCTGCTGCCCAGAGCCACCATCTCCTCTATGGACACACTCTGAGAAGCAGTCTCTGAACGCTGCCAGAAAGAGGGGGCGGGGGCTCATGACTTCACCAAGAAATTGTTTAGCATGGTGTATTAGTTTCTTCTTGCTGCTGTAACAAATTACCATGTGCTTAGGAGTTAAAAACAACAGTGATTTATTCTCTTACATTCTGGAGGCCAGAGTCCAAAAGCAGTCTCCCTGGACCCAGCTCTGTCCCCAGGGGGCTAGGAGAACTTGCTGTCTTGCCTCTCCTAGCATCTGGAACTGCGTTCCTTGGCTCACACAGCTCCTCCATCATCACACATGACCTTCTCCACTTCTGTCTGCGTCCTATCTCCCTCTTTCTTTCATGAGACCTGTGGAGCGTGCAAGGATCCAGAATCCTGTCCCGTCCCCAGATCCTTAATCACATTTACAAAGTCCCCCTCACCATGCAAGGGAGCACATTCGTAGATTCCGGGGATTGGGACATCTTTGTGGCCGGGAGCATTATCCAGCCTACCAGAGACCTCAAGGCAGATTTCTTGTGCCAGCCCATTTCACTGGTCACCAGCCAGTCCACGGAGATGGGGGGCAGGTGGCCAAAGTGGTAAAATTTTGGGACTCAACCTAATTTGGAAACCTGTGTGTTAGAAGGCCCTTCAAGAGAAGCTGGGGTATGGCTGACCGTCTAGTGGGCCATGCTTCCAAGTTGGCCCAGAACATTTTCCTCATATTTTTGGATGAAAGGAAGAAAGGTCAAATGGCAAGCACAGTGTTAGGGATGAAACCCTTCTCTTGGGCTGGAAGTCACCCATTCTATTGAAGGATGGTAACAGGCAGAATCTAAGAGACTTGGAAAACTCTGGAAGGGGTGACATCCCCATTCCCAGACCTCCTCCCCAACCCCTGAGGTTGTGCAATGTACTACTTATGGGAGGTGAGCTCAGTCCCTTCTCTGCCGCCCTAGCCAGAGCATGGCCAAGTATAACTGGCAAGGTATTGGTGGAGGTTTGGCTTAGCTCATGTTCGTCCCCTGACCCTGCAGTTTTTCCCCTAAAAGCAAGCCTTTTAAGAAGTGGCCCCCAAATAGTCACAGGGAGCACAAATACTAACAAACACATCATTAAACATATACGACTTCCTTCCAGTACATTCCGTCCAGATGCGGAGGACAGTTAAAGCTTTTATTTTCAGACCACCCTCATTATTGTTCCCGCCCACCCTCGTTTTATTAAGCTGCCTTTGGGCAAAAACAAAAACGAAAAAAGTCATAAAGACCTAAGTTGCTGCTTCTCCTTCTTTTTTTTTTTTTTTTTCAATTAAATGAAGCTAAGCAGGCAATCGCCAGTTCTAGAAAATGGCTGAAGACATTTCCTCATTTTCTGTTTTGCAGGTCTGGAGAAGCTGAGGCTGCTCCGTAAGCACTGGGGGGCTCCCAAGCAAACTCCCCTTCCCGGGAGGAACAAAGATTTGAGCTGGGCAGAGCCTGCCGCCCACCTGCTGCCCACCTGCCTGTTGCTACCAGCCTAGTCTGTCAGTGCCGGGTGGGAAGGGCTGAACTGTGTCCCCAAAAGAGTGTGTTGAAATCCCGACCCCCAGTACCATGAATGGGACCTTACTTGCAAATATAATCAAGTTAAGATACATCAGACTGAATCAGGCTGAGCCCTCCATCCAGTGACTGGCATCCTCATAAAAAGAAGGATTTGGGCCACAGACACACAGAGGGAGGATGGTGTGGGGATGTGGGGGCCCAGGCACAGCCCCCTGCGATGGGTGTGCATCTCTGCAAACCCAGAAGCCAGAAAGGTCTGAGGCCTCCAGAAAGTAGAAGAAGGCAGGGACGGAGTCTTCCTCTGAGCCCCCAGGAAAAAAACGCACTGTACTGACACCTTGATTTCAGACTCCTGGCCTCCAGCACTGGAAGCCATTGACTTCTGTGGTTTTAAGCCGCTCACTCTGTGGCGGTCTGTGCTTCACAGCAGCAGAGGACAGCGAAGGACACACAGGGGGAGGCCCTCAGATGCCCCTTTTGGTCACTTGAGCACAAGAGCTGCTGTCTGGCTCTGTTCTTCACATATCTCTTCTGCTTCTCCCGGCCTCTCTGGAGAGGGGCTGCAAATCCGAGCAAGAATAACCAACGCCCTCTTGGCGGTTCACCAGCTTTGTAGGGGGAAAATGGGGTGCCTCTGCCAGCCCTTCCTCCCCCAAGCTCTCTTCAGATACAAACACAGTACTGTCTATCACACTGTTGTGATAGGTTGGCCAGGGGCTGGCGGAGGCAGGGGCTGGCGGAGGCAGTGAAGAAGATGGACTTCTGCAGTTCACGAACATCCGAGCACATGCTGTGCATGGCCCCCGGAACCCCTGCGCTCACCCTGTGAGGTGACGGCCAGGGTTCCCGTTCTGCAGGTGCACCACGTGGGAGCCAGATCTGGGCCGGGGTCTCCTGCTGCAGAGGTCACACGGGACTCCCCCCCTCCCAGCCTGGTCCTTGTCCTCTGTCCAGGGTTCACGCGGATCCCTTACTTTAAAATCAGGTCAGTGTAATCATAGCCGCTGCTTTCAGACTTCCAGGGAGGATCAGAATCGCCTGCGGGACCTGATTGGACCCCCTCCCTCCTCGCCACCCACCTCCAGAGTTTCTGACGCAGTGCGTCCAGGTGGGCCCGAGGCTCTGCCTTGCTGGCATGTCTCCAGGCAACGGTGGGCAGTCAGTCCAGGCTCCAGAGATTGGGAACCATTGGCTTACGCGACCATGGGATGGCGTTGGGTGTGGGCAGAGTCCGAGTGCTCCAGCCCTCGTGTGATGGGGGCAAAGTGAGGGAAAGTAGGATGTGTCCCTCCTCACTGCCCTCGCCTCCCCTAACCTCTTCTGGACTGTCTATCCCAGCTGTCTCCCCTGCAGGAACCCACGTCCTCCATGACCTGCCTCCCTCCAGGCTCAGGAGGCTCAGTGCCCCATGCGTCCCCCGCTGGGGGTTTTTCATGCATGAAAGGGTCACTGAGGTGCTCACGAGGAGATGCCACTCCTATCCCACCTGTTCCTGGCCGTATTGTGCTTTCTTTTTGGAACTATTTTGCTGTACCTTGTATTATGGGCTAAATTGTGTTCACCTACAACTCCTGTTGAAGTCCTCACCCTCAGGACCTCAATGAAAAGTGACAGTATTTAGAGAAAGGGATTTTTTAAAGAGGTGACTGAGGTAGAATACAGCGCTGAGGGTGGGCCCTGCTCCCATCTGACTGCGTCCTCGTAAGAGATCAGGACACAGGGGTGCCTGGGAGGCTCAGTCAGTAGAACGTCTGCCTGGGGCTCAGGGTCCTGGGATCGAGCCCTGCATCAGGCTCCCTGCTCAGCGGAAAGGCCACTTCTCCCTCTCCTTCTGCTGCTCCCCCTGCTTGTGTGCTCTCTCTCTCTCTCTCTCTTGCTCTCTCTCAAATAAATAAATAAATAAAATCTTTTTTTTGATTATTTATTTACTTATTTTTCGGCGTGACAGTATTCATTGTTTTCGCACCACACCCAGTGCTCCATGCAATCTGTGCCCTCTCCAATACCCACCCCCTGGTTCCCCCAACCTCCCACCCACTGCCCCTTCAAAACATAAATAAAATCTTTCTCTGTCGTTGGAGCTCCCAGCCCGAGGTCCTTTGTCACGCAGCCCAGGCTGACGACTACATACTGCTGGCATTCCTGTGTCTCCACTGGATCATAAACTCCTGAGCACAAGAACTATGTCTTTTTATCTTCAAATTCCCAGCACTTAGCATGTGCCTGGTGTGATGAAAAGGCATAAGAATGATAATGATAATAAAATAATACCAAGAGCTATCATTTACTGAGCATTTACTATGTGCCAGGCCCCGTGTCTAGCACTTTATACCTAGTCCTCATGGTCATAATGTGGACACTATAATTATCTTCATTCTAAAAATGAGGATCCTGGGATGCCCGGGGGGCTCAGTCAGCTAAGCATCTGACTCTCAATTTCAGCTCAGGTCATGATCTCAGGGATGTGAGATCAAGCCCTACGTCAGGTTCCACACTGGGCACGGAGCCTGCTTAAGATTTTTCTCTTTCCCTCTCCCTCCGCCCCTCCCCCCTCAATAAATATATTAATTAATTAGTTGAAATAAAACTGAAGATCCTGAGGCACAGTTAGGCAAGGAAACTTGCCTACAGACACACAGCTAACAAGTGGTGCATGTAATGGGTTGAATATTGACCTCAAAGGTGTCTGCATCTTAATCCCTGGCACCTGTGAACTTTACCAAAGAGACTCAGCAGGTGTGATTCCCTTAAGAACTTCGATGTGGAAGATCATCCTGGATTATCTACATGTACCCTAAATGCCGTCACAAGGCAGAGGCAGAGGCAGATCCAACAGAGGAAAGGGCAGCAGTGTGACTATGGAAGCAAGAAGTCATGCCGCTGGCTTTGAGGACAGAGGAAGGGACGTCCAGCCAGAGACCGCGGGGACCTCCACAGGCTGGACCAGCAAAGGAATCAATGCTCCCCTGGAGCTTCTGGAGGCAGCTCAGCCCTGCCCACACCCTGGTTCTGGCTCTGGTCAGTGAAACTGACCTCAGACCTCCAGCCTCCAGAACTGTGAGACAGTCCCATTTGAAGCCACTAACTTGGGGTGGTTCATACCGCTGTATGCGGTAGTGGTATTATCCTACAGCAGGGAAAGGACTTAAACCCCTGTATTCTGTCTTCAGAACCTGCATGGTGGTTGTGTTATTTTTTTTAAGGTTTTGAAAAGGTTTCTTCTTC
This sequence comes from Mustela erminea, assembly GCF_009829155.1. Lineage (NCBI taxonomy): Eukaryota > Metazoa > Chordata > Mammalia > Carnivora > Mustelidae > Mustela > Mustela erminea. The sequence goes on from NC_045614.1 coordinate 214,080,056, forward strand.
AGGTTTTGAGATATGAAACACTATTTCCTGAGGCAAATTTCATAGAGTGAAATGCACAATACATTTTGACAAATGTAAACACCTGTGAGGCCCCCACGGCAATGGGGAAAAAGAGCACACCATCCCCCTTTCCAGAAGGTTCATCCCGTGTCCCGGGGCAGCGGCCGGTGTCCTAGTTTCTATCACCAGAGACTGGTTTGCCTGTTCTTCAGCCTCCTTGAAGAAGACCATACGTTGTCTGTGTGTATGCACACTTGCTGCTTCTCCTCTGTACACACTTGATCATTTGTTTGGTGTCCCCAAGAGGGGATTTTGAATGTCTCCTGCACCACTGAAGTCAAGCCAGAGAAGAACGCAGGCGTGGTGCCCATGCCAGCCAGGAGGACCATGTGGCGGGGTTTCCACGTGAGGTTGAAATGGGACAATCCACAAAAGGCCTAGGATCGTGCCTCTCAGGCACACAGTCATTGCCCCAGAAACAGTTCTTCGCTACAGAGAATTCATCCATCTGAAAAGTAAGCACTTTGGACCATATGGCCACAAAATGACATTTAATGAACTGTAGGGAAGGAAGGACTTTCCCCTACCCTCTGAGGCTCTGTAGTTGTGTATATGAAAGAAACACACGACAGGCACATTGACAGCAGAAAAGTAGACAAATGTATTCATTTTTAATATTATGTACTCAGGGGCATCATAGAGAAAACCCCAAAATAGGTGAGATTTGAAAGTTTATACATGTCTTCATAGGGGAAGACAGAAGCAGAAGGGGCCCTCGGAAGACTCGTTGGGGAGTCTGACATTTTGGGACAGAGTATGTCTGGGTGCGGTGCCTACTTTTGGTCTCGTGTCTTCCATGACGGGGTCCATCTTCCCTGCGGAAGACACTCCCAGGAGAAGACTGATGATGACTGAGGTCTTTTTGGAGGAGCTGCCTTCGGGCAGACGGTGGGGCTCAGAGAGAACCTCACCCCACACCTGCTGTTGTCTGGTGCCTTCAGCTCAAAGTCATCAGTGGACCAAAGCAGCCCATACTGAGGTAGCGTGTCCTGAAGTCCTTCAAAATCAGGTTTCTTTTACTCTTGCTAAAACCCATGGGCTGCCCTTTCTGTGCTCCTGCTACGCAACTGCCATTCACGGTTCCAGAGACTCGTCCTCCAGCTCTGCCCAGGACACAGAAGTCTTCGTTTATACGTTCATCGCCAACAGTGAACGCTGATAGCATTCCCTTCCGGGGTAACAGGTTACAGGGCCAGCGTGAAAGGCCACCCGGGAAACAGCCCAAACACGTCCCCCTCTCTCCCTCCCTCCGACCTCAGGCTCACAGAAATGGTCTCTCCTGACTAGACATGTGTATATGCACGTGCAGGGTCAGAATAAACCCTGGGGCATCCCAGGCAACAGGAGATCCAGAGCACGAACCAGGACTCACGGCCATTTGCACACACCTCCCCTTTATAGGCACCAACTACCCTGAAACTTGGGTTAGCCTTATTTTCCCTAATACCATCATTTTATCACACATAAGTATTCCTAAAAACATACTTTTGAGTTTTAGCTGTCTTCTACTTCTGTTTATCGTGTTGAACATAATTTTCTGGGACTCATATTTTTCACTCAAGGCTGGGGTGCCAAACTCATTCGCACAGCATGGATAGTTATAAGTCATTCTTCCTTACTGCTAAGATTCCCCGTTCTGTGACTCTGCCACAATGTGTCTATCCACTGTACAGCTGGTGGGAGTGGGTTACTTCCAAGGCTTTGCTCTTCCTAACAGTGCTGCTTGCAAAGATGTTTCTGCATTTCCCGTGGCATGGTAGTTCGAGTTCACCAGATCATGCCAGAGTCTTCCAACGCATTTGCACCCATTCTGCATCCACAGTGATCTGTAGTGTCCTCACTGATGCGGAAAATAGGATTGGCTCAAGCAATAGAGCTGGAGCCTTTCCATGCAGAAGAAACGAAACTGAGCCCTCCCCTCACGCTATCCACACGACTCCAGGTAGGTCTAGGACTCAAACGCCAGACTCAGAAAAGTGGAAAAGTGATGTGAGTATTTTCCCAACACGGGTAGGAAAGACACCAAAGACACGAACTTTAAATTAAACACTTGACAATTTTTTTTAAAGATTTTATTTATTTATTCGACAGAGATCGCAAGCAGGCAGAGATGCAGGCAGACAGAGAGAGAGAGAGAGAGAGAGAGAGAGGGGGGAAGAAGCAGACTCCCTGTTAAGCAAAGAGCCCGATGTGGGGCTCGATCCCAGGACTCTGGGATCATGACCTGAGCCAAAGGCAGAGGCTTTAAACCACTGAGCCACCAAGGTGCCCCAACACTTGACAATTTTTACTCTTTTAAAGTTAGTAACTTCTGTTCATCGTAAAATACCTTAAGGAAGGGGCACTGGGTGGCTCGGTCGAACGTCTGACTCTTGGTTTCGGATCAGGTCATGACTTGCAGTCATGAAATTGAGGCCCGCCTTTGGCTCGGTGTTCAGTGCAAAGTCTGCTTCTGATTCTCTCTCTCCCTTTCCCTCTGCTCCTCTCCACTTTCTCTCTCTAAAATAAATAAATAATACTTTAAAGTGAAAAGACAATACTTTAATACACATAACAAAAAAGGATTAGAATCAGAATATATAAAGAACCCCTATGAAATAAGTCAAGTTCAAACAAACACACATGCCAATTTTAATATATAGGTGATATATATACTTTCTCTGACATTTCAGAGAAGACAAAACAAACGCAATAAACATATAAAGGGATATCAGATCACATTTGTGACCAAGGAACTACAAGTGCATCCCGTAGGGAGCAGTGCCAGGCACTGGAGGAGGGTCACTGTGGTGACCACCTCTCTGTCTGCGTCCCCAGTCCCTGGAAGCTACCACCATCTATGCATCTCCCCACAGACCTCCAGGACCCCCCAGGGGCTCTCTGTTCATGCTCTGACCCTCCCGCAATTCCTTCTTCGCAGAGAAGGAGTCACACATGGTCTTTCCAAAGACCTGAATCAGTGCCCTTCCCGGGGCTGGTTCTTGAAAGAGCCCCTTCTGACCACTCACTCTGAAGTCACTTCCTGGCTGCTTCAGTCTGTCACCACGCACCACAGTTTCCTGCACAGCTGTCCGCTCCTCGTTCCCCCCAGAAGGAAGGAAGGGAAAACACCCCTTCCTGAGCCTGGGTCAGGTCAGCCTGGGGAAACAGGAGTTTTAACAAATGGAGGTTTCCTCGGGTGTCAGGACAGAGCCCTGTAGCATCCCATGCGTAGCTGTGACCGGGATTCTGCCTACAGGCAGCCCTTCCATTTCAGGGCTCCCCAGCTACCACGGTCCCAGGCGTGGGGACACAGCCTGGGATATCAGGCCCTGCCCACACACATGCACACACATTCACTGCAGATTAAATACTCCACAGAATTTATTTCTCTGAATCTTCACGGCAACCCTCCATATAAAGTTGCTGTCTTTGCCAAGCCCCCTGTCATTGCACAGACGAGGCCCTGAGAAGTGAAGCCTGTTCCTGAGGCATCAGCTCACCATTGGGGGAGCTGAGCTCCGAACACAGAGCTGACATGGGGTCACTTCCTGGAAGCTGCAGGATCCTCACAGCATCCCAGAGAAGGCGCGGGCAAGGGCCCACCTCGTGCCCACGCAGACCCCACGACCGACTGTGAATCACCACACATTTCTGTTTACCTGTCAGGAACTTGGCCTTTTCTGTCTGCGTCAAAGGTAGGAGGTAGAGGATGAGAAGTCACTGCTGCATTTAAATATATGTTTAATAGCCGCCCCATTCTTGTTACACAATGGAGAATGTGGGAGGAAACAGGCTGCTTTAGCCCATCTGGTGCTTTTGTCCATGTTAGAAAAGGCTCCCCTTCCTCCAGATAGACCAGGTGCTCATCCAGGCTCATAGACTATGTAATGAACAAAGGCAAGTTTAGCCCCACGGAACCCTTCTTTGGGTGCCTGGTGCAGGGTGCAACCTGTGCAACTGTACAGAGCAGCCCTGTGACAGGAGAGGAGATCAGCTTTGGATGCAGTGGCTTGGAGGTAGCTTTCGCTCTGGTTGGTTTTGCCAAACCTCCCGGTGCCACGCTCAGAGCAGAGAAGCGAGCCGAGAGAAGCGCCAGCCTACCCCCAGCAGGGGCAGCAAACCTGTTCAAAGAGAAATGTTCCTTTTTCTAATACCACTAACAGCTCCAAAAGTGTTTCTCCCATTCTGTGTGTCTTCCTCTGTTCTCTCCTCTCTCTCTGTTAGGATTTCTCTCGGTGTCCACCCCACCGCCGACCCCCGCCAAATTTGCTGCAACAACCACAAAGGATTTGACCAAACCCTTGGTTCCGAGCGCAGGCCTAAACCCTGCCTGCGATTGGCCAGGGACCCCGTTGCCTTGACAACGTGACGGGCGCTTCCTGCCTGACCCCCTGCTCTGGCCTCCCCCTCATTACCCTCAGCGGCACCACAGATTATTAAAGCACTTTAATTAAGTCCGCTTTGGTGTGGGGTCTTAATCATTGCTGCGGGGCCGGGACCCATCACCCTCCGCAGGGACCGCGGCCGCCCTGCGGCAGCTCGAGAATCAGCTCCGGCCCTTCTCACATTTGGGCTCGAAGAAATTTATGTCCAAATAGTACTGGGTCAGATTCTAAGGAAACAGCTCTCACTGCCTCTTTGGCCTTTTGCTGGGCATGAGGGCCCTGTGTCTTTCTGAGACACAGTCATCCGGTATAAATACCAACGTCTTTGAGAAGACAAGGACTCCATTGTTAGATGCACCGAGGAAGAAGGATTTGTAGGGGTTCCAGTGCTGAGCGGACCTCGGGAACCAGGGCAGACCGCGCCCCTGTCTTCTGGGACCTCACCCGGGAAGGAGGAAGGAAGGGGGAGGGGCAAAGGGGATGCCACGGAGCCAAATCAAGCAGGCAGGACCCCTACGTGCCTCCAGGAATCTGAAGGGTTAAACCTTGCCTTTTTTAATTCCGACCAGCCTCTCACTGAAATTCATCATTTCCTTCCAGTTTGCTGTAGGGAACAACTGCAGTGTGTGTGCCGTCCTTGCGACCTTGACAATAGAAGTCACAGATCATTCCACACCAGGTTCCAGGTACGGTGGATACCGGGACGCATCATTTATGTCTGTCACCACTTCAAAATGGGTATGGGTGTTAGTCCTACCCATGCGTCCTGTTATGGGTCTGGTTACGACAGAGCATACAGGTGGCTCTGTAATTCATTATTTTCTAATTATATCTCAACATAACCTATTTACTTTATAACACATGTGTTTTATTTCATGCACTTAAAAACCTTATTCTGAGAAGGGGTCCACGAGCTCATGGACTGCCAAAGAGGGCCACGGGCATACTTGGTTAAGGATCGTGGAAAGGAAAAATTACCATCACTAGTCTTGTTCATTTTTTTTTTAATTATTTATTTATTTATTTTTCAAAGAGAAAGGGAGAGAGAGACAGTGAGTTCAAGCAGGGTGAGTGACGGGCAGAGGGAGAAGCAGACTCCCTGTGTAGCAAGGAGCCCAATGTGGGACACGATCCCAGGACCCCGGAATCATGACCTGAGCCAAAGGCAGCTGCTCGACCGACTGAGCCACCCAGGCATCCTGTGTTGTCCATTCTTACCAGTGCTTTCCCCTTCTTGTGACCTCATTAAGAAGACATACATGTATATTCATCTATTGTCCAATCCACTGATGAACAGATACAGGACTCTGGATACTTTGGATAAATCTGTGTATGGGGTGTGGAGAGAGAGAGGAGACAGTTGGCTATGTCTGCAAGGAAAATTAAGAATTTCAACATTTGTTGACCTCTGTGTTTGATGATTCTAGTCCTTTACATGTGGAACTGGGAACAGGTGAATTTGACCTGGATTTTCTAGGCGGGGGGGAAACATATTTAAAAAATTAAGACCCAAGGCACAGAAGATCATCTCATGAAGCTCACTGCATATTTAAAACCATTAAACTGGTTATTTAAAACCTAATTCTGTTTTAATTAATTCTACCAAAGTAGACACTTTCCAAGATACATTGAGCACATACAAAGTCCCGGAAATAGTGGTAAGAATTTTCTATCTATGACCTCTCATTTACTCATTTCTTTGCTTTGTTTAATAAGCACTTGTGTTCCCAGCAACAACCCAGGTGCTCCAAAAGCATTAGCTTATCTAGATTATTCGCCACATGCTGGTAGCAGAGTCTGCCCCTATTTGAAGAACTGAGGCACAGCAGTCCAGTAACCCAGTGAAGACCCCATAGACCAGCTTGATGCCCCCACCTCTGACTCCACACCCCCTAGCCAACCCTCCCCACCCCCAGGTGCTCCGGGCTTCCCCCAGGCTCCCGGCCATTCCTAGTCTACTCATCATTGCTGCCTGGTAGGACTCAAACCCGCGTCTGTCTCCGTGCGCACACACGCTAACCACCAGGCCTTCCCGAGCTGTGGTTCAGGTGGGGAAACAAGCAGCAAAGAGCCCGAGGCGTTTGGTAAGAAGCGGTGGGCTACTTGGGAAATCGTCAGGGCAGCTTACCACCCTGTCCAGTTGTGGGAGGGCATGAAATGTGGAGAGTCTAAAAGGAAACTCCTATTTCCCTGACTGCTTGCTGATTTGTCATTCTTCAAAGGACGCCTGTTGTGCAGATACTGAACAAGCGTGAGATGAAAGTGCAGGCTCGGTATCTAATGGGTCATCTCTACCCAGCTAGATGCTTCATAGCCACCTGCCCAACAGGTCCATCATTATGAGCAAAGCTGCTGCTCAGCACTTCAGCCACACTTGGTAATTGGTTCTAAGTGCCGCGTGGTGGCCAGCGAGCATACCAGCTGAGCCCCATGCCTCGGAACAGGGTCAGGGACGTCGCTTCCTTCTGACGATGGAGCAGCAGCGCTCAGGGACCTGGCTCAGGCGCAACGCAATCATCGGGGCAAGATCCAAATTCAACCCAGACTCTCACTTCTCCCTTCTCCCAAGCAATGACTCTGATGCTGCTTGTTTTTAAGTCAGCATTCTTGATCCATAATGTACACACGGAACATGCATCCGTTTTGTTTGTTCAGTTGGATGGTCTTTGACCAATACAAACACTCACATAATCAACACAGCAATAATTATGTAGAAGGATCCCACCCCCTGAAAGTTTCTCCTACCGTTCGTGGTCACTCCCACCCCGGGCCCTAGGCAACCACTGAATGGCTCTCTGACACACGATTTGACTTCTCTTTTCTAGAACTTCCTATAATTGAAATAAAATGGAGCCCGCATATAGAAGGAAGTGGGATGTCGTGTTTGCTGAGCATTTACAGTTGCACAGTTGCTGTGCTCTCCAGAGGTGGGAGGATGTGTGCATCGGTGCCCTTTGAAGGCATCACTCCATCCGAAATAGGGACGCCTGTGTGGCCAGCTAGGGTTGGAAGGGCCTGATTGAAACGGGAATGACAAAGCCAAGTGCTCAGCCCCCATGACTGAGAATTCGGAGGAGCCTTCTGCACCCAACTCCACACACCCACGTACACCTGTCCCCTTCTCGGTCTGGTTGCTATGGAACAGGAGCTCCATTTCGTCCTCATAGACAGTGCGGCACGTCACCTTGAGTCCCCAGGGTGGCTCTCGTCACCTCCGCTTCATGGCCCCTTTCTCAGCTCAAACCCCTTCCTGGGCTTTCGAGCTTCCCAAGCCCCTCCCTTTTGAATCCCCAGTCTCTCACTTCCAGCCTCCCTCTTAGGCTGGACCATTTCCATCACCGACTCCCCCACCTGACCCGGAACGTTACTCATTGTTTTAATTCTGTGTTTTCCCTTGACTCACAGGCAGAACCAATGCATTTCAATAATGATGAACTTTTTAGATAGGCCAACATCTGCTCTTTCCTGAATCGGCCTGGGGAGGAGGGGGCCTCATGGGACTCTCCCTAAAGCCCCTTATCACCAGAGAAGCACAAGTAGGTGGCTCTTCCTGTTTCCCTTTCGGTGAACGGGAATGCAAAGCTATGGGTGACGAGTGGGGGCCGCTCTGCCAGAGAAGATTCTCACCAAAGAACAGGATTTCAGGCCCGCGCAGCCCCTGCCACTGTCAAACGAGAGCGGCCCACGTGCCGGAGCCTGTTTCCACATGAAACACCTGTGCTGAGCGTGGTATGGGGAGCACTTACCACCAGGACTTGCATGTAGCATGAGCACCCAGTAAGCGTTCGCCCTTGTTCATACACACCTTGCCTTGGTCACAGAGGGTACCAGGCTGTAGCCAAACCCACAGCATTGCTCACTTTTTTTTTTTAAGATTTTATTTATTTATTTGACAGAGATCACAAGTAGGCAGAGGCAGGCAGAGAGAGAGGGGGAAGCAGGCTCCCTGCTGAGCAGAGAGCCCGATGCGGGGCTCAATCCCAGGATCCTGGGATCATGACCTGAGCTAAAGGCAAAGGCTTTAACCCACTGAGCCAGCCAGGTGCCCCCGCATCCTTCACTTTATAAAAGCTTCATACTCGGATAATGAAACCATACTTCTCTTTCAGAACCATGGCCAGTGTGACGGTCCCCAAAGACGTCCCTATCCTAAACCCCGGGAACCATGGATTATGTTGTGTTTCCAAAGGGACTTTTCAGATATAATTACAGTTCACACTTTAAAAGAGAGAAAAATATCTTGGGTTATCTAGGTGAGGCCCAATCTACTCTCATGACCCTTGAGAGCAGAGAAATTTCTCTGGCAGGAAGCAGAGGAACAAGGCAGCAGGTGGAGAATCAGAGAGACTCCAAGGAGAAGGGTTTGTCGTGCCTTTCCTGGCTCCGAGATGCAGGACCAGAGAGCAGGGACCAGAGCTGGACCCCAGCTGCCAGCCACAGGGAAATGGGACCTTAGCCCTATAAGCACAGGGAACAGGGCTCCGCTAACCACATGGGAAGAGCTTGGAAGCAGATTTTCCCTGAGCCTCATGCAGGAACCCAGCTGGCCCATGCCTGGATTTCAGTCCATGAGACCCGAAGCCGAGAAACCAGCGAGCCCACCTGGCTCCCTGACCCTCAGATCTGTGAGATGGTGCATGGTGTAAGGCCCAGGCCTGCCTGTGCTGACCTCAGGGAGGGCAAGTCCCACCTGCAGATTGCCTGAGCCCCTGGCCTCTGTGTGTCCTCCACAGTCCAGCTGCCCTCATCCAGCTGATGGCCTCTCAACTTTGCTGGCACCTGCCATGTGTGTCCCTCGCCCAGGCTCCTTCACCCAGAATGCTCTTGTCCACCATCCCTTCTTCCCTCTCCTCGGGCTCTTTGTTCAAATGGTACTTCTCAGTAAGACCCACCGTGGCCCACTCCCTGACCCCGGCTTTATCCCTGTGTAATTTGCATGTAGATTTCTTTATTTGATTTATTTCTTGTTTGGTTTTTCTATTACACCAATTGTCAGAAGGGTGTGATGTCTGCCCCAGCCCTACAGCCACCCCCACGAGGACAGATGGCACTGTCTGGAGACATTTCTGATTGTCGGGGACAACTGGAGATGCTACTGGGGTACTGGTATCAGGCAGGTACCAGCCAAGGATGTTGCCAGACACCCCATGATGCCCAGGACAGCCCCCTGCAGCGAAGAATGGTCCTGCCCAAAATGTCAACAGGGCTAAGGTTGAGAGACTCCGTCTTAAACTCAAAGTCCATGAGGACAAACTTCTTGTCAGCACTGTGTCCCAGTGTCTAGAACAGAGGCTGGCACACAGTAGGAGCTCCATGGAGATGCTGACAGAAGAGAATATAGAAGATTGTTCTCTAGGACTCAGAAGTGTTTGCCCATCCATCACCGATGGGTCCACGGTCATCCATCCATCACCTCTTCCTTTCCCAAAGTCGGAAAACCAGGAACCATGTATGACATTCTTCTTCGTCCTTTCTCTCCAGAGTCCACAGGGACCCCTCATCACTGGGCATGGGCCTCCTACCCTCTCCATCCTCCTTTGCCCACTTCGGTCCTCCCAACCAACCAGCCATCTATGGAAGATGGTAGGATCCCATGGTCCTGAAGGAAGAAAGGGAGCAAAGAAACCGAGGCAGGCCCTTCCTGTCCCTTCTAAAAACAACCCTCTGTTTCCTTTCCCTCCTAGCTCTCAAGAGCATTCAAGAATTCAGGAATGAGAGGAATCAAACGTCGGTCCACCTCACAGTGGGAGACCAGCACTAACATTTTGTTCCCTGGGCTTTGGGATGACCAGGGTCAGGGCATCCTGATTTACTCAAGCTGCTTGAACAAAGTAAGTGAATGGAGGAGCCACGGAGTCCCTGTAAACAAAGCCAGACCTGCTGGCAGCCCGCTGAGCTGAAAACCACAGGAAGAAAGAGAAGAGATTCAAGCCATGGCTCTCAAATAAGACTTTCTCCCAGAACCTAATGTTCTGGAAAAATCTTCCTAATTAGTCATTAATTGGTACATTATCAGCGCCGTGTGCCCAGGATTAAATGGGTAATGGCCATTATTCCCAGAGAGCAAGGTAACGCATCTCTTAGCTGGCAGAGCACTCCTTTGCTTAGGTAACCCCCAGCAACCCCCTAGCACCCCCCACCCCAGCAGCACTGAAGTTACTCCTTTCCCACTTGTTGGATGGACCGTCATGGGAATGGATTTTTCCTCTGAAAGAACGCTTTATTGTGGACCTCTTGGGAATTTCGTGTTTCCAACCTCTTGGTCATTCAAGGAGAACACTGCAGGTAATTTTAGCATCACTAATTGGCTCTGCTAAAGGAACTTATTTTAAAAACTATGATTCAGCTCTTAATCATGGCATTTTGTTATAGTGTCATTACCGGGAAAAAAAAAAAAACTCATCCTAGACTTTATTCTCCACTAAAAAAATTAATTAATTAAGCATCTTAACGGTTGGCCATTAACCTTCTATATTTCTATATTATCCAAATTTTTTATAGCGAAGGCACTGTGGTATATGGAGACAGAGAGAGAAAGAGATAGCAGGAGAGAGACAGAGAGAAAGATAGTAAGGGAAAGAGGAAGAGAGGACCACTGTGGGAATCAGAAGTTTTGAGTTTGAGTCCTAGTTCATTCTTCAACCTGATGACTGCGTAGACACATCCTCACCCTTCCTGGACCACAGAGACAGCTCTATCTCAATGGCAGGGAGGGGACCATCTCTCAGGAGAGTTGAAGAGGAGCTGCTCGGAGGGAGAAGTGATGAACAGTAATGTCTGGACCACCAGGAAGAGTCAGCACCTGGCCTGGAGATGCTCAGATGCCAGGCTTGGATGGCAGGCTTGGACTATGTCCACCAGTGGGACAGAAGGGCCAAAGAGTGGTGGAGAAGGTTGCAGGGGGGCAGTGTCAGGAATTAGGGAGAGCTCAGAGTCTCTTTAGGTTGAAAAAGTAATCCCTTCTCCTTTCTCTTCTTCTCCCAGGACTTTCAGAAACAGAGACACTGAGGAGTGGGGACATATGCCCTGTCTTGGTTCTGTGCTTCTTTGTGTCTTTTGTCCCAGCTTGGCTGCCCCTGGGAGGAGGACACCAGCCAGCCAGGGCTGTGATGGAGGGGCACGCGCATCTGGACCAGCCTGCAGGACCAACAAGGGACCGAGTTCATTAAGTGCTCCACCCTGCTAGGAAGAGGGTGTCGTGGGATCCTCCCGGATGCTGTCCTCCCCCATTTGTTTGTTTCTTGCTCTTCTAACTTGGGTTGAGATACTTGGAAGACCTCCTGCATCTCTGGGGGCTAGGTTTGTGGCCACTGTTCTGTTGTCCCTTCTTATTGAAGGGTCTGGACATTGGTGCACCCCTACTACATCTCTGGGATGTCCTTAGGCAGTGACCACACATGAGAGAACATCACTAACATTAATGATGCTCTCTTGAATGATCCAGAAGATTTTCCTTTCTGGATTGTAACACAAGGTCGAGAAAGCTGCAGGAACAGGCATACCACCAAGGGCATCAATCTAGGCAAGGCTGCCATCCTCTCTAGATGTCTGCACCCTGGGCACCTGGTGGGTGGACCATCAGTCTGCATCACTATTCTGAAAGCCCTCCATTTTAGTCAGAAAAAGGTGTAAGTGTTAAAAGTCAGAAAGGGAAGGATTGACATACTCCATCAGAATAAGGTTGATATCAGAGATGCCAAATATCCGTGGTTTAAACACATGAATGGGGACTTCCTTCTCTTATAAAGTCTGACAGAAGTGATCCAGGTCCACTCTACCAGACCCTAAGGCCAAACTCCATCTGTCCTTCCAGTTGGCCACCCCTGTCATAGGGGTCCTTGTTTCATGGTCCACAATGGAGCCCCAGGCACCACATCGGCATTCCAAGCAGCGGGAAGGCTCCAGGCTCTGTGGGACTATTCTGTTGCTTTTGTTTCATTGGCCAGATCCAGTCACATGTCTTCACTTTGTGGCAGGACGCTGGGAAATTCTTCTAGGTGGCACATACCCAGCTAAAATTTTTATTCCTTGGAAGACATTTAAGGGAAACATCAAACTCTTACCTCACATGTAATGGTATGGGCAAATGGTTCTAGTTCCAGAAAACAAAAATTCCTCCACATACAGTTTCTGTGAGCACCTTCTCACATCATGTCCAGACAAGACAGTAAGAAGACGAGAACAGCACAAGTACAGGTCTGGGTGAGGGTGTAGAGCTGGTGCCATGTCCAGAAAACCCCTCTCCCAGTGGCCAGTGTTTCTCCCTAAATGTCAGTGAGGCTAAGACAGTGCCGGGCAGCCATATGCTTTCTGCAAGGACCCACTAGATGCCTACAACTGGGCTCGGGCAAAGTGGTCTTTCTTTTGCAATCACCACAACGCAAGTCCTATGGGCAACCATCACAGTCCCTCAACTCAACAAACTCCCTACTGGTCCTCTCCCCCGAACCAGAGTTTCCCATCAACACTGTGGGCTACATACATCTCTGTTGTTGGGCTGTCCTGTGCCCTGTAGAAGACTTAGCAACATCCCAGTTGTGATAACCAAAAAACATCTCCAGACATAGCATAATGTTGTTTTATCCCCTGGAAACAAAATCACACACACCCCTCCCCTATTAAGACTACCCCCCTGAGTCCAGTACCAACTCCTTCTCCACCCCCCGCTGAAGCTTCCATGTCTGTAAGACCCAGATAGGGGGGCTGCGATGGGACCTCCTTCGTGTGCAAGGAGAGGAGGTGATTTTTGAAGATGGGGTACAGGGTTTCGAATGAAAAGATGGGAAACTGAGGAAAGAGAGAGGCAGAATGAGACAAGGGAATGTCACTAGAGATGTGCTCATCTGAAAACCTAAGGCTAGAGGTGGTCCAGAGTTCTTTGGGGAAATTGAAATAGAGCTTAGGGTAAGAAATCATTTCGTCTGTAGGTCCAGGAGCTATTAGGGGGTCATCCTGCAACCACATGGAAATATCTGCCTGAGGCTGGAGTTAAGCAGAGGCAGGGAGCGGTGAGAGATGGGAGAGAGATTGGCCTGCTGACAACATCTGAGACCCTGGATTCAGCTGGGCCTGAAACCCCATCCTTTTATTCCCTTCCTTTCCCCTCCCTCCTCCCCTTATCTCCTCTCCTTTCCTCGTTTCTTCTCTTCCTTTTCTTTTACTTAAGCCAGTCTGAACTTGATTTCTGTCACTAATACCTGAAGGAGTCCTGAGGTAGGTAGTTTTAGTGTTTAGGTCTAGATAGCATTAGTCAGCTCTGTGAAGCCTCAGCATCTCCAGACCTAATTGGTCTTAATATTATTTAATTTCTGTTAATTGAGTGAGGCGCTTTCTGATCTAGGATTTGCATTTCCTCAGCAAGAAAGTAAAAAACAAACCCAAACGCAGACTTGATTTCTAACTAGAATCCGGATAGTTTGCCTTGTAGAAAAAAAGAAGAGTAAAAAGCCTTATTGATTTGAGCATGGAGAATGGGCTTAGGGGGCATCTTTGTGTGAGCCTAAGTGGCCTGTGCTTGCTTGGAACTCCCAGGGTAGGCCTCGTCCACACCACTGGTCCCGCACAGAGTGTATTACTCCCCTAATGTTCTTTGCTTCGGAGAAAGCATCTAGATTGTAAGAGTCATGAAGCTTGTGGTGCCTTTTGTGTTTTCAACTCCTTTGCTAGATTTGACTCGAGGCCGGACTAGAGATCACACTCAATAACTAGTATTTACGGTTGAAAGAACATAGGTGATAGGAACCAGATACCTGAGATTGGTCTTTGATTTTAACGACCTATTATTCATTAGGGTTATTCACTGAAAACCTTCCAAGAAAAAGACACGGTCCTTAGTCTCACACGCCATGGAATCATTTAAGCCGCAGAATAGTATCATATTTACTATGAAAATTTGCTGAATAAGGAACAATTCAAATTACAGCAAAGGAAATTCACAAAGTACAAACAACCAAAAGCTTAGAGATCATTGAAAAGCAAGTTTTAATTTGTAATATAAATAATATCAGCAGTTTTTAATCAGCAAATTGTGTCCCAGAAACACAGTGTGATTCAGAAGATTAATATTATGCTTAGGATCTCAGAAACACTTCGTTTTACCTTTGTTTTTTGTTTTTTTCTTTAAACACATGAGTACAATCTCAGAGATAGCCCCCAGTGTTTAGATTTTCTGTTTGTACTAGAGATATTTTGTGGAGAGAAAACTATCATTTCTGGTTCAGGTAACATCAAGAATGGACCAACCAAAATAAAAGCCTTGGTTAACAAAAAACTTCATTAGGAGGAAAAACAATCTTCCAAGTTGAGTGAGTTGTCCTATGTTTACCATAAAAGTAACCTAGTTTCCATCTTGGAGGTAATAGATATACAGACTGTTCGTTGTATATATTGGCATCGGTTTAAAAAAAAAAAGCTTTTGTAAACATATCCTATTAAAACTTAATTGCTACTTTTGTCATTTACTCAAATAACATATGAAAGGACTAGGGCACATTCATCACGGAAGTAGTCATTTTATGAATGCTCGGGGACGGTGACTTACTGCACAATGTGCCCTGCCTTCCTGGTTTATGGGACAGAGTGCATAGCTGGTAAGTGTTATCTGCACATGGCTGTAAAGGGCCCTTTAAAGAGGATCCAGAAACATCAACTCATTAAATAGCTCTATGTGTAAGTCTGTGCACATATTTTTCCATTTCCTGGGTCGCGTTTGTTTAAGAAAAACCCAACCAAGTATCTTTCAATCCAAATGTTGGATCTCAACTCTGAATGTGGGGTGAAGTGGGAAACTTTCATCTGGATTGAAATTTAAACCCAGGACAACCTCCAGGAATCCTATTAATCCCTAAGAGTCCCAGATGTTAGACTGACATAAACAGATTTCCATAAAGCGATTCCTATGTGCTTGGGGCTAAGTCAGGTCTAGCATCGATTGCTGAATTCTGTAAGATTCTACAAGGTGGGATTTTTTTTTCTTCTGTCTTCTTTTTATCATCAAGACAGAGCAGCTCTGGGGCCTTTGCCTGGGAATGGAGTCAGGTGGCTGACCTTGAGTCTTTGAACAGTCCTTGCTAGCAACATGACAATCACCTCATGACCATGTGACAATGCAGATTCTGATCAGATTGGGGGTGGGGCTGAGCATTCAGATTTCCAACAAGCTCCCCATGACTCTGATGTGTCAATGCCCCAACACAGCTGGAGGCAAAAGTCCCATCTGTCCAGCTAACAAGGAGTTGGCCACAGCCACCCTGTCATCAGATTTCCCATTGGAAAGTGAGCTCCAGAGCGCCTAGAAACTCCTATGGCCAAAATTTCTCTGAAGACCCCAAAGCAGGGACACTTGCAATTTTCATTGGCAAAGGAGGATATCAAGGCTTCATTTAGAAGGTCGGCAGCTCAGTGTTCTCATCACAGCCTGAAGAAATCTAGATGACACTGAAGAATGACACATGGCCAATTCCCATAGAAATTCCAGAATTTGGGCTCTGGAAAAGACACATGAGGGATGAGCTCACTTTTCATCATTTAAATAAATCTGTTAATTAGGCTTTGCTTCACATGAACATGTCCATGGACTCCAGAGCAGAACCCCAGAGTTCTGCTGAAACGCTCAGCAGAACTATGATGGTGGCAGGGGAGAGGGCAGGCCAGGTTACCCCAGTCCCACTCTGTGAGGCCACCTGAGGCTTCCCCAGTGGAATTCTTCAGGTTCCACAGGAAAGTCAGAAATGCTCAGAATGAGTACGATATACCATCCCCCCCTTTCCTTTTGATCACGGAGGGGAAGTTCACATAACATAAAATTAACCATTTTACAGTAAAAAAAATTCAGTGCCATTCAGTATCTTTACAATGCTGTTCCTGTGTCTGTTGAGCTCCAACACATTCTCATGCCCCCTTGAAGCCCCACAACCACTTAGTAGTCAACACGCCCCAGGTTTTCTGTTTCTAAGCCTTCACTTAGTCCAGAGTCCTACGGACATGTGGTCTTCTCCCACTTCGCATAAGGCTTCTAAGCCTCATCCACATAGCAGCATGCGTTAGAACTCCATTGCTTTTTATAGTGAGCGATGGCCCATCGTGTGGTAGGCCACACTTTGTTGTTTCACCCGTCCAGGGATTGCATTGTTTCCACCTTCTGCGGGATTGCGAATAACGCTGCTACGAGACTGTGTGCAGGGATTTGAGTCCCCACTGCCAAGTCTTTGGGAGCATATTCCTCAGTGCACGAGTTCTGCAGGTGAAGAGCGGGCCGTGAGAGGCTGAGTGACTGGCCAGGAACTAGATGCCAGGAGCCCGAGGGGCCAACCCAGCTCCAGGGAGCGACCCCAATCCGTCATCCCCCCGACCAGTCAACTCCATGCTGGTTCTCTGGCTGAGGGAAATTGCCTTGTTTCTCTTCCTTTCCAGATCTTTCCACCTTCAAATCTCAGCTCTTAACCCACCTTCCTGTTGGTTCACAACCCTCTCAGGAACTGAAACTGGCCCCCATATGCAGAAGATAGGGAGTTCTCGAAGAGAGAAATGGCCACCACAGCTCAGTAGGTGACAGTTTTAATAAGCAAAGGGAACCTACACATGAGGCTTTTGTTGAGTGGCAGCAAGAAGAATGAATCCCTGCCCCAGCCCTAAGACCGAATCTTGAAAGTCTATAAAGACGCCTTAAGATTCAGTCACATGTACCCCACAGGTATCTCAACTCCATATCACCATCTCAAGGTATCCTTGGAGCAGCTCTGGGAGTGGGAAAGGCCAGCGGAACTCACATTCCAAGGATGAAGAGAAGGGAGCAGCCTCCAAGTGCCTGGGTCCTGCTCACTGGTCAATTGGAGGTCATATCTTTTTGATGACCTGCCCCAACACTTCCTCATGAGCCCTCCCTCACCAAACCACGGTCCCACCTGCCATCCTTCCTCTAGCATCCACAGCTTTATAATAATCTCCACGGAATCCCACATGCACACTATGTAATCCCACAAAGCCCTTTGTTTCGTGGTATCTTGCTGACCCACGTTGACTGTAAGACCTTGGAGGACAGGAGCTGACGGAGTCTTCATGACAGAAGCCTGTGCCGCCAGGCTGGCAACATCCCATCTGTGGGTGTCCACTCAGGCTGAGGTCATGGTTGCTGCAAGTGTGTCGCTGGTAACCACCCACCTCGTGAGCTGCAACACTGAGGGGCAGCCTCTCTGGGTTCTGGAACTCTCTATTCAGCACATTATACCACCTGCTGGGGATGGCCATGCTGTGAAGTCACCATGAATGTGACACATGCAAGCTGTGTCAGCCTCATCCTGCCCACTTCCCTCCATTACCTGAATGCAGCCGGGAGGGGACTGGACAGTCCTCTGTCCAGCCTTGAATGCAGAGAGGTCTTGTGGAGGTCCCGTTGACTAACCAACTTGATGAGCTCATCTGCTGGAGGATCTGGACCTCAGTTTTGTCAGTTTGGGCACTTGATCTTTTATAAAGATGGTTAAAGAAGTATTCTAGGGTTTCTGGGAAAAGACTGATAAAAAACACAATTTAAAAAAAAAAAATCCAGCCCAGAGATGTCCATTCTCCAATTGGGTCCTCACTACCTCTGTTTAAAAGCGAGGAAACCAAAGCTTGGGGCAACCTCCCAAGGCAAGGACAAGGGGACTCGGTGAGAAGCCCCAAGTCCCTGCTTTCCCCTCACCTGCAAGAAAGCAATGGAAACTTGCAAAAGTTTCTGCACAGTGGCTCCTAGTGCTCCGGTGGCACTTTGCCTGTGCCCACCATCTCATGTTCCTCACGTTGGCTGGGCCCCAGGGAGGCACAAGTCCCCTCGACCTCTTCACCTGCTGACCAACCCCATCATCCAAATGACCAGGTGCCAACAGATGCTATGTACACAAGACTCTAATAAGAGGACACCTGTGTGTATCCAGTTTCTCACCAACACCAGCTCACCCTAAAGGCATGAAGGGGAGGAAAGCTGCTGAGCTCCTTGTCAGGTAAATAGTCTCTGTTTGTCTTCACACTAGAATAACCCCCTCTGTGGGAAGAAAAAGAACTGTGGATGGGAGAGAGATCAGGGGCCGGAGGCAGACCATTGCAGCTGGGGAACCCGCTTGCCCCCTTGTGCGGACAAGTTACTCCCTCTTAGCCTCAGTATTCCTGTCTATGAATGGAGCTAACAATCAAACATACTCATATGAAAATAATGTTTGTCCACAACGGCCAAAAAGGCGAATGTAATCCAAGTGTCCCCTGACAGGTGAACAGATAAACAAAATGTGCTCTCTACAAACAGTGCACTCGTATCCCATCTCAGAGAGGAAGGACGTTCTGACACCTGCTCCAACACGGAGACACCCTCGCTACGTTGAAACCAGCCAGTCATGACAGAAGGGCAGGTACTGTCCACATGGATGAGGTCCCTAGAGGAGTCGGGTCTGCAGACCAAGAGTGGAGCAGGGAATGAGGGGTTAGTGTTTCACGGGGACAGGTTTCCCTTCCGCGGGAGTTCTGGAGATGTCTATGGGGACGGCTGAGCGAAAACTCTGAGTGGACTTGTACACTCGGAATTGGTTAAGATGGGTTTATGCATTTTATCGCAACTGTTAAAGTAACAACAGTGACGATGATGATGATGATCATAGCATGTTGGCCCTAATTCTGTATTTGTTGCTGAGGACAAAGGAAAGCCACCCTGCCTCATGGAGCTCCACTCACTGCGTGCATTGTCCTCCGTCTTGACTGCACGTTAGAACCCGCCCGGAGGCAGTGAGGCAGGACTAAAACCATCAGCGACCAATGCCCATCCAGACAAACCAAATCAGAATCACTGGTGCTGGGACTTGAGCGGCAGACTTCCCTAGAAGTCCTACTGCGTGCATGGGCCACGCATCGCCCCTAGATGAGAGCGCCACTCAGCTCAGCAGCTTTAGGTCCAATGCTTGTGTATCGTCCCACTGAAGGCAGCAAGACCCATCAGGGGTGCACGGGCAACGGTGCGCATGGCACTGAATTTTTTTTTTTTTAATTCAACTCAAGAAACAGGCACTGCCTACACTGAGGGCTGGCACCACAGGCAAGGGTAAGCTGTGCAGTGGCATGGGCCTGCCTCCAGAAGGGCCCCACTCTTGGCTTCATGCTCTGTAGTCTTGAAATTAATGATTCTGACCACAGGGCCCCCAAGGTTATGTAGCCAGTCAGCAGGCGATCAAGTGTGAACTTAGGTCTTTGGCTTTGAAATCTGTACGTCAGTCACTTGTGATGATATACTCTTTGGTTGAACCTCTGCAGCGCCATGTGGTCAAATGCTATGGATTTCGTAAGGCAGCATGTGATCTGGCACGAACTCAGCTAGTCCGTAAGCACTGTCGGAGGTCAGTGAACCCACAGATTAATCTAGATCACTCCCCATTCTGTAATTCCCTGTACTCGGTGAACAGTGCTCCTAAGGAGAAAGGCGAGGAGAAAGAACACAGGACACGAAAGCTCTGTGAAGACAACGCATTGTGGGCACTTGTCTCCTTCCCTCGATCCAACCACCTGCTGAACAAGTAGGGGGGCCAGTCTGTTAGAAGGAACTTAAAAAAAAAAACAAAACAAGCAAGCGTGGACAGGTGCACTCCAGATAATGAAATTGAGCAGGGCCATTAAGCCACACTAAAGATAATGCTGCTTTTCTCAGGAATAAATTTCAGGGCGAGGTAAACCGGAAAATATGTAATCTCAGGTAAGAGGCAATGAACACTGTGTTCCAGAGCTTCTAAATGAAGGTTGTGCAGCTGGAGGCTGGGTGGCTCCAGTCTTAGCACCCAGGCTGCAGACGGCTTGGCACACCAGCCGTCTCTGCCTCTCCGCGATAAAATACCACTCTGTACTTTGCCACCAGCTTCTTCTTCCCTCTTGGTGGAAAACTACTGCCTCCTTCAACTAGCACATGGAAAAATACATGGTCAGTGCCAGTCCGGGCTAGAAAGGCACACATCCCACAGTGATTTCAAACGATCCAGGCTTTCGTCATTTAAAAAAAAAAAAAAAAAGTCTGTGGGCGAGAAAGAAGGAAGACTCGTGAGGCCCCGAAGCAGATGAGTCACTTCAGAAGAAATGACACAGCCGTTTTTGAACAGATGGGTTGACAGGACACCGAGCCAGCCTTCTCTTCATTCAGTCCTGCTGGCATGCGTGCATTCATTCAACAAATATTTCGGAGTGCTCACCGAGCACCGGGATCCGGTGTGGGCGCTAAGGATGTCTCTGCCATGCAGAGAGCAAACCCACAGCACGGCTCTTCTCTTAGAGCTTCCATTCGTGGTGGATGGAGAGGCGACCATTAGAAAACTGTATCACGTGGTGACAAGCTGGGGGGCTGGGGCAGGGAAGCTGGGAGAGGCTGGAGCAGGGGCTGCCTCCACGTCAAATGCGGAAAGCCTCGGGGGAAATGTGGTATTAGAGTGACCGAGCGAAAGAAGGTGTTGCAGGAGCTAAGAGGTGGTCTTGGGGGAGAGGGGTCCCTGCAGGCCATGGGGACAGGACAGCATGGCGGGAGCTGGCCAACGGGCGAGCAGGGTGCGAGGGGAGGCAGGTCTTCAGAGGTCCAGGTGGCCACCATAGGCATCGTGGCTTCTACTCTGAGCCACAAGGGAGCCATTGCTCCGTGCAAAGGGAACATGGGATAGGACTTGCTTTGTCCCAAGTTCGCTCCCACTGCTGTGTGCAGCGAGGCTGAAGGGGAGCAGGCAGCCGGACCCCGGGAGGAGTACGCTGTGGCAGTCAGGGTGCGCGATGGTGGACCAGGGCGTGCGGTGAGGAACACGATCTGTCTGTGTGTTGATGGGGATGTGATTACAAGACTAGAGATTCCTCGGGATTGCACTCCCCATGGACAGACTGATTCGGGGAGTCTCACCAGGAAGCCTCCCGGCCTGGCGGCAGCTTGTGGCTGACAGAGGTCTCCACCTGCGTCTGTGGCGAGGATTCACAGGCTCCCGGAGCTGTGGCAATGTCATTCCCCACAGCTCCAGGATTAGGTTCATGATCTCTGTTTCCCAACAGAAAAGAATTTGGACGGAGAACTCAAATAGCTGGAAATGACAGAAACGGCAGCCCTGGGTCACATGTTGGCCTCTTCTCCGTGTGGCTGTCCTGCGCACACACACCCGCCCTGAGCCTGCTGGCCCAGCGGGAAGGCTGCTTCTCCTCGCTTCCACGGAACTAAGGAATAGTGTCACACTTTGTAACCTGATCCTTTTTTGCTCCGAAGACAGTCTGTCTTATATCAGGGTTGGGAGTGAGTAAACCATAAGTTTCAAGGTCTTCAACCATTTATCGTTCTGGGTTTATCAGAATGAAATAAAAAGTAAAACAGTCCAACGTGGAGAAAAGGTTTCCTTAGTCATCCAGAAACGTGAAGGCAGGCCTCTATTTCCCGTAAACAGGCAACGTACTGATCCCCCGAGGTGAAGAAGCAATTAAGCTTCTTGTTTGCTTGTTGCTTGTTCCAAAGCAAACATCCTAGCAGGTGTCACGTGAGCTAACCTGGGTGATGATTATCTGGGCTTCGCATCTATACCTTCACCCCTTTTCCAGGCAGTAGGACACAATTCTATGTCATGTTTCGGAAGTTGCCGCTCTTTTGCACTGAAGGTCTTCCACTCCCATTGAAATGAGTATAAGAAGTTTCCCTAATGAAACCCAGAGGAGGCTTTGAGTGGGAAGGTTTTAACCACAGCTGCCCCAATAAAGGCAGTTGGAGTGGGTTGAAGGGTGGCTTCCCAAAAGATATGTCCCGGTCCTAACTCTCAGACCCTGGGCACGCGACCTGTTTGGGGAAAGGGTTTTTGCACGTGTGATTAAGGATCTCAAGATGAGGTCATCCTAGATGTGGGATGGGGCCTAAATCGTTATAAGAGACGGAAAGGAAGAGACAGACACAGAGAGGGGCCACGTGAAGAGAGAGGTAAAGACTGGAGACATCGGAAGCTGGAGGAGACGGGGTTGGCACTGCCCTGGAGCCTACTGAGGGGACATTATTCTACCGATGCTTTGATCTCTGACTTCTGGCCTCCAGAGCTGTGAAAGTACGAATTCCTGTTGTTTGGCGCGACCTGGTTCGGAGTGCTCTGTTGCAGCAGCCCCAGCAAAGGAAGGGGACATAGCCCTTGATTTCAAATTTGTGAGCCCTTGAGCAGAAAACCAGCCAAACCCATGGTGCCTCCACTTCCTCCTGCAGAACTGTGAGCTGAGAAATCATGATGGCTTCCTTACATCAGCAACAGGACACTAGCACGGTGGGGATGGTATGGGAGTGGCCCCCAGGGGCGTTGGTCTCGCCACACAGTCGAGGAAGTCCTCTTGGAATGAGTGGCTTCAGGCTGGCAGAGAAGCAGTGGGTCATGGAGAAAGTCCATGATGAAGGTCTCAAGCACCTGAGGGCATCAAACACAGAACTGACATCCTCGGTTTCACTCATAGTCACAATCCCAGAGCCAGAGAAGCCATCGAGTGTCCTGAAAATAGAAAATAGAGAACCTGAAGGTCTGGAGCAAGACGGCGTCCTCAGTGGTTGCTGCAAATGCTCTCAGTGGCCCAGAAGTTGAAAGTCCTCAGGCCATGGCATTTTATGTGTGTATGATGATAGTCAGGCAGCCCCATGACCGACACCCCCTTACATCACCCAATAAATATGGAGTGAAACCAAGTCAGCTGAGGGTAAATGGCCCTTTTCTGTGGGATTCTGTCTCCTTGGAGATTTTTTCAGCAGAGTGTAAGGCATGATGCCAGCTTTAAAATTTCTCAACAACATCAGCAAAATATCCCCCAAGGGGTTTCATCTTTCTCCAGTTTCTCTCCAAATGAGATTTAATTCTGCCCAACTCTTTGCTCCAACACATTATTCAGACGCCAGTGACATTAAGCAAAGTGGCAGCTCTCAGAATATCTTGGGTAAGTGGCTAGAGCTGTGTGCACTTCCTGTGCCGAGAATCACACGGAGTCCCCAACATTTGCGTCATGCCTCAATGGGCTCTGAAAGGCTCCACACACAACCTCCATCCACTGTGGTAAGGGGCGTGGTCCCTGGGGGATGCGGCCCCAGCACCCACCGTCAGCGAGGTCTTGACAATATTCTAAACCCATTGGTGATGTCGTTTTTAACTGCTAAATATGAGTCACATCTTGATCAAAAACTAAACAGATCAGAACACCGATTTACAAAATCTTCATTAACGTCTTTCTGGCCACATAGAACAAGGCGTTCCTGGTGAGGATTCAGCACAAATCTGATCAGGGTTCTGCTGCCCCCAGGAACAGGTCCAAGACAGGGGTCAGGTCCCGCAGCTTTCCCATTGTGTCTCTGAACCCCCTTCTCACACACACCTGCCCCGTCCAGCTCCCCATCCATGCCAAAGCTGCAGGTGGGGTTTGGGGAGAAGCACATCTGAGACCCAGAGGCCTCGCGGGGACTCACCTACCGGACACACACAGTGAGCTTGTGAAGGATGAACAGAGATTCTGAAGCCAAAGGAAATTTAGCTTGTGTGTGATTGGCAGAGGCTGGTTTAACACAGGCTACCGTTTCTGGAGTGGTGTTCTAGGGGAGTCTGGAGTCTGTGTGTGTAGGGGAAAAAGAAATCAGAGCAAATCCAGCAGCCAAGGGACTTCTCCCTGAGACCCTCTGCCTGGGGACCTCCATGTCACTCAGGACAGAGGTTCCAATGTGCCTCTCCCTGCCCCCGCGATGGGACGAAGGAACAGACTCTTGTGAGATAGTGCCCCCAAATCCCCTTGGATCCATTTGGTGTTTCTTGGTGGGATCTAGTTCTTTGATCTTCCTTCCCTTCCTCTCGAATAATTTCCTACTGCTGTAACAGATTATGCAATTTTAGTGGCTTGAAACAACACAAATTTACTATCTGATGGTTCTGGAGGTCAGAAGCTCAAAACCTTAGTCTCACAGGGCTTCCATCAGACTGTTGGCAAGAGCCGGTTCCTTCTTCTTGACCTTTTCTGGCTTCTAGAAGCACTGCGTGCACCCGTTGGCTGTGGCCTCCCATCTTTAGAGCCAGCTGGAAAACCAGAGCTTCCGTCCACCTCTCTCTCTCTCTGCTTCCAACGCCACTCCCCCTTTCTTTCTTAAATGTCTGTCTTCTCCTAAAGACCCTCATGACCACACTAGGCCCATACAGATCTGAGACTGTCTGCTCATCTCAACATCCTATACATAAACCCATCTGCAAAGTCCCCTGGGGAACCCACAGCCTCAGTTCCCATTGGGGCCCCAGCTGTGCCACATGGGGCCATGCACATGAGGTGGCAGGAAGAGGGACAGAGCACCTGCGGTCTCTTGGTCTAGCCTTTCATGGTGACGGTACTTATGGCCCAGTTCTCCAGAAAAGGACCCCTCCCTACCCTATAAATCCCTTTCTCTGGCCAGCCCAATCTGACATTTGGAAAATATGGCCACCGGAAACCAAATGGGAACCCACCCATCCATTTCTGTGGATGTCACCCCAGGATACAAACACCCACCAAAAAGCTCAGGGCATCAGATGATCTTCACCAGGTCCAGCAGCATTCATGACCCTACATCCATGTGGGCTGTATGCTAATCCTCTACATGTCTGGGCAGCTCCGTAAGACCCTGCCCCAAACCCATACGCATCCTCCCTCCCTGCCCACTGCTCCCCTCACCCAGTCTTCCAGGCTCTCCCCAGGACAACTTGAACCTTCTCCCGCTGTCCTACATGGCCCTGTGCTCCACTGCCAGTGTGTTTCCCCAGAATGCACGTTCATCCTGTCTCCCACCCCCGCTGAGAACATTGTAGCAGCTTCTCATCATACACAGAGTGAAATTTAACAGGTTCAAAGGGACTCAAAACCCCTGGGACATGGCCCTCACTCCCTCACCAACCCCATCTCACACCTTCCCCTTTCACTCAACCTTGTGGCTTCAAGATTTTCCTTCTGTCCATCAAGTGAAACTCATTCTGGAAGTAGACTTTTGTCTGCAACTGTTTCCTCTGAGTCAGTTCTGCCCCCCGCAGCCGGCCCCTTCTGACCTGTGGCAAACAGTGGGTAGACTCCTGGGACCGTCCGTTCCACCCTCCCTCCAGGTACCTCCCTACTGCAGAGGCTGGTTGCTCTGGGTAGAACCATGTGCCCCAAATGCCTACGTTGATGTCCTAACCCCCGGTGCCATAGGATGTGAACTTGTGTGGGAGTATGGTTCTTGCTCATGTAATTAGTTAAGATGAGGTCATTAGGGTGGCCCTGATCCAATGTGACTGGTGTCATTATAATGAGAGGAAATTTGGGCACACAAGTAAGCGCACACAAAGAATACCATGAAAAGATACCGGCAGAGCCTGGAGTGATGCTTCAATGAGCCATGGAACACCAAAAATGCCTGCAAATCTCCAGAAGTTGGAGAAGGCCTGGGCTAGACTTATTCAGAGCTCTCAGGAGGAACCAACCCTGCTGACTCCTTGATCTCAGACTTCCAGCCTCCAGAACTGAGAGACAATATGTGTCTATTGTTCGGACCACCACGTTTGTTTTGTAGTGATATGCTGGGCAAGCCAACAGTGGCATTTCAGGACGCCCAGGGCTGGACCTCCAGGAGAAGGTCCCACAAGCTCAATACCTGCATGAGATTTGGAGGGAGATGAGGCCCTGCCCTGGGGGCACAGTGATAGCGGGGGGGGGGGGGGGGGGGGTATTCCTGAGGCAACATCCCAAGGCTTCCCTGGGTCCCAAGGCCATTACAGGGGCAGCAGGAGCCAAACTAAGCTCTGTGGGTATCCAGAGACATTTCCAGGAGCTTCCAGATCCCAGGTTCCAGGCTCCAGTGGGTTGCGGAGCCAGGGCTCCCATTGCTGACTGCTGGTTCCATGCTTGTCTGATAGCAGCCGTGGGCACCGTTCCTGGCAGGCCATTTCAGTGGCCCAGGTCTTGGCAGACTTCTAAAGCACCCGGTTGCCCGCCTGGAATCTTGTTCAGAATGGCTACCCTTCTACAACTGGATGCCGAGGGACAGGGAGAAACCCTGCTCTCCTCAAAGGCACCGTCCTCGCTTCTTCACTCTTGTTGAGTTTCCATTTTGATGCCTTCACTGGCATCTGAATGAACTGTGGTTGGTATTTACTGTCTGACGGTGACCTCCATGGAGACACCACTCTTGTCTTGCTCGCCCACATCTCCCGTGTCCAGCATGGGGCTCAGCTCACCACCAGGGCTCCTCGGGTGTCTCGAGAGGAAAAAAGTGAAGGTAACAGAAGATGCCACCCCAGCACAGGCCTCTTTGGCAGAATGATTATTTTAAGCTGGTTATTTTTGAGAAACTGCAGACACAGGAGAAGCTCTGAAAACAGAACTGAAGTTAGAGTTGATAAGGCCACTCACATGGCCGTCTCCGCGGTTGAGGGTGTCTCCCTCCCTGCACCAGAACAGGGGGTGTCTGAAAATCGCAGAACCCTAATCAGTGAAGAAAGCTAGACTTCAGTTTGCATAACAGCCTTAGCGTTGTTAGGTGTGCTTTTCCTGCTCACCTCCCATAACCGCCTCCTTCTCCCACCAACGACTTCCTTTCGTCTGCAGCGGAAGGTGGGATTTAAAGTGGTGGCTTGGACCCTCTTGGGGTGTGTGTTCATTTTCTCTGGTCTACCCTATTATCCTTGAGTTATACACGCTAATACACTTCTCCTCTCCGTCTTGTTAATCTCTTTTTTATGACAGCAGGTCTCAGCCAAGAACCCCAAAGGGTGGAGGGAACATTATTTTTCTCTACAGGAGAGAAAGAAGAAATTGCTAAGTTTAGCTTCCCCTTCACGAAGCTTCCAAAGGCATTGTTAGAACACTTAAAATATTTTAAAATAAGACCTGCATAAGGTAAATGTTAAGTGAATTATGCTGAAGAAGAGAGTGTATGGCTGCTGGCTTCTCTCCTCTGCTTTTAAATGTGTTTTACCATCTCAGATAAGAAAGTAACAGCTCCAAAATGGTAAAATAGCTTGCTTATCTTTAGAAAGTCACAGGAAGGGCACCTGGGTGGCTCAGATGGTTAAGCGTTTGACTTCAGCTCAGGTCATGATTTCAGGGTCCTGACATTGAGCCCTGGTTGGAGCTGTGGGGTTGAGCCCCAGGTCAGGCTCCATGCTCAGCAAGGAGTCTGCTTCTCCCTCTTTCTCTGCCTCTCCCCTTTACTCATGCTCACTCTCCCCAATAAATAAATAAAGTCTTAAAAAAATAAGTCATAGGAATAACAGAGGGCTTCAAGGGCTTCTTTAAGTCACCTAATTTACCAAATTCCTGACCATGGCCATTTCTGGCACACCCACACTCCCTTACTCCTTCCCCCTACCTCATAGTGGCCCTCTCCACTTGGCTTCACTTGGAACCCTATGTTTTGTTAAAAATACAATTCTGGCTTTTTTTTTTAATTATGTTCAATTAGCCAACATGTAGTACATCATAGTTTTGGGGGTAGCGTTCAATGATTCATTAGTTGCACGTAACACCCAGTGCTCATCACAACA
The DNA here is from genome assembly GCF_009829155.1 of Mustela erminea. NCBI lineage: Eukaryota > Metazoa > Chordata > Mammalia > Carnivora > Mustelidae > Mustela > Mustela erminea. Next base: position 214,107,993 of record NC_045614.1, read on the forward strand.
TGCGCCCTCCTTAATGCCCATCACCCAGCTGCCCCAAGTCCCTCCCTTCTGTAACCTCAGTTTGTTTCCCAGAGTCCTGAGTCTCTCATGGTTTCTCTCTCTCTCTCGGATTTTGGCTTTCTAAAGGATGCCCTGGGCCGCTCTAAACCAGAGTCAGCAAACTCAGGCCCACCTGTTTGTTAATAAAGTTTTATTGGAACACGGTCAGTTCATTTGTTTACACATTGTCTATGGCTGGTTTCCAGAGCTGAGCAGGTGGGTGTGAGACCTTCTGGCCACAAAGCCTAAAATATTCACTACCTGGCCCTGTAGCAAATGTTTGTCAACTCCTGCTCTCAATAATGCTCAGTGGCCAAATGGTCTCCAGTCCTGCCTACAGACTCTATGGGTATGGTGGAGATCAACTGTGTTCACTGGCAGCCCATTCCCCTCTCCTTTCTGGCACAAAGGAACCCACACTTACCAGCTCCATGTGACCCATTCTGACCCATGAAACACAAGCAAAAGTGATATGTGTCCCTTCCAGGCCAAAGCAGTGACAAGCCCCTGTGCAATTCTCAGCTCCCTCCCTCCCTGTCTTGGTGGGGACCCTGAGTGATAATAGAGAACAGAACCCCCACCACTGCTGACAGTAGGTGGGTGTGCAATGAGCAAGAATGAAACTTTCACATACTATGACACTAAGAGTTTAGGACTCTTTGTCACAGCGGCATAAACTTAGCTCATCCTGACAACTACAACAGTCTTCTGGGGGGAAAGAATTACTTTGTGTTTCTCAAAGAATAAAAGGGTGCACGTGTGCAAAATCTCAGATGGGCATTTGTGAATTTATCCAGAGGAAAAAACACAAATGAGATGAACAGGCTTTTTTTCCAGCAAAGATGGCAACTCATTAGTACCTCTAAGTATGTTGAAGACTCCATGACCCTGGTCTCCACGGCATGCCACCTGGCTGGTAAGAGCCCACATATGGACGCCCACTGCCACTCTTACTACTACTGATACCACCACCCCTCCTACTAACAACAACTGTGCAGCGAGAATATTTTAAATATGCCAGACACTGTGGTAATTGCTTTCCCAGGATTATCTTGCTTAATCTGAACAATACCCTATAAGGTAGAGACCATTCTGATCCCCATTTTATGGATGAGGGCTCTGAGGTCCAGAGGAGGTAAGTGACTTATTCAAGGTCACACACAGCTATCAACAATAGCACTGGATCTCAAACAGGCTCCTTTTGTAGGCTTTCAGAGGGAAGACAGAAAATACAGGATGTAAGCGACACTCATTCACATTGTGTCCTTGCAAAGAGAACATGAGGAGAGACACAAAGGCAGCTGTCTGGGGTAAGGATGTCACTGGTCACAGGAGGAAAATGAATGGTTATTTCTGACTGTCAGCCAAGGAGGCCTGGGGACACACATGCAAGTCCCTGCCTTACTTTCTATCAGCAATGTCAATGCCACCCTCTCGAGATAATGAAAATAATATTATTTGATTTGGAGTTGTTTTTCTTAATCTTATGAAAATGTGGATAAAAACATCTTGCTCATTTTATTAACTGAAACTTGGCATCTAAGTAAGAATTTGCCAACTTATTATGCAAACCCAAACTTTTCTTCCATCCGGGTTATATCTCCTTTGGAGAAATTCTGGAACCCAAACTGCTGTCCAGCCCACCTGTGATACGCCCATGGCCCAGGCATTGGGGCAGGGCTCAGGAGTTCATCCCTCTGTTAACAAGAAACCCATTGCCAGCCTTAACCTCTGGGGTAGAAATCTCTTCTCTGGCATTTGCCTTCATGACAACCATCTTTCTTTTGGTACATACGTGTTTTTCACATTTCAGCAACTTTGGTGTTGTTTGAGATTTCGGGGGGAGGTTTCATAACTTTTTTAAATAACCAGAGATGCCATTACCTGATCAAGTCCTCTACAGAAAATCGTGACTTTGGGGAGAAGTGATAAAGGCAGCTGAGACATCTTTTCTTTTTTTTTTTTTTTTAATTCAATTAATCAGCTTACAGTACACCATTAGTTTTTGATGTAGTGTTCAACGATTTATCAGTTGTGCGTAACACCCTGTGATGTGCTCATCACATCACATGCCCTCCTTGATGCCCATCACCCAGTTACCCCATCTCCTCACCCACCTCCCTTTCCGCAACCCTCAGTTTGTTTCCCTGGAGTCAAGAGTCTCTCGTGATTTGGCTCCCTCTCTGATTTCTTCCCATTCAGTTTTCCCTCCCTTCCCCTATGGTCCTCTGCACTATCCCTTCTATTCTACGTATGAATGAAACCCTATGATAATTGTCTTTTTCTTCTTGACTTATTTCAGTTAACACAATACCCTCCAGTTTCATCCACATTATTGTAAATGGTAGGTATTCGTCCTTTCTGGTGGCTGAGGAATATTCCATTGTATATATAAGCCACATCTTCTTTATTCATCTGTTGAAGGACATCTTGGCTTCTTCCACAATTTGACTATTATGCACTGAGACATCTTTGCTTATGAACCAGAATGGCTGTATCTCCCCACCCCCAGATAACCCCACCAAGAATCAAGGGATGATTCTTATGATACCTTAAAGCAATGTAGCTTGGATATGATCACTTTGGAGACCACAGTTCCCAGCACTCCAGCTTGTGTTTTGTGACTATCAAAATATATACCTGAGTCTTAGGTGGCCCCAAATCCTGGAGCCACGTGAAAATGGTTCCAGTATAGAGCAGGGAACAGCGAGAGGTTCTGAGTTGCCTGGGAGACCTGTGGTCCCTCAGAAGATCCACAGCCATCTCTTTCTTGCCAGCCCACAGGGAGAAAAACCCCAGGTTTTCAGTCAGAGTAATTCTGCCCCCAACGGTATTTGGCCACATCTGGAATTAGGAGAAGCAAGTGAAGAACAAGGAAGAAAGGCAGAAGGTCCTCTCTCTCAGGTCCTGCAAATGCTGGCCACCTTACTCACCCGCCTTTCTGGCCCTGGCCTGGAGGCACTCTCAGCTGTCACAACTGGAAGAGGGGTAGCTACTGGCTAGCCCTACTGGGTGCAGTCCAGGGTCATTGCTCAAGATCCCAGAACATGCACAACAGCCCTCAGGACAAAGAATGGTCGGGTCCAAAATGTCAGCAGTACCAAGGTTGAAAACCCCTGGATGAGCTTTGTGTATTTAATAAAGAAATAAGAGCCACAGTTGGTTCTGGAATTCTGAACTCTTACGAGAGCCAACAGCCAGTTTCCACCCTGCTGTAATTACTCAGGCAAAGTGACTTAGCAATCTGAGCCTCCCCATAAAACTAGCCCTCTAATTGTTGTGGTTTAACAGACTCAGACCTCAGCCTGAGCAGCAGAGGAGAGAAGGCCTCACTGAAGCCCGACGAGGCCACTGCCACAGGGACCGCTGGGCAAGCGCACTTGGGCCCAGGCCTATATTTACTCTTTGTCTTACAGAGAACACAATCTCCAAGGCCACCCATATGCCTGACATCACATTAGGGACAAAACAAGTGAAGCTGAGCTGATGATTTAAATCTTCCCAACCATCTACCAAAAGTGTAAGCCCAGCATTATTTTACTCCACTAAAAGCACACTGACCTATCACTATGTTACTATCCACAGTTTTGTCCCCTTGGGTTGATGCGTAGACTGAGGTTTAGGGAGGTCCAATGACCCATGGGAGGTTGCACAGCTAACAGCAGCCGTCCTGGGCAGCCAAGGTCTGCCTCCCCCACCTGCAGTCAGCCCCACATCTATTTCAAAACCAAGGAGGAAAGACCATAGCACCTACTCATCTGTTCCAAAAGCTTTCTTTTCCTGGGAGGCCGTGAGAGGTTCTCATTCCAACTTAGTAGAGAAAGGTCTTCCTGAGGGTTCAGGCTCACCTCGACTCTTGTAGATGAGAATGGCAGGACAGAGCCTTTGAACTGCCTGTACCGAACAGGCCATGTGTACCAGACCAGGGCCACTCAGTAATAAATGGGACACTAAGCTTCATCGAACAAAAGAGGCTATGTCAATTTCAGACTTGTTTTTCTCTAAAATTGTGTGTATTAATGTCCTTCGGAGTCTCTCTTCTCTGAGCAGGAAATGGGACCAGAGTTTTGATCTTGGATTTTGGGGTCATTTCTTCTCCCAGTTCCTAATTCATTCCTCTCCATGGTTTTACCATAGCCTTCTTGGGTCCTATAAAACAAAACCTGGGTCAAACAGAAATGAAGAAACCGTGCTCAATGCTGGAGTTTCTGTCTTGGCCCACCTGTGTCCTTGCTTACCATGTAAACGGTACTAATGGCGCCCATGCCCATTCCTGGGACACGGAAGCCAGAAGCTGCTCTCTGGAAAGTGCCTCATACTTTCTCACCTGTGACCCCCACCCGAACCCCACTCTGTGATGCCCACACAGTGGGTACATCTCATGGGGCTGCCGTTAACCATCTTTTAGAGAACCTGCTTTTGTGCAGGGCCTGGGCCATGGAGGTGTCTGCGTATACTGAGAAAAATGGACGGACGTCGGCTGGGTACAGGCTCTGCTCACCTGGGACACACCTCAGGGGGCACTCAGCTCACACGGGGGACGTGGCTGAGAGGTGCGCGTATCCATTCTGAACGGGATCGCGGGATTGAATCCCGGCTCCGCCCTTAGGACCGTGTGATCTTGGCAAGCTCCTCGGCTGCAATGTGCCTTTTCTACTTCTGTCAAGGAGGGATAAAAACCAGGCCTGCTCCTAGAGGAGGCCTGGGAATTAAATGGGTCACCAGGTGTGAAAGTCTCAGCCGGTGCTGGCCAAGGGAATCTTCAGAAACGGGCTATTACCGTGTACCTTCACAATAACCCGGGATGTGGGTATTCTGGGGCCTCTTATCACAGATGAGGAACCTGAGACTCAGAAAATATATGTGACTTCCTCAAGTTTACTCAGCTGGTAAGTGGCAGACACGTGTAGCCCTAAAGCCAATGAACCCTCCCCCGGTGCAGCCAGTGCAGGGCTCAGCCCGGTCCAAGACTAACGGGGAAGAAGGGGCTCGCCTTGCTTTTGGTGGCCATACACCCTTCACAAGTGTATTTTTGGGTTGTGAGTCTCACCTGCTTCCGATCTGACTTTGAATCTAACGGGGATGATCACGCCACCAGGCTGCACCTCTGCTCTTGCGCCGATGGCAAAGCCTAGAGTGGAAGGACCCAGCACTGCTTTGCCATGCGCTGGAGGAACATTTGTGGACTTGATTTGAAAAGCTCTCCCTTCAAGGGTCAGGCCTCTCTTCAGTCCCTGTCGTAATGCTGGAACAGGGGATTGAATCAGAGAGTGGCGTGGGGAGAGATGCCGTTGACTGCTGACCACTTTGCCTGGTTGTGTTGCTGTGCCTGAGATGTCTGCACGAGCTGCCAACTGGGTACTTCCCCCCAACCCTGTAGTCCGGGGTGGACGGGACATCCGAGAGGGTGGAAGGGAAGGCGGAGCTGATGTCCATTCCAAGAGGAGGGAACTGGCCTTCCATCCTAAGTAAGACTCTCCTGACCTCTCCCCACGCAGAACCCCCTGCTCTCTCCACCTCCCTTCTTGGCCCTGTTGATGTCATCCTAAGGCAGACCCTATTCGTGGATAGCCTTCATCATGGCCAAGAGGGTAAGTGACTAGTTAGCTCTCCATCAAGGGTGGATGGCCGAAGGAAGGAAGGAAGGAAGGATGGTCAGTTCTGACCTTTGTGCTGAAACAATAAAAGTCAGGCTTCCCTGATGGCTTCTGTGATGCTTGACTCTGAAGTCCCAAGGCCCCTTTCCTGCCTCCAACTCTGGGAAGCCAGACTTGCTGCCGAATCCTGACCTCACGTAGAGGCCAGGCCCGCAGGCCTCTTTCACGTTCTTGCTTTCCTTGCTGACCTCAGCATTAGGGCCTAGGGGATGAGAGACCCAGAGAGAGGCGGGGGTTTGGAAGAGCCCGGACCTGGCCGGTCTCAGGCAGTGTGTGAGGACAGAGCAGAGGCATGTGTCCTGCTGGGAACCACAAGAGATGTTCTCACACCCGCATCAGGCCTCCTCCGAGTCCTGTCCGCTGCTGGGACCGTGCCCCCACTCTGTGTGTTAAAGCCCTCGGCCTCCTCATTGTAGCTGCCTTAAATTCCCCATCTGACAATTCCAACCTCTCCGCCATACCTGAGTCGACTTCTGATGCTTGCTCTGTCTCTTCTAATTCCCTTTTCTCTCCTTCGGTATGCTTCGTGATTTTTTTATCGAAAGCCAAGGTGGCATACTGGGTGTGGTTCCTGGGTAGGTCTCTACTTGTATGTTTCCGCTCCCATACTGTGCTTCTCTGCCTGTCCGTCTCTCGCTTTTCAGAAGACATGCTTTGTCTTGGGACCTCTGCCCTCTGATGGTTGTTGAGCTGCTCTCCTGCGCTGTGAAAGGGGGTGATGACCTCCAAGGTCCCGACACACGGAGCCAGGAACCACGTGCACCCATTCCTTCCTTGCCCCACACACCCCTCCTGACGTCTGTCCCTGCCACTGCCTCCAGGCCTGGGGTGATGCTGGGAGCTCCCTCCGGGCTCTCTCCCTTGTTCTCCTTCCGGTTCCACATCTCAGCAACTCTCGGGTCTAGCTAAAGGCTATCGCTCCCAGCAAAGTCTTCCCTGACACCCCAGTTGCCCTTTCAATGCCTTTGACCAGACCCTCCATCCGCACAACAGACACTGGGCTCCGTGGAATCGCGCTGCTGGCTGTGGACGGTCCTTCGTGAGACTGAGCATGTGGGCGTGGTCATCCTTCTATCCCCAGCAGTGGATGCTTGGAAAACATTGATCAGAGAACTAAATGTGGCCATAATTACCATCCTACAGACAACCCATGTCGTATGCACTTCCAAAAACATTATCTTGACGTTACCAGCATATCACTTAGGGAAGGGGGTTCCCTATTTAGCAACTTTTTATCTTGATGAATCTGCTTGGGCTAGAAACTGAGGACCCAAGGGCATGGCTCAGTGTCAATGAAGGAAGCCAAGCACAGCCCCGGGGAGCAGAGGATCATCCTAGAAACTGGGGAAAGGGAAGGCACAGAGAAGCAGGGCAGGGGAGGTGAGGGGAGAGGGGCTGAAAACCACAAAGCAAGCTGTGAGTGGGCGCTGAGCTGGCGGCCCACAGGGACTGTTGCAGGCACAGAAACAGTTCTTCCCAGAGTCGCTGACGTTGCTGTGGCATGAGTGCACCCACTCCCCATGCCGCTGGCCAAATCACACACGCTTTGTGTGAGTGAATTTCTAACAGAACGATCTGGAACCTGGTCCGGTTGGACACTGTGAGAGATGGGGATGGTAGAAGGTCTCGAAAGGGAACCAAAGCAGCTGAAGCAGGAATTCAGAGGACTCGGGCTTGCCATGGGCCACAGAGCGGGGGAACGCAGCCTGGAGTGAACGGGGCTGTTACTACCACTGACATCTGCAACCTGGACGCCCCAGCCAGGCCTGACCACCACGCTGCAGGAGGGTCTGCTGTTATGGGCACTGCTGTGATGCAGGGGCACAGCGACCACAGAGAGAGCGTGAAGGCAACACCGCTTGTGGCATAGACCTCTCTCAGTTTGCTTTGTTCTGTTGCATTTTGCAAAGCAGATGCAACAATGACTTCCTCCGCCCCAAATGCAATGACCCAGGAGGAATGTGCAGCCACAGTTGGCCAGCTGTGAGAGAGGCGCCCATGCAGGTGAGGAACAGACACTTGGAGCCACTGGGCTCGTCGGGCGGGTCCGGTCAGGGGACCAGGGTGACCCGTCCTGCCTCCTGCCTGAGGGGGCAGAGCCTGGGCTCAGGGCTGACTCAGGAGTGGGCCCTGACCTAGGATGGTTGGCCTGGAGGTGAAGTCTCTCTCTCCCTCTCTCCCCTCCTCTCTCTCATTTCCATCTGGAGCCTGGTTCTGAGAAGACCCTCCACGGAGACCCTCCAGGAATCCTGTTATCCAACACAAGGGAGAAACCCCAAACAGCCTCTGGACACAGAAGACAACATAAGCTAATTGCCGGGAGACTTGCCCAGCGATCGCACGGAAAGTCCCCAAACGAAAAATAAATCCAAACCAAAAACACTCCCTCTGCAAGAGGCCAAGAGGAAGAGGTGCGTTGCGAGGGGACATGGATAATCGTGCTTGGGGAAGCAGAGACTCGGGGAGCACACGGCTGTGAGCGAAAATCCCTGCATGCTTCCAAGCGGCTTCGGCAACAGCACTTGGTGGGTGAAAACCGTAACTGCAGCTCCAGGTGTGTATCGGGTTCAGACATCTGAGTCCCAGGACCGGGCCCTGGCCGGGCTGGCGGGCTCCTAGCAGACATAACCATCCTGCCTACCGCTTTCCTCAAAGTCCCTGTAATTCCCTGCGGGGTCGTATTTCATGTTTACATCTCCTGGTCGTCTTTGTTCTTAAGAAAACAGCCAACCACTACCAGCAGACCGAGCATTCCCTGGAGTCATGAAATCACAGAAGGTCAGCCCTCGGTGGCTCATGAATCCAGACTCCCCCTGGGTCCTCAGGGAAGGTACGAGGCCTGCAGAAGGGAAGCAAAAGGCCAGGGGAGCAAGCAGTCTGGGGAGGGAGGGGCAGCCCTTGGCCGAGAACCAGACTCCGGAGCTTACACGGAATGGTGCCTCTCAGTTTCACACCACCTGGGCTCCACAATATTTGTCTGATGTTTTTTCTGGTTTATAAAGGGCCCTCCATTGGAATCTCTTTTGAGGATCACAATGGGTATCTAAATGTGTGTTTTGTGATGCGCATTTTATAGAGCGGCAAGTGAGGACGGTGATGATGGTGCAGGTGAATCTGTGATTCGCCCACGATCCCAAGGCTCCAGCTAATGGCAGGCTAACCCCATCTTTTGTCAGTTCTGAGGGCTGAAGCTCACTGGTGTGAACCACGACTGTTCCACGCAAACCCGGGGGTCGGGTCGCCCCACCTGTGGCTTCAAGCCATACCAGTGCCGCCCAGCCGCGTTGCCCCAATGGCACTGTCTGTTGCATTAGGACTCATAGTGTTCAAAGGACTTTTGTGGCTCTCTGGTGCTAAGTGACCCTGTGAGTCAGGCGGGACAGGTGCAGGAAGACGAAAGGAAGCATCCAGAGTCGGCTTTTTCGGGGTGATCCGAGGTCCCACTTCTGCTCTAGGCCCCATTCCCCACAGGCATTTCCGCCACCCATGAAAGCAGAGCAGGGTGCATTGACTGATAACATACGAGACCAAAACACTTGTCTAAGAAAGAGAAAGATGGTGGTGGGTGGAAGCAGCACCTTCCCAGAGTCAGGCCACCAGGCGAATTCCCAGAATCCTGCCTGTGAGAGCAGGTTCTGGGACAGCATGCCCACCCCCCGAGCTGCGAGGGATGAGAAAGATCCTAGGAGCCCACCGACCGTGGAGGACACAGCTCTGAGAAGGAAGGGGCAGCCTGGCTCTCTTGGTTTTTGAGGCCGAATCACCCCCTGCCTCAGGCCCCCAGAGCTAGGAATCAGACTCTGGTTGTAACCAGACTTCCAGACAATTCCAGCGGACAGCCAGGTGGGAGCCGGGAATTTCAAGCAACAATGTCAAAATCTCCCTTTGATTTCGAATGAGACAACGAGGGGAAAACCAGTCAACAAAGTAAAAAGTAAATTACATAATTATTATTTTTATCAGGCACTTGCACGAAGCAGTTTTATAGTAGGAGGGTGAGGGCTGGATTTGAGGAGCAGAAGGTCCGAGGCTGAGACTCTGGCCCTGACCCTCCGGAGCAGGGGGACCTCAGGCCAGTCTCCCTGTCTTCCCAAACCTTGGTTCTCCCAACTGTAAGGTGTGGATGACGATGATGATGGTGATGGTGCTGGGGAGTTTCTATGAGCATCAAATGATACACTATCAATCACCGTAGCACTGGGAGCATTCAAACACCAAAGCTTTGGGCTCCAGGGCAGCCTAGTCGTTAAGTGTCTGTCTTCTGCTCAGGTCATGACCCCAGGGTGCTGGGATCGAGCCCCACATCAGGCTCCCCGCCCGGCAGGAAGTCTGCTTCTCCCTCCTTCTCCCTCTCCCCCTCCCCTGGCTTGTGTTCCCTCTCTCGTTCTCTCTCTGTCAAATAAATAAATAAAATCTTTTTAAAAAATAGCTTTTAGAAAGAGTGTTTTGTTCTCGTTGTGTAATTTAGTCACCTGGAAAATGCACACCGTGAATGAAGTACAGGACTGAACTTCTCTTGCTGAATCTACCACCTGAGCCCCCAGTATGAGCCAACGCAGCCGACCATCTTCTGCCTCGTACGTTGCACCCGGCTGCGCAGTCTGAGCCGGCGTCCCCCTGCCCTGGGTTGAAGGCGATTGTAGGAGCACAGAGTAGTTCTTCTGTGGAGTGTTTTCCCCAGTCGGGTTCAGACCCAGGGTCGCAGGGGGAGATGAGGGAGTTCGGGGGAATCCCTTCCCGTCAGTGAAGTAGGAGAAGCACAAACCCATACACAAAGCAGGCATTCGAAGGCCACAGTGGAGGTTCCCAAGTGTGGCTGGGATGCTCGCTTCGGCAGCATATATACCAAGTGTGGCTGGGAAGGCGGGGGGCGCGTCTCAACCAGACTGTGATGACCAGGTGAGATCTGGGCACATGGGGACGGCTGGGAAAGCTCTCTGGGCAGAGGGAACAGAGCGGACCAGAGCTCAGAGGGAGGTCCCAGTGGCCGGGAATTTGAGCAGTCACGAGTGCCCAGCCTGGTTGGTGGTGTAGCCACACTCGGGGAGAGAGGAGAGGGTGGCATGAGGCCAGCCCAGTGCACCCGCTCTGCCTCCCTGCGGAGGGAGCTGGAGAGAGCTGGAGTGGGGCCCTACCCCCCAATCTCTGAAAGACTTTTCATTCCTCAAGAAGGGACTGACCTAAACCAGCAGGGCGACCCACACCGGAGTCATCTCTAAGAGCATCCTTTGCAAAATGGGCTTAGAGGGACAAGGGCACCTCGGGCTCTGTCCTTTCTTCTTCTGGTCCATATGTATACTGCTTACATATGGAGCCCGGGATTTCCCTGAGGGCCAGGTTTGGGCTTTACAGTTAAACTACCATCAGTCCTGACCATGTGATTCTTCCTGAGCGTTTACACCAAGAGTTATCTAAGTTAGACTGGAGGGTACCTGAACGCTAGAAGCTGCTTGAGGTGCTGGACAGCACTGGCCCAGGGGAGCCATGAGGTCTAAGTGACATCCTGCCATGGTCTTTCTAATGGTTGGCACTGGGATAATATTTGGATTGGCCAAAGTGGTGTTGGTACACAGCCTCCCCAACTCCTTTTGAGACACATTTCACTTTGGTTTAGCGCTCAAGACAAGGTATTGAGGGGTGGGAGGTAATATCGGTGAGTTTTCCTCCTCCGGGAGCCCGGGTTATGCAACCTTGAACCTAGTCCACTGGGCTGGTCCTAGTGCTGAGTTCCCAAGTTGCTTAGGCATTGAATGCATTCTTGCAATCAGAAGCTTTGTATCCCAAGGCCATGAAATTCAGGAGTCATGTTAAATGTGGAGTGGTCCTTTCTCTGCAAGATGATGGATGCCTCAGCCGAGAGCGGGGCAGAAGGTATGGGAAAGAAAGCAAAGTAAGTAACAAGGCATGACCCCGTCGTACGGAACACAGCTCCACAAAGGCAGGCCTGGGGCCTGGTCTCTCTCTCTCTCAGTCATCTGGGCCTGGCACTCAAAACAGCTCAAGAACTAGTGGTTTAATGGAGGAGATGAAGGGTACAGCTCTAGGTCAACATGAAGGCAAATTTTACAACAGTCTGAAACAGTTATTGGTAGCAAACTTCATGGTCTGGTTTCATACTTAGCCCTTGGTGTTTCTTCTTGCCCTTGATTTAGCTCCAGGGAGAACTTTTATCAGAATGAATCTTGTTTTTAAAGGGGCTGCCTGGGTGGCTCAGTGGGTTAAGCCTCTGCCTTCAGCTAAGGTCATGATCTCAGGGTCCTAGGATCGAGTCCTGCGTCGGGCTCTCTGCTGAGCGGGGACCCTGCTTCTCTCTCTCTCTCTCTCTCTCTCTCTCTCTCTCTGCCTACTTGTGATCTCTCTCTGTCAAATAAAAAAAAAAACCATAAATCATAATATTGATACTGTGGGTCCAAAGACAGGAGAGCCATGTGTCCTCCCTCAGTTTGTTCTAAGGGGAGGAAATTCGCCCTCTGGACCCACACACATTCTGGTGAATCTGGGGTTCACCTAGGGAACTCTTGAGAAAGCAATTTCCTAGTCCCAATGACCAAACTCCCTGGCCTTGGGCCAGGAATCTGCATTTTTCCAGGCTACTCAGATGAACCTAGCAGACACTAATATTTGAGAAGGCACTTTGAGTTCATCAAGCAGTGTCGTCATTCACCCAGTGGGGGTCCTCAGGGGGAACATGGTAGGTACCCAAGGCACAGACCCCTTTCCCAGGACAACCCTGCCACCCCATTGAGCTCTTTTAGTGATGGAAAGCTCCCAGCTATGAACAAATCCACTGCCCCCAAAACAAGTAAACCAGGAAAAAAGGACACAGACAAGACCATGAATGGAACTGATGACAAATTTTATTGCAAAAAGAAAAAACTGCAAATACCTCTCATTGATGACTACAGTGAGCAGAGCTCACCCCCACAGCCTCTGCCACATGAGTGAGCAGGTTTATAAGCTCTATAAATAAATCTGAGCAGTGCTATGATGTAATCATCTTTCCAAAGCTGCATCTCATAGCCCGGAGGTTGACGTTCATCAAGACCATCCCCATGGCAGCAACCACCCACCTGTGGGGCAGCATTCAGTGGCCTCAGATAATCCCTCCCCAACTTTTGCAACCAGCTCTTTCTTCTATCCCGTGGGTCCCCATGTAGCACATTTCTCCAGCTAATTGTGGTCGTGTGTCTGGAACCTTGGCCATTAGCCATCACAAAAATAAATGTTTCATCTCCTCAAAGAAGACTTCTTAAGCTATAGAGGAAATCATCCCTCCAACCTCCCACCATTGTTCTACCTTCCTCACAACCTGAACAAACATTTGCAGATCCCTAAACTACTGAAGTCATGCAGGAAAGATAGATGACAATTAAAGAAGAATCTAGAATCAGAGACCAAAGTCAGCCCCCCTGGTTCCTGACTGGCTAAGCAGAACTTCTCTGCAAATGCATAGGCACAAGGGGACCTCCTATCTCTTCCTGCTGGATTAGATGAGTGGATCCCAGGACCAGCTCTGGACCCAGCACAGGGAGCCATGCCAAGGGCAGGACATGGATGGGAAAGAAACAGAGGCTTTGTCCAAGAGTACCGAGGGGCACTTCTGCCTGTTTTCTGGTGTCTGGGTGACAAAATGAGCCCCGTCCCTGGAGGACACTGCTGGGTACATTTGGCCCCCATGAGGCTGCAGAAAGAACCTTCTTCTTCCCCAACCAAGTGGGTTCTGGTTCTGGATTTGGCCAGGTAACCCTAGAGAACCAGCTGATCAAGGGGGAACTTGCATAGGTTCAGGGCTTCTGTGTTACTAGTCTGTATCCCAAGGGGCACTTGTTGACATTCAACACATCCCAGTTTGGTTCATTACTAACTCCTATTCCCTGGAATCTTCCTTCCCAGGACTCCTTGGGCTGGGAAGGGATGTTTACAAAAAGGAATCTGAGAGACCCAGGCCTCCGACACATCTGCCATGCCCAGCTCAGAGGAACAGATGTGCGGAGTGCAGACATCCAGACACACCTACATATTATCAGGAAGACAATGCAACTTGACCAAGAGGTATTCAAGCTGCCCTTTCGTAAATGAGTCAGGAAAGTGGGAGCGAAGATGTCCTCAGATGCCCCAAGTTCCAGCCTTTCACAGGCACGGTGGGAACCCAGTGGGCCCTCCCCTAAGAGATGGCCACTCACCTTCGCAGTTTGGCTCAGACTGCACTGTGAACTCAAAAGCAGAAGGATCTCAGTGAGAAAGCCATACAGGGCTCCAAAGGAAACCCAGCACGAAGAGCACAATGGAGAGCTCCCAGCAGGCCCCAGCCCATGGCAGCCTTGCAACTCTGGCACACATGCTCCTCTCCACCCCCAGGGCAGCAGCTCCAGGTTGGGCACCCATAGTCCTTCAGCTCCGGAACTCACATGCTCACCCTTGGGCCAGTTCTATGCCTTGACCACATGTTTCCACGGTTTCCCCAGTGGTTTCTGATTCTTATCTTGACCCAAGACGCACAGAGGTGATTATCATGGCCTCACCTACAGCTGGAACCTGCCCCACTTACAAAGGACAGAGGCCTTGAAAACCCCACCCCATTAAAAATGCTGAGTTCCCCAGCTCCCCGTGGCAGAGCCCAAAGCAGGATCTCCTTCCACGTGGCCAGCCGCTGTAAACCCAGGCCACCTGTTCCCACTGCAGGCTCCCTTTGCCCCGTCACCCCAGAACTGGCTGCCTCCGCCCCATCAACAGGCCCTGTTCAAGCTGTCATGGTTGGAGCATGAACTGTCTGCCTTCGTTTCTTAATTCATTTTCACTAGGGCCATCAAAAACAAAAAATGAAAACAGATCAGTGTCTGATTCCCCCAACTGCAAGAACACGAATTAGGTGCTCCCATAGCCAGTGGTTCCCCCTTTCTCCAATCTAGAAACACAGTGAAGGTCAATGGAGTGGAATGCACCCAAAACATGAGGAGTTTAAGGTATTTTTATGTCTAGGTCAAGGACACCATTGCCATCTCTGGACCTTCGTGAGTAAACGCAGTCTACCTCTTGCCTTAGGGAATTTACTCATGTGTTCCTGAGCGAGGAGGTCTACACTCTGAGGTTGTGGTTCCATGGCTGTCCCACAGGACCCAGTATGCAACCACACTCCAACATCTCCTGGAATGCGGTGGAATTTTGAAATCTCTCTCCCACTTGTCTGCCTCTCATTTGCTTCTTTCTCCACATTATTTGTTGGAAAAATGTCCACTTAGATGAGGATCCTAGGTGTTATGCCATTAATACAGATATTATTATAAAATAAATATAAACATCAGTCTAGAGGGATACTGCCCAAAAAACTTTCCATATTGGTGGAAAGTTTCCATGTCTTTGTTGTCCAATATGGTAGCCACTCACTGCTACTCCATGGAGGAACAGGATTTTAAGTTTTAGTCAATTCTTAATTATTCTACGTTTAAATAGACACATGTTGGAGCACCTGGGTGACTCAGCCGGTAAAACATCTGAGTCTTGGTTTTGGCTCAGATCATGATCTCAAGGTTGTGAGATCGAGCCCTGATTCAGGCTGCACATTCAGTGGGGAATCTGTTCGAGATTATCTTTCCTCCCCACCCCTTCTATCACTTGCACTCACTGTCTCCCTCTTTCTGTGTCAAATAAATAAATAAAATCTTTAAAAAAAGAAATAAAGATTTATTTATTTATTTTAGAGAGAGAGAGAGAGAACAAGTGGGAGAAGCACAGGGAGAGAGAATCTCTGACTCCCCACTGAGCACTGACATCCCCCGCCCCCCGCAACTCGGGGCTCGATCTTATGATTCTGAGATCAGGACGTGTGCCAAAACCAAGGCATCCCTGGGGTGCTTTCTTATGGCCGCCCTAAGACACTCTTTCGGGTGTCATTATTCATCCTGTCTTGCTTCTCTGGCAAAGCTCCATAGGGTGGTGTGGACCTATCAGATGGGTTCAGGCCTCTATGAAAGGAACTGACACAGACTGGCTTGACTCCTTGCAAGGGGTTCAATCTCCAGCCTCATGATGAGGATCCTGTTTAGCAAGGATGGCTTAGGGAAGACAAGACAGGGCTCAGAAATAGCAGGTGGCCAACGGTCATGGAGCTCCCAGGGCAAGCACGGATGTGTCCACAGGATGGCTGGGGCAAGGCAGCATCAACATGTGCCCAGAGCTGCCACCGCCAGGGCACAGAACATGGAAGTACCCCTGAGTTAGAAGTTTGGCAGTCTGTGAACTTGGATGGGAGAGAATTCCATTTTCATTGTCACTGGCCTCTAAGAGAACACTTTCTTTTCATGAGGAGCACCGGCAACAATGCACAGAGTGCCGGCCATGCCTGTGATTGCCCAAGTCACAGGGTCGCATATCGCTTCTCAGTTCCTGCAAACATCTAGAACGCTATCCATGCTCATCTCAATTTTGAAATTATGGAGTTACTAAACAGACCACGCGTTTTTGTTTTTTTTAAAGATTTATTTATTTGAGAAAGAGAGGGCATGTGTGAGTTGGGGTGGGGGCAGAGGGAGAGAGAGACTCTCAAGCAGACTCCGTGCTGAGCATGGAGCCCAACACGGGACTCAATCTCGCAACCCTGAGATCACGACCCAAAACGAAACGAAGAGTCGCACACTCAACCAACTGAGCCACCCAGGCGTCCCTCAATCTTATTTTTAATGTGTTAGGACAGAAGCACATGGGGAACCATGTCACGATTCTGATTTTTTATAATGTTTTGTTACCTGTGTTTCAGTATAATGGTTTTCTTTGCTCTCCTGTGTAATTCGTTTCTTGCATTTTAAGTCCGTATTCAAAGGAGGGATCTGTAGGCTTCACAAGGCTGTCAAAGGGATGTCAGACACAATGCAGCTTAAGAACTCCTGATTTTGACATTAGAAACCTACACAAGTATTGTTGTGTCGCTTTCAAGACAAGCGTTGTGCAGCTTCAATTGTTTCAAAGATGCACTGTCACATTAAGAAGACAGGTGACCATCCTTAGGCATTACCCAGAAGCAAACAGATCTGTCTCCATCTTTGTAGAACAAAGTAATTGATAAATAGCCAATAATCTCCACCAAATTGGCCCTGGTCCACTGCCTAAAGGGAATAGGCATATTCGTCTCTGTAAATTGCTTTACTATGACGCTGTCTTACTTCCAGGAATCAGGCGATAAAAATGATATATTTTTGTGGTTTGGCATTTGGAGCTTTGCTCTGGCTTTGCTGGCTACTGCCAACATCTGCAAATTATTATGCACTTAAAAAAAATAAAAAACGCAACCACCACCACAAGCAGCACCCGCCGTGCCTGGCTGGGCTTGGCCCTCAACAGGGCAAGTTGTGGGACCGGGAGGCAGAGGGGTCAGGACCCAAGGCTTCCTAGTAAACTCTTAAAGGCTTGTGGTTCACAGGTCCCAGTTTTCACCACCATTGGTTCATCTGATTGAGGAAAGAAGAAACAAAGCCGTGGTTGCCCCAAATAAAAATTATACATCATGTTCACACCCGCCTCAAGAGACATTCGGCTTCTAGACACACTGTAGCCCAAGGCCACCAAGACAAGTGAACACAGCTCTGTGTGTTTGTCTGCAAATGTCTCAGTGGACACTGCCCATCACGGAAGACCGTGCAATCCAACGGAAAGGCTCTGGCCGGGGCCTCAGAAAGTTGGCGGCACCCAGCGCCTCACCCAGGAATCTGTCCCCTACTAGTCTGAGCCAACTGGCTCTCGTGACTGGCTGGCAACAGCAGAGCAGATGTTTGTGTGGGAAGCCAGCCACGCCCGACATCTGTCCTGCGGTGGGAGGTGTGTGTGTTCACAGAGGGTGCTGGGGTTCCCTGGGGGGCGGGGCGGGCTATTAATGGCCAGCATCACAAGTAATCTAATTACAGGGGAAATGGGGTAGAGCCCCATGTGATAAGCAGGGCCTCTGCCCCAGGCTGCTCTGTCATTTTTCCTCCGTTAATTTGCTCCATAGATCACATGAAAGTCAAACAGGTTATTTAAAGAGCATGGGCAGGCTCGTGTCATCTGCAACCCGACAAAACGTGCTGCGCGCCTGTGCGTGTGTGCGGGAGGGAGGAAGGAGGAGCAGGCCTCGCGCGTGGAGTGAGACTGAGGATTCGGGAAACACACACAATCAGACACACGAGGTAGAGCAGTGTGCCGGCAAGCACCCGATTAGCGTGTCCTCAGAGGGATGACGGAAACGGTGAGGGGGAAGGCAGAGGAACGATTCCAGGAAGGCTTCCTGGAAGAGGTGAGCTCTTAAAAGAGATGACGTGCATATTTTGGTATATTTCGACATTTAGATATCGAAAAAAGAAAAGGCATGAAAGCCAAGGAAAAAGTAGGAGCAAAATCAAAGGGGCAAGAAGAACCCAGACGACATGGTTGGAACTTCAAGACGAGGAAGCCGACTCGAGGGAAGGGTCTCCTTCAGAGGGCCCACCTGAGGGCAGGGGTGGAGAGGGTGGAGGATGTCCAACCCCAGGCTCACGACAGACACCCAACGCTTGTGCAACCCGGGTCAGAGCAGCCAAGCATTCCCTTCCTGTCACCCAGAGTCCCTGAGACACGGAAGGGACAGATGCTGGCACGCTGGGAACACGCGAGCCTCATAACACCTGCGACTGCACGGAGGAGGCAGGGGTGAGACAGGTGTGGTCTAAGCTAGCAACGCCGACCCCTGCGCACCACCTCTACTGCTTGTGGGTGCGGTGAGCAAAACAGCCCACGTAGTATCTGTGGCAGGGCCGGTGCACTGTCCTAAGCCGAAGATCATGATACTGGAGGGTTTTTGTTTTTGTTTTTGTTTTTTAAGTTAACGCATTTTCTTTTTTTTTAAGTTAGGTTTTTTTTGTTTTGTTTTGTTTTTTTTAACACAGAGAGAGAGAGAGAGCGCACAAGCCGGTGGAGCACCAGGCAGAGGAGAAGCAGGCTTCCCACCGAGCAAAGATCCCGGCACGGGGCTCGATCCCAGGACCCCAGGATCATGACCTGAGCCGAAGGCAGTTGCTTAGCCAACTGAGCCATCCAGGCGCCCCCCAAACTGGAGTTTTTAATTTGTCTGCATATGATTCAGATTCCTTTGAATCTGAACAGATTCCTTTGTGTTTTCAGAACGTACCCAACTGGTGTCGTTGGAGGGTGAAATGCGACACATATCACCCCTCCCCTGCTCCTCGGAGCGGGAGGTGCGTCCGTGAAAGCCATATTTCCTAAGACGGGGAGGAGTCCTCATACCTAGATAGGAGACAACATTACCAGCATGAGCCCCCTAATCTAGTCACCTGACTGACAACATCTCAAGCAATTATTTTAATTTGAGACCTCACAATGACGGTCAAAGATGACTTGAGTCTGATGCCAGCGGGGAGTCATCCTACAGAGAGCAGTGAATAGATAACGTAACGTTGGTTCGTCCACACACGAACACACACCCCTAAGTTAGGACAATCTGACGATGTACTTCTGGTGTTGCCAAGCCAGTGGGTGCATAAGAAACAGTCCGCCCTAGGTCTGGCCAGCCCTTCCTTATTTTTGTGTCCGGATTCCCTAATCCTGGTAGACCTGCTCTATGCACCCTGCTACTCCACTCTCACTGACTTGGACTTGTCTCTTCCTTGAATTCAGGATTTAGGTTAAACTGGAAGGACGCTTCTTGTCTGCAGTCAAGTGAAGGTCGCACTATAGTTTCCCAAGGTTCTGTGACCAAACACCATGGATGCCATGGCTTAACCACCAGAAATTTACTGTCTCACAGTTCTGGAGACCAGAAGTCCAAAATCAAGGTGTGGACAAAGTTGGTTCCTTCGAAGGGCTCTGAAGGGGGAGTCTGTTCCCTGCCTCTCTGTGAGCCTCTGTTGTCACCAACAGTCCCTGGTGCTCCTTGGCTTGTAGACACATCACTCCCGTCTCTGTCTCTGCCAACACGTGGCCATCTCCCTGTGTCTGCGTCTCTTCTCTTCTTAGAAGGGCACCTGTCATTCTGGATTGGATTGACCCTCAGACACAGCATGACATCATCTTAACTAATTACACCTGCAAAGGCCCCATTTCCAAATAAGGACGCATGCTGGCTACCAAGGGTTAGGACTTCAAGCATATCAATGTGTCACGTTGGGCGACATAACATGACCCAGAGCAGACCGTCCTCACCGGCCGCATAGACACACCTACCTTCTGTGGTTTCTCATGGATGCGCTGCTCGGTCCGAGGCTGAGAATCAAGGAGACCGCCTCTCTGCCAAGGCTGTTTGTCACCGGACGTTGCCTCCTCACACGACGCACCTGTGACAACAGACTGCACCTGTGTTTTAGACGCACCCACAGAGAGACAGCAGGGCTTTGGCGGGAAGAGAATGACGTCTAGGTGGCGTCTGTGTGAAAGAGTCTGCCCCCGGAAGTGCTGCTACATTTCAATTTCAATTTCAGACAAACAATGAACAGTTTCTCAATATAAGTCTGAATATCGGGTATTCTGCGTTTTCTGTGGCAACCCTACCCCACGCGGTGGGAAAACCACTGATCTCAAGGCCTGTGGGGTCATCCCCAACCCCATCTTCCATTCCACATGGCTCTGATAACTCTCTCCACAGACTCGCCAAGGGAACCCTCCTTCTCATCCAGACCTGATGGAAACGATGTCCTCAGTCTGGGGTCTTCCCACTGAGTCTGCCCTGTCCAGTGAATGCAGCTGGGAATGGCTTCATGGTGGGCCGTGACCGCCTCCACCAGTAGCCAGCCCCGCCTTCCTTTCCCCTTGGCCCACAGAGAACCAGCTCTCCTCCTCGGCCCCTGCTCCCTGCCCTCTCCACCCCCGAGGACACACTGGTGAGCCGACATCAACCGACCTGAGCAGCGGTCCGGAGGCCCTGAGATCCAGCTGGGACCACGCCAGGCTTCGGAGAGCTCTACTCCTCCGCACGCACAGCTCCGCCTCCCTTGAAATGGAAATTTTGCTCCATCCTAAAAATCAGAATAGAAGTGGCCCCTTAAAATAAGGCTCTTCCAACAACGACAAAGCATTTAATTTTCTAGAACTGCAGACCTAAAATCTCAGGGCTAATTTCCAGGATAGTTTTGCATCTACTCCTGACCTTCCTGTCCATCTGTCTGTTCTGCAGGCCACGCCCATGCGCTGCTCCAGCGTCCACCCTGTGAAGGTGCCACCCCACTCCCCACCGGACCGGCAGCGGCTGCCTTGTGCACCCTGATCATCACTAGCAACTCGGGATCTGATGCCTCTGCCTTACCTGCCCTGGTCACAGGTCCCATCCTTGAGGACGGGAAAACAGTGTCCTTCTGGTTGGTCACCTGAGCTATGCTAAGCTGGAAGCAGCATCGGGGTCTCCACCCCCAGCATAATGGGGGACCTTATCTGAGCCCCTTGCTATGGCCCTTGACACCTGCTCTAGCCTAGATTCCCCTCTCGGGATAAATGGTCCCCCTGTTAAAAAAAGAAAAAGTGAATAAAATGATAAGAACGAGTGAAAGGCTCTTCCTCAGCTGGGAAATCTGTATCAGCTTCTGTCCCATAGCCCGGGCAGGCCAGGCCCATGGACAACTGAGTCGATTGACCCTTTTACCGACGCCATCCATCTGGGAGACATCCCCGTGGCAGGAGCCCTGCAAGTGACGAGTCGTGATCAGGCGCTGGACAGCGGCTCCGTGCAGAGCTGCTGCCCACACTCCCGCGGAGGAGGAATGCACCCACGTACCTCCCAGGGCCCCGGCAAGGAGAGGCAGTGAACTCCCAGAAATGCTGATGGGAACGGCGCTCTGGAAATCGGTGGCACAGGGCTGGTTCACCCCAGCCTGGCTCTGTGTACAGTCGGGCTTTCTGGGGAGCAGGGCTACCCCACCATTTCCTTCACTCATGTTCATTTGGGGGCACATAGCCCGTTAATCCAGTGGCCAGAAAGTACCCCATCACCGGGATGCTTTCAGAGAATTCACCCCGTCCGCGACAACCCACACAGAAACTCCTCTGCCAGTTAGAGGGTGCACGCCCACGTAAGAGTCTGGGTGTGCGTGTGTGCCCACACGTGTGTGGGCACGTGTGTGCATGTTTAAGGAAAAGCAACCTGCTTGGACTCTGTCAAAGGCTTTGAGAATTAAGCGCGGCTCCAAAGATCTCCACTGCAGAAAGAGCACCCTCCAAGGGGAGGCATTGACGGCTCAGAACACGGAACCAGAAGTGTGGAATGCCATCCACCCAAACCCAAACCAGCTCTGAGGCAGGGGGGGATACACAGCATGTCCTCTGCTTGTTTCCCCTTCTATCTACAAAAATACAGAAGTAGAAGCCAAAAGGCTAGGACACCAAAAAGATTTCTTATTACCTGAACGACAGCATCACTGGAACTGACCAAAGTCGGAGAACTGCTTTGAAGGTTAATGGGGGCATAGAAATGTGGACTTGCTATGAGATTTCTCTGAGCAATTACACAGAGCACAGAAGACCTGCATACAAAATGCAGCACGAGGGCCCTCGGCTTTCACGACAGGCCTCCTGATGGCATTCAAATGACTCCATTGCTGGGGCCGAGAGGAGCTAGCTAGCCCAGCGCTCTTCTTTTAGGCAAAAAAGGGAGACTGTGGGTTGACGGGTTCTACAGAAATCATTGTTGCGTGGGAAGCAGAGATGCCAAGGGGAGGAGCTAACGGCAGTCCCTGAAAGTGGGGATATGCAATGACTCCCTTCCCCAGGGAACTCAGAGTCCCTTGAGCAGACCAAGGTGACAAACACTTTCCTCCACCATCATGTGCAGCTTGATGGCTCTCTCCCAGTCTGCTTGAGAGAGAACATGTCCCAAGGTGGCCCAGTAACCACAGGCTTTCGAGGAATCCTAACTGAGGACCCCAGAGCTTCCCACAAAGTCCGGGCGCTTCTTGTGGGAACACACCTTGCACCCGTTGACAGTGAAAGGGGTCCAGCAGGCCTTGAAATCCTCTCAGGGACCTAAAAACTAACAGGATTTCACACAAAGGCCCAGTTTGGGCAACTAGTAAAGAGCCCGGCCTGACTGTGGCCCAAGGGTCCCTGCGAGCTAGAAGTGACTGACTTCATGGGACCACCTCACTCCTGGCCGCTGGCCTCTGGCTGGGCTGTGGCCGTGTGGGGGAGGCAGGCTTCGGAAAACCCCGATGGGAAACCAGGAGAAAAACTGAGAACAGGTGAACAGTAGGGTAATGACCATCACACCTGCTCTTGGAGGGTTTCCGGTGCAGTTCGCGCACTCTGCGTAAGTGTGTAAACATCACACGGCGGCTGCAGCTAACCGCCCCTTAGCTACTGCTGCGAGCTGAACTGTCTCCCCCAGATCCGTGCGGCAAGGTCCCCCAGCACCTCAGAGTGTGACTATGTGCAGAAACAGTGTCTTTAAATGAGGCCATTAGGGTGACCCTAATCCAACCTGGCCGTGTCCTTGTAAGAGGAAATTGGGACGCAGAGACAGGCGCCAGGAGTGCTTGCGTGCGGGGGGCGGCCGAGGAAGGACACTGGGAGAAGGCGGCCATCTGCCGGCCATGGAGAGAGGCCTCAGGAGGAAGAAACCTGTCAGTACATTGATCTTGAATCTCCAGGACTATGAGAAAATAACTCTGTTCTTCAAGCCGCCTTCTTTGTAGCGTTGTGGCATGGCAGCCCTAGAAGACTAGTACAGCGACATTCAGAGGCCCAGAGGCCACAGGGTTCCCATCAGCTCAAACACCCTGGGCACCACACCCCCACTTGGGGTCCTGTGTGCCCTGCCCTACCCCCTAGTTCCCCAACACCAGCTCAGGGCTACAACTCCATGATTCCAAGAGCTGAGTAGGCAGTGCTGGGCAGTGAGGAGAATGCTCACCAGAGATGTCACCTCCACCAGGCAGCCTTTCCTGATTGCTGCCCCCTCCTCTGAGATGGGTGTCCTGTTCTCCTCCTCCAGCCTTTCAAAGAACCCTGGAGTCCCATGTATACACCACTTTGGACACTGTATGGTAATTCCCTGGTTCCCTCAGCCAGCCCCAGCAGACCCTAATCCTGTGTCTTTTGTTATGCGCTGTGTCCTTGTGCCCAGCTCCGGGCCTGGTACTGGGTGCATGAGGTTCTTTTATCCCATAGTTACCAACTGACTACAATGAGCAGGCCGTGGGGGAGAGAGCAGCGATGCATAAGCCCAGTCCTTGCAGAGCTGACGAGGCAGGAAATGAGGTGGCTGAGCCCAGAGGCTGACCCCTGTGGTCCTGCCTGTGCCTTCCCAGGAAATTTTGAGGCATGTGGGAGTATGGGGTCGGGTACCTAAGAATGACCACACTCGGGGGTATTCCACGGAAGCTGGAACCTGCTGGAGGAATAGGATATGGACAGGCAAGGCAGGGAAGAGTGTTTTGTCAGAAGGAACAGAACATGCAACAGCCCAGAGGTAAGCAAAGGCAGTTCCAGCAGCAGGAAGAAGTTCAGGATGGCTGCAGGGCAGGGCCAGAGTCAGTCTGGCCCCTGCTCTGGGAAGACGCCAGTCTGCAGTCTGGGCAGATGATGAGAAGCTGAGTAAATAGCACAATCTGGTCCGCTGGAGATGAGAAATCGAGACGGCTTTTCAGAGAGGAGAAAAAATACGGCATTGCCAGCATGTCCTTGACTGCACCGAAGGGCCCTGTCATGGGGAGCTATGCGAACCAGAAAGAGCAGAACTGGGGAAGTCGACGAGGAAAACACGGAGCTTTCTGAACAAAGGGAGGAAATGGCAAAAAAAAAAAAAAAAAAAAAAACCAGAGGAAATGATCATTTCCAAACAGCTCCTGAATCTGCAAAAGATGAATGGGGAAAGAACACGACCGGACAGTGGTTCTCCAAATGGAGTGGCATCAAGCTCCCTGGGAGGGCTTGGAGAGCCCAGACATGTGGGCTCCACTTCAGCATTTCTGACTCGGGAAGCCTGGGTGGGGCCGGAGAATCTGCATTTCCAGGGCCTCTGAGGCGCTGCTGACCTTTGTGATGAGGCAGGGACGTTCCTCTTAGGAGACATGCCAACAGCCAGGAAGAGGGGGACACAGCTTCCCTGACTGCTCCAATGCACAGGGTGCCAGGCATGGTTTTCCAGGGAACGAGCACCCCAAGGCGTCATGGAACCCGACCTCGGCAATCCAGTTTCCTACACTAATCTGGGGTCGCCGAGCTGGGAAACAGACCCTTAGCAAACCCAAGCCAATCCCAGTATCACAGGCTTCTCTCCCAGCAGTGGACCCCATGCCCCCAGCCCACGTGACAGGGGGCTGCTGCGCTCTCTGGGATGTGGCCTCAGCCCCTCGTGGTGATAGCGCACATTTCCCATTCGGCTATAGCATAGGAACAGGGAACCCTAAAAATTATTTCATCAGGTTCATCCAGTGAACTCCAAGAACCCGATACTTCTTGGAGGAAATCAGGAGTGCTGATCCAAGAAGTCATCTACTCAAAGCTGGTCCCCAGGGACCCAGGGCGTTTCCAGAGGGGAACTAGCTAGCTACTCCCAGCAAACTCACCCCTCCACTGCCTAAGGAGCAGCCCTGTGCCACCCACCTCCATTGTGATGCCCTCTGTAGGGTCAGTCTGCCCTGCCCCCACCCGTCAGCCCACCTGATTCCAGCTGCTAGATGATAGGTGGGCAGATGAGAGAGAGAGAGAGAGGATAGTATGGAGATATACATCATCCTTCGTTGTTATTTGCATGTGTGCTTTTCCAAACTAATCTCCCCCCATTTCCCATTCCCGTGCCCCGCCCCGCCCCTACCTCTTCACCCAGATGCAGAACATCTCCCTCCCCCAGGAGAGCGTGGGGAGCAACTCAGAACCACTAACCCATAGTATATTCCAGTTGCTGCTTCTACAGATACAAAAGCAAATTTATATCATATTGTAATTATATGTGTGGTAGACAGAATAATGGCCCCCAAATTATGCCCACGTGCCATGCCCCGGGAACCGGAGATGTGCTGCCACACACGGTAAAGGGCCTTTGTGGACTGGGGTGAGCGGGTGGAAGAGGCTTTTTGAGAGGAGACGTGGCCCAAGTCAGACCACGAGGGATTGCCTCTCTGGCCTGTAATTACTCCATTTGATAACGACCTGAAACCCAAGTCGCTTGCCGCGGGGGGAGCCTGGAGCTGATGAGTCCTGTTCAAGGGCCTTCGCCTCCTACTGACCCTGCCCACGGGTGCTCGCGGGGACGTGGGGGCTGAGCAGCTGCAGCACATCCGAAGGCTGAGTCTGGTCAGAGCGACTGGAAAGGCCAGGGTAGGTGCCGGCTGCCTGGCTGCTGGAGACGGGGGCGTGGGCATGGCCGGGGAAGGGCAGGAGGGTGTCCCCACGATGGAGACTCCTCTGGGGAACCCCTGGTCCTGACCCAGTGGCCAGGACACCAGGATTTTCTGCTGAGATTCACACCTGGTCGCAGTTTCAGCACCTGGTGTCCCAGCCCAAACGGGCCAGGACAGGAGCACGAGGACAGAGCGGCTCTCCGATCCCCACAGCGGACCGAAATCAGAGAAACGCCACATCAGCAAGTGCAGAGAAAAGCTCTTCTGCCGATGAAGGCAAGGAGGTAGGAGGTGGGGGAGTTTCCTTATAGACACGAAGTGTTGCTAAAGACCACCTCCATCTGAGCAGACACCGCACCAGGAAGCCAGGACGCAGAGGGGACATTTCCAGGCTGCGGGGAGGACGACGGGTTCTTGGGAATAAAACCTAACGGGCACTTTAGAGCCCCCAATGAATCCTCACGGCAGCAGATGAGGCGTCGGAGGGATCGGCAGATGCCCATTTCACCAAAGAGACACTGAGTCTCCGACGTGAGCAACCGACCCCGACCGACCCCGGTGGGGCACATATTTTAGCCTGGGTCCTTTAGCGGGTGAGTTGCCAGACTGCGTAACAGCAACACGTGCAGCTTTTCTTCCCTGTCTCCCTGCCAGACCCCGAGTCCGTGTTCGGGGGCAAAAGAGTGCTGTGTCGGACCTGGGGCTGCCACACTGCCTGGCTCCTCCTGATGCTTCCTTTCCCGGCCTCACCTTCCTCATCTGTAAAATGGGGATAGTGCCTCCATTGCAGGCCGTAGTGAGGAGTCCTGGGATCGGTGCGCACGGGGACAGCTCGCACCATGCACTCGGTGCGTGGTAGCTCTTCTCTGTGACCTTGAGGGACTTACTGTCTTTGCAATCCAACATCAAAGTTCCCTTCCTTCAGGAGTCGATTCTGAGTGTCTGGCACCCGAGAGAGGGATTCCCCAAAGGAAGATACCACTTCTGCACGCCGCCGAGTCTCGTGCGTGGAATCCGAATTTCTGGCTGGACGTTGGCCTTCGGTTTCTCGGATGTTCTGTGAAAATGTCCTCTCACTCTGCTGCGTCACTCAGAAGCTTCTTGTCAGGAGATAATCTCTAATCGAGCACAGAGTCAATGTCTAAAAGCTGCAGGAACACTTGAAGCCTTCTTAGAAGTAGGGGTGAAAGGTCGGCCTGATTCACGCAGTTGGCAGCCGTCCCGGGCCCTCATCTCCCTGTTCTCACCACCGCAGCGCGGGGTGTGACGGCGTGATGCAGGGGTGCGTGCGTGAGCCCCTCCTGCCTGGGGCGCAAATTCGCCCAGCCTGAGAACTACCCCCTGGAGAGAGGGGAACCCAGCCAGGGTCCCCCTGGGCAAAGTGCCACAGCTGGGCACATGGCCGTGGGAATTTGCCAAACAGCAACATCCGTTACCAAGGAAACCAACACGTCACTACAAGACACTGATAGCCACCATGTGACGGCGCTTGGCAGACGCGACAGTGTCCTCACGGGCACTGACTCGCATGTCCCCAGCAGATCTGCTCAGGACACGTGGTTGTGTGTCATGGGCCCATTTCTCAGCCGAGCAGACAGTGGCGCAGAGCACCTGTGCTCGAGGTCACACGAGAGACAGAGCTGTGACCACGCAGGTCTCCGCAGAGGTCTGGGAAGGCACTGCCCCACCCCACCCCCCCAGCACTGCCGGGCCCCGTGCCTCTATGCGTGAGTCTGTCACTTTGCACGGAAGCCAGGCTCCCACTTCCTCCCTCTCCCTTATCTCCGGAGCACACAAAGGAAAAGAAACACCACAACACAAGATCTATGCCCAGCTCAGAGCCTCCTCTGGAGGCCCCTCCTGCTGCACAGGGGCCTCACCAGGCGGAAACCCGCCGCGAGGGAGATAAGGGGTGGGCAGGGGCTCTGCTGATTCTGAACTGTATTAGGCTGCAGTGTTAATTAACATACTCTGTATTATCAGTTTCAGAGGTAGAACTCAGTGACTCATCAGTAGCTTACAACACCCAGTGCTCACTCGGTCACATGCCCTCCGTGATGTCCATCACCCAGTTACCCCATCCCCCCACCCCCGCCAGCGACCTCGGTTTGTTTCCTAGAGTTAAGAGTTTCTTATGGTTTGTCTCCCTCTCTGATTTCGTCTTATTTTATTTTTCCTTCCCTTCCCATTCATTCTTCTGTTTTGTTTCTTAAATTCCACATGAGCGAGATCATATGGGAATTGTCTTTCTCTGACTTATTTCGCTCGCTCACATAATACGCTCTAGTTCCATCCACGTCATTGCACATGGCAACATTTCATTCTTTTGATGGCTGAGTAATATTCCATTGTGTTTATACACCACATCTTCTTTATCCGTTCATCTGTTGATGGACATCTGGGCTCTTTCCATAGTTGGGCTATTGTGGACATTGCTGCTATAAACATTCGGGTGCACGTGCCCCTTCAGACCACTCCATTTGTATCTTTGGGGTAAATACCCAGTAGTGCACTTGCTGGTTTATAGGGTAATTCTATTTTCAACTTTTTGAGGCCCCTCCATACTGTTTTCCAGAGTGGCTGCTCTGCTTGCATTCCCACCAACAGTGTAGGAGGGTTCCCCTTTTTCTGCATCCTCACCAACATCTGTTGTTTCCCGACTTGTTAATTTTAGCCATTCTGACTGCTGTGAGGTGGTATCTCATCGTGGTTCTGATTTGTATTTCCCTGATGCCAAGTGATGTTGAGCATTTTTTCATGTGTCTGTTGTCCATTTGGATGTCTTCTTTGGAGAAATGTCTGTTCATGTCTTCTGCCCATTTCTTGATTGGATTATTTGGGGTCTGGGTGTTGATTTTTATAAGTTCTTTATAGATTTTGGATACCAGCCTTTTATCTGCTAAAACATTTGCTAATATCTTCTCCCATGGAATGTAGTTTCTCCTATGCTTTCAGACATATGTCCCTGGGAAAAAGCCTTCCCCACTGTATTTCGTTCTAGGGCTGCTGTAACAAGGCACCACTAGCTGGGAGGCCAGGAGTCTAGAATCATGGTGGCATGACCCCTGCTTCCTCCCAAGGCTCCAGCAGAGGACCCTTCTTGCCTCTCCCAGAGCTGACAGCTTCTGGTGGTGGCCAACCATCCTTGGCCTTCCTTGGCTGTGGCTGCATTACTCCAATTTCTGCCTCCATCCTCACACTCCTTCTTCCTTGTGGGTCTCTGTGACCATTCTCACTCTCATCCAATTTAAGGCCCACACTAATCAGCATGACCTCATCCTGACTTCGCTAATTATATCTGCAAAGACCCTATTGAAGGTGACCCCAAAATAAGGTTGCAATATTGAGGCAGTGGGTGGAAATGAGTTGGAGAGGAAACACTATGCAACCCACACCAGCTTGTCAGTGCCCTGTACCCACAGGGTCATCAGTCCAAGGACCATGTTGGGCTCTATTCTAGGCATGGGGAAAAAAAAAAAAAGAGTGTATCACATGACAGTTGGGATGCTTGAGATGTGCACCTGGGGTCAGAAAGGAAAGTGCTTGCAGTGGATAACATCAGCCCTCTGCTGCTCGGCTCTTCACCAAGGGAAGTCCCCCAGAAGGGAGGAGCCAGATGTAGATCTGAAGGGCTGTTTGAAGTATGCAGGCTGCTCTGGGCTCTTCATTTGGTTTAGTCCAGCAGGCTGAATCCTCCCCCGCAGCCCCTGTCCCATGGAGTGATATCATGGGTCCCATGCTCTGTTTCCTCTCTCCAGCTGCCCCCCAGTTTTCAAGGAACCATCGCCCTTCAGGAGGATGACAACTGGCGAAAACAAAGAATACTGAGAGCCCAAACAACGTGGAGACTGACAATTTATTTGGCGTTTGAAATATTTCTTTTTCTTTTTTCTTTGGAGACTTATTTCTTTATTTTGGCAAGACAGAGAGTTAGAAGGAGCAGAGGGAGAAAGAGAGAGAGAATCCCAAGTAAACTCCCGGCTGAGCATGGAGCCCAATGTGGGGCTCGATCCCAAGACCCCAAAATCATGACCTGAGCTGAAACCAAGAGCTGGACTCTCGACAGGCTGAGCGAGCCAGAGGCCCCTAAACATTTTTTTTATTTTTTCAGCTGAACTAAGGGCCCCTGATTGGCTCAGTCAGTAGAGCCTACAACTCTTAATCTCAGGGTCATGATTTGAGCCCCACGCTGGACTTGGAGCCTACTTTAAAAGAAAAAAAAAGAAAGTAATCATGACCTAAACTAAATCTGGGAGCTAGTCAACAGCCTAGAACTCAGCCCAGAGCACTGTCCTCCCAAGCCTCCTAGTCTGGCTTCCTCAGCCGAGAACCCTGCCCGCCTGGCCCATGGACGGTTCTGTGCTGCCAGCAGGGGTCGCACACCCTGCTCGGTGATCACACCTGAGGATGGAGGGTGTGGGGTTGGGGGGCATGTACAGCCCACGGCCACTCAGCAAGGCAGGACTCAAGACTCAAACCCAGACCCTTCCAACCTTTCCCACTCTTACTCCCTCATTACCCTTAAGAGTATGGCGAGAATCCGTGTTAGGATAATGTTTCTTAGATTAGATTCCATGAGCTGCGTCTCGCCATGAAAATGTTTCCATTTTGTATTTTCACTTCAGTGATCCCATAAATGTACAAAATTATTCCACTTTCACAAATGCAACATTGAAAGGTAGTTAAACAGAATAAGACTAACGCGGCTTCTCATAAATGAAGGAGAACCCAGGATTTGTCTCCCTCTACTTGGGGTCTAGGCGTCATGCATATTTGGAGGGAAAGCGAGTGTTAGAGTCTATAATCCAGGGGTCCCCGGGGTGCTTCTCTGATCAGCAGCAGCAGCAAGGTCGCCTGGGAATTGCTAGAAATGTGAACTGTCGGGCTTCACCCCAGACCTGGAATCAGAAACCCCAACCAGTGTTGCAGCAACCCCTCCAGGGGATTCTGACTCTGGCTAACAACCTGATCTCATAAATATTCAAATTCTTACACAGAAACCTGGACTTCTGTCTGTAAGTCATTGAAACTGGAACATTTCGGCACAGATTCTCACTGCTACCTATTTCAGCTTTGGACCAGGTCCCTTGTGAGCCATCATATAATGCCTCCAGAGAAGCTTCCACACAGCCCCTGGTGCAGCTACCTGCTGGCCTAACTCTTCACAAGCCAGTCTAATTCGCTGAGCACTTAACCCCCAAAAATCTTTGGAGCTAAAAAAAAATTATGAATTTCATTCTTCAGATGATAAAAATGAAGACCAGAGAGGTTATGTAATTTGCCCAAGATCACAAAGCTGATTGGGACAGTGGCAGGGTTGGAGCCCACATTGCCTGATCTCCACACCTACAAGCTAGCTGTCAGCTCTACAGGAAAGAATCATTCAGAAATACATTCTAGGGACACCTGGGTGGCTCAGTTGGTTGGACGACTGCCTTCGGCTCAGGTCATGATCCCGGAGTTCCGGGATCAAGTCCCACATAGGGCTCCCAGCTCCACAGGGAGTCTGCTTCTCCCTCTGCCCTTCTCCTCGCTCATGCTCTCTCTCACTGTCTCTCTCTCAAATAAATAAATAAAATCTTTAAAAAAAAAAAAAAAAAGAAAGAAAGAAAGAAAGAAATACATTCTAGAACAGAATAGAAGCCAAACGGCAAAGGACTTCAGAGGTAATCAAGACCCATCCCAAAGGCCAGGGGTGGGGACGCCATGCAGGGTCCCCAAATAGAGCCACGGCAAACCCAAGGTCGGAGACTTCTGGCAGGTCTCTCCCCTGCACAATCCTGTACTTTGCACTTTGAAAAGCAAGAGGCCCGGAGGGCAGTGGAGGAGGGAGCAGCTCTGAGGCCAGGGGTCCCTGAGCATGCCGCTGAATTTCCAAAGCTTCCACAATTCCCAAAATACAAGAACTCAAGACCCGACTTAATGTGAACAAAAGAATATTTCAATTAATAATGAACCAAATAATTCTCTTCTTCGGAGAAGGCTATTTTAAGCAGAATAACTCTGATTGTAATAATTCAGCCTTTTCTAAGGAAGTCATTACTCTTCCCGACACATCACATCAAAGAGAATTTTTACTTGAGTCATTTTAACCTGTTTCTGGTTTCTCTCAAGCCTGGATGTTGAGCTGTTCCAATAAAAGCCTCCTCTCCTCCTTTCCTCTTCTTTTTCCTTCCCCCGTCACTGTGACTTCTGTTTTCAGGTGCCATCTGCCCCCAACCCTCTCCGTCTCTGCACATCTGCTTACAAAAGTAAATCTCCATTTTTCTCATTCTGGAATGTTCTATCGCCATTGGTTCTCATCCCTATCCCTGTGTTCCAGGACTAAATTTTGAGCTCTAGCCATTTTCATGCCCTGCCCTATGTTTCCTCAACACAATATTCCTTCGGAGGGCCTTGTTTATGCCTCACTTCTGCTTCTTGAACAACTGTGTCTCCTCGTGAGGCCACAATGTAGGTTTTCATCACAGATGTGTTTCTCCCAAACACTAGGCCTCTAGGACCTGCCCCTTCTGGTCCTGCTACCGAGTCATCTTAATCATGTGTCCGCATTTCACAAGCTCCCTACACGGCACCTGCCACCGGGAAGCATGCCTGCGCCCCAGGGGAATTTACAAACTCCCTGGGAAGATACATTACCCCAACGTCAGACTAGGAATGCAGTGTGCTCACTGGGCAGTTTACAGAATCCCTGTCCTGGGTGAGCCACAGAATTAGAACAAGGAGCTAGGGACCCAGACATCAATCTAGTACTGTCTCCAGGTTGAGGAAGGGTGATTTACTATTTATTCTTCACTACAGTGCAGGTACCATTAAGATAGCAAAACCCCAATTCCTTGGAAGAGTTAGGAATCTCTAACAACATATTTTTGACAAACCTTTTCCAATCAACAAATTCCAAAGTCCTATGGATCTGTAAGATGTGTTAACATCACCAGGGAGCCCTACTTTCCAAGACTCTGGGAGCTCCTGGTCTGGGCAGTAGATGTCCTGGAGGCTAAGGCATGGTAGGAGTGGGCAGGATCAGGCTAGGAACAAAATGTGGAGGACTCGGGGACCGACCCAGCAATCGCACGACTGTTTGTTTACCCCAGAGATACAGATGTAGTGGAAAAAAGGGGCACCTACTCCCCAGTGTTCACAGCAACAATGTCCACAATAGCCAAACTGTGGAAGGAGCTGAAATGTTCTTCAATAGATGAATGGATAAAGAAGATGTGGTTCATATACACAATGGAATATTACTCAGCCGTCAGAAAGGATGAACACCCAAAGTTTGAAAAAACATGAATGGAACCAGAGGAGATTATGCTGAGCGAAATCAGTCAAGCAGAGAAAGTCAATTATCATACGGTTTCACTTATTTGTGGAGCATAAGGAATAATGTGGAGGACATTAGGAGAAGGAAGGGGAAAATGAAGGGGGCGGATATAAGAGGGGAAGACAAACCATGAGAGACTCTGGACTCTGGGGAAACCAACTGAGGGTTGCAGAAAGGGAGGTAGGTGGGGGTGGGGTAACTGGGTGATGGGCATTAAGGAGGGCGCATGCTGTGATGTGCACTGGGTGTTACACGCAACCAATGAATCACAGAACCCTACATCGAAAACTAATCATGTATTATATATTAGCTAAATTAAAAAAAAAAAAAAAAGACAGTGATCCTGGCAGGGGAGGAGCCTGAGGAAAGATGCAGAGGAAGAAGTAGATCTGACCTTGGCCTTTGGCCCCCAATCCCTCCCCTGCCCCCGCCTCCTGTACATTCACTTGTTGGCATCTAGAGATCAGAAAATGGGGAACAACTTGCTTGGGCAAATTTGACCTCTTGGTACACAGGTGACAGCTGTCCCCCATTCTCCAGCACCTCCAGGCCTTGCTCGGTCATCTTGGCCGGCCAAGATGAATCTATTGAAAAGGCAGCCCCTGGAGCCAGGAACCTCACCCAGTGCCACAGACAGAGCTGGAAGCCAAGAAGAGAGAAGGGCGCCGAGGGGTTAACCCCCACACCCCCAAAATAAAAATACTCCTCCTGAGTATCCAGACCCAGCAGCTCCCCATCAGGGGTCCCGAGGCCCGTGCTGGGACAGGACGCCGCCATGGGCTGGCTCCGATTCCCGACTCCTGACGCACATCCTCTTCCTGGACAGCAGTTGACGAAGCCTGACCCTGTCTCGGGTGCTGACCTTGGTCCTGCTCCATGGCCTTGAAGCCAGGGCCTCCCGCTAAGGGCATGGCCCACATTGTGTTAGTACCCACATCGCCGCGTGGCTTCCTGCTCGGCAGCCCCCAGCCAGAGCCCACCCCTGGTCTGAACCCTTGTCCCCTCCCTTCCAGGATGGAGCCAGCCTCCGGAGAGGGCTGCACAAGGCCCTCCAGGCTTTGGCCCCCTCTACACTGCCACCAGCACCTTCCTCCCCAGTCCCCCCGAACCCCAGCTCTCACGGTTTCCCAAGGCCACTTCGTGTGGGGTCCTGCCCGGTCCAGGAACCCCCTTACCACTCGCATGCAGGAGATTTCATCAGTCTCTCTGTACCTCTCAGGGTGCTCTCCCTGGGGCAGGCTGGAGGGGTCCGGGGGCCATGGTGGTCAACAAGATAAGACACTACGATCTCATGGAGCTTACAGTCTGGACTTCGAGAGAAACTAAACACTCACAGGCATGGCTATGTAACCACCACTGATGTAAGCACCACCAAGGAAAAGAATGCCATCCTACAAACAGGAGAGCAGTGGGCTAGGGCACTGGGAAGGTCGGGGGGCGTGCTGTGGAATGAGAAGAGATGTTCTGATCAGAATGCCAGATGCATTTCCATTTCACTCTGGTAGCCCTCGGAGGATGGGCTGGAAGGAGCTGAGAACGGTCATGGGCTGGTCACCTGGGACTCCTCTGCAGCCATCAGGGAAAGACATAGTGCCTGGTCGTAGGGGACACAGTGGAGGCAGAGCCAAATGAGCAAAAGGACTCGAGGTGTGAGAGAGGAAGAGAGAGTGCATGTTAGAGCTCTCCAGAGAAACCCAACCGAGAGGAGATGCACATAAACTTTATCAGGAATTGCCTCTCACCATTGGGGAGCTGAGAAGTCTCCATGCCGGGAGCTGGCAAACAGGAGTTCCAGTCTGAGCCTGAGTCTGAAGGCAGGAGAAGCTCCATGTCCCAGGGCAGTGGGAGAGAGCAAGTCCCCACCTCCATGTTTCGCTCCATTCCAGCCCTCAACGGATTGGCCATGGCCCTCCTACGTGGCAAATCTACCAGTTCAAATGTTCCCCTCACCCAGAAACACTCTCACAGACACACGCAGATAGCGTGTTAGCAATGTTCAAGCACCCCGTGGACCGGCCAAGTGACCCATTAGATTAGCCACCACAGGGCGTGATGGAGCGGAGGGCAAGATGGTGTGCGCGGCCCGGCGGCCTGCATGTGGGGGATTCTCTCCCCCCACGAGAATGACAGATCTTCCCTTTTTTTTAATAAAGATTCTATTTATGTATTTTAGGGAGAGTCTGCGTGTTGGAGGGAGGTCAGAAGGAGACCAAGAAGCAGACTCCCCGCTGACCATGAAGCTCAACATGGGGCTCCATCCCAGGACCCTGAGGTCATGACCTGATCCAAAACCAAGAGTCGGACGCCCAACCGACTGAGCCACTCGGGCAGGTGTCCCCATAAGATTTTCTCTCAACAGTTCAGTGGGCTTTTCCTGGGGACAGACAGACTCCCTCGGCCGCTGGGTGAAGGGATGCAAGTGCCCAGTGTGGCCCACCTGGAAACCCTCCGTCCAGGTCCTGAAACCTCCCGTGTCCCCATTCAGCTTCAGGCGAAGCAAACCCATTCCCTTTATAAGGTGTGTCTCGTGAGGCAACATGACACACAGTGAAAAACAAATCCGCCAGCAAAGTTGTTCACCCATGAGAATGGGCATCCACCACAGAGCTGTTAACCAGAGAAGCCCCGAGTGGGTCACGGTGATGCTTCGTGGACCAGGGTTCACGGGACACGCCTGCCGCAACCACAGCACATACACACTCACTTGCACACACACACACACTTCATATAACCCAGTCTCCTGCTCACACTCACACACACGCTATGTACACCGGCTCATACACATGTGCAGCTCCCACTTGCACACACATACACACTCATACACGGACTCAGACACACAGGCTCACACTCACACACGTGAACACTCATATGTGCACAGGGTCATACACGCACTCACGCACATACACTCACGCTCATATACACACTCACTGACATGCTTGTGCACACGCATCCCACACTCACACATCCATCACCATCCTTCCTAGAGGCACCTTCCGTTTCTAGCTCATTCTGTTCAGCCTAAGAGTGTGTCTGGCAGAGATGAGGACAGGGGAATGGAAGGCGGCTCAGAGGGCGAAGCCATGAGGAGACAATTTAGATGATCCCTCAGAAGAAGCTCTTCATCACCGACAGGCATAAGAAAAAGCAAGATGAAGAGCAAGGAAGCGGGTGGGCAGCTTCGTGGCCTCGGGTTAACACGTTGGATGAAAGAAGCTGCTGCTGTTTGGGGCTGTGGCCGTGGCTCCTTTGTCATCTGCACTGGTACTCTCTATAGACAGGGGAGTCCACACCATCTTCTGTCCCAAACCTGTCCCTAGAAATACACAGCAGGAAAATTCTGGGGATAGGAAAGAGCATGGCTTTTGTGCCACGAGTTACAGAAAGAGGCATGTGTCCCGCTTAATTTGAGGTTGACCCAAAGAAGTGTGTGTGCATCGTTACTGAGAGTGTTTTAGAATATGTGTAAGTCAATGTTCAAAAAATTGAGATAGTCATAACATGGAGGTCAAGAGGAGATGGAGAGGAGGAGGGAGTTGGGGGAAATTGGAAGGGGAGGTGAACCATGAGAGACTATGGACTCTGAAAAACAACCTGAGGGGTTTGAAGGGGCAGGGGGTGGGAGGTCGGGGAACCAGGTGGTGGGTATTAGAGAGGGCACGGATTGCATGGAGCACTGGGTGTGGTGCAAAAACAATGAATACTGTTACACTGAAAAGAAATTTAAAAAAAAATTGAGATAGTCGTATTAGAGTGCTGGATTTGGAGTTTTCAATTTTATTCCTCTAATATTATCACTTAACCCTTTAAAATATTTATTGAAAGGAGAAATATTAGCCCATTTTCTTTGGCCTTGTCAAGTGGTCGCAGTGCCCTGTCTTGTCTCCCCAGCTGGGAGCCAGGGCGCTCCATTCGGTGCATCTGCTACTCCCTCATCTAGTCATCCTGAGAGAGCCAGCACAGAGGGACAGAGGGGTCTAGCCCTCCCATAACCCCACTGGGTCACCACAAATGTTTTCTAAGAAAACTGAAACTTCCAACTTCATTACTAACATATGTGTTTCTTGGATACCGGGACAAGGCCACACCGGTGTCCACAGAAATCTCATGAGCAGTTACCAAGACGCAAACAAAGGAGAAGTGAGCACCCTGCCCACTGTTGTGGTTTTTGCTTTTCTGGAAAGTTTACTTTGTACACCCTTGTGTTTACGTCTCTCTGTAATATTCGTGAGCACAATTCACTCAGAGCTACCGAGGGCTTCTGAGCTGCTGGAATTTAGCGAATGTCACCGAGGATATTCTTTCTCCTGGAATAAAGTTTTCCACCCTCTGTAGGTTAGGGTTGCCCAATCAAAGCCATTTCCTTTCTCACTCAGCAGTTGGAGGCTTTCAACCATCTGCAGGGAGCATCTGTCGGTAAATGACATGGACTCAGAATCCAGCTGTGGCTTTTGTTTCCTTCCAGCATCTGGAGTAAGCTGGGTATCAGAAGAAAAGTTGCCACCCCAAAATGTGTCTCTTTGGCATGTGGATTATTTTAGGTTGATTATTTTTAAGAAAGAGAAGATTCACAAGGTTGGTTTTGGAGGGGTTTTTTGTTTGTTTTGGGGTTTTTTTGGTCTCCTCCCAAACCACCTAAAAGAATTTAGATAGAGGACTTGCTCCAGGAAGGGACCTATCACAATAGATAACTTTTGTATAATATGAACTAGGTGTGGTAGACAGAGAGAACCCGAGCAAGTCCCGGTTGATCAAAGTCCTCTCTAGTTCCCATTGTTCCTGGGTGGTCCAGCAAATATTTGTTTACCAAACATTTACTTTTTCCATTCTTCCTGTGAATTACCTTCCTTCCCTCTGAAGCTCCAGGCTCCTGCCCCCTTCCCCTTAGTCCAAAATGAAATATCTTAGTCCAAAATGAGACATAACTCATTTTGCCTTACTGTCTTTGTCGTCTCTCAGGTATGTGTGGATTCCCCATACGTATGTAACTAAATTTGATCTTCTCTTGTCGATCTGTCTCATGTTAAATTAATTCTTACATCAGCCAGAAGAATCTTAGATGCTATAGAAAAAATTTTCTTCCCCAGTGGCTGCTTTCTTCCCCAGGGCCTCTGGTCTCTCTCAAGATTCCTGGATCCCATTTTTGTAGACTTACCAGTTTTCTAAACCCATATGCACTCTCTGTCCTGGGTCCCTTTTGGGCATCCACCAAAAAAAAAAAAAAAAAAAAAAAAAAAAATCCTGTTAAGATGAGCTTTTTACCCCATGGTAGAAGCCAGTCATACTCAGCAAACCTTTGAAATAACCGTGGCTCCTGAACCTGTCCAACAAAAAATAGCCGAGTGGTTGATCAAACAAGTGTCAGACAAGCAAAGTTCATCTTTGGGATAGGCTGAGGTGTAACAACTAGACCCAATCATTTGAAAAAGACCTGTGAACAACCTGGGCTTTGCTGAAAGCTTCTTCCACATTGATGAGGGTTTGTCTGTTTTTCTTTCATGTGCCCAAAGGGAAGTGAAATGATCATAAGAAATCTTATCCAATAGAAACACCCCCAGGAAAGTTATGGGGAGAAATAAACACACATGAAGGGCTGTGGGCTCCAAGGGGAAGGGAGCTTGCTTGGTAAGTATAGTACCGGCAGCATGATTACTAATATAATGATGGTGATGACTTCCTAACTACTGGGTGACTCTAGTACCAACATCCAAACAAAGATAATGACAAGTTGAAGGGGACAAGGATGGCTTGCCCTTGAACGTGTTCCTATCCCATCAAGTCAACTCTTTGTGTAGCTCTTGGACCGCTCAAAAATCTGAGTTCAAGACTTTCTTGAAAAGCTTTCTCAGCTTTTCCCAGTCCTTTCTTTACTACTTCCCACCTGACTCAGGCAACATTCCCTGCAGAGATCATCCAAGACAAATGTTGAAAGTTATTTAGGGAAGTTATGTTTGTTCAGCTTAAAAATACTCTCTTTCCACAAAGGTGAGTTGATACAAAAATACTGTCCCAGGAACTGAAGTCAATGTTCTGAGGGCGGGGGTTAGTCAACTTCTTTCTGCAAGGACCAGACAGTAAATATTTTTGGTTTTATGGGCCATTTTTCAGCTACTCATCTCTGCCACTGGGGTGTGCAAAAGCAGCCATAGATAATATGTAAGTGAATAGGCATAAATATGTTCCAATAAAACTTTGTTTATGGATGCTAACATTTAAATTTCATATAATTTTCATGAGTCACAAAAATAGTGGTTTTTTTATTTTTTCCCCAGTTAAAAATGTAAAAAGCATTGTTAGCTTATGGGTCATCCAAACACGCCTATAGGCTGGTTTTGATCTGTGGGTTCAAGTTTGCAGACCCCTGGTCTAACATTTTATCAGTAACAGAATCATTGTGCTTACCTTTAATGATGTTCATGCACATTGTATGGTGTATGTGACAAAACTTGGTCAAAAAAATCTATAAGGTGATTGGCATTCTAGAATTTTCTTCCTGAACTCCTCCAGTGGGTCATCTTACAATGTCCTGGGTGCACCACTTTGGAGCACCTGACCTAGCAAATGAGAAGAGAAATTTCCTGTGAGATTTACATTTTCTTTTTTTTTTAAGAGGAAATTTATTTTATTTTATTTGTTTATTTGACAGAGAGATCACAAGTAGGCAGAGAGGCAGGCAGAAAGTGAGGGGGAAGCAGGCTCCCCGCTGAGCAGAGAGCCCGATGTGGGGCTGGATCCCAGGACCCTGAGATCATGACCAGAGGTAAAGGCAGAGGCTTAACCCACTGAGCCACCCAGGAGCCCCGAGATTTACATTTTCTATTAACCCACTGTTTCAAGAGATAAAGGAACTATGGAACACTCAACATCTCAATCTGAGTTACTTTTATAAAATGAAGACATGCTGGCTTATATTCACAAAGCTTAAACATGAGAAACCAAAAAAAAAAAAAAAAAAAAAAAAAAAAATCATTATTTCATGACCTGAATAGGGCCACACTAAAATCATTCAACTCAAAATTTATAGAAGCACTTGGGTTTGTCAGAATCAGTCAAATTTGTGCTGTGGGGACAATAGGTCTATTATTTTATCTCAGTTGGAAAACGATGTGCTGTGCCCTCCATCCACTTTCTTCTTTGTTTTCTGAAGGGCATGAAACCATCCCAATTTCCTTTTCAAACTTTGACAATGAATCTAAGGTGTCATCTTAGCCCTTGGAAGGGGCCACGACTGAATGCCCATAGAAATAGTCTATGTGGGGTGTATCCTTGTTTATCTTCTGTAGCCATGTGTCCCAGCCTAAATCTGGATCAGTCAATGGTCTGATCTCCCCCAGTTACCTCCGGTTTAAATCTGTTCCCCAGATATTCAGAACTAGAGACTGACTCAGACTAGTCTAAACAGCCCTTATGCACCACCCCATGCCTCTCTCTCCGTCTTTCTCCATCTCTCTGTCTCTGTCTCTATCACTCCCTCTCCCTTCCTCTCTCTCTCTCTCTCTCTCTCTTTCACACACACACACACACATACACACACACACACTCACACACACCCCCTAAGGTCAAGCCATTGAAGCCAGACTCATAGGGGAAAAGGGGAAACAGCGTTAGGAATGAAGCATGTCAAATCATCATTCCTGCCCTTAAGGGTCTTAGTTCTGAAACTGCCATCGGGTAATGTGCAAGAGACTACCCATTCTGGAAAGCAGGCTAAGGCACTGAGAATTTCCACCAGAGACTGCAGATACTGCCCCCTTATGCAAGGTGACCAGACAGCCTGGATTTTCCAGGTCACAGCCCATTGCAAACATTCTGTCTCCTTGTCTTTTGACTGTCCTCACAGATCGGGAAAGCAGACCTCAGTCAGACCACACATCCTGATTTGAGGGTCAGAACATATGGTCATAATCCCTCTGAAGATGAATTTTAAACATTTTTACAAATTGTGGCAAATGTACGCTCGATTCATTGGTCACTAAATGCTCTGCGCTACCTTTCCCTCCCACTTTGTGGGGATAAAGATATCTGAGAACTTCTGAAGAGTCCAAAGACAGGTGACGTGGTTTCTGGGCCATTAGGAGATCTGTGGAAATTCTACAGGAGCCATCCTGTGGCCTCTACAAGACTTGAGATGAAAATCCTTGTGAATTATCTATGTATTGTAGGAGATTAAAATCAGGAAAGTGAACAGAAATGAAAAGCTGGCACTCTGCATGGGTAAAAGGCCCACGGCACCCTCCCGCCTGCGTGGCACCCCACCCTCGGGACACCTCACGCATCAGCAGCCACGGCAGGCCCTCAGTACAGACGTCTTCTGCCTGATCCTGTCTCTCCAGTCAGGAAGAAAATCACGGGCCTCTGAACCTCCATCATCAGCTCACGCAAGACACAGCTGCACATCGCCTTCCAAATAAATCCCTCTCTGTTGTCCTACAACGTGCTAATTGCCCATAATGAGCAAATTATAATAATTACGGACAATTGCACAAAACCTTTGACTTAAGTAGCAATCCTTCATGTGTGATTTGCAGGACCTTTCCTAAATACTAATTAAAGGCCACACCAGTCACCTGAACTAAGACCAGCGTTAGCCCACTTTAGAGAGGGGGGAAAACAGAGGTGCAGCCCAACACATTTCTTACTCTATTTCCAAAAGGCAAACTTGCACAATTTAATGAATTAAAATTAAATTTAGACATTATCGATAAGGAGTTAGGTAAATGGCTTAGCTTTTCCAAAGAATGGTAGGTAGCCGTCAAAAATTTCCTGTTTTTGAAGACACTGGGAAGAATGCTGATGATGGCATTTTGAGTGGAAACAAAGGATGCATGTTGTGTTTGTAGGGTGGTCTCAGTCGTGTGTGAAGGTATGTGTCTGTCTCGGTGTCTGAGCGTCTGTTTGTCAAGACTACGTCACAAAGTTAGCAAGGTTTGGTTGTCAATTCCTGGTGGGATTCAAGATGATTCTTAGCTCTACCTTTAAACTTTCTTGCCACTTCTAGACTTTCTGCAATAAACATTTAAACTCTTTATAGGGAAAAAAGCTGAATGCTATTTTAAAGATGCTTTTAAATTTTTAAAAAGTTAAGACATTTCTAAAGACTTTCGTATTTCCCGTTTTCAGTCTGGTTCCTTAACTCTTCAAATGCATCTAGGACATTTCCATTTCCCACAGAAATGCAGTCCCCAGTTGTCGTCACTCTGGCTTGTGGTGAATGAATAAACCTGTCCCAAAATGGGACCCTCACTTAAGTTGCCCCTTGGCTGGAATTCGCCGAGGGAGCCTGGAAAGGTCCACTGAAGTCTGGAGACAAAACCTCAGACTGAATCCCAGGTCTCAGAGCAAGTGTCCCTCGGAAGGGTCTCGGGAGCCCCCCAGGTCCCTGTTCAGATTCCATGGGGTGACTTTGGCCAGCCGCTGCTTTCCTGGAACCGGATGCGTGCCTGCACCTCCCTCTAAGCCAGCCGGCTGTCCGGTGGTCAGGAGAGAGGAGGAGGCAGCCGACATCAAAGGCATAGCAACTGCCTGGCAAAGCCCTCCCCGGCCAGCCCGGAGGTGTCGCTTCCTGCCGCGGCGCACCTGCTCTCTCTTCTTGCCCTTCAGCGGAGGGGTAAAAGGTTCACACTCCCCTGTAAACACCACCCTGACCCTCTAACAGCCCTGCCCTAAACACAACAGCACCCAGATATCATGGGCTAAATCTGACGCCCCTCCGGGAGGGGCCATATGCAAGGGCTCACGTCCACCAAAAAAATCCACCTGTCACACCCCAAAAGGAAAGAGCCACCACCCCTTAATCTCCTTCAGATCTGCCCCTCAGGCCACCTGGCTGCTGCTAGAGGTTTCGGGATAGGGCGTGCTGGGGGATCCTGACATTGCTGGGAACCCCCAAGCACAAGCTGGCCCTCTTCCCATCATCAGGATTCTGGCTGCGCGTGGAGAGCGGGGACACAGTGTGCAGTGGGTGAAGCCACAGCCTCAATGTGTCTCTGGCTTGTGAGTCCACAGGGCAATGCAGTCCCTTCAGGTCCATCCTTGTAGCTACA
The DNA here is from genome assembly GCF_009829155.1 of Mustela erminea. Taxonomy (NCBI): domain Eukaryota; kingdom Metazoa; phylum Chordata; class Mammalia; order Carnivora; family Mustelidae; genus Mustela; species Mustela erminea. Next base: position 214,151,335 of record NC_045614.1, read on the forward strand.
GGAATCCCAGGCTCTGGGCCCCCCAACCTTTCTGCAGGGCTGGGCTGCTTCTGCAAGAAACGTGCACAGGAGTCTTATCTTCCTTAAGCCCTGTCGGAAAGACAGCTCGCCCAGCACCTGCCGGGAAGCGTGGGCCTGAGCGAAGGCTGGGTGGGCAGAGAGGGGCCGGCGGAAGGGACGCTAGGAGGGGCACAGCTTCCCCCACCCATCTAGGGGGGCAGACACGGCCCTTTCATCCCACTAGACAGGCCTGGGTGCGAAAGGGAGGTTTGCGGCGGGCGTTCCGTGAGGCAGCACCGAGCATGAGGAAGGAGACAGCAGCTGGGCCTCCCCGCAGAGGCTGAGCAGGCGGGGGGGGCTCTGTGGGGGCTCGGCACACTCTTGTACCTGCCAACCCATGGCTCAGTTCTTACCGTCCTTTGTGCGAAGCTGCAGACAGGAGCAAACACAATCGTGGCACCAAGAGGGTCACAGCCTGGGTGGTTGGAACCTGTCCACCGTGAGGATGCGGTGGGATGATGGCGCTCAGCCCTCCGTTCCCCGGACCGGCGGCCCAGTGTGGGGGACCCCTCGAGCCCCTCCCTTCCTCTGAGTCCACTCTGGCCCATATCTCAGGTTCTGTTCCTTCCACCCTGCGAGCCGCCTCTCTCCCAGCCGGAGCACCTGAACACAAAGGCCTTTTCCCAGGTTCTACCCAAACCTGCCTCCCACCCTGCAGGCAACAGGCCTGTGGCGGCCGAGCCTCTGGGAAAGCTCCCACCGTGGCCTCAAGAAGCCACACTGGGCGGCCCCCAGGACAGTCGCCGTCCACATGATTGGACTCCAGGGAAACCACCGTAGGGCCACCCCACCACTGGGTCACTGTGGGCCGCTGGACTCGCACACACACTCAGTGACCGGGGACGGTGTCGGTAGTAACATCTACCGTCGCCATTCCCATAGACAGGTGGGGTTTGGTTTTTTTTTGTTTTTTGTTTTTTGGGGGTTTTTTGTCTCACATATGGGGCAGGGACAAAGCCCCAAGTGGAGAATTTGGGAAACTCGGGTCCCCAGCCCCTTCTGGCTCTCACCCTTGCATAATACAACTCTGCCTCGGTTTCTTCATTTACAAAGCTGTGGACAGACTCCTGGGACATTCCCTCCTGCTGTGAAATTGGCGTTGACAACAGGGTGCCTGCTGGCTCTCGGGAACTGCTCGCCAGCACCCACACTCTCCCGCCATCATGAGCCTCTCCCCGCCCCCACCCCAGAGCCAAGACACCCCCCCCCACGCATACCCAGGATGCTTGTCCTACATTCCTGTCCGACACCATGCAAGTGAGACATAAGCTCCTAAACGCCATTTTCCAGGTGGTTGAAAGGAGACGGTGATCCCGGACCAAGGGCACGGCCATGTCTTTTCTGGAAAGAGGCACACATGTGGTTCCTGTGAGGTCCTTGACCACAGCCTCCTTATTCCTGCCTCTCTGGTAACCTGCGCTGAGAGCGGAGTTCATCTCTGCCTAAGCCTAGCTGGTACCTTCAGCTCAGCTCAAAATTCAGTGCAGGAAGGACAACTGACCAAATGGGGGAAGGGTCTCTTCATGCCACTGAGAACATTTGCAAGCACAGCAAACCGCAAGCCAGTGGGAGAAGATGATTTGTTACCACTGACATCCGTTCAGGCCCCACATTACCAGTGGACACTGAAATGATGATGTCGGTACTGCCCGGGCAGAGGCAGGTCCAGCCGAGAGGCAGACCCCCCGCCCCCACACGTGCGGGGCTGCTGGGGCTGTGCTGTCAGGGACAGTGACACCCAGTGGTACCGGGGGCCGGCCAGCTCCGGGGTGAGGGGAGCAGAAGCGAGCCGTCCCTGAGCCCGCACCTGGGTCTCCACGCGTGGGCAGAGCAGGCTGAGGACAGGGAGCCAAACGCGGACCAGGACTGGGAAGCTGGCCCCCGCGGTCCCCTGGCCCGCTGCACGGCTGACCTTGAGGGACAAAGTCTTCAGACTCCATCCTCCCACGGGATGTTGCTGGAGGACTGGCAGGGCAGCCCGTCAGAGGCTCCCCCGCCAAGATGGCCGGACCTGTACCAGCTCAGGCGGTCACCCAAGCTCAGCACGACCTGTGAGCCAGATCTGGGCGTGTGTGGGCTACTGGACAGAATTCCAGAACTGGGGTATGTCTCCATTCCCTGCAGTTGCTAAAGGGGTAAGACAGCGGGAATGGATAGTCTCCCAGCCTGGAGGCCAGAAGTCAGGAATCAAGGAGTCCCAAGCCTGCAGGGGATGACCATTTCGTGCCTACCCCAGTTCCCCAAGATGGCTGGCATCCCCTGGCGGTCCCGGCCGGCAGAAGCACCGCCCAGCTCTACGCCTGTCCCCACATGGCTTCCTGTCGTGGGTCTCTGTCCCCGCGCTGCGCTCTCTTGCTCTCCCGAACACCAGTCCCGTCGGATCAGCACCCGCCGTCGTGACCTCGTCTCAGCCGGGTGACGCCTGCAAAGACCCTATTTCCAGATAAGGTCCCCTCCAGAGAGACTGAGGGTTAGGTCTCCAACTTCCACGTGGGACGACACGTCGACCCCTCACTGAGCTCTAACACCTGGCTTCAGAAGAAAAGGAAACAAGAGAACTCAACATTTTTCACTGCAACGTTTTAGCTTAAAAATAAATGGAAATGACCTGAAGGCATGTTATCAGGAATTCGTATTTGGGGGGCTACTGCACAGCCATTAAAAATGATTATTGAGAGGGTGCCTGGTGGCTCAGACCGGGAAGCATCTGCCTTCAGCTCCAGTCATGGTTCTAGGGTCCCGGGATCAGGTCCCACTTTGGGGTCTCTGCTTAACGGGGAGCCAGTTTCTCCTCTGCCCCTCCCTCTGCTTGTGCGTGCTCTCACTCCCTTTCTCAAATAAATAAATAAAACCTTTTTAAAAAAATGATTATTGAGAGACCAAGTGGCGATACGATGCAACCCTTCCGGCAGTGAGGAGTCACACCTGTGACACGATGGCGCGTGATGCGGCCTCGTGGGCGGATGAAAACGCCCATCAGAGGTGAGGGATCCCGGGCAGCTTTTCTCTCCTTGTTTTTATCTTAAACTCCTCTTTATTTGATTTGTTCTTTAAATTAAAAAAAAAGGAAGAGGGGCTCCTGGGTGGCTCCATCCATTAAGCGTCTGACTCTGGCTCGGGTCATGATCCCGGGGTCTTGGGTGGAGCCCCGAGTCCAGCTCCCTGCTCAGCGGGGAGCCTGCTTCCTGCTCTCCCTCTGCCCCTCCCCCACCGGTGTGTGCACACCCATGCTGGTGCTCGCTCGCTCTCTCGCTCTCTCTGGCCAATAAATAAATAAATAAATACAATCTTGGAGGGGAGAAAAACAAGGAAGAAACGATTGGTATGTGTGATCTCTAACACTCAAGGGCTCTGAGATCAGGGTCGGCATTTAGCTCTGCAAACCTCAGTTTTCTAACTGCTAAGGGGACAGAACATGTGTCCCTTCAACCTCCGAGAGTAGCTGGAGGGCTTGCAAGGGCCAGACTGACTAGAGGAACCTCTTGATGGCCCGGGCCACTAAGCCAAGCCTTTCATTGTGTCTATTGTTGGAGGGCAAGGCCGTGTTTCTGTCACTGTCTTTTCAAACACCTGAGAGTGCCCTGTGACTTACAGATATTCAGGGCAGTAAAAAAAAAAAAAAAAAAAAAAAAAAAGGAAAAGGAGGAATTACCAGATCTAAGGAGCACAGAATTGGGGTGCCGGGGTGGCTCAGTCAGTTAAGCATATGTCTTTCAGATCAGGATCCCAGGGCGCTGGGATCAAGTCCGACATCAGGCTCCCTGCTCAGTGGGGAGTCTGCTTCTCCCTCTGCCCCTCTGCTCCTCCTCCCTGCTCCTGCTCTCTCTCTCTCTCTCTCACTCTCACCCTCTCTCACTCTCTCACTCTCCAATAAAGAAATAAAATCTTTAAAAATAAATAAATAAATAAAACACACACAATTAAAATGAGCTCAACAAGCACACAAAGGGGGACATGGGCAGAAACTTCCAGAAGTTTGGTTCACTATCACGTGACTTCCCTGCCACAGCCTGAGCTGCCCTGAGAATGTACTCATTCCTGGAGCACACGGGCCAGCCAGCCCCCCCACCGTCTCCACCGGCACATGCCTCATTCATTCCGCACCCTCCACCTGCTCAGTGCTCATGATGTCGGGTAAGCCTTCCTGCATGACTGGGATGGGGCAGTGGGCAGCAGAGTCCCCAAGGGAGACGATCAATGGACAAATGCACATGGCAGGTCAAGAGACCACGCATGCCAAGAGGGAAAAATGAGACAAAGAAGAGCCCTGTTGCATGAGGGCTTATTTGAGCAAAGACATCGTGAAGAAAGGGAGTGAGCACTTGTCCCTGTGCCAGGGAGAAAGCACATCTCATCCAGGAGGACCAGCAAGTATGAAGCCAGATATGGGGGCAGCCCAGGTATAGGACAGGCACAGCAAGGAGACCAGTGTGTCTGAAACAGAGTGGGCAGGAGAGCCAGGAAAGAGGTCGAGGACACGTCTGGGCTGGGCCACCTACATCCTTGAAAACCAAGATCCAGACTTACAGATTTTATGCTGCATGAAAAGGAAGATGCTATAGGGTTTTGAGCAAAGGGGTGACATCTTTAAAAAGTTCACTCTGCCCACTGTGTAGGGGACAGATGGGGGACATCAAGGTGCAAGCTGGGATCAGGGAGGGAGAGACAGTGCTGCCTGTGAGGACAGAAGGAAACGGAGGGATGAGACGTGGCCAGACTCTGGACAGACGGGTCCAAGGGGAGAGAAAGGGGAGAGTCTGGAACTCAAGAGTTTGGATCTAAGGACCTGGAATCATGGATTTTCCAGGTTCTGAGATTAGATGACCCCAAGAGGAGCAGATTGGGAAAAGCAAGGGGATGGAGAGGTCACCTTTGGTTAAGACTGCAGTGCACGAGGTCCTACGGAGTGACCTGCACCAACACTGAGCAGGTGAGCAGACTGAAGCCCGCCTGCTTCCAGAGGCGCTCCCGGCCAGCACCGTGTCCACCAGAACTGTAACTGGAGATGCTCTTCTGCAGGGATTTTGTGCAAATACACGAAAAAGCTGTTCAAAGAAGGGAAGATCCCGGGGGAATGACCTCCAATGGGGCTGCTTTTTGCGCTGAGAAGAGGGAAGGCTGTTCTCGGTGCTGCTCCCAACTGAACCTGGGACGGATTTTGTGTTTCACTCAGGAAAGGGATGCTGATGCGGGGGAGAAGGGGGTCCGTGGTTTAATAACCAGACAGGTGTCACGGACCTGCCGCACTCAGGGCCCTGGGTGTGTGGGTGCCCCAGCAGGGCTCGGAACCGGTAGCGATGTGATGGGAATGTGGGATTATAGTGAGGACTGGTTTTTACCTGCTGTGGGAGGGGCTAGGGAGCCAAGGTCAGCCGCACACCTGAAACGTGGGCAAGGCCAGGCCAACCACACCCAGCAGTCAAGGCGGGATGGCCCAGGGGAGCTCAGGGCATGAGGGGCGGGAAGCTGTCGGCAGGGCCAGCGGCCACAGGGGTAGAGAGCAGAAGAGAGAGCAAGCTGGGACCCCTGGGCACCTCTGCTCTGTCCCCCACTGCCTGGGACCACAGTTACCTTCTGAGTCTCACACAAGTTTGTGAGGTTGTGGTATGAAAAGCAGAACACCCCATCAAATCTGAATTGCAGATCTACCCTGGATCTTATTTTTTTTCAAATCCAATAGATTTTTAAAATTATTTTTATTAACATATAATGTATTATTTGCCCCCAGGGGTACAGGTAACACTGGACCATATTTTAGCAAAAGCACATTTCATGCACTATTCGAGACATGCTTATCCTAAGAAACTATTTGCTATTGATCTGAAATTCAGATTTAGTTAGTAGTCTTCTTCTTTCTTTTGCTGAATCCTTGGCCAGCTTCCACCAGCACTTTCCAAGGAAGGGGTCCAGGGCAGGGCTCTGGCCCCCAGGAGGACACCAGCCCCTGCTACCATAACTGAGTCTTACGGGACCAAGTCCAGCAAATACACGTAACCCCCGCAGCTGAGGAGGACAGGTTTCATGACTACTGCATTGCAGATGGGAAACAGAGAGTCCAGAATAACAATTTACCAAAAATTTTGTAGGTGGGAATGATAACAGTAACACACCCTTGCCCAGCACTTACAGGTCAAGCACAGCCCTGAGAGGTCCATGCGTATGATCTCATGTGATCCTTTTCAACAACCATACAGGGAGCTGTTGTTGGACCCATTTTACGGACAAGGAAATAAAGTCACAGTGATAATAAGTGGTCGTGATTGGAACCCAGAGGGTGTGATTGCAGCCTGTGCTCTTACCCATCCTCTGAAACCCGCAATGAACACTACCTCCACCCCCTCCCGCTCTTGAGGAGACAGAATCCATGCACAGGACACCCGCAGAGGCCAGGCAACAGGTCCAATCAGGAGCTCATCGGGAGGCAGTGAGATGAGCAGAACTGACAAGGGAAGAGGTAGACATCACTGTGGTTTGGGGGGTACCGAGGGAAGGTTCACGGAGCATATAAGTGGGTGACCTGAATGGTTGGGAGATGTGGCAGAGGCGAGGTTAGTGCCCAAGTCGGGAACTGTAAATGTGTCAGTATCAGGGGTCACTGAGCACTTCCCAGGAGCCGGGTTTTATACTACCGAAGTTACCCAAGTCGTCACGGTCACCCCCTCTCTGCAAACAAGAAGACAGGGGCCGGGGAGAGCCAAGCAGCTTGCCTGAGGCCACCCCATCGGGAGGAGGCAGGTGCCCCCGAAGCCAGCACAGGCAGCACCCGTGCCCACCCTCCTTCCTCGCCTGCTTGCAAGCGTGTATGTCTTCAAATTCCAGACCGAGAGATACGTGCAGTGCAGCTGGAGCCCAAGAACTGCATGTCATCCCTGCTTCTGCGACAGTGACGGAGCTGGGGGGTTGCTCTGAGAAATTCGGCCTCTGCCTCCCAGGAGCCAAGCAGCCTTCTGCTTCCAGGAAGCAGAAGAAAACTCTGGCAGAGGCTTCCTCTGGGGACCATGGAGGAGGATGACAGGAGCGGTCACCTCCTCCCTAGAGACCGCCTCTACGCTGTCCCTGCTGTTCGCAACTTGACCCACGCCTTTTCTTGTGAATGCAGGCGTTTTCCAAGAGCGCCCCGGCAGGTCCTACAGAGCTTTGATCCTAGGGGTGGAGAGCCTGGGGTCCCAACCAGCACTGGCCACCTCTTCAGCAAGGCTAGCCAAACCCATGGTGGCCAGCGTAGTCTGGGTCACCTAATCAGTGAACTAATTAGCATCAGGACAAGGCTGGGGATGACACCGTGCCCAGGGTGTGGACGGGGTCACCACGTAGGAATCACACGAGGAAGACAGAGACCCACACTCTGGGACCCAGCTAGGAGCCTCCCCATGTTGTTCCTTTGCTTCCACCTGCTCTGGACTTGAGGCCATCAGAGAGGTCCGTATGAATGGTTCAGACTGGCCAGTGCGTTCCTCTGTCCCATTATCAGCTGGAAGCCTGCTACTGTCTCAGCCCTTCTCTGCCCTCCTTCCAAGCAGCTAGGACCCGGGACAGTAAGCCCAGCACGGAAAATCAGAGGGACGCCACCTGGACTCCCCCGCTCTCGGGTTCCAGATGAGCCGAGAGAAGCTCGTGCATGAGGTGGGGGGGCCCCAGCCCCCTCGGCTTGGTCTAACCAACTTTAACCCTTTTTTTTTTTCTGATTGAGTTTGTAATTTTTGAATTTTAGGTAAGTTTATTTTTCTTTCCAAATAAGAAAAAAATATATATTTCAAAATGTCAAAAAAGAAAAAAAAAAGGAAATGAAAGGTAAAACTAAAAGAAAGGGATGTTGAGGGCAGTCGTTGCCTAACTGTTATCCCGGACCACAGACTTCACCCCCGTGTTACCTGCAAAACACACTGCGTTTTCTGTTTCACTGATTTAATAAATTTGTGTTCATCTGTGTAATAAAACACGGAAACGTGTGGCGGGGGTGGGGCTGAGGGGCACTGGCCTGAAGGACTTTCTGAGTCCCAGAAGCATGGAATGGAATCCGTGTCTGGGATCTGGAGGCTTTTCTCCTTCGCTGCTTTAAAATAACTCAGTGGATGGCACTTAATTTCACAACTGAGCTATGCAAATACTTTCCCAGCAGGAGAAAAAGAGCAGCCGGCAGAGGAGGGCAAGGTGGGCCTGTGGCTTTATTCTGCAGCAGCGTGGGGCCACTTTCAAAGCCATTCTCAGCTGGGGCCCCTTGTCCTGATCTGCTGGTTCTCCACCCCACAGAGGAAAACTGCTATTAATACCCATCTCGGTGAGTGTTGGGGTCGGACCCCAGCCTCTCCAGACGCCACTTACAGGCAGTCAATCCTCACTCAACAGAAGGGGGGGAAAAAAAAAAAACAAACAGAAAGTAGGCAGATGCAGAGAGGAATTCACTAGCCACTTTGCTCTTCAGTGACACCAGGCCAGCCCTATCTCAGGCACCTTGTCCCAGCTGCCCCCTCTTCCTGCAACGCACTTAACCCTGAATGCTTCTGGCTCACTCCCTTACCTCTTTAAGCTTTTTTTCCATCTTACTTTCTCATTGAGGTCTACACTGACCTACCCTGTACCGGGTCTCTAAGAGCACGCCCCAAAATTCATGCTCCTATGCAAATTGTACATGCAAATAAATGTCCCTATTTGGAAATAGGGTCTTTGCGAAAGTGATTAGTTAAGAATCTTGAGATGACATCATCCTGGACTTAGGGTGGGCCCCCGAGTACAATGACTGGTGTCCCTATAGGAAGAGGAAAGAGAAATCTGAAGCATGCAGAAACACAGAGTGAAAGAAAGCCACTACAGACAAAGGCAGGGACACCTGGGTGGCTCAGTGAAGTGTCTGACTTCGGCTCAGGTCATGATCTCAGGGTCCTGGGATCAAGCCCCACATTGGGCACCTGCTCAGCGGGAAGCCTGCTTCTCCCTCTCCTTGTGTTCTCTCTCTCTCTCTCTCTCTCTCTCTCTCAAGTAAATAAATAAAATAAACAGATAAAGGCAGAACTGGAGTGAAGCAACCACAAGCCACGGAGGCACCAGAAGCTGGAAAAGCCTGGAAAGATCCTCCCCTGGAGCCTTCAGAGGGAGCATGGGCTTGCCAAGACCTTGATTTTGGACTTGCGCCCTCCAGAGTTGTGAGAGACTCACTTGGGTACAAGCCACCCAATTAGTGGTCCTTTGTTACAACCGCCCTAGGAAACACACGCACTCCCTTGTTGACTATCACCACCTGCCCCTTCCCTTCCTGTCCTCATGGCCCCACCCCCTCCCACCCTCTCTGCCTTTTCTTTGTTCTACTACAGACGTACATCTGTGAACACAGACCCAAACCCTGGAGAGTGGCTTACAGACGTTATGGTCATTTACATCTCAACACAGTAGTAGTAATTTCCCAGCCCCGTGGATGCTCCCTTACAGAGCTGCAGGAAAGCTATCAACCTCCGAAAACTTAGCTTTGATACTTTTTGCTAAACTGTAGTCCGTGTGCCACTTCCGTCCATCACTCCAACTCTGCTCATTGTGGCATTTCCCCCTTTATCTGGTCCAGCATCGCGGACGGCGCTTAGCAATCACGTCTCTTTAAACTCCTTTAATTTCCCTTCGTCGCTCTCGGAATTTGTCTTTCACGACGTTTGTAGGACGCGGTCCAAGTCATCGTACAGCGCGTCCCTCTGCTTGGGTTTCTTCCACGTTTCCTCTTTGCTAGTGTCGGGCTCTGCACCCCGGCTAGATACGTCATACGGAATGCTTCGCCCTTCGTGGGGTGTCCCATCTGGAGCCCCCGGTGTCAGCTGCTCCTCCACTGTGATGCTGATTCTAGTCTCTAGGAAAAGAGGGATCTGGTGCTACCAGCACTGTCTCTATTTCCTCCCTCGCAAATGATGAGTCATCTATGCAACAGGCAGGGAGAGGCTTTACGCAAATATGTAAATATGTAAATATCTTGCTTCTCGGTAAATTCTGTCTCCGTCTCTTTCTCATACACACACACACACACACTCACGCTCACACACGCACGCCGATATTCTGGCATAAAGCAATATTGACCGCGGTGATTGCAGTATGTGGATTTTTGCAGCCGCAACAGGGCCCTACATTCATCAGTCAGCACCTCCTGTGAGACAGAGTCTCCCTTTCCCTCACTGCTTTGTCAGTTTATGGTCAGTACAGAGAAAGCCTAGCTCTCGGGATTACGGTTTCCACTGTGCACCTAGGAACGGTTCAATATTCACTGCGAAAGCTGAGCGGTCGCACCTCTGTTCGCGATTCCACCCGCACCCTGATGGAAGAAATAGACACTTTGGCGTCCACGATAATTACTGGGAATGAAACTTGAACCAGGCCATCCTTTAAAAATATTATTCCACATTGGTTATATTCCAACCTAGAGAAGATAAATCCGTAAGCAACGTCATGCTAAGAGTTTTAACAGAAATAACTAAATATCACAGGGACCCGAAATCAGATGGAAACCACGATGACCGGCGTAGCCATAAAAGAGTGTTCTGTGTTTAAAGAAACTAATGGGAGGAGAAGACACGTCCCCGAGCGTGGACCGAGATGTACAAAGTCTAAGAGTATTTATAGCCAAGGACGACATGGAGGGTGACCGGGGCATGAGCTTGTTTTCAGAATATACCTCAAGCAGGGAGAGGGGCCATGTGGAATACAGATCCAAAACGGAGCTGGAAGGCAGGTCCCGTGGTGGTGACGGCTGCTGATCAACCAGACACTGACAGGAGGCCCCACACTATTCAGGTAAAGCATCTGATCAGTCCCCGGCAGGCCCCCTTGGAAATTTCATCTCTTAAAACGTCACCCGGCCCCAGTCACGAGGCGGCCCTAACAGCCGGTCACACGGACTGCCTTCAAACAGATTCGAGTTAATAGAGCGACCTAGTATGTGACCCTGGCCATGACCTCTCATGACCCACAGGGATGGGGCTGGGGGAGCAGAGTGTCTACTTGCGGTCTGTGTGATCACCTCTGCCTCTCCCCACCGCTTAGACCAGTATAATCTACAGGCACTAAATTCACTTTTAACTTGGATTCCTAACATACAGCACAGTTCACATGCAATCCGGGAACCACGTTTTAAAACAATCTTTTTCATTTTGTAGAGCTGTAATTGATAAATAAATAATATACCCAAATGAGCTGAAAACCTAGGTCCACACACAAACCCGAGTACGGATGTCTATAGCTGCTTTCTTCATCATCACCAACACTTGGAAGCAACCGAGGAGTCCTTCAAATCTGAACAGATACATTAACTCCAGCATCTGCGTACAGTGGCATGTTTCTCAGCAATTTAAAACAAGAAACTATCAAGCCACAAGACACAGAGGAGGGGCGCCTGGGTGGCTCAGTGGTTAAAGCCTCTGCCTTCTGCTCAGGTCATGATCCCAGGGTTCTGGGATGGAGCCTCACATCTGGCTCTCTGCTCAGCAGGGAACCTGCCTCCTCCTCCTCTCTCTCTCTCTCTCTCTGCCTACTTGTGATCTCTGTCTGTCAAATAAATAAAAATCATTAAAAAAAAAAAAAAAAAGACAGGAAACTTCATGCGCGCCGCTGAGTTGAAGAAGAGAATCTGGGAAGGTTGCACGCTCTGAGATTCCGCCTCCAGGACATTCTAGAAAAGACGGAACTATAGAGACGAGAAAAAGACGGGTGGTTTGCCAAGGCTTGTTGGGGGATGGGCCCGCAGGGGGAGAGCACGGGGGACTTGTAGGCAGTGAACCGACTCCCTAGGAGCCTGTCGTGACAGTACGCGTCATCACACGTGTGTCCAACCACAGAACACACAACGCGAGGAGTGAACCCTACAGCAGTCAAGGGACTTCAGTGAGTGATAAGAGTCAGTACCAGCCCATTCATCGCTGCCAACTTGCGGTGCTCACACAACTTCATGATCTGGATGCTGCGGGGAGTGAGGGCAGGGAGCAAGAGGGTCCAGGGGACTCTCTGTACTTTCCACTTCATTTTTACGTAAAACTAAAACTCCTTGGGGGGGAAAATGGTGTAAAATGCATAAAATCGACTCTCAGTTATACAGGCTTCATGCGATACTGTTGTACATGTTAGAGTGATGACATCATCACTGATGATGATAGGGCTGACGAGGTCAGGACCCACTCCTGGGTTTGGATCCCTCAGTAGGCAGGACTGTCCACTGAGAATGAACACTTTGAAACTTTGGACAGACGTGGCCCAGCTGTGATTTCCGGCACAGATGAAAGGTTATTCCTCTCCAAACACGCACACATAGGTCAAGGGAGAATAGTAGAGCGTTTTTAAAAGACACATTTTAAAAGAAAAAATTCAGTTGGATGTTTCAACCTTTCTTAAACGACTGAGTGAAAACCAAACCCTCTGCCCCGTTGCTCCCCACACGTCCTGCGGAAGCACAAAGTCTAAAACACAGGGGTGCACCCCTAGGCCAAGTTCTATGTTCCTTTGGTCTATTCCTGCCTACACACAAGAGCTTTTTTTTTTTTTTTAATACAACCTCAGGGAAACTGAGAAATAACCCTTCAGCAGAACACAGCCTCCCATCTCAGAACTGCATACAATGTTCTACAAAAGAGCCCATGTTTGCCCGACATGTGCTTGAAATTAACACTCTTCATACCTTCCAAGAAAATAAAAAGGTATTTTCCCCGGTAGCTCTAGAAATCACACTAAAGGTTCTACTTCAGTACAAACCAAGACACACATCCACCCACAGGGACAAAAGCTATTTAAACATTCAAAGTATATAATAAAATAATTCGCTGGTACCAAGTTTCATTTCCCTTAGGTGGGGGCTCTGTTTCTCTGGCTTCTCAGCCCCTCCCCTGCTAACAAACATCTAATTCCAAGAAAGATTATGAGCCGATTATCAGGTGTTATTTGAAAGAACAGCTCCTAAGTAGACAGATTACCTTTGTAGAAAACCAATCTGTAGAGCGCTTTTAAAATGAAATGAAATTCAAGAATAACAGACTTCCGTTTTAAAGTTCAGCCTGTTAAATTTAGTTTTAAAAATAAATAAAGACGTTGTGATGGAATTCTGGCTCCAGGGGCCATGAACTAAGTGCCGGACGGGCACATGACGTCGGCCCCCACTGCGACATGAAAATATGGGTCCCCTGGCTCAAACATTAAGAAATTCGTGATAGCAGGAGGACTGAGCCGGTGGGACACCAGGGGGACACAGAAGCCTGGGACTTACCCTAATGTCTTGGTTTGCCTTTTGCAGGCATGGGACAACCACACATGCCCAGTGGCATATTTGAGCAAAGGGAAGTGCCCGAGGCAATGTCTTCATCCTTTCTCTCCTCATTCATTAAACAGAAACTTGGTCTTACCTTCCCTATGCAAGAGTAGGAGAGTCATGTGCTTTTTAAAACATTTTGAAAATAACAGTTTTGTCAGGACTCAGCCCTTTTCTTTCCTGCTTCATGCGAGTCGTCTCCAGACCTCACACCCGCATTGAAAATGCCGCCACCATCTTCTCTAGCTTTTGCGAACTGAAAGCTTCCCTTCCGCCCCAGCCCCCCTGCAGACCGACGAGGGATTCAGGGAGGGCCGTCCTGGGGTCCAAGCTGACCATGTGCACAGTGCAGCGCCCTCTCAAAGAACGCTCGGCTGCTCCCGGCCCCTCCCCAAGAACTCTGCTGTACCCCACACTCAATCCGGCATTTCTCTACGTTCCCTTCCTTCAAATCAAGCCAGGGAGAAGCGCGTGGGACAGGATGACTGAGCAGAGCCAGACAGTGGCGATCTGGGTCTGAGCCTTGGGCCTCGCATCCCAGTGACCCATCAGTAAGTCTGCCTTCTGCTAAAACTAAAAGGTCATTGACCTCAGCCCAGGACTGCCTCAGTTTACAGCGGTCCAGCCCTTGTTAGAAAACCAAAGGGCTTCAGTGAAAAAGATTTGAGTTGCTTTTGACCTGGGTTTTATTTTATTTATTTAATTATTTTTAGGCTTCCTTAATGTTGGACGAGGTAACACCCATGCAGGGCATCAGAAGGTGGAAGAAGGCATGCGCATGAGACGTTCCCCAGCTCAGCCGCCCCTTGCCCAGAGGTCCCCACTCCCGGTGACAGGTTTTATATAGTCTTCAAGAGCTATTACACACATACGAGCAAATACTTATTCCCCTTGGCATAAAGGGTAGCCTGCTGTATTCTGCACTTTCCTTTCTCAGTGAACACTCGGAACTGTCCCCTTCGGGACCCCTTGTTTCACCCCACTATAAGGAAGTCCCCTGATGTACAACCAGTCTTCCCTCACGGGACATTTACGTTGTTGCCAACATTACGCGATTATAAAATTACTCACAACTCTTCTTCAAACGTGACCTATTTCCTGGCGCTGAGCACAGGGTCCAAGTCCCTTGCCCGATGTCCTACGGGGCACTCATGGCACAGTGTCCCTGTTCTGGAAAGTGGCTTTCCAACAGGTAGCCCTCATTTTCACCCATCAGAAATTAGGAGCTGAAGATGTTCCCCTCTCCGTCTAAGTTCTTCCCAAATTTGCCTTCAGTCTAAGGATCTGGGACCCCCTTGTTCCCAATATATAGAAGAGTCTTGGGGTACCACAGACGCAAACAGCTCAAAGCTATCAGACAACTGAAGGGCCCAGGAGCACCTTTCAGTATCCATTAACATTTGATTCATTTGACAAGCCCTTTGTTATACTACAACTACACAAAGGATAGGCAGATTTTAGCAAGAGAAAGAGCTCCGCAAAAGGACAACCCCCTAACCCTTAGGAAGTGCTCAGCCAATAATAGCGGGGGAAAAAAAATCAGTGAGTGGCCCATATCCTACTTCCTAGAGTCAAAACAAATAAATAAATGAGCCCTGATGAAACACTCCGAAGATATAAATAAACAAAAGAAAGTTTACTACCTGCAACAACTCCGTTTCCTCCCAACTCCGATTTCTGGGTTAATTTGTGATGATCGCAGCCAGACTTCAACCCTGGATCTCTGTGCAGCACTTAGATGTGGGGCTTCGAGGGTCAGGGTTCTCAAAGTGTGCCAAAGCCAGAGACTCCTAGGGTCCCAGACACTTCAGGGACTCCATACAGTCAAAGCCATTTTTTTTTTAAGATTTATTTATTTATTTGACAGAGAGAGAGAGAGAGATCACAAGTAGGCAGAGAGGCAGACAGAGAGAGAGGGGGAAGCAGGTTCCCCGCTGAGCAGAGAGCCTGATGTAGGGCTTGATCCCAGGACCCTGAGATCATGACCTGAGACGAAGGCAGAGGCTCAACCCACTGAGCCAACCAGGCGCCCCAAAGCCATTTTTGTAATAACACTAAGATGTTATTTGTCGTTATCACTTTTGTTCCTCTGTAGAGTGGGGTTTTCTAGACGCTCCGTAACCTATGACGTTACAATGGGTGGAATTCAGAGGCAGATATGAGAATCTAGGGTCCTCCATTACACCAGCCCCTGAAGGGACTTGAAAAAATGCAGAACAGTGCTGCTCTTCCTATTAGACAATTTATTAGAGAAAATACAGTTTTTTTAATAAAAGGATCATATTTGTGCCAACATGTAAAGGGTTTCTTACTTTCTTATCAATGAATAAATTTGAAATTTCTTGGTTTTACTTTCTAATATACTAAAAATGCTCTGTTTAGCATAATCCACAAGAACAAAAGCTCTCTGAGGTCTTCAATAATTCACCTCATGTACCCGAAGTTCCAGAAGGTCAGCCAGCCTGTGGACTTGCTTCCCTCTTGCCTTGTTGGCACAGAGCACAACACCCACGTGTGGTGGGCGTCGCAGGGGTGAATGAAGAAGGGAGGGGCAGCGAGGAAGACGGGAAGTGTCCCCACGCAATGTCAGTAAGTAACACAACGACGTCAAGCATAGGAAAGCTCTCCAAAGGTAAATGGCAAGTTGTTTGGGGAGAATTGCTTACTAGTGAAGACAATGAGCAAATGGTAAAAGGTGGGGCATCTGTGTTGAAAGAGAAGGAGGGGAAACATCAGTAGAACATTAATGGCCCTGTGAGGACTGTCCCGCACAGCCAGCCCATCCCCTCTGCTGGTGCTCCCTGAGCACTCCCTCCACGTCACCCACCCGCTGGCCCCAGCGGCGGGCAGCCAGGTGTGTCCAGCTCCCTGGGACCACCCGCAACAGTGTGGCTTCACCCACATCCCCTCGGGTTCTGATGCAAGTGCGTTTGAGATCTTTGCCCAGAAGCACTATTGCTGGGTGATCCTGTTCCCAGCGTTCATCACTGAGTGTTCCTGGGCCAACACAGATTAAGTGTACCATTTTGCTCTCCAGAATGCTGTGCCTGTCTACACCTGCTAGCGAAGCCGGAGGGTCCCTCTATCCACTCACCCACCCACATTTAGCATTAAAAGGCTTCCTAATTTTCCTAATAGACTCCAGGTGATATCTTATTCGTTTGCTTTGTATTCCTCCTGTTGTTAATAGGGGTCGCCTCATATGCTTGAGTACGGGGTCACCACTCCTGAAAATCACCGGCTGATAGCCTTCACCCTTCCCACCCCGCCCCAAGAATTCCTTCTTTCTCTTAGAGGTTTGCCGGTATTTCTGGCATATTTTCCATTGGTTTTAGTTATGAACGTGTCTTTCCACAGCGTTATCTAAATCTGTCAGACTCTAACTTTGTTTATGGGGTCCTCATGGGCAACAACATTTTATCCATTATTTTTCCTTATGATATGAGATTTTAAAAGTTTGCTCAAGAATCCTGTCCCATCTCTAGGGCCAAAAGTATCCCCCTACATTTTCTTCTATTGAATTTATAGTTTTGCCTTTTACTTCTAGGGCTTTGGTCCAGTTAGAGTCAGGAGAGATAACGAAGTATTTTTATGCTGCAAAACAGAGAGCAGAACAGCCACTAAATAAAGCCAGAACTGCCTTGCAATGACAAGAGGTTGCTGTCTGGAGCCTGCCCCTCTGGGGACTGCTCTGTAGATACGTCCACGTTCTAGAGGCTGAAGGCATCAGAGAGGATACTTCCAAAGGAGCTGCTCCATTCAGAGCCCCTGGGAAGAATGCTTTCTCCCCAGTCACCATGACAAACACCACTAAGCTCCAGCACGTTGGACCATCTTGGTGCACAGTTTCCAAGAGAAACCGACTTGTGGTTCTAATGTGGTAGGAGCAAGGATTATCAGAGGAACGCCTGAAGTTCGTTCAAGTTCTACTAACCGGTGTCTACTGTCTGCCAGGAGCTATCGCAAGCCCTTCGCACACTTTATCCCAGGATCCTCTCTGTTGTGTAAGTGCTCCCCAAAGCCTCCATGGAGACACTCCAGGAAGTGTTGAGACACTGCCAGTGAAAAATCATCATCCCGGCTTCCGCCGCGGAGCCTAGAGTGACACATTACACCTGGACAGACCGATGCCCTTAGCCAACCTCCCAGCACCTGCTTCAGGAAACCACTAACAGCTTATGTGTCTTTTGAGCCCAGCCCTCTGCTGGAGCGTGATGGTGACAGAGGGACTTCTTTAGAAGCAGGGCAAACGCCGAGCCATGGTGAGAAATTCTCCCTATTAAAGATGTTATCCAATGTGGGATCTTAAAAAATAATAATAATAATAATAATAACAGTCAAACTCATAGAAACAGGAAGTAGAATATTGTTGCCAGGCACTGGGGTTGGGGGAAGAAAGGGAGGTTGGAAGAGGGTACATGCTTCAGTTACAAGATAAATAAGGTCTGAGGGTCTCATGTATAACTTGGTGACTATAGTCGATAACATCGTATGGTGCAATTGAGATTTGCTGAGAGAGCAGAGCTTGAGATTTCTCACACAGGCACAGAGAGGTAGATAGGTGAGGCGAGGAGCGGCGATTAACTCGGTGGTGGAAATCTTTCACAAGGCGAACATCTATCAGATCATCACTCTGTACCTGTTAAACATGCTACAATTTTATTTATCAAGTCTACCTCAATAAAATGGAAAAAAATAAATCTGTAACCCAGGTGTTTAGCAAGGTTCTCCCCACCCCCCGGACCTAGCTGAAGGGAGCTTGAACTCCCAACTCCCCTGTGGGCTGCAGGGTGTGACGCCCTTCCCATTAATTCTAAGGTTTCTTGAAGCTGTGGTCTCCATAAGCACTTGGTGGTCCACTTGGGCTGTCTCTGTCTTGCATAGCGCTGACCAGATGGAAACACAGCTCACTTCCTGTGTCCCACGGAAACACGTGAGTGTGCATGAATACACGTGCCCGCCTGGACATGTCGTGTGGACATGCGTGTGGACACAAACACACACCCGAAGAGCTCAGCACAGTGAATACTGCACACACGAACACAAGCCCCCATGAATATTTGCACACGTGTGACCATGTGTGCATGCAGGCACACATGTGAGTGGGCATACACATGTGAAGACATATGTACACGTGAACAGGCATGCACACATTCTCACAAAACTAACTCACATGGAACGTCTGTTAGGGTGACTGGCTTGACTGAAGATCAGAGTCAGAGAAATGTGGAGGAGGGTTCACACTGAAGGCTTGAAAACAATCTCCAGCTACAGATGAGGCTCTTTGATGAACAGTCCTCTAAGTTCCTGTCTGGCCCACCCCAACCCAAACACCACCATCACTAACATCGCCTGACATCTCCCCTCTCCTCCCTCGTCCCACTGCTGCCTCTTCTTGTCTCTGAGAGAGCAGTTCACATGTTCGGTTTCATGAGCCCCATGATGCCCTGCTTCTTGAAGGTCTTTTTCCTACCCCAAACCTTCAAGATGTTTTCCAAGCATCGTGATGATTTCCTCCTTGAGAATTCTGCTGCCAGTTGTTTACATAATTAATTTTTTAAATCTCTGTATTATTAGAAGAAATGTATAATTCCAAGAAATTCCTCTCCTGACAGAGGCTCTCTGTCACCTGCCACGGAAGGGTGGGTAGGCTAGAGGGTGCTGAGATGTCTCCCTGGATCAGAACCAATGCCACAGGGGCACCTTGGTAGGTCAGGCTGTTAAGCATCTGACTCTTGATTTTAGCCCAGGTCTTGATCTCATGACTCATGAGTTCAAGCTCTACATTGGGCTCCATTCTGTGTGGAGCCTACTGAAAAAAGAGAGAGAGAGAGAGAGAGAAGAAACAATGTCAGAATTCCAGAACAACGCACTGAGGCATTCTCGATGAACAGGCAAACAATTCACACTGGTTGCTGATACATTTTTAATCCCTTGGGACATTTCCTACTGACCACTTTCTCCACACCCAATTCCAGTGCTCATGAAGTTCATCAGCTTGGAACAGGGGATCAAAAAGCCTGTAGAGACAACATAGTAAATTTGGAACCCTCAAAAATGGTTGAAGACAACTACAACTGATGTGGCCTTTCAGAAAATGGAGGAGGTAAGCACTGGACAGAAGACTCCATGACAGATGAGGAGGGGCCAAATCAAGGACATAGAGTCACCTTCTTCAGGAAGAAAAGGAATAAAGCTTATCTTTAATGTTAAAGTGGATTCATCATGGGCTGTTCAAACTTTTAGATGGATCAAATGTCAGTATTATTTATTCTGAAATAACAGTTTAAAAGGGTAACATAAATTTTCCCATCTTACATTTTGTCCTCTTGGGAATCCAAACTATCAATTTACAAAGGAAATTCTGGATTCTTTCCACCTGTTCATCCTCTGTTATGTTGATGAGTAGAACATCAAATATGGTACCATTGGGGGTATCGCTCAGGGGTAGAGCATTTGACTGCAAATATGGTACCATTCATGGAATCCTAGAAAACGTTGACTCTACCACACATCAAAAATTCAGGATCAGGGTGCCTGGGTGGCTCAGTGAGTTAAGTCTCTGCCTTCGGCTCAGGTCATGGTCTCAGGGTCCTGGTATCGAATCCCGCATTGGTGTCTCTGCTCAGCAGGGAGTCTGCTTCCCCCTCTCTCTCTCTGCCTGCCTCTCTGCCTACTTGTGATCTCTCTGTGTCAAATAAGTAAATAAAATCTTAAAAAAAAAAATTCAGGCTCAACAGAAGTTCCAAATCCAAGGGTTTGGGGGATGTTGAGTAGTGGTAGTTCAGACATTTGCAGAAGCAGCTTTGAGACTTGTTCAACTTTGGCAAAGATGTCTCCACACACCCCTTCTCCCAACCCACACAAAAAGTGCAGCAACTCGACACTGGTACAGCGTGAGTATCTAATCCTCAATGTTTTTGATGCCTCCATAAAGATTCACCTTAGAACTAGTAGTTGGTGTCTAGTTAAATACTGGTTGTGTATGGCTGGAATGAAGGTTCTCAGCACATTTAAAGAAACACTTAGGCTCTTTTATAAGCATTTTTCCTTGGGGTAAAGATGCATTTCTCTTGACTGAGTCCAAGCAAAGCCGTTGGATTCCATCTGCAGGCTTCCAGTTCCTCAAAGCCTCACTGGGGAGTCTAGACCAAGTCATGACCACCTGCACACCCCCTTAAGGTGGTGCGAACTAGTTTCCTCCCAAGAAGATTCTGTGCCAATACCTTACAATGAAAGGAACTGATCTAGAAATATATATTGAATTTGGAAAAGGGTCCCCTTTGCCCAGCCAATTCCAATGACATAGTTCCTCTAAGGGAGCAAGGATTCATTGTTTCACAAAATTTCAAGGTCTGGACAAGGCTGGCTTTTAGGAAAGAAACCCACCACAGAGCATCCTCCACACCTAAGTGAGACCCTCTGAGCAGCCACTCAGTGCCTAAAGTTGTCCTTCACCCTAAAGACAAAACTACCAGCAAGGCGTATATTAACCCTTCATACTTACCAAGCTCAGAACAATTGAACAACTCGTCTGAGTTATTCAATCAGCAAGTGGAAGACTCAGAATTCAACCAAACTTTGACCCAACACGATTTGTCTGGTCCAGTCTGCTCGGATTGCTTACAAACTACCACAGGCTGAGTGACATAAACCCCAGAAGCTTATTTTCTCACAGTTTGGGGGGCTGAGGAGACATCCTTGGTCAATGTCCCAGTATGGCCACTTTCTGATGAGAGCTCTCAGACAAGCTGGCAGGCACCGGGCTCCTTGTGGCTCTCCTTGTAAGGACTCTGACTCTGTCAGAGCAGGACCCCACCCTTATGACCTTGTTGAGCCTCAGTCACTTCCTTCGAGGCCCATCTTGATGCAGCTACATGGAGCTCAGGGCTTCAACAAGTACATTTGGGGGACACAAATATTCAGTACGTAACATGGTCTCTCTACCTCATCATGTGGGCTTTCCGCATCAGTGTATCTACTAGTGAAAATAACAGTAAGATGTGATATTTAAGTCACGACATCAGAAACAGAGCCTTACGTCTTCCCTGATCTAAATATTTTCCACCATTAAAATTTGTGCTTCCTTATTTATAAAGGACAGATATTTAAAAAAAACAGCAAGAAACAAGAAAGCCAATTGGCAAGACAGCTCATCTTTTTCCTGATGATCTCCAAAAATTTTGTCTGTGTCATCAGGCCACAGCTTTAACCCTCTTGTCAATCTGAGATATGACAAATATCTTCTGCGGTGTGACCCCTGCAGGTCCGCTTTACCTGAGGTCTCTTTCACTGAGCAAAAAGTCTTCATTTGAATGTGATCAGTAGAACAGCATCAGCACAAGCACATCTGGAAAGAAGGACAGCTTGGAATTTTGCTTTGTTGGGCGCAGAAGCGTGTCTCCTTGGTGCAGTCGTCAACACGGGCTCATCTAACCCACCAAATAAATCTGTTCCTCGCTCAGAATGCCATAGAAATAAGACATACCCCAAAGAATATTTAGCCACAAATCAATGAAAGGCAGAAGCCAGAGAAAAATAAGACTTATTCCCAGCTGTGAAAGACGTGATCTCCCTTTAATATGTTGATCCCCTGGCAGAACAGAAGTCATTGTTTTTCTCAAAGCATCCCACGCAGAGTGGGTCCTCACTGCAGGAGGGATTTTGAAATGTATACAACGTTGTGTTTTCATGTTGACGGCGCCACGGATTCTCAGGGAGGACGCCCTGGTGGCCTTGGAGGGTGCAGACGAGCCAGGAGGAAGGTCAGGTACTCACCTCTGCTCCAGATGCAGATGCACACAAAGATGGCTGCCTTGGAGGGCCGCTTGGTTGAACGGGGGAGGCCAGTGCACAAACAAGAACACCAACTACAGCAGACTTGGTCCTCCAGGAGCCCAAGGGGCCGTGAAGACATATGCAGAAGGGAAAAACTCACTATTCAGCAAGGGCAAGACGCTGTCAGGGAAAGGGGACTCTGAGCTGGGTTTTGAAAAACAAGTGGTAACGAAAAAGACCAGTTAAGACCTTGGGCCTTAGGAGAGAGGGACGAGGGTCCGGTTTCTGTCTCCAGCCCGTTCTGGCTGCATGACTTCAGAGCCGTGTGGCTGACTCAGGACTGGTGCACGACTTGGAAGAGGAGGCAGTGCGTGAACCGGCTTGCGTCAGCATCGGCGCCTGGCTCCCCCCGGAGCAGGTGTCTGCGGCTGGGAGAGAATTCACTCGTGAGCGCAGCCTTCCACTGGAGATGAAGCGTCTTGACCTTGCAACAGAGGAATTTGCTCTTGTTCCCGCGCCCAGTGCGGGGAGCCGTGAACTGAGGCTGAGAAGCCCGAGTCCAGGTGCCCAGCACTCTGGAACAGTGATCTCAAGTCCCTCCCAGTGGCCATGGGGGACTTGCCCCTCACACTGGCTTTCTGGTTTTTACCTTTTTTTAAATTGTGGCAAAATATTCCTAACACAAAATTTATCATATTAACCATTTTTACGTGGACAGCTCCACGGCCTTAATTAAGCACATCCACACTGTTGCGCGAACATCACCACCATCGGTCTCCAGGAATTTTTTCCTCCTCCCAAATGGAAACTCTGTCCCCTGAAACTCTAACTCCCCATCCTCCCCTCTGCAGCCCCTGGCAGCCACCGTTCTGCCCTTTGTCTTTAGGAACTTGACTCCCCTGGGGACGTCGCCTAAGTGGAATAATACTGAATCTGCGTTGTTGTGACCAGCTTATTTCACTGAGCACAATATCCTCGGGGTTCATCCCTCAAGGAGCAGGTGTCAGAATGTCCTCCCTTTTGAACCCTGAATAATATTCCATGGAGAGAATTGACCACATTTTACTCATCCCTTCGCCCACTGATGGACGCTTGGCTTGCTTCCACCTCGTGAAGACCGTGGATGATGCTGCCGTGGACAGAAGTGGACAAGAACCCATCCACATCCCTGCCACTCCTCAGCGCCTTCCCCCTGGCACCGGCCCCGGAGACCCACCTCATATTCATGTGCACTTCTCAGATGTTCCTGATTCCTGGACGTGTCGCCCTCAGGTCTCAGGAATGGCAATGTTGACTTCCTGCCCTTTCGCCAGCCCTCTGCATTCAGCTGAGCAGCTGACTCTTCCAGGAAAATTTCCAGAACAATTGTCTGGCAAATGTCATGGGGCCTTGGCAGCTGGGGAAGGATCTCAGTCCCCTTTCTAAGCAAGTGCAGGTAACACAGTATCAACCCACCACCTGAATGTCCCAGAAAAGCCATCACTTGTCTTTTTTGTCAGACATCATTTGGGGGACCTGCCTTCATCCCAAGTAGAGAGAATGACCTAAAGCTTCCTGGACACCAAGTCAGATGACCCCCAAACATGCCAGCCTGTTTCACCAGGACACAAGGACGACCCTCGAGAGATGTGTGTCCCAAGCCGGATCCCAGGGCTCCGCTTACCGAGCAATTCACCCCCCATGCTGGAGTGTGATGACAAGGGCTGTGCCCTTGTGCCCAAGGCTGGAGGAGAGATTTCTCTTGAAGATCTGAGGGCAGGAGTATAGCTGTGGAGGAGGGGACCAAAAGGTCAAGTGTTCGATTGATGTGACTGATACACACATTTAAGAATAAAGCAGACTGCTATATTATGAAGTAGAATCCAACAATTTTCATGAGCGTGTGCAGAACATGAGAAAGGGTCTGTGTAAACACCCTCTAAAGCCAACTCCATATTGGCATGAGAGAAGTTAGTCTGTCCTGTCCCTTATTTCTTCCCCTGCCCTGGCCCTGGCCCCCTTGGAGAGATCGGAGCCATAGTGGTGGAGGGGGTTAGAAGAAGATGTGGAGTCAAGACAGAAGCAGCACTTTTCTCCAGCCCACCTTTCCCAAGGCTGGGGACTCTGACCAAAGTAGGAGGTTTGAGCACATAGACTGGACATGTCATGGCTGAGCTGAGACTCTGAGAGGAGGTAGGTGCCCAGACAACCTCTGATGGTGCAAAAGGAACCAAGAGAGCCAGGGGGCCTTCCCTGAGTTCAAACAAGTTCGCAGGAAAGAAGAGCTTGTACCACAGGATAATACGTGGACAGGAATCAGGTTGTTTGCCACACAGTGTGTCCTGCTCACTTGTATCAGCAGCCCTGAGAGCTTCCATGAAAATCCCCCCTGGCTGGCAGGGCAGACGACAGATTGCTTGGGGAAAACTCCAGAGGTGGGACACCCAGAAAACAGAAGCCATCTTTCTGCTCCAAGGGATCAGGGACCTCGGGCTGACCAGTGTCTGAGTCAGGTAGCCAAGTGGGACGGACCAACAGACACCAGCTTCAGGGATTTGAAAGTAATTCTCCCACAAGTTAATGAATTCAGCTATGGGGAACAGGGCTCCCCGTTATATCTGAATTTCAGATAAACAATGACTGATTTTTTTAGTATGTCCCAACTCTTGCAACAGACACACTTATCCTTTAAAAAAAAAAAAAAAGAGAGCCTTTATCTGAAATTCAAATTTAACTTGGCATTCTGTAGTTTTTAACAGCTTTATTGAGATATGCTTGATGTGCCACAGAATTCACTCATTTCATGTGTATAATTCAATGGCTTTTACTATCTTCAAGGAGTTGTGCAACCGGAACCACAGTCCATTTTAGAAAGTTTTTATCACCCCAAAAAGGAACCCCGGTCAGAAGTTTAACAACCTGGACCAGGTGTTCCTTTCATCCTTGGTGGCTCACGGCTGATGGCTCCTAGGAAGGTGCCCGTCCCCATCTTTGCTCCCAGCATGAATTCACATCTTCCTTCAACCCTTGAGCTGAAGCAGGAGTCAGGGGCTGCAGAGGTGAAATCACCGAGCCCAGTTCTGGTAGCCCGTCCCGACTTCCCAAGGTTGGCGTGGCCCTCACTGGGTCCAGCTTCTTGGCCAGGGTTCGATGATGGGATCTGTCCTCCCCTCCTGCTTCAGATTTGGAACTGTAAATCCTGAAACAGCCACTAAAACCCACGAATGTTGCTCCTTCCCCGAAGCAAGCCCCAACCCCACGTCTCTGATGTTTTCTCCATTTTAGCGTGCATACTTTCCAAGATGGCGGGCAGCAGAAGGTCCCTCGTGAGCCGTGTCTGTGGTGCCCCAGCCAGCTGCCACCCTGGTTCCCAGAAATCCCTTCTGGTTTGCAGGCCATTGGCCAAACCACATGAGAGCCCTGCCTGTGAGCACTGAGGGACGCTGGTTGGACTGTTTCTACAAGGAGTACAGAAGCTGCTCAGCACAGCAGCTGTCTGAAAGAAGACCCTCCCTCAGGGTCTGTGCCCTCCCCCTGCCTGGCACTTAGCCTGGAAGCTAACCTGCTAACCTCCTTAAAGGGTCAGACTCAACATGGCTCATAACTTTCTTCTGAGCCCCTGAAGTCACTTCCCCAGGCTGGTTCTGCCATCTACACAGATGACTTGTTCATTAGCAAGGGTGAATAATACCTGAATGCACTGTGGATTTTCCCACAAAGCCCTGCTGGGGTATGCATGACCGGAGTCATCTCACCTGCGGAGCTGGAATTAGGCAAGCACCTACAATGCCTTCAGGTGTCTTGAATCATATCTGGGAGTCATGACTGAACATCTCCACAGCCTGTCTAGACAAACTGGGGGGGTGGGGAGGTAGGAGGGAGCTGTCAACATGCTCCCAAGGGGTTTGAGCTAACAGAAAGATTGTTGTCTCTTGATTACCCCTAGGAGGAAGACAGAAGAACTGAAAATGTATCCATCCTCTCCACTCAAGACAGATTATTTTTTTTCTACCTTCACAATGGAAAACGTACCATTCAACTCACTTGATTAATAAAATGTGCCATCACAGTGAGACCTCCATTTTTCCCTCCCCAAATGCATCCATGAGGGGCCCTGGCAGAAAACAAGACCAGCAGAGAGAGAGAGGGAGAGAGAGAGAGAGAGAGAGAGAGAGAGAGTGTGTGTGTGTGTGTGTGCCTACATGTATGTGCAGAGAGATTGGTGGAAGTCCAGGAACTGGCATGTGTCATTGTGGGTTCTGGCTGGACAGCTCTGAAGTCTGTAGAGCAGGCTGGCAACTCGGGCAGAGCTGGAACTTCAGTCCACAGGTGAAATAATCTTCTTACTTGAGAAAGCCTCCAATGGGATTATGGCCTTGTAACTGATTGGAGAGACCCAGCCAGATTAAGGAGGATAATCTCCTTTACTGAAAGTCAGCCGTTCAATCAACAGCACATCTCCAAAACACACAGCCACACCTAGATTAGTGTTTAATTAAATAACTGTGTACTAGAGCCAGACTAGGCTGACACATAAAAATGATCACTGAACCATAAAAGGCTTTTCTGTCTTTGGGTAGGATCACTGGCACTTCTACCTTCCAGGTGAAGAATCCGTGAGACACACACACATACAAATAGAGCGTAAGGAATCTGCTAGGTGACCCAAGGTCACACAGACACAAGCAGCTGCACTTGGGGGCCCTCAGGAAGCGTAAATCCAGGACCAAACCTACAGAGGGTTCAGATATCATCCAAGGGTCCACAAGCCAAGGCCAAGCCTCAGCATCCCCATGCAACCGGGGATCCCACGGACTGCGATGCCCCTTCTCACCATTCTCTGGGTTCTGATTATGTCTGCTGCCTGCTTAAACCTCCTCAGTGCTCAGCAGCACTCCAGTTCCCTTGCATGAGGCAGGAGACCCTTCATGGCTTGGTCCTAGCCTCCCTTTGCAGCCTTTTCTACCACCGATGTCAGCCCCCTTGATTTAGGTGGTGACACGCCAGAGCGCATGAGGGACCCACACATTCCAGCTCGGCCGAGTCACTGTTTTCCCCGAATCCCCTTCTGGCTTGACATCCTGAAGCTCCTACTATCTCCTCAAAATCCAACTTAAGCACCACTATACCTGAGATGCTCCAACACCCTCTCCTTCCTCCAGGTCTTTTTGCCTACGGCAGCCCCTCATCTGTAGCTT
This sequence comes from Mustela erminea, assembly GCF_009829155.1. NCBI lineage: Eukaryota > Metazoa > Chordata > Mammalia > Carnivora > Mustelidae > Mustela > Mustela erminea. Next base: position 214,178,611 of record NC_045614.1, read on the forward strand.
ACCGGCACTTTCTGTGTTCCCCTCTCTGTTCCGTTCATCTCCAAGTATGATGAAATGATGCTTTTACAGTCAATAAGCTGAGATATTGAGAAATGGATTCGTGCCCTGTCTTTCAGGGTTTTTTGAGGCAGGAAATGGGCAAATTGCGGCCAACTGGGCAAATCTGGCTGACCACCTGTCTATGCAAATAAAGTTTTATTGGAACACAGCTGTGCCCACTTATGTAAGCATTGTCCATAACGGCTCTCATGCTATAATGGTGGAGTTGGGTAATTATCCAGATGACCAGCAAACTTTAAAATACCTACTATTTGACCCTTATAGGAAAAGTGTGCTGAATGCTGCTATAAACTCATCAGCAAGAAGGCACTTGTCCTCCTGCCCTCCCCACGTCATGAAGACATGGCCTTCAGCCCCAGAACCCCTTGAATGTAGGGGGTCAACAACAGTTGTAGGGTTTCAAAGACTGCCAGGGAAGACCTCCCCAACCCTGACCTTTGTCAAGAGGAGGTTACCCAAGAAGGGGAAATGCTTTGAGGAGAAGACCCTAGAGGTGGAGTGTCAGATTGGGGGCCAATCCCAAAGTTTCCTCAAGTCTATGCAAATATAACTTCAGTGTTAGTTCAGTCTTACTGACTTGTTGCCCTCAATAAAATTCCAGGGGAAAGACTCCACAGAATTGGAGGGTCTCTTTCAAGGATTTTGAGATTCCCAGAAATCTGATGCATAAAATGGAACATGTGACTATTCTGTGAAGCTGAAGCTCTGGAAACAGGTCTTCATGTATGCGCTCCTCCAGGAAGAGATCAAAAAGGGACAAATTCCTTCTTCCCCTCCCACCTTCAGACACCCAGGTCTGTGCAGTGGGAACCCCTGGCCCTGAAATTGACTGTGTCTTTGTAGAGGCTTTGCAGAGGCTTCAAGAGGTTGGCCACAAATCCAGTGACAGGAGCCAGGCTCTAAGGAAAAAGCCATTCAGATGGCATTTCCCCCACTGGACGGTGCTCTGCTTCCTAGAGTCATAAATAAACTTAGTAATCTCAAGTGAGAACAAGAGCCCCAGGGCAAAGTGTCATTTGGGTGTCACACTGACGTGGTTGCCAGTTTTCTGAAGCCCTAGCTGTGGGACAGAGCCACATTAGTGGCAGGCAGGTCTTGGGGAGGTCAGCCACCCCACAGGCTTTGAAACTGGTCAATATTTCCATTAAGAGATACTCAATGTCCTTATTGGTTTGCCCTTTTGGCAACTGGCATGAAATATTTGTGGACTATGGTAGAGCTCTCACTTGTCTCCAACATCCACTTTCCTGGGTAGTGCATGGCCCCCATTTTCCAGCCAATCCAGGAGAACTGCCCCAGGATTTCAGATTATTTACAGAGCAACGTGGTGATTCATCATGTTGCCGCCATCCCCTCTGAAGCTTTCCCTGGCAAAACCACATGCTGCTCAAGAAAAGGAAAAGAAGTTCACCTGCCCCCTCCCCAAAGGAAACCAGAACCTATACTTGTTTTTCCAAGACTCTCATACCGGGGTTTTACAAGGGACCTGGAGAGATTTCTCATCAAAGAGTTCAAGATGATGGGGCGCCTGGGTGGCTCAGTGGGTTAAGCCTCTGCCTTCAGCTCAGGTCATGATCTCAGGGTTCTGGGATCGAGTCCTGCATCGGGTTCTTGGCTCAGCAGGGAGCCTGCTTCCTTGCCTCTCTGCCTACTTGTGATCTCTCTCTGTCAAATAAATAAAATCTTTAAAAAAAAAAAAAAAGAGTTCAAGATGATGACGATTTCCAACATGATCAGAACCGCAACGGCAGAAATGGCTGTTCTGCTATTCAGAAACTTTCTCATTGCCTTGGCTGGTCTCTACCCTTGCTTCCAGTAATATTATTATTACTGTTATGATTATGATTATGATTATTGGGTTTCTTTTCTCTCTCTCTCTCTCTCCCTCTTTTCAGAGAACATCTCAGTGTGTTTTCAACAGTTGTCATGGAAAGTTGGCACGACAGAGGCTCATGTCCTCAAGACAAACACACCAAAAAAAGAAGAAAAAAAAGGACTTTGCAGGAGAAAAAGTAAGGAAGACAAAAATATTATGATACGATCTATAAATTCATTTCTCTCTCTGGCACCCGTTTGTATCCTCACCATCTGCCATCACCTACAAATTATTGGCTTTTATTACGCTGTTACGATTGTACATGACAACAAATACAAAACTTTAACAAATTAATGAAACATAATTACCACAACTGATCCATGATGGAAAAACAGTTGCAAATAATAGCTCTAGCAAGCAGGGAAGTCACTGGGGAGAAGGTCTGCAGGCAAGTGTTTGGAAACCTCTCTAAGTCCAGACTATTTGTCAGCTCAAAAGCAGCAGCGTTTTTCTGGCCAATTCCCAATATTGAGACATTTCATAATTTCCAAGCACTTTTACAGCAGATGACTGCTGAATAACCCCCAAAGTCACCGGGCAAATGCGTCGAAGTTCGGCAATGCTGGGTGTGTGAGTACAGAGTGTTCCACAAATGTATACATGCATAGGCACCTAAACACTGGGTCTTTCAGCTGTCAGGACTGTATATGTATTCAGAGTCAGGTGGAAAAACATGCAGGATACAAAGTATGGTGAACAAAACTGCTGCACGAGGCCATGCTATGAGAAGAAAATGGGACCTGTGCATTGTGATTCGGTGATAAAATCACTGGAATTACCAGTCAGGAGGAATGAGAGACAAAGCACATCATTCCAAAAGCCATTTCTTCTTCTGAATGCAGTGAAGCTTCAGGGAAAGACATCTAATAGAAAACAAAAGCACCAAGTAGGAAAATCAGAGTTTGGCTTTATCAAGCTCGGTGTGCCTGTGTGCTAATTTTAGGCTCTCCCCTTTCCCATCTGTCCCCACACTCTTGGGGACCCCTTGAAGACTCTCAGTAACATGGAAGAAGGCACCAGCACACTCCTTCTGGCTCCTTCCAGCCTAGCTTGCCATGACCACAAACGGAAGGCACCTTGCCCCTCTGTGCTCACCCTACAGACAAAACTTCAGGAGTGCAGTCTACCCCAACAGCCTTGGCCAGGTCCCACCAGGAGGGGTGCACTCCTGGCGAGCCCCCTCTCTCCTTGCCAAGTGTGTCAGTTTCCTACTGCTGCTGTTACAAATAACCATAAACGTTGTGGCTTAAAACAACAAAAATTATTATCTTACAGTTCTGAAGTTCAGAAATCTAAAGTCTAAACTGCGCCCAAATCGTGGTGTCAGCACCCAAATTGAGGGTTGGTTCCTTCTGGAAACTATAGGGAACAACCTGTTCTCTTGCCTTCTCCAGCTTCTAGAGGCAGCCTACATCCTTTGGCTCCCTCCTCCATCTCAAAGGCAGCAGCAGCAGCAGAATCGAGCCAACAGTGCGCATGTAGGAACCATTCTGGGGTGGCAGGTGTTCTCACACATGTGATGGTTTCCATTACCATAAGCAGAGGACCTCGTTTTCACATGTGGGCAACTGAGAGGTATCCTTCCCCGAGACAAGAGACAAAGTGGGAGAAGGGGCTTAATGAGAGTAGGTCATAATAATTATTTATCCATTTGTTATGGAATTATTCATTTACATAAGTGAATCTGCATTTGTTAAGAATAATAATGGTTTCATAATAAATGAATATTTCCTTATTCATTTATTCATGAATATGACTTGTGCCTCCTCTGTGCCATGCAGTGTGCTCTAGGCACTGAGACAACAGAGGTGAACAAGATAACCATCATTTCTGCCTCGGACATCTCGTGTCTTCTGCCACCTTCATGAAACCGGCAGTCTCACTTGTTACCTTGCAAATAGAGTAAAACCCAAGACCCTTCACAGTTCTTGACCATGTTTTTAAAAGCAATGCTTAAGACCTTTCTATAGAAAATTTAAATTTTCCCTCTGGAACCTGACCAAACACTGAAGGAAACTTCATTAACAAGATATTAATTTCAGGGGAGCCTGGTGACTCAGTCGGTTTAGCACCCAACTCTTGGTTTTGGCTCAGGTCATGATCTCGGGGTCCTGGAATCAAGCCCCACATAAGGTTCATGCTCATTGGGGAGTCCTTGAGATTCTCCCCCTCTCCCTCTTCCCCTTCCTCCCCCCAATGCTGTGCTCTCTCTCTCTCTCTTTCTAAACTAAATAATCTCTCACCTGGATGGCTCAGTGGGTTAGGCCGCTGCCTTCGGCTCGGGTCGTGATCTCAGGGTCCTGGGATCGAGTCCCACATCAGGCTCTCTGCTCAGCAGGGAGCCTGCTTCTCTCTCTCTCTCTCTGCCTGCCTCTCTGTCTA